>NC_141875.1:613736885-614361885 GCF_056163025.1 Triticum urartu | reverse complement strand
CAAGGTGGTGGTACTCCCCGTAGATCGCATGATTCCTCGCCTCTGAGGCGGCATGTGCCGCTGCCACTGTGGCGGTAAGGCTCTTTGCATGCTCGGCGAGGCGCTCCTCCTCCTCCCGCAAGAACTCGGTGTAGCGCGCAAGGTCGTTGTCGCACGTGCTAGCATCCACCTCCGCCTCCCGCCTTCGGGCGACAGTGGCGGAGCGGGTGATGACCCCGGCGGTCGATGGTGGGCTGGCGGCCACGGCGGCCGACGACGGGGTGGCGGCCACGGCCACCACCTCCCGCCTTTGGGTCGCGGTGGCGGAGCGGGTGATGGCCACAGTGGCCGGCAGTGGGGTGGCGGCCACAACGGCCAGCTCCCGCCTTCGGGCCGCGGCGGCGGAGCGGGCGACGGCCCTGGCTTTCGACGGGGGTGTGGTGGCAACGGCGGCCAGCAACAGCTGCCGACGGGCACCGGCGGCGGAGCGTGTGGTGGGTGTTCCGCACACACCCAACAGGGACGCCACGCGCACTACACTACGCCAGGGACTTGCTACCTCTTGAGCACTGCATTGGATTTCCCCGATGAGGAGAGGATGATGCAGCAAAGTAGCGTAAGTATTTCCCTTAGTTTTTTTGAACCAAGGTATCAATCCAGTAGGAGGCTACGCGTGAGTCCCTCGTACCTACACAAAAACAATAGCTCAACGCAACCAACGCGCTTAGGGGTTGTCAATCCCTTCACGGTCACTTACGAAAGTGGGATCTGATAGAGATGATAAATAATATTTTTGGTATTTTTGGTATAGAGATGCAAAGTGAAAAGTAAAAGCAAAGCAATAATAAAGTGATGGAGATTGATATGATGAGAAAGAGACCCGGGGGACATAGGTTTCACTAGTGGCTTCTCTCAAGAACATAAGTATTCTACGGTGGGTGAACAAATTACTGTTGAGCAATTGACAGAATTGAGCATAGTTATGAGAATATCTAGGTATGATCATGTATATAGGCATCACGTCCGAGACAAGTAGACCGACTCCTGCGTGCATCTACTACTATTACACCACTCATCGACTGTTATCCAGCATGCATCTAGAGTATTAAGTTAAAAACAGAGTAACGCCTTAAGCAAGATGATATGATGTAGAGGGATAGTTTCATGCAATATGATAAAAACCCCATCTTGTTATCCTCGATGGCAACAATACAATACGTGCCTTGCTGCCCCTTCTCTCACCAGGAAAGGACACCGCAAGATCGAACCCAAAGCTAAGCACTTCTCCCATGGCAAGAAAAACCAATCTAGTAGGCCAAACAAAACTGATAATTCGAAGAGACTTGCAAAGATAACCAATCATACATAAAAGAATTCAGAGAAGATTCAAATATTATTCATAGATAGACTGGATCATAAACCCACAATTCATCGGTCTCAACAAACACACCGCAAAAAGAAGATTACATTGAATAGATCTCCATGAGAGAGGGGGAGAACATTGTATTGAGATCCAAAAAGAGAGAAGAAGCCATCTAGATACCAACTATGGACCAGTAGGTCTGAAGTAAACTACTCACACTTCATGGGAGGGGCTTGGATGATGATGTAGAAGCCCTCTGTGATCGATGCCCCCTCCGGCGGAGCTCTGGAACAGGCCCCAAGATGGGATATCGTGGATACAGAAAGTTGTGGCGGTGAAATTAGGTTTTTGGCTCCGTATCTGATCGTTTGGGGGTACATGGGTATATATAGGAGGAAGAAGTACGTCGGTGGAGCAACAGGGGGCCCATGAGGGTGGAGGGCGCGCCTGGGGGGGCAGGCGCCCCCTACCTCGTGGCCTCCTGTTAATTGGCTTGACGTAGGGTCCAAGTCTCCTGTGTTGTATTCGGTGAGAAAATCACGTTCCCGAAGGTTTCATTCCGTTTGGACTCCGTTTGATATTCCTTTTCTTTGAAACCCTAAAACAGGCAAAAAACAGCAATTCTAGGCTGGGCCTCTGGTTAATAGGTTAGTCCCAAAAATAATATAAAAGTGGATAATAAAGCCCAATAATGTCCAAAATAGTAGATAATATAGCATGGAGCAATAAAAAATTATAGATACGTTGGAGACGTATCAGGACTGCGTTGCCGCCTTGGTGTAGCCTCCCAGCTGGAGCTGTCCTCTGATGACAGCGGAGTGGCTGAGCGACGACGACGGACCGGTGCCATTGGCAAATGTGGGAGAAGTAGACGAGATAAGCTATAGGGATGGAGGGGAAAATGCGACGCGGGACTCGTCGACCATGAGGGTTTTTATAGCTAGCTGGTAAGCATTGGGATTTTGGGGGATTTCATCGAGTCAGGCGGGAAGCTTGCGCGGGAACGGGCTCACCGACGATTCATTGGCGCCACCGTTTGTCAAAAAGAACGCCCCCGTGCGTTGCGCAAGCTTGCGCTGTAAGCCGTCTGCGCCAACGGGGTGACAAGACGTGCGAGAGGAGGACGAAAGGCCACATACACATATGGTTAATAAAAACGTTTGTGATTTAATTACCTACTATACCACCGTCCTGGTTTATAAGTATGATTTAACTAATAAAATACGAATGCATGTCGCCAAAGATTATATAGTTGGATTTGTATTTGGACATAGTTTCCAATTATATAATTTTTAAAACATGCATTAACATTTTGTTGGTAAAATTTGAGGGCAAAGTATGGCACGGAATATAAAGGAGACTATAGACTAGACGGAGGTGGTACCACACGGCCGCTCTCTATGCAACGACGCAACTATCGACTGGCTTGTAGGCGACCATTTGTTGCATGTTCAACTGCTCCATCCGTGTGGTTGCTTGCGGTTCAGGCGGCCGCGGTGCGCTCTGCTCGCGTCCCTCCGGGTGCTCTGCCCTCATCCCTCCACGCGTGCTGCCAGTGTTTTGGGTCGGCGCACGATCACGCACGTTCGTGTGCAAGCGGTTGCACCGGGCGTGGCGCGACGATGCAGTTACCCGCTGCAAAAACTGCCATGCGGATGCGCCGAGAATCCACGCCGCCCGGTCCCATTTTATTCCCGCGGCCATTTACCTTCATCTTTCATCTCACACGTCACAATAAGCACACCCATGAGGACACATAAAGAGAGGACATCCAACAGTTCCAATGGCGCTCCCAGCGGCCGACGACGACAACGGCGGGCAGTTCACCATGCATCACGTAGGGGACACCCACGTAAGGGGGAATGCCCTCTCGGTGGTGTACACGAACGATCCGGTCTCGGTGGAGAGCTCCATCCAAACTATGGAGTAGTTCCTTGCCGAGGACAAGTACCGAGTGGCCGGCTTTGACCTTGAGTACACCATCGGTCGTGCCGGGCACGATCAGAAGGTTGTCGTCGCCCAGTTGTGTGTGCGACATGACGTCCTCGTCTACCACTTCCACCTTGCCACAAGGCCTTGTGAGCGTTTCTCTAGGTTTATCAAGAGCTCCGACTACAGTTTTGCTATGGTGGACACCACCAACGATCTAAAAGCGCTCAAGGTTTCAGACTTGAAATGCCTGAATCTTGTCAACATCTAGCACCACTACAAGGTGTGGGGCACCGACAGAAGCAAACCGAACCCCCTGGTTGACCTCGCCTCGGCCATCATCGACCCCTACTATGCAAAGATGAAGCAAGAGAGCAATAAGGACAAGAACGCCTGGCATAGTGTGTGGCATAAGAGACTGGATGAACAACATGTCAAGTACGTGGCCATGGACGCGTACACAAGCTACGAGATGTCCAGGCGGATCGTTGACATAAGGACTGTCTTCTTCCTGACCCAAACGAGGGATCGATCCACATAGCAGTGGCGGGAGCGTCACAAGAAGTAGATTACTAGACAATCGTTTCTCCTACTTTAGAATGCATGCAATTGTTTATTGAGGTGTGTGCGAATGATCTGTACAGTCACTTATGTAATTGGATGTTTATTTCAGTTATATATATACATATATATATACATACATGTTATTCTACTATAGACAGAGCAATTCACATGGCTTATTAGCAGCAATCGTCTGTGTTGTTATTGGTGTTCACACATATTTCAGATTACGGACCTGTTTGCCGCGTATCACACACATCTTGTTCAGTTGAACCGTTTTCATTGTGTTGCCTAATCACACACAGTTCATCCTAGTGAACCGTATGATGTATATCGCACACGCCTTCATCTGGCTGCCCGTTTCTTTTGTGCCTCCTCATCACAAATAGTTCATTGAGCTGAACCGTATGCCCTGCATCGCGCACGCAACTAAATTCTGAACCGTGTTTGATGCATCGGTCATCACAAATGTTTTGCACCTTTTTTGATGGTTTTCCTACACCACCATTTGCAATCATTGCATCGCACACAGTTTCTCGAAGGGTCTCTGATCGTAGTGTCGCGTTTGGACTATCCTGCAGTAGTGACATATAATTTCAAAAGGCAAGTTCCAATCAGGTGGTTGAACAATAGGTGCAGAAATTAAAGCTTTCTTAAGTGTTTCAAAGGCTTCTAAACAATCACCATCAAAAACAAAAGGAATATCCTTCTGCAAGAGATTAGTAAGAGGCCTAGAAATTTTAGAAAAGTCTTTGATAAATCTCCTATAGAAACCAGCATGACCTAAGAAACTACGAATACCTTTTATATCTTTAGGACATGGCATTTTCTCAATTGCATCAAACTTAGGTTTTTCCACTTCAATACCTCTTTCAGAAATTTTATGACCCAAGACAATGCCTTCATTAACCATAAAGTGGCACTTCTCCCAATTCAAGACAAGATTTGTTTGTTCGCATCTCTGCAAAACTCGATCAAGATTGCTTAAGAAATCATCAAAAGACTTGCCATAAACAGAAAAGTCATCCATGAAAACCTCAACAATCTTTTCACAAAAGTCAGAGAATATAGCACTCATACATCTTTGAAAGGTAGCAGGTGCATTACATAAACCAAAAGGCATACGTCTATAAGCATAAGTTCCAAAGGGACAAGTAAAAGTGGTCTTTTCTTGATCAGGTTGAGAAACAGGTATTTGTGAAAAGCTAGAATATCCATCAAGGAAGAAAAATTGTGTGTGCTTAGATAATTTCAAGCATTTGATCAATAAAAGGCAAAGGGTAATGATCTTTTATAGTTGTTTTGTTTAATTTTCTAAAATCAATTACCATTTTATAGCCTGTGACAATTCTTTGTGGTATAAGTTCATTCTTATCATTAGGAACAACAGTTATACCTTCTTTCTGAGGAACACAATGAACATATCTTACCCAACTATCAGCTATGGGATAGATTATACCTGCTTCTAGAAGTTTTAATATTTCCGTTCTTACCACTTCTTCCATCTTCGGTTTTAACCGATGTTGGTGATCAACAACGGGTTTAGCATCAGGTTCCATATTAATTTTGTGCTGACATAGAGTGGGACTAATGCCATTTAAATCATCAAGAGTATATCCAAATGCAGCTCGGTGCTTCCTTAGAACTTTCAATAATCTTTCTTCTTCATGTTCTGAAAGGTTAGCACTAATAATAACAGGATATATCTTCTTTTCATCAAGATAAGCATATTTCAAAGTGTCTGGCAATTGTTTTAATTCAAACACAGGATCACCTTTGGGTGGAGGGGGACCTCCTAGAGTTTCAATAGGCAAATTGTGTTTAAGAAGAGGATGTTGTTCAAAGAATTTTATTATCTATTTCATGCATATGAAAATCATTTTCATGGTCTAGCAAATATTGTTCTAAAGGATCATTAGGTGGTATAGCAATAGAAGCAAGACCAATTAATTCATCCTTATTAGGCAATTCGTTTTCATGAAGATTTCTACTAAACTTGGAAAAATTAAACTCATGAGACTCATCACCAAAGCTAACACCAACAGTTTGTTTCTTACAGTCTATCTTAGCATTAACTGTATTCAAGAAAGGTCTACCAAAAATAATGGGACAAAAGTCATCTTGTGGGGAACCAAGAACAAGAAAATCAGTATGGTATTTTATTTTCCCACGCAAGACTTCAACATCTCTCACAATCCCAAATGGTGATATGGTGTCTCTGTTAGCCAGTTTAATAACATCTATTTCGTCTAACTCTGCAGGTGCCATGTCTTTCATAACTTCTTTATATAAGGTGTAAGGAATAGCACTCACACTAGAACCCATGTCACATAAACCATGATAACAGTGATCTCCTATTTTAACTGAGATGACATGCATGCCAACAATGGGTCTATGTTTATCTTTCTTATCAGGTTTGGCAATTCTAGCAGCTTCTTCACAGAAGTAAATAACATGCCCATCCATATCTTCTTCCAAGAGATCTTTAACCATAGCAATACTAGGTTCAACTTTAATTTGTTCATCAGGTTTAGGTGTTCTAATGTAGCTTTTGTTAACCACAGTTGAAACTTTAGCATGTTCCTTTATCCTAACAGGGAAAGGTGGTTTCTCAATATAAGCAGAAGGAACAACTGGATCAACATTATAAAGTATAGTTTCTTCTTTAACTGGTACCGGTTCTTTAGTTTCTTCTTTAATAAGTGGGTGATATTTAAACCAATTCTCCTTAGGGAGTTCAACATGAGTAGCAAAAGATTCACAAAAGGAGGCTACTATCTCAGAGTCAAGTCCATATTTAGTGCTAAACTTTTGAAAAGCATCGGTATTCACAAAAGATTTAACACAATCATACTCAAGTTTAATACCTGACTCTTTACCTTTGTCGAGTTCCCAATCTTCAGAGTTGCGTTTAATTATTTCCACAAGATCCCGCCGGAATTCAATAGTCTTCTTCATAAAGGAACCAGCACAAGAAGTATCAAGCATGGTTCGATCATTACGAGAAAGTCGAGCATAAAAATTCTGGATAATAATTTCTCTTGAGAGCTCATGATTGGGGCATGAATATAACATTGACTTAAGCCTCCCCCAAGCTAGAGCGATTCTTTCTCCTTCACGAGGCCAAAAATTATATATATAATTCCGATCACGATGAACTAGATGCATAGGATAATTTTTTTGGTGGAACTCGAATTTCAAACGATTCCAATTCCATGATCCAATATCATCGCATAGCCTATACCATGCCAATGCTTTTCCCTTCAAAGATAAAGGGAAAACCTTTTTCATAACCCACTGTTCGACCCTTTTTGCATATGGGGAAATGAGTTGTCCATGAATATCAATCAAGTCAAGAAACTCAGAAAGATTGTTAGGATAAAGAATTAGCGACAAAAAAAGATCTTTGTCTGCACAACGAAGAAGACATCAGTTCACTACAAGATGGTACTAACTATTATACCTTGCCTTTTTTATTCCTTTGCCCCATTTCCAATATAGAGAAGATATTTATGCACATCCTTGTTTTCAGGCCTTTCCTAAGCAGTTCACTGATGATTACCTCTCAAACCACCTCTATGGTCAGGAGGTGAGGAAGGTTTTCATACAACACCCACGGTTCAATATTGAAGTGTTCCTAAAGAGGACGAAAGACGGACGGTCAATCATCCACAGGCACTGGCCTAAAGTTGTATAGACCTTCAACATGAATGAAGACTCAATATTCGCCTTTCGCTTCAGCAGTTTTCCAGATGAGATGCATCTGTCTATATATCGTCTATGATGCTAATTTTGAAAGGTTATACATGTTGCATGTGAAACTTGGTGTTGGTGCAGTTGTGTAATGGGGTAGCTGAGTGTTGAAGCTATATCATGCTGTACTCAGATGTATTTCAATTATGAAATCCTGCTTCCTTAATATGGAAATTAAATATATTATGTGCTTAATATGAATGTAAATTAGATTAATAAATGGATTATTAATAATAGTATAATTAGGTTGCTAATGGCGAATTAGCCTGTTAATTGGGTTTTGCTATTACAAATGGTTATTCAGAAAATACCATGGGCAAAGACCTCAGGCAACGCACATAGTTTCTAGGAATAAACCGTGTTGGATCAATGAACAATCACACACGACTTTCTCTTGAAAACTGTTTGCGTTAGGCCACCTTGCGCAATGTTTACCACATAAAACTGTGTGTGACGGACAGTCTGTGCCACACTGTTTATTCTATGCACCGTGTGTGATGCGTTCAATAATGAAACGATAAAAGTGTTAATATCGTGTGCAATTGCAACACTATCACAAACGATTTAACGGGGAAAATTATGTGTGATGTATCTGTGAACAGAAACGTTTTCCTTGGAGCGACTGTGTGGGATGTACATACGAACGAAAATGTTTAGCGGGGATTGACTATGTGGGATGTACTTGCGATCGGAAACAATTTCGCATGTATAATTGTATTTTTTAGTTCTACTGTATGTATTTCCATATTTGTGCACTCGCCGGTCGCACACAAACTCATTTTGCCGAGCGTGTGTGCTAGGAGGGCATATCCCCGATGGTTTCTGGGTCATGTGGGAAGGACCCCCTATCGTCGTCACTCACTAGGCGACGGTTCCAAATGCCGTCGTGCAAAGGAGTTAAAAATCGTTTGTATAGCACCGACACGTACTAGTGGCATCATCAGCAAAACCTTGGTAGAGCCCAGAACAATGATGCTCATAAGGAAGATGTGAGAAAACTAAAGAAGGAGCTTGATTCTCTAGGCAATCAGTACAACTAGCTAATGGATGATGTACCCAAGTTGTTTGACTATCAGAATGGAAAGAAATCTCATGAGATGGATTACACAAGCCAGACAATATATGACCTAAAGGAGAAGAAGAAGCAACTTGAAGAGTAGACAAAGATTGACCTTCAAATGGAGAAGCTTAAGCCAGGAAATTTAATGTCTTCTCTCAATGTTGCATGTAGTGATCTGGACAACCACTTTGTAGTCACCTTTGTGGTCTCTGCACATGCTCCACAAGTGTGCACCATATCACACTTCTTGATACAATTTTTTTCATGAGCTAACTTAGAGTAATTAATATAAAATTCACATCCCTGGACCCTTCCTGAGCAACAAACAATAATCCTATGTAGGGCATTTTATGTGATACTTAAAATTCCTCAAAGTCCTAATGTGAACATCTCTAAGTGCATCTTTGAACTCATAAACATTGGTGAAGAATTGTCTCTTTGAAAACTGTTCTTGTGGATCTGGAACTTTGTTATCAAACCATGCACTTTCCTTCAACTTCTTATTCCTTCTCTTCCTACCACTTGGTAGTTTATAGGCTCCTTCAGGCTCATCTTCTTCATCACTGATGCCATAATCACCAGGAAAACAATTTTCATTTGCCTCAAGAAAGCAATCTGGTTTTTAATTTTTCTCAACCTCATGATAGGATCTACCGGTTAGACCAACATTTCTTACTGGCTTGAGTTTCTGGAGCACTGGTGTATCTTGTTTTGCAGCTTCATCTTCAGAGGAAGAGTATGCCTATAATTCCACATTGTTGCCATCATAATCTGAGTGCACATCATCAGAAATAAATCGACACATCAGTGTCACCTTCAAAATGGTTAAGGTCAACCTCTCTCTAAATAATGCTTTTCTTAAGCTCCTACTTTCTGTCTATGCTCGTATCCATCACCTTAGTGCAACTTTATTGTGTGTTAGTGCAATGTTCATCTGCTCTCGTGACTCTTATGTTAAAAAAATTCACTATGAGAGTGGATCAACATCTGCTGCACATCATCTTCAGAACATATTTGCTCTAGACCTTCTATTCCTTTCCCCTCACCAGTAACATAGTACATATAATCATCAGCTCCATAGGGCTCACTCCCAATAAGAGAAACCATAGTAAAAAATGATATATCTGACTAGTACATATTTCTAACCACAAAATCTTTGTCTTGGAAATGGAACCTTGCGCACTTCGGTTCATCAATACTGCACAAATTGAAGGAATTCTAATTAAATGACCCACACAATATTCAATTTCTGACATATGACATTTTTTAGGTTCTTATACCACAATGTTAAAGTTTCTAACAATTTATAATTTCTAGTGTTATCATACATGTTGTAAAACTGAATCTAAGTGTGCAAACACTAGACTAAATTTCCTGCTAATTAACAAAAACTACAATTTCAGATAAACAAGGACAGATTAGCTGTCGTACCTGTCGGCTCCCGCTCGACGAGGAAGCTTGCGTCGGCCTCGAGGTCTACTTCTTGTCGTCGACGGTAGTGGTACCGGCGCTGACCTCACTAGCTTCTGGGACAGCTGAGATTCGGGCTGGCAAGGGTGATGCGTCGTGTAGCTCGTGTTGCCTAGTGAGTTATCCACCTCGGAGAAGTCATTGACGCCACCGCCAACCATGTCTGTCGGAGTAATGGGCCACAGGTAGGCCAACATGAGTCCCATAACCTTTCAAGACATCGGGGCAGGCTGCACCCCTCAAGACCCCAAGGCGAAGAGCCGTCTCCTGAGGAGTCGACGGCAGGGCGGCCGACTGTCCGCTCACGGCCGAGTTCCAGGGACGACTTCCAGAGAAGCCGGCTTTCGGGAGTCAGCCGGCGACTCTAGCAAACCCATGACCTCATCAAAGGGGACGGGGCAGAGGCATGGCTACAGTGAAGCCCACTCCCGCCCCTTACCAAGGGCAGGCATGGCCACAGCACGCCGTACCCGGGAAGATCTCCGTGTGGCGTGGCACTGTTGCCCGGCCGGCCCTGACATCAGCACCACAGTACCAAGTCCTGCGCCCACGACGACTTGTCTGTACGGCCTGGAGGCAGCAGGGCCCACCAGTTAGTGAGACCTCGGGAGACGGCGGGAGAACCGCCAGTCGGACCCGTCGGGAGTCGGCCCGGGGGAGTCGGCCAAGCCCTTCCCCGGGGCCCATGCGCCATTAATCAAGATGAGATGGGGAGTGGCCACAGTGATAGCCCGCCAGGCGGCGGGGCTGTTGCCACGACCCCATGACCAAGCCTGCGTCATCAGAAGCACAGCTACAGTAATCAGCGGCCGGCAAGACCCGCCCGCAGCGGACGCGGCCTGTTGGCTCCGTACCAGACCAGTCGACGGGCCCCAGCAGTCGGCGGAGAAGTCGGAGGTCGGAGGCACTGACGGCTGGGCCCGCACCTAGTCGAATTACCATTGTACCCCTGGGGGGTAGGCCTATATAAACCCCCCAGGGCACCCATGCAAGGGGTTGGATCCCATTAGTTCTAGACCATACCAGATAGAAGGAGAGAGCTAGCCTTGCCCTCTTCTACCACCAGAAACAGCTCAAGGAGCCACCGTGTAAACACTTGGCCATAGTGATCATGCGGAGACCCCGCAGAGCAGCAGTAGGGGTATTATCTCCCCGAAGAGCCCTGAAGCTGGGTAAGATTCGCCGGCGTGCATGTCTTCGCCTCATCCCGTTTCCAGGCACCAGCGACGTTCTACTCACCCCCACCATGATAAGCCATCCGTTGGCATATGTCGCACCAAATCACTGACATTTGGCGCCCACTGTGGGGTCTGGTGCATCGCCGTTCGGAGATCTGTTCTGGACAGGAACCCTTTTCCTCCCTGGCGAGCGCAGCCAGCCAGGCATGCCAGGTGAAGTTTGCATCGACGTGCTGCGCGGCGTTGAGATCGCCTACGCAGCCAGCTCCTTGGCCGAACTTGTCGGCGAGGTCCGCCTCTCCGACGAACCTGCGTCCGGCGCAGGCGCGGGCGGCCCTGAAAACCTCCTCGCGGGCCTCCTTGATCAACTCCATGTTTCAGGCGAGCCTGCCATAGACTTGGAGTCCGTAGGCTCCACCGACCCGATGTTGGTCGACTCCGACACCGCGTCGATCGACGCGTTCCCCAGCAATGTGGTGGTCTACGACGAACCTCTCCCCCACGCAGAAAGCGACGGAAGCACCGTCACTGAGGTGCTAGTCATCAGTCATGACGAGTTCCCTGGCGGAGGAGCGCCCGACTCACTCGGCGCAGCGTTGCAAGACCTGACTGCGCCCATTCCGAAAGATGCTGACGCGGAAACATTAGAAGCGCGCCGCCTTCAGCTCGTTGAAGGCGCGAAGAAGCTGGCCAGCATGAGATGCTTGTCAGAAGCTTACCAGCGGGAGATGGATCGCGCCGTTGGCGGCTCGCCGGCCCCGACAGGGCCCAGCCGCCTTGGTGCGGCGTAGCCATTGCCAGCCTGTTTGGGGCTAGCTGCCCCGTGTACGCTACACCAGCGGAGAACATCCGAGCCGCCCAGGCAACGGCGGATGAGCTGGACAATTTCGAGGGCGAAGAACGCCGCCTCATGATGGAGCGAGTCCAGCGGCTCCTCGACGCGGCTGCCGCGCAGAACGAGGCCGGCTGCCGCACGGAGGCGCCGCAGCGGCCAAACGACGACCCGCACCGAGATCAAGGCGCGATGTCTCGGACGCCGACTGGCGGCGCCCGAGGAAGAAAAGACAAGGAGCCGGCTGTCAGCCACAGTCGGACTCGCATTACCATAGAGCGCGACCGAGATGGCCGCCCGAGAGCAGTGGAACGACGGGACGACTGTCCGCCTCCCCCTCCCCGCAAGGAGAGGCGAGTCTCCCCGCCACCTGTTGACCATCCGACTCTCGGTGACCGCCTTGGCCGCCGAGAGGGAGTTGGAGAGAATGACGCCCGCCACCGGATCGATCGACTTCACCGGTCCCTGGCGCTGGAAGAAGAAGACAGCTGGGTCCGCCTTGTTTCGGGCCCCGCATTCGGGACGAGCCCTTTCCCAGAGGGTTCACGCTCCCAAGAGACACGCCCAAGTATACCGGCTCCGTGAAGCCGGAAGACTGGTTAGTCGACTACTCCACGGCTGTCAGCATAGCAAACGCCAACAAGCGTGTCGCCGTAAAGTACGTTCCGCTCATGCTCCAGGGCACGGCCTGGACATGGCTGAACAGCCTAAAGCCCCGCAGCATCAACAGCTGGGTCGACTTCACTGAAGAGTTCGTCCGCAACTTCACCAGCACGTACAAGCGTCCTCCCAAGCCTCGTCAGCTCTCCTTGTGCGTGCAAGGTCCTGACGAGTTGACTCGCGACTACCTCACGCGTTGGGCTGAGCTCCGCAATGCTTGTGAGGGCGTGCACGAGGTGCAGGCCATCAAGTACTTCACAGCCGGGTGCCGAGAAGGCACCCTCCTCAAGCACAAGCTCCTCTGCGACGAGCCAGAAACCCTCGACGAGCTGCTGATCGTAGCGGACAAGTACGCCACGGCCGACTCCTCCATGAAGGCGGAAATTCAAATCAGCACGACTGGCAAAGTAGCTCCTCAGGCTCCAAGAACTCCGGCGGCAGACGCCGGCCGGAGACAACAGCAGGGCGACAACAAGCGCAAGGCCCCGCAGCCGGCTTCCGGCAGCCGGCAGGTCGCGACCGTTGAAGCCCAGCAGCCAGAAGAGGAGCCTCCGCCCAAGCGACAGAAAGGCGGCAAGCCGAACTGGTTGCCGGCCTTCTCCTATGAGCAGACCTTGGATGGACCTTGCAAGTTCCACAGTGGCACAAAGCCGTCGAATCACACCACCTGGAAGTGCCACTGGCTCACCAGGATCGCCAAGGGAAACGGCCTCCTGCCACCCCCGCCCGCTGGGCAGCCGCCTCCGCCTCCGCCTCAGCAGCCGGCAGTCAGGCCAGTCGGCGCAGTACAAGACGAATACCCTGAAGAGCATGGAGCCTATGTGGTGTTCACCAGTGTGGCTGATGATCGACGCAGCAGGCGGCTGCAGCGACAAGAGGTGAACGCAGTAGCCTCAGAGACGCCAGAGTTCATGCACTGGTCTGAGAAGCCCATCAGCTGGAGCAGGGCTGACCACCCAGAAGTGATGCCGAGTCCAGGCTCCTATGCCTTGGTCCTGGACGCCACCTTTGCCACGGACAAATGGGCCGCGCGTTTCTCGCGAGTTCTGATAGACGGGGGCAGCAGCATCAATATCCTGTACAAGGACACCATGAAGAAGTTAGGAATCAAGCAAAGACAGCTTCAGAACAGCCGGACTGTGTTCCACGGCATTGTCCCTGGGCTTTCTTGCTCACCAATCGGCAAGATCCTGATTGACGTCCTCTTTGGGGACAAAGATCACTTCCAAAGAGAGTCTATTTGGTTTGAGGTGGTGGACCTTGAGAGCCCATACCATGCGCTACTTGGCCGACCCGCCTTGGCCAAGTTCATGGCGGTCCCCCACTACGCTTACCTCAAGATGAAGATGCCCAGTTCCAGGGGAATTCTGACTGTGGTCGGCGACTACCGGAAGTCGTCCGCTTGCGCGGCCGAGAGCAGTCGGCTGGCCGAGTCCCTGGTGATCGCAGCCGAGAAGCGACTCCTTGAATGAGTTGTGGCGATGTCCGGCAAGCAGCCGGAGACATCGCCCGACCCGAAGGAGTCGGAAGCCGAAGGTTCGTTCAAGCCGGCCAAAGAGACAAAGAAGATACCCTTGGATCCGGAGCACCCAGAGAGGTGCGCCGTCGTAGGTGCAAACCTCGACAGCAAATAGGAAGGCGAGCTCGTCGATTTCCTCCGTGAGAATCGGGACATCTTCGCATGGTCTCCCAAGGACATGCCAGGTGTACCGACGGATTTCGCCGAGCACAAGTTACATGTCCGATCTGATGCAAAGCCGGTCAGGCAGCCCCTGCGCTGCTTATTAGAAGAAAAGAGAAGAGTTGTCGAAGAAGAGATAGCCCGACTCCTAGCAGCCGACTTCATTATGGAAGTTTTCTTCCCGGAGTGGCTGGAAAATCCGGTCCTGGTGCTAAAGAAGAACAAGCAATGGCGAATGTGTATTGACTACACGAGCCTCAACAAGGCCTGCCCCAAGGACCCATTTGCTCTACCAAGAATTGACCAGGTGATAGACTCCACAGCCGGATGCGAGTTGTTGAGTTTCTTGGATGCATACTCGGGATATCACCAGATCAAGCTGAACCCGGCTGACAGATTGAAGACCGTCTTCATCACGCCGTTTGGAGCATTTTGCTACCTCACCATGACGTTCGGCTTGAGGAATGCCGGCGCCACCTTTCAGCGTTGCATGCAGAAATGCCTCCTCAAGCAGCTCGGCAGGAACGCCCACGTCTACGTAGATGACGTGGTGGTGAAGATGGAAAAGCGTGGAACACTGTTGGAAGACCTCACGGAGACCTTTGAGAACCTACGCCGGTTCCAGATCAAGCTCAACCCCGAGAAGTGTGTCTTTGGAGTACCAGCCGGCCAGCTGCTAGGTTTCCTGGTCTCTGAACGCGGCATAGAATGCAACCCAGTAAAAATCAAGGCCATCGAGAGAATGGAGGTACCCAGCCGACTGCTGGATGTGCAGAAGTTCACCAGCTGCTTAGCATCCATCAGCCGATTCATCAGTCGGCTGGGCGAGAAAGCTCTCCCCTTATACCAACTCATGAAGAAGACCACTTTTTTCGAGTGGAACCATAAGGCGGACGAAGCTTTTCACCAGTTGAAGAAGATGTTGACTACTCCACCCGTCCTGGCAGCTCCGACTCCTAAGGAACCTATGCTTCTGTACATCGCTGCCACCAGCCGGGTAGTCAGCACAGTCATGGTAGTGGAGCGCAAGGAGGAAGGCAAGGCGCTGCCTGTCCAGAGACCAGTATATTACCTGAGCGAGGTACTGTCGACCTCCAAGCAGAACTACCCCCACTACCAGAAGATGTGCTATGGCGTACACTTTGCTGCCAAGAAATTGAAGCCTTATTTTCAAGAGCATCCAATCACGGTGGTCTGCACGGCTCCACTTGCCGAGATCATCGGTAGCTGAGATGCTTCTGGTCGAGTGGCCAAGTGGGCCATAGAGCTGGCTCCTTACACCATCTACTACCAGCCCCGCACCGCTATCAAATCGCAAGCACTGGCCGACTTCCTCGTCGACTGGGCCGAGACCCAGTACCTGCCTCCAGCGCCTGACTCCACCCATTGGCGGATGCACTTCGACGGCTCCAAGATGCGCACCGGCTTGGGAGCCGGCGTCGTCCTCACCTCTCCCAAAGGCGACAAGCTCAAGTATGCACTGCAAATCCATTTTGCTGCATCCAACAACGTTGCCGAGTACGAGGCGCTCATTCACGGGCTCCGGCTTGCCAAAGAACTTGGCATCCACCGGATCTTGTGTTATGACGACTCGGACTTAGTGGTCCAGCAGTCATCTGGCGACTGGGACGCGAAAGACGCAAACATGGCGAGCTACCGTTTCCTCGTGCAGCAACTCAGCAGGTATTTCGAAGGGTGTGAGTTCCTCCATGTGCCAAGAAACGACAACGACCAAGCAGACGCCTTGGCACGAATCGGCTCTACCCGCCAAGCAATATCATCTGGCATCGCCCTTCAACGCCTCCTCAAGCCGTCTGTCAAGCCTTCACTAGAATCAGACTCCATTTTTGTGCCGGCTCCTCCCGAAGACGGCGGATCCGACTCGAGAGCTCCGGCAGACGGAACGGGGACTTTGGCGGATGACTCCAAAACCGCCACAATCGAGCCCGACCCGGGGACTACGGTGGCGGACTCGAAGATTCCAGGACTCGGCCCAAGGACCGCGCCAATCGGCCTGGGGACTTCATCAACCCAGCAAGCGGCTGTTGACTCCAACCCGCCGCCTCCCAGCCCAGCCGCCCTCGTCCAAGTCGCAGTTCTGGTAGTCGAAGAAATAGCAGCACCCTCATGGGCCCAGCCCATCCTCAAATTCCTGGTGAACAAAGAGCTACCAACTGATGAGACCTCAGCTCGGCAAGTACAATGCCGGGCGGCAGCCTATACCATAATCAACAGAGAGCTGGTCAGGCGCAGCGTCACTGGTGTCTACCAGCGCTGAATAGAGCCAGAGCAAGGCCAGGCGATTCTCAAAGACATCCATCAAGGCGAATGCGGCCACCATGCGGCTTCAAGAGCACTCGTCGCCAAAGCCTTTCGGCACAGTTTCTTCTGGCCGGCGGCCTTGGAAGAGGCCAAGGAGTTGGTCCAAAAATACAAAGGGTGCCAGAAGTTCAGCTCCAAGCCGCACCAGCCGGCTTCTGCGCTCAAGACCATCCCCATTGCCTGGCCTTTCGCAGTTTGGGGTCTAGACGTGGTGGGACCATTCAAGACAGCACGAGGTGGTTTAACTCACCTACTTGTCGCAGTGGACAAGTTCACCAAGTGGGTGGAAGCGAAGCCAATTAAGAAACTGAACGGTCCGACTGCCGTGACCTTCATCACCGATATCACAATTCGGTACGGCATACCACTCAGCATCATCACCGACAACGGCACAAATTTTGCCAAAGGCGCCTTGGCCCGTTTCTGCGCAACACAAGGCATCCGACTGGACCTAGCATCCGTCGCCCATCCGCAGTCAAACGGCCAAGTGGAGCGAGCAAACGGCCTCATCCTGTCTGGCATCAAGCCTCGGTTGATCGAGCCTCTGGAGTGCTTGGCTAGCTGCTGGCTCGACGAGCTGCCAGCCGTCCTCTAGAGTCTGAGCACGACTCCAAACAAGTCAACCGGCCTCACACCCTTCTTCCTCGTCTACAGTGCCGAAGCCGTCATCCCAACGGACATAGAGTTTGACTCCCCACGAGTCACCATGTACACCAAGGAGGAAGCAGAAGAAGCACGACAAGACGGCATCGATCTGCTGGAAGAGGGCCGGCTGTTGGCACTCAACCGGTCCAGCAACTACCAGCAAAGCCTGCGCCGATACCACAACAGGAAGGTCAGGCCAAGATCTTTCCAAGAAGGCGACCTTGTGCTCCGGCTGATCCAGTGAACAGCCGGCCAGCACAAGCTGTCGGCACCTTGGGAAGGCCCTTTCATCATCAGCAAAGTACTGGGCAACGATTCCTACTACCTGATCGACGCTCAGAAGCCCCGAGCACGCAAGAGGGACGACTCCGGCAAGGAGACAGAGCGGCCATGGAATGCAAATCTCCTCCGAAGATTTTACAGTTGATGCAGTATGTACCACGCTACCTTTTTTATTAAAGTACCAAGACTTCGGGGCCCCCGAGACGAGCTCGGGGACTGCCCTCTTTTGTCTGTATGATAAAAATTATGCCTACAAGTATGTTACTCTTTGTCATGCCGCTTGGCCCGGGCTCGACAAGTCGACCCGGGGACTTGCCGCCTTGCACTATGAAATGCTTCCCGCAGCCGGACAAGTAGTGCGTAAACACCTAAACCGTCTTCTGTCAGAAGCCGCAGCTTGCAGAGCGACTGTACGGTGGGCAGAGGTAAGGTAGAATGGGTGTTCGCATGAAAAAGGGTTAAGGGCTCAAAGCATAAAACATAGCTCAAGACGGCTTCCAGCCTTTCTCGCAAACCGACTCTCGGATAGTCGAATTATCGTCTTCTATCCAACTTGCTCAAACAATCTTGAAATCGGCTAAGTACTTGCTTTCCCAAAATAGCCTAGCACTTGATCCAGCAACAGTCCGCAGAGCGGCTGTCCGATTGGCAAGGCAGGCAACTAAGAGAAAGCGGAAAAGGAAAAAAGGCCAAAAGAACAATGAGCAAGAAAAGATAGATATATATATTTACATAACATAGGCCTTTTGGCCGAATTGTCGAGTAGAGGTTCAAAATACACCCCGCGGGTGGAATTGTGCGAATTAACAAGTTCTTCAAAGACTACTGAAGCAGATAAAATGAAAGATACAGCGGCAGCTTAGGAGGCAGCATACGGATTCGGAGGGTCGGAGGAGGCACCAGCGTCAGGCGTCGGGGCAGACGGCTGGCTAGTCTCGGCTTGATCACCTCCGGCGGCAGTCGACTTGGTCGCACGCGGCTCGTTGTTGGAGGTGCGGTCGGGCTGAGGCTGGCCGTCTGCTCCGTCTTCTGGTGCCTCTGCCTCGCCTCCATCCTCCGCTTCGTCCTCCTCCTCGGCGCTGGAGCCAATCACCTCTGCCGAGTCTTCGCCGTAGTCTGGGTTCATCCCAAACCACTCCAGCGGTACCTCCTCGCCGTCTTCAGCCGCTCGGGGACGAAGATGCTGGTGTCGGTGTACTCGGCGATCACCGTAGCACGTTTGACGAGGGCGTCTTCCGCAGCCGCCAGCTCCGGCTGGGCCTCCGACCGAAGCATGGCCAACCGGTCTAGATCCAGCCCCGGGTACCACGCCTTGACGAATTCCAAGGCCCGGCGCGCTCCAGCCCAGGCCGAAGAGCCCTTCCAGGCCTCAAGACGGCTAGCCGCGACCTCCAGCCAGTTGGCCGTCAGGCTGGGGGTGCGCGGAGCCTGCACATCCGGCCAAAGGGCGGCAATCGCCTGGGCACCGACGCACTGGAACCAGCGCAGCATCCGGTGAGCCGGCCGGAGGCGAGCCTCGATGCTCAGGATGTGCTCGTCAAGAGTTCGGGGGGCATCGGCGGCGATCTCTGCGCCCTCCGCCCTCGGACCTTCATGGTCAGCCTCGATGGCTTGGATGGCGGCCTGCGACTGCCCAGGGAAGAAGTCTGCACAGACACGAAGAAACGAAGAAGCAAGTCAAAAACCAGGAGTCGGCACGATCTAAGTCGGCAGCTCGAAGAAAGAAAATAAAGAGGCTCACCATCAACGATGTCTTCATCTCGTGGAAGCCGGAGGACAGCAGCGCCTCCTTGTCAGACCAGGAGGAGCGCTCGCTCGCGAACTCGGCCAAGAGGGCGGTTTCCGTCTCCTCCACCTCCCTCTGCGACTTCACAAGCAGCTCCTTCTACTCTGCCAACTGAGTGGCCAGCAGATCGCGCTCTGTAGCGAGCTTGCTGCACTCCTCCCCTTTGGTGCGCAGGGAGGAGTTGGCTTCGCTCAGCTGCTGTTGAAGAGCAGCGTTGGCTCCTGAAGGAAAGGAAGAAAGACAACAGTCGTCAATAAAGTAGGTCGCCGGGGAGATCCGGCCCGGGTGCTCAGCAGCCGACCCGAATCTCGGGGACTATAGCCCGCGGGTGCGCTAGCGCGCCCCCGTAGAGAAAAAAAGAGGGGGGACTTACTCCGGCTCTCCACCAACTCGGCGGTCCGCTTGCCCAGCTCTTCAACGTTACGGTTGAAGGCAGTGACGCGGAGGTTGTGGTAATCCTGCGACAAGCATTTCAGACAAAGTTAGTACCCAGAAGTTCATCAATTGGAGTTCCGGGCCGCCTGCTCAGCAGCCGGCCCGAAACTCGGGGACTACACCCAGTAGGTGCGCTGGTGCGCCCCCATAGAGAGGAGCAAGAAAATAAAGACCAAAGGAAAAAAAACATACCCGGACGGCTGCCCACGATGCTAGGAACGCCTTGGTGCAAATCTGGAGAGTGTCGCCCTCAGCACGAAGTTTCGCCTGGACGTCCAGGAGCTCCCGGTTCAGCGGCCCTGTGCCGCCTCCTCGCACCCACCCAACAGGTGCGGCGCTCGTCGCTTCGGCGTCTGGTGCCGCCGAGCTGGCGGTGCCGGCTTCCAGGGGGCGGGGTGCCGAAGTCGCCTTCTCAAGACGACGGCGCGTTGGCGAGCCGACTTGGAGGAGTAGCCTCGCCACGGCCTCGTCGTCGGTCGGCGGCACCGGAGGGTCCGCTGGCTGCTCACCTTACGTGCCTTCAGACGGCGGCGGAGGCGGCGGCGGAACATGCGCATCCGGAGTAGAGGGGTCGCCGCCTTCCCTCTCCTCGACGAGGTTCTCCCCGCCGGCTTCTCCAGTTGGCCACGTGAACTCCGGAGGCGGCGGCGCAGAGTTCAGCAGGGTGACGAGCAAGGCCGACTGGCGGCGTGCGGCTTCCTCAGCCTGCTGCTTCGCCGCGGCGGCGGCTTTGGCCTCCGCTAGTTTTTTCTTAGCGGAGGCCTCCATCCTGTCGGCCTCCGCCTTCTCTAGGCGGAGGGCCTCTTCTTCGTTGCGCCTCTCCTACGCATTCCGCTCCGTCGCCTCCCGGAGGTCAGCAGCAGGGTCAATTCGCCGAGTGGTGGCGGATGTCTTCGCTGACCCCATGACGGAGGCGGCGGCGACCCGCTCAAGAGAGAGGGGGGCCCTGAAAAAAGAGGGGCAAGCAGAGACTCAGACAAATCACGAAGAAAGAATAAAACTTTGAAGACAGAATACTTACGCGGAGACCAACGGCGGCTTCTTCACTTCCTTACGGAAGCGGATGGCCTTCGTGGCTGCCTCGTCCCGCCGGGTCGCCGCAGCCGAGCCCTTGGGCTTCTTCGGCCGACTGCCGAACAAGGTCGGCACGGCCCTACGCTTCTTCCCGCCGCCTAGAGCGCCCGGCGCGGCAGAAGAGCCCGCGCCAGGCTGGCTGGCTCCTGGCCGATGGCGAGGGGCGACTTCTCCCTCGGCGCTGTCTTCAGGCCAGTCGGCGAAGGTAGCCAAAGGCCTGAAGTCGCCTGCTGTCCCTCCTCCTCCCTCGGCATCGTCATCCAGAGCCGCCACCCCCAGATCAGGGTCATCGACGTCGCTCTCCGCCCGGTCGGCGACGAACTCACGTGCCGGCCCCAAGGTGCCGGCTGGTGGATGAAGAAGGGGATTCTAACCAAAGCCGACTAGTCAAAACAAAACTCGGCAAGAAGAAGACAATCTAAAGAAAAGAAAGGCGACTCACCATGGGCGGGGGGTTGGCGCAGGAGTACGGCTCCTTGCCGAATCGCCAGTCCTCCAGGAGCCTGTTGTCCGAGAGGTAGTTCACCATGAAGGCCACCTCTTCGTGAGGCATGTCCTTGGTGCACATCCGACTCGGGTCGCGGTGCCCGCTCATCTGGCATATCATGTGAGGGCGGCCTTAGAGTGGGAGGACTCGGCACGAGACGAAGGCGGCCAGCAGGTCTGGACCAGTCAGACCCTCCGACTGTGTCAGCACTCGGAGTCGCGTGATGGCGCCGGCTCCCGCAGGCATCAGTGACTTGGCCCGGTACGACGAGTTGGGCAGTCTCCCAGCCGGCGGGCCGGCTTCGAAAGCCGGCAGATTGACCCAGTCGCCCCTCGTGGCGACGTTCCTGACGTAGAAGTAGGATCTCTGCCACATCTTCACCGACTTTATCAGCGAGATGGAGGGGAAGGGGTTGTCGACTCCTGACCTTCGCACGGCGATGAAGGCACCGCATTGAGCCGGCACGCCCGCGGCCTGGGTGCCGAGCTTGGAGAAGAAGAACTCCCCCCAGAGCTCGAGGGTGGGGAGGACTCCGAGGAAGCCTTCGCACAAGGCCACGAAGGCGGACAGCAGCACCACTGTGTTGGGGGTGAGGTGGTGCAGCTGGAGGCCGTAGAACTCCAAGAAAGACCGGAAAAAGCTGCTCGCCGGCAGCCCCAGCCCGCGCAGGCAGTGCGAGTGGAAGATGACCCGCTCGCCCTCCTGCGGGGCGGGGGAAATCTTCCCCTCCAGCGCAAGACGCACCTGCACGCGATCCTCGCCGAGAAGCCGACGGGTCCGGCGGAGGAACTCGATGTGGTCTTCATGAACCTCGGAACCGTCCCAGGTGCCGGAACGCACTGGGGGAGGTGCGGCAGCGGAGGAAGAACTCATCGCGAGCTGTCGCCGCGGCGTTCGCTGGAGCTTGGACGTGCGGCGGAGCGAAGAAGAGAAGAGGAAGGAGGAGTGCGAGGAGCGGCAAGGAGGAAGAGAGCGAGGAGTAGTGGGAAGGAGGGGCGCGCGTGCCCCCCTCTTCCCCCTACTTATAGCCCTGTGGGCTGCGAAGCCGAGGGGGCGGACGTGGGGATTTACTGCACCTACAACCCCACGACCCCCATGATCCACGTAAAGTTACTGCGCGCAGTAACACCACGGGAATCCGAACCATCCACCGGGGCCGCAGCGGATCCGCTCGGGCGCCGAGGCGCGGTAGTGGCGGGCCCCGCCCGTGGGCCTGTCCCGTCGCGCGCGTGGGCTGGCAGGACGGCCTAGCCACGTGCCTTCGCGTGACAGGCCAAGAACGGGCGGCGGCCTGGAGGCTTAGCTAGCACGCCACTTAAAATCCTGCTGCGATGTTCGAAATACCGAGCAAGTCGAAATTGAGTGAAGTCCGAGTTGAGCAAGTCCGACTCCTTCTAGACGGCCCGGCAGAAGTCAATCAAGACCATGTGTTGAGCACCCGGAAAGAGAAACTGCTGAGGCTTCTCGGCCGATCGTCCGTGGCGCCTCACCAGCTTCGGGGACTACTGTCGGAGTAATGGGCCACGGGTAGGCCAACCCGAGTCCCATAACCTTTCAAGACATCGGGGCAGGCTGCACCCCTCAAGACCCCAGGGCGAAGAGCCGTCTCCTGAGGAGTCGACGGCAGGGCGGCCGACTGTCCGCTCACGGCCGAGTTCCAGGGACGACTTCCAGAGAAGCCGGCTTTGGGGAGTCAGCCGGCGACTCCGGCAAACCCATGACCTCATCAAAGGGGATGGGGCAGAGGCGTGGCTACAGTGAAGCCCACTCCCGCCCCTTACCAAGGGCAGGCATGTCCACAGCACGCCGTACCCGGGAAGATCTCCGTGCGGCGTGGCACTGTTGCCCGGCCGGCCCTGACATCAGCACCACAGTACCAAGTCATGCGCCCACGACGGCTTGTCTATACGGCCTGGAGGCAGCGGGGCCCACCAGTCAGCGAGACCTCGGGAGACGGCGGGAGAACTGCCAGTCGGACCTGTCGGGAGTCGGCCCGGGGGAGTCAGCCGAGCCCTTCCCCGGGGCCCACGCGCCATTAATCAAGATGAGATGGGGAGTGGCCACAGTGATAGCCCGCCAGGCGGCGAGGCTGTTGCCATGACCCCATGACCAAGCCTGCATCATCAGAAGCACGGCTACAGTAATCAGCGGCCGGCAAGACCCGCCCGCGGCGGACGCGGCTTGTCGGCTCCGTACCAGACCAGTCGGCGGGCCCCAGCAGTCGGCGGAGAAGTCAGAGGTCAGAGGCACTGACGGCTGGGCCCGCACCCAGTCGAATTACCATTGTACCCCTGGGGGGTAGGCCTATATAAACCCCCAGGGCACCCATGCAAGGGGTTGGATCTCAGTAGTTCTAGACCATACCAGATAGAAGGAGAGAGCTAGCCTTGCCCTCTTCTACCACCAGAAACAGCTCAAGGAGCCACCGTGTAAACACTTGGCCATAGTGATCATGCGGAGACCCCGCAGAGCAGCAGTAGGGGTATTATCTCCCCGGAGAGCCCCGAAGCTGGGTAAGATTCGTCGGCGTGCATGTCTTCGCCTCATCCCGTTTCCAGGCACCGGCGACGTTCTACTCGCCCCCATCATGATAAGCCATCCGTTGGCATATGTCGCACCAAAGAGAAGATGATGATGAGGTGTCATAAGAGGGGGTGCACCGAAGAGAAGATGATGAGGTGTAAAGTTCCCGCGAGTACGACATGGGCGGATGTTGATGAGGAGATAAGCGGTGGCGAGAGCGTCGGGCCAAAAGCGCGGAGGCACATTGGCATGAAAGAGAAGAGTCCTAACGCAGTCATTGAGAGTGCGAAGGATGCGCTCAGCGCGACCGTTCTGCTGCGAGGTGTACGGGTAAGTGAGACGAAAAATCATGTCATGTGTGGTGAGAAGATTACGAACAGCAAGGTTGTGAAACTCCTTCCCATTGTCTGTCTGCAACGCGAGAATGGGACGACCAAACTGCGTGAGAACATAGGAGTAGAAAGCAGCGAGAGTGGATATAACATCCGACTTGTGGCGCAACGGGAAGGTCCACACATAATGCGAAAAATCATCAAGTATGACAAGATAATAAAGAAATCCCGTATTACTGGCAACAAGAGAGGTCCAAACATCACTATGCATTAACTCAAATGGGTACTAAGCAACAAAAGAAGAATCCCTAAACGGAAGACGAGCATGTTTGCCGAGGCGACATGCATGACACGAGTGATCCTCGTTCTTATTACACGTGAAAGAAAAACTCCGAAGTATGTGGCGAACGGTGGCAGGATTAGGATGTCACATCGGTGGAGCACCATCCGCGTGCGAGCGTCCTTAACAAAAAAACCATATTCGTCAAATTCAACGGTAACCGGATTTTCACGTGTAAGAGAACGAACGGAGTAGGCGTGCACAACGCCGGTCCATGGGTTCTGGCCGGTGTACCACGGGGCCGGCTGAGAAGCATGCTGCAGTGGGCGGGGTGCTCCTCCCTGAGCGCCTGCGCCCCCTGCTTGCGGCCACCACGACGGCCGCCGCGACAACCCCCCCCCCATTGGCCGCCGGCTGGGGCGGTGGGAAGGGGGCGGCCGGGGCGGGCAGGAAGCCTGGCAGGAAGGTGGGCGCCGCCGGCTGTGGCGGCGTCGGGCGAGGCGGTGGCGGGGCTGGACCCCCGCGGGTGCCGGCGACGAGGGCGGTGTGGGTCGCGCGAGTCCGCGCCACCCGCATCCGGCGCTCCTCCAACTTGAGGTACGCGACCACCTTAGCGAAGGTAGGCTCCGGGATGAGGGTGAGGTTGGAGGCGGTGTTCCCAAAATCCTCGTTGAGGCCGCCGGAGAGGGTGCTGATGAGGAGCTCGTCGCCGATCTTTTCCCCGAGATCACGGAGCTCATCGGCGAGCTTCTTGAGGCGCATGCAAAAATCATCGATGGATGAGTCAAGTTGCTGGCACCCGTAAAACTCACCGTAGAGCAGGACCTTGCGCTGCAGCCGGTTGTCGGTGAAGAGGCCGTTGAGCTTGGTCCAGACCGCATGGGCGTCGTCCTCGTCGTCCACCATGGTGTGGAAGAGATCGTTGGAGATTGTGAGGTAGAACCAGCGGATGATGGTGGCGTCGAGGGTCATCCACTCCTCGTCGTTGATCATGAGCGCCGAATCCACGGTGCCGTCCACGTGGTCGTGCAGGAGGTACTCACGGAACACAAGCGAAAAATACCGCTTCGAGGCGGAGTAGGACGCGGTGGTGTGATCAAGCTTGACCGGAGCACGCTCATGGATGTTGAGGTCGCGGACGAGAGTGACATCGGGACCAGCGAACGGGTTGGAGACGGTGGACGAGGAGGAGCTCATGGCGCGGGTTAGGGTTTGGGACTCGGCGCGGGCAGAGGGAGACGGGGTGCGGCGGCGCAGGTGGCAGGGGGGTGGGGTGGTGCGGGTGCGGCGCGGGTGGGAGGGGAGGGTGCAGCGCGGGAGAGGGAGGGCGTAGGCGGAAGCGGGAGTAAGCGGCGGCGGCGGGTTAGGTGGTGGAGAAAGGCGGCAGCGACCAGCGGCTGCGACGGCGACCAGGAGGAGGGTGGCGGCGGCAGCGGCGGCTGGTGACAGCGGCGGGGAGTAGCGACGGCGGTGACTTTTAGGGTTTAGGATCGTGCTGCGTCTGATACCATGTAGAAGGACAAGTCATGAGATGTGCAATCTCGATGTATTAATCGGTGCATTAGGCACGTATATATAAGTATAGAGATGGGCTACAATCTCAACTATACAAAGGAAACAGGAGGTAGGCTCTACACACAAATATACACGTACACAATATACTCAACACCGAGGAAACAACCGCAAACAGATGTCTTGGGATGAATCCGTGGGCCGGAAGACCCTAATGATCGTAAAAAAAAACAGAAAAAGCATTCACACGCAAACCGGCGGCGGCCTTTTGCTGGGTGCATATCGTGACTTTGGATTATGGAAGCACCCACGGAAACTAAGCGAAGTTATGAAGCAGCCTTGGCCAGCATTGCAGGGTCACTCTCACGAACTCCGTGTTCCGTCGCCTGTCCACCCACGGCACGCGACGACAATGTGGCTTCCAGTAAGAAAAGCACGGCCGTGCTTTCCCATCTCATGCTTAGCGTTTTCTTGTAAAAACTGCTTGGATTCTTCCCAAGATCCTCCCTCCTCTCGAAGATTTGTCCCGACGAGACGATATTTTAACACGAAGGCGTCGTCATCAGGAGTTAGTCGCCGTGCACGCAGACTTCCGCGGCGCACTGCTCGACGTGGTGATCCGGGCGAAGACAAAGGACACGGACGTGGCTTGGGACGTGTCGGCAAGCGCAAGTCCATCGCCATCGGGTACGACGGGTAGATCCCATCCCGTCCGTCTCACCGGACTTCGCCACACGAAATGTGGGAAGCATCGATATCAATTCCACCGAAACCCAGCCGGTGCTTGCGAGGATACGCGCAAGCCCGACATGGAAACCATTGCATTTTAATACGGTTGCTGCAGTCTATTCGCCTCGTGAGTCGTTGGTGTCAAGGCTCCATTGACCATCTTCTTCCGGGAACCCCAAAACCACCCTCGGTATGTTCATTCCTCGTGCAGGTTTATCAATTCAAAACCCCACATTCCGTAAACGCTTCTCCCAATGTTACTATAACCACACTTGTGTAGTACGCCTTGCAGCAAGCATCCAATGGCCAAACCGGCAGCAGGCGTTGCGCACGGCTGCAGGCTCTAGCGTGCACGTTCCTGAGCCCGTGCGGCCGACCAGGCGCCGATCAGCCCGATTGGCAGCTAGTTCTGCAACTGCAAGTGAAATGGAAATTTCAGATACAGACACCGGCCACGCGTGCGTGATGTAGAGGAACTCGCGTACTGACATGTCGATGCGTGGCTCGAACGGGCATGGATCCTATGTGGTGGTACTTTCTTCCTTTTGAAAAAAGAGAACGTTGTTTTCTGCCGGGATGAGTATCCAATGCGAAGACACCGCTAAATGCCAGTGATCCAAAGCATCTAGACGTTGGAGGAGGATGGCCCGAGTGTTTCGCTGAGTTTCACGTGCTAGTTCTTCATGGATCAGGAGAATAAAAGTGCTACTAGATCCTGTAGTAGTACTTATATTTTTAACCATCTACTCCGTAGTATTTTTTTACAGTACACCGTCTACCTTTTTTTTGTGCATCACTACTGATGGGGCTCTCCTCTCTGTCAAATTCCACAAAACTGCACCGCATGTCTGAAGAACGAGGTTCAGACAGGGGTGTTTGGGCATCACCTGTCAACCCCCTGCTCCCAAATAAAGCCCCAACACTAACAAGAGCAGAGGAATCTTGGCGTGTTGACAACCCACCCATCCAAATCCAACCGAAAAACGGGAACTGCTCTCCGACGTGTGATTGAAGTCGAGGGGCACCATGTATGCACCCTACTGCTTTATGGATGCATCATCAGCCGGTTGGCTGACAGCTTGACACACAATCATCATATCCCAAACACCACTATTGTGCAAGCATGCGTCCCACTAACTCATGCATGCACCACCCCGAAAATGGTTATCTACATCCCTTCATCAATTCATGGCCAAGTGATGTACTACCACCAAAAGCGACGCCCGACTGATTAGGGCGCTAATCCACCATCATTTTGCGGGGTTTTCCTCTTTCCTGCACACACACATGTAACCCCATTGGCGCCCAGTAGAGTACGTACGTACTCCCCCTTGCAAGTTGCAACCCAGATGGCCCGGCTCATGGTACGTACTACGCTAATCCAGCACCCCATGATTCCAAAGAGCGATTGGTGAGGGTGATTAGCTAGCGGTCGACCCCCTAAAGAGGTTACAGGGACAATTATTGACGTTATTAGGACATAAAAAACAATGCTGGAATCAGGACGTTAGGACGGCTGATTGTGACACCAACGACGATTTCGGGAGACAAAAGCCAGTGTGTTTGGAGGGAGTTATTAGGCCGTGTATGTGCGTTAATAACGTACAGCTTGTGCAAGGCTGGGAGCGACGAGGCAACCGGCCTGATTGTACCTGACAGCGCCGTTCCATTACTCTATCCCACTCTCATCATTCTTGTCAGTGTTGCCTTGGCCAAAGAATAGCCCCCAGCTTGCATGCAGATTAAGCAGTGGACACTAAAATAGATTAGTGATTTGTCATCATGGACTGATTGAGCAGCAGGACTACCTTAACCGGCCCAGGTCAGAAGGGTACCCCGCCGTTGGAGGACCTGGAAACTGTGACGTGACCATGTATGTGAGCTCCACTAAACAAGACCTGATTCTGATTGGATCCTCAGCGACGTGGGGTGGTCTCGTCCCAAGTTCCAACGTCTATGTGTTGTGTCTGTCGTCAAGACCGGAGATTGGACGACCGGCACATGATCGGTGTTCCATTCTCTTCTTTATTTTCTCACATTGTTTTTCACGGGCTACTACTGCGTTGCTGTGCAACTGTGCATCATGCAAGCACAGAGCCAGCCAGCCAGTCGATCATGATGTGTCGAGATCGCTGGCCGTCTGCCGCATTTCGGCATGGCGAATCTGCCCGGCGCCTGCTCTGTCCTGGCGAAAATGGCACGGCTATTCGACCACTGTCCGCTCCTGCAGATCCCAACCCGGTGCAACCATATATGGTTCATATGAATGGAGCTGCTAATGCTAATGGTACTTCAAACAACACAATGGTCTCCCCGGTGTTGCAAACTCCTCCAGCGGCCAGTACACAGGAATCTGGTAAGAAGAAGAGAGGGAGGCCCAGGCGTGTGCAAGATACTACTGTTCCTACGGCTCCTCCAGTTCATTTGGTTCCTACGGCTCCTCATTTGGTTCCTTCAGCTCCTCCAGAAGGTAATAATATTGTTCTCCAGACACCCCCTTCAGCCGTCACACAGGAATCTGGTAAGAAGAAGAGGGGACGATCCAGACGTGTGCCAGATGTTTCTGTTGTACCAACTCCTTCAGTGCCTATAATAGACGGCAAACCTATTTTTCAGACACCTCCTGCATCTAGCGTACATGAATCTGTTACAAAGAAAAGGGGGCGGCCGAAGCTTGTGCAGGATGGTTCAGATACTATAACTCCTCCAGTTCATTCAAAAGAGAGTGAGCCCCTTATGCAGACTCCGCCTGCAGTCACCTTATTGGAGGGTGGTAAGAGGAAGAGAGGGCGGCCGAGGCGTGTGCCTGATAGTTCAGTGACTCCTTCAAGTTATTCTGAAGATGTTGACAGTGGGGACACATCAAAACATGGACGGCCCAGGAAAATTGACACAAGCCTGCCGCACCTGCCATCTTTGTCTTCAGATGATCCCAGGGAATATGCAGATAATGTACTTTTTATGTTTGATGCACTGCGGCGACGGCTCATGCTGCTGGATGAGGCGAAGCAAGTAGCGAAGCAGCAGCATAACTTGAAGGCTGAACTTCGCGTCAATAAGAGTAAGAAGATTGGAGAGGTTCCAGGTGTTGAGGTTGGTGACATGTTCTACTTCAGAATCGAGATGTGCCTGGTAGGGTTAAATAGTCAGAGCATGGTAGGGATAGATTACATATCTGCTAAGTTTGGTAAGGAGGAGGACCCTGTGGCCATTAGCGTCGTTGCAGCTGGTGTGTATGAAAATACCGAAGACGATCCAGATGTTCTGGTTTACACTGGACATGGCATGTCTGGTAAGGATGACCAAAAGCTTGAGAGAGGTAATCTTGCACTGGAGAGGAGTTTGTATAGAGGTAATCCCATTAGAGTTGTTTGCACTGTGAGAGATTTGACTTGTTCAACTGGTAAGATATACATATATGATGGCCTTTACAAGATCAGAGAAGCCTGGGTGGAGAAAGGGAAATCTGGGTTCAATGTGTTTAAACACAAGTTGCTGAGAGAACCTGGACAACCTGATGGCATTGCAGTTTGGAAGAAGACTGAAAAATGGAGGGAAAATCCATCCTCTAGAGATCGTGTTATATTGAACGACATATCATACGGTGTGGAAAGTAAACCTGTCTGCCTTGTAAATGAGGTCGATGACGAGAAAGGCCCTAGCCACTTCATCTATACAACTAAACTTAACTACGTGAATTCCCTGAGCTCAATGAGAAAGATGCAAGGCTGCAAATGCATAAGCGTGTGCCTACCTGGTGATAACGACTGTTCTTGTACGCATACAAAATGCTGGTGACCTTCCTTACAGTGCTTCAGGCACACTTGTTAGTCGGATGCCTATGTTATATGAGTGCAATGATTCATGCACTTGTGTACATGATTGCCGGAACCGGGTTGTACAAAAAGGTATCCAAATCCACTTTGAAGTGTTTAAGACGGGAGATCGAGGTTGGGGCCTCCGTAGTTGGGATCCTATCCGAGCAGAACGTAAGATGGAACTATGCACCAGAATTATTGACAAGAATGCTGTTGATGCAGAAGACGATTACATCTTTGAGACCCCTCCCTCGGAGCAGAACGTAAGATGGAACTATGCACCAGAATTATTGGGCGAATCTAGTCCTTCCGACTTAAAAGAACCATCTAAGCAGCTGCCAATAGTTATTAGTGCAAAACGGACTGGCAACATAGCTCGCTTTATGAACCACAGCTGCTCACCTAATGTTTTCTGGCAACCAGTTCTATACTATCTTGGTGATGAGGGATATCCACACATCGCATTCTACATTCCTCCAATGACAGAGCTTACATATGATTATGGTCAGAGCCAAGGTAATGTTCAGCTGGGAAATAATTCTGGGTGTCGGAGGTCTAAGAATTGCTTATGTTGGTCTCACAAGTGCAGAGCTTCCTTTGGCTAAATAATCAACCCGTAAGGGATAATTTGCCAGTTGAAGGTTAGTGATTTCTGATTACCTTTTCCTTTATCAACATTACTTTTCTGAAAGATGTCCTACTTTCATTTTAGATAATGCTATCATCTATAGGTGTGAAGTTTTCCTGAGATGTTGGTAGATTCAAATATTCTAATAGAGTATTAGTAGTTTGCACCCTTTTGTAAAGTCAGAACTCACAGGAGTGTATCTTTGTGTTCTATATAAAATTTCACTTTACAAACATGATTCGAGTTTGGCAACTTGGTAACCAAGAATTAAAAAAGGGAAATGCTAAAAATCTGACGTCAGATTTTTTGGCATGGCAAATCGAACATTTTTCATGGCAATTTATATTGGCGTGATGATGTCAAATTTAGTTTGCAAGCACGGAAATTTCATGGCAAAAAATGAAATGAGGCGGATTTGCCATGCTCGCCAACTAAACCTGCCATCCTCGGCGAACATAATTTTTCATGAAAAACGTTTGATTTTCCATGCCTAAAAACCTGAGGTTCTATGGATATTCAGGTCCTTAAAAAACAATAAACTATATATTTGCTTGTAGAAATATTTATGTATGATATGAGTGCCCACACATGGATGCCTTCAGAAAACTCTTTCCTCGCATGATTTTGAATTACCGAGCTTATTTTTCTTATTTGATTTTTGTTTATGAAATCTGGATAAGGCTCACCACAACAGCTGCTGCAACCATTTCTTTCTCATCCACCGGTAGATCCTGTTAAATGTATGTCTAGGTCGTAATCTGATGAGCTTATCTTTGGTGAACAGAAGCAGCGGAACGTTTGTGGCATCATGAAGCAGCAGCATGCATGTGGTGTTGCAGCCACATCTGAAACAACTTTGCCCCTCTTCTTAGTTATAAGGAAAAAGTCCACAATAAACCTTGAAGTTATAGACGAAAGCTACATCCAACCCCGAACTTTGAATCCCGAAAATTGGCACTCTGAACTTGCAATCCCGGTCTATTTTGGACCCTAGACCTGTTTGGCAAACTGGGAATAGTACAATCCTGGCCGGGATAACCAACTACTCTCACACACAAGAATTTGGGCCGGCCCACTACAACACAACAAGAATTCGTGAAGTTCCAAAACTGTTCACACATTTTTAAAATTTTTCAGAAGTTACAAAATGTTCATGCTTTCTATTTTTGGCGCAAATTCAATTCATTTTGTGTTTTTAATTTTTATTTGCCATTTTAAAATTCGATTCACATTTTTAAAACTGTGTTTGATTTAAAAAAGAAAAACACATTTGTCAAAAATGTTCATAATACCAACAGTTTTTCAGATGCTATGTTTTTTTTCAGATTTTCATATTGTGTCACAGTTTTAAAATATGTTTTTCGAATTTCATAAACTATTTCGTAAATAATGTTCTAAAAAATGTTTTCGATTGTAGGCTGCGGAATCGATTGGGCCGGCCCACCAGACATGATGCGAGTTTTTTTTCTCTTCACACAAGACATAAAAATTCATTCTTTCTTTTTCTAAACGTGCGACGTAACAATTCCAAAACAAAAAAAAAACATGCCGTGGAGTCGAACATGCAACCTAGCATGGTCGAAACACAAAAAATTTCTGAAACCTGAACAAAATTTTAAAGTGCGAACACTTTTTGATAGATAAATATTTTCTGAGTTTGTGACATCTAGAAAATACAACAAATTCTAAAAAAATGTACGGGCCAATTCAAACAAATGTTTATACAATGTATAATAATATTCATGTGATTCAAATAAAATGGTTTCGTACATTAAAAAAATGTAACATTTTAAGAATGTTCACGAGTTTCAGAAAATGTGTTTGTGGCATTTTCAAAAATATGTATGTACAATGTACCGAAAATGTCTGCGTGTTGTACAAAAATATGTCATAACCTTAACAGAATATACATGACATGTAATAGAAAGAAAGTGTATGCGAATTTAAAAATGTTGAACCATGTAAAAGAGTGTTCGTGTAGTTTTGTAAAATGTGTATTGTCATTAAGAAAATGTAAAACATGTATTTCGAAAAATATTACCATGTATTCAGAAAAGTTTTGAAAACATTTAATTTCAAAATGTCCATGATGTATTTGAAAATATCAAAAAAAATTCAAAAAATACTTAATGTCTGCGTTCAAAATGTACACTGGGTAATGAGAAAAAGTAGACATGTGTAAAAAGAAAAAAAAACTAGTGCGCGCGCGAGCGACTGCACTACTGGGCCGGCACAATTCAGCAAACACCGGCCGAGTCCTCTCAAGGTTTAAAATAGACCGGAATTATAGAGTTCGGTGTGCTGATTTCAGGGATTGAGGGTTCATGGTTTAATTTAGCTTTTTGCCTATAAATTCAAGGTTTGTTTTGGACTTTTTCCTAGTTATAATAAGGCGTAGAGGAGTACATGTTGCACAAAGCACTAGTAGATGTTCCAATAAGGGCAAACTATGTTCTCTGCTCCTGTCTGAGACCATCTAGTGGAACTTTATGTGTGTATGGTTGCAAAGATCTGTACAGGTCTTGCGAGGCTGTTGTGAATCTGTTGTTTTCCTGTTGTAATGATCCTAGTGGATCAGTGTGTCATGTAATTGCCATGTTGAGTGAATAATGAAGGCAGCGGATCAATCCGGCTTGGTGAATCCGTAGGCAAGATGGTAGACCTATGGCTGTGTTTTTAGCGTATATCTGCTGCATCAGGTGAATCCGTAGGCAAGATGGTAGACTACTATTTTGCTGGAAATGTCTCCTGTGGTGCCACGATATAGGTGGCGGGCGATGCAGGAATTATTTTGTTTTCGTCAACGCTGGTGAAGTGTTGATCAGTTTAGCTTCGCCACAGATAAAATACGACCATCTTGCGGTAGAAGCTCCAATTGGCGTGTTCGCTTCATCCAGCCATTTGTCTCCTAGAAGATCCAACATTGTGTGTCTGGCGCCATTTCGGAGAGGAAAATTTGGAGTGCCAGTTGCTTCATAGTGCCGTGTATGGATGAAATTTTCTTGGTTTTAGTTCAGCTGATGTTCATGCGGCGTGGATCAGCATATCGTTACCATGATTTTCATGTCAATGTCATCTGCAATGAGCTAGGTCATCTGTTCATTGTTGAAAATATGAACAAATTACTACGAAATTTAATCCGAATAAACAGAAGATAAATCATGACCACAGCAATAGAGATTAAACTAATCATACGAACTAGCATAGCAAATGAACATATCACATCTAGGGCACATACTAGAAGCATGAATTCTACCACGATCTCGAACAGGAATGATAGAATCACATACGGTGCAGCGGGTGCAGCACCGCCGGCGTTGATGTTGTCGCCCATGTCGTCGAGGACGAGGTTGCCGAGGTCGGGGAAGAAGTCGTCGTTCGCGAAGTCGTCGCTGCCAGCAGTCGCGCGAGTGCGCTCCCCAAAAACCTGATCGCCGGTCTCCCGTACAGGATCACGAGAGGCGGGGTTCCGGAGGCATGCTGTCCCTTCTCGCGGTGCACGCCAGAAGGAGGGATGGAGAAGACTTTCTTGGCGGCGCAATGATCTGGAACGGTGGTGAGAAACCATACGAAGCGGCAGCGGCTAGGGTAGACGTCTGCCTGACTATATAGTGTGGGCCGGGTAGGTCGTGGGAGTAAACCCCACGTCCGAGTCGTCACGATCCAAAAGAATCGGACGAATTATTAATTAATGACTCATTAATTTTCCCATGCAGCAAAAATATAGACAACGTGCATAGCTCTGTCCTCGGCTCGGCTCAATCCCGCAACCCGCGGCGCGGCGCGGCGCGGCGCGTCGTGGCGTGGCGAGGCGAGCGAGGAGGAGCGCGCGTGTAGGTCTCCTCTTCTCATGCTCATACAAGTGGTAGAAGAGCTCACCTTATAAAGAGGTGCAACTCTCTCTCAACTTCCGGGGTGGGACTAAACTTTAGCCTCACTCACTCCACTCACATGTGTGCATGAATGGGCCAAGAGAATTTCAGAATTTTAGTTGGGCTTTGGGCCAAAGGCCTACTAGCAAAATTCCAACAATCCCCCGCAAAGTCTCATTGGCACATCTCATCATTTAGTTTCAAAACATTGTTTTATATATCGGTGCTTAGTGGAGACTGTGAAGTTGAACTTCCACTTAGAAATTTATACTACACTAGATCACAACTTGAATAGTGGACTATGCCTTGAACTACAAGTTTTCTGTGAAACTAGTTTCACACAAATTCTTGACCGATACTGGGCTGCCGCAAGGCTTCCCCGCGGGTGGAGCGTATACGTCATACTCCAGTGCCTTTCATGAATTTATTAGAGAACATCCAATTCTCACAGACTGCGACGTTAACAGTCAAATTCATATATGTGTGTTCCTCAGAAGATGTTCTGCAGGACAACATCTCTACTTACCCGAATAAGCCACTTGGAACACATTAAGATAAGTATCAACCTGCCATGCAGATCAGGAGAGTATTGCATCTTCACGGAGTGGGATAATTAATATAGGGATACTCTCCTCCCAGCTGACCAACAGCTTGTCTCCCACTTCTACTTCACAGGATCTCCGATCACATAGAGTGGTTTACCATTATGGACAACTCATGCGGTGGGTCTCAAACCCATCTCCATCGATGCATTATCTATCACATTACGTGATAGACCCTTTGTGAAGGGATCTGCCAAGTTTTTCGACGTTTGGATATAATCCAATGTAATAACTCCGGAGTTCCTCAATTTTCTGACAGATTTTAGTCTCCTCTTCACATGCCTTGAGGACTTCATATTGTCTTTAGAACTATTTATCTTGACGATCACAGTTTGATTATCACAGTTCATCAGGATAGGGGATATCGATTTTTCAACCATAGGTAAGTCCATCAAGAGTTCACGAAGCCACTCTGCTTCAACAGTGGCAGTGTCTAATGCTGTGAGTTCTGCTTCCATAGTTGACCTCGTTAAGATGGTCTGCTTGCAAGACTTCCAGGAAACAGCGCCACCACCAAGTGTAAAAACATAACCACTTGTGGCCTTAATCTCATCAGCATCAGATATCCAGTTTGAGTCACTATAACCCTCCAGTACCCTTGGATACCCGGTGTAGTGAATCCCATAGCTCGCGGTGCCTTTCAAATAGCGCATAACTCTCTCAAGCGCATGCCAATGATCATCTCCCGGTTTTGACACAAACCGACTCAGCTTGCTCACAGCAAAAGAGATGTCAGGCCTCGTGGCACTCGCCAAATACATAAGCGAGCCAATAATCTGAGAATACCTCAGTTGATCTCTAGCAATCCGTCGATTCTTTCGAAGCAACACACTAGCATCATATGGAGTTGGAGAAGGCGTGCAGTCGCTATACCCAAAACGACTCAAGACCTTTTCCACATAATGAGACTGAAGCAGTGTGATCCCACCATTCTCATCTCTCAACAGCTTGATGTTCAAGATAACATCAGCTACTCCTAGATCCTTCATCTCAAAACAACGAGATAAGAAATCCTTAACCTCCTTGATTAAATCAAGTTTGGTTCCAAAGATCAATATGTCGTCGACATACAGACAAAGAATAATTCCTTCGCCCCCACCATAGCGATAGTACACGCACTTGTCACCATCGTTTACTACAAAGCCGACAGCAGTTAATGTTCTTTCGAACTTCTCATGCCACTCCTTAGGAGCTTGTTTAAGGCCATATAAAGACTTTAATAACTTGCACACCTCTCCTTCTTGACCAGGTACTACAAAACCATCTGGCTGATCCATGTAAATTTCCTCCTTCAACTCTCCATTGAGGAAAGTCGTCTTAACGTCCATTTGATGAACGAGAAGACCATGTGAGGCAGCCAGTGATAGTAGCACCCGAATTGTGGTCAGTCTAGCCACGGGTGAGTAAGTATCAAAGAAGTCTTCACCTTCTTTCTGGGTATAACCCTTGGCCACAAGCCGTGCCTTGTACTTTTCAATCGTACCATCAGGTCTAAGCTTCTTCTTGAACACCCACTTACATCCTACAGGTTTGCACCCATAAGGACGGTCAGTGATCTCCCAGGTACCGTTAGCTAAGATGGAATCCATCTCGCTACGTACAGCTTCCTTCCAGTAGTCAGCATCAGGAGATGCATAGGCTTCTGAAATAGTCCTGGGTGTGTCATCCACGAGGTACACAATGAAATCATCATCAAAAGACTTTGCAGTCCTCCGTCTCTTACTCCTCATAGGAGTTCCATTGTTACCCTCAATAGGATTCTCAACGTGTTCCATCGCAATGGTGGGTTCAGGAATTACAGTGAATTCCTCACTAGATGGAGTAGGTATCTCCTGATTTGATGAACTCGACATATCCTTCATAGGAAATATATCCTCAAAGAAAGTTGCATCATTTGATTCCATAATCGTACCAACATGCATGTCGGATACCTCAGATTTTATTATCAAAAATCTATAGCCGATGCTATGAAAAGCATAGCCCAGAAGAACACAATCCACAGTTTTTGGTCCAAGCTTGCGCTTCTTGGGAATTGGTATATTGACTTTCACCAAACAACCCCAAGTACGTAGGTAAGAGAGTTTCAACCTTTTCCTTTCCCATTCCACAAATGGAGTCATGGTCTTATGCTTTGTGGGAACTCGGTTTAGGACATGACACGCAGTCATTAGCGCCTCCCCCCACCATTCCTTGGATAGACCCGAAGTGTCTAACATGGTGTTAACCATATCAGTTAGAGTTCGGTTCTTTCTTTCGCTACCCCATTTGACTGGGGTGAGTAGGGAGGCATCCTCTCATGGATTATACCATGTTCCGCACAAAACAAATCAAATTCATTGAAAAAATACTCTCCACCACGATCGGACCTAAGCCGTTTAATTTTTCGATCAAGTTGGTACTCTACCTCAGCTTTATAGTTTTTAAAGAAAGTCAAAGCCTCATCTTTTGATTTCAGAAGATACACATAACAATATCTAGTGGAGTCATCAATCAACATCATGAAGTATCTCTTTCCACCTTTTGTCAACACGCCATTCATCTCACAAAGATCAGAATGTATAAGCTCAAGTGGCGCCAAGTCTCTTGCCTCTGCAGTCTTATGGGACTTGCGAGGTTGCTTAGCTTGCACACATACTTGGCACTTGGAGCCTTTGACAGTAGAGATTTTCGGAATTAAATTCATATTGGCTAACCGCGTCATGCAACCAAAGTTAATATGACAGAGTTGTGAATGCCAAATATCAAACTCATTATTGTGGCAAACATTATTAATAACTTTAGTGCAAATATCTGACAAAGATAGGCAGGACAAGCCTCCGCACTCATAGCCTTTTCCAACAAATTGTCCACACTTAGAAATTACAACATTGGATTCGAAAACCAACTTAAAACCATCTCGACATAAACGGGAATCGCTAATGAGATTTTTATTGCTGGACGGCACATGATGAACGTTCTTCAGACGCACAGTGTTCCCCGAAGTAAACTTCAGATCGACCGTACCAACACCTCGAACGATGGCATGTGACCCGTTCCCCATTAGCACGGGTGAAGTCCCTGTTGCCTGGTAAGAAGAAAACATGGAGGCGTCAGCATAAACATGTACATTGGCACCGGTGTCAATTAACCAATCAGGGGATTGAAATACTGAAAGGATGGTAGGAAAAATACCGTACCCTGATTCCTTCATATCAGTATCACCGATGACAACATTAGCGGACTTGCCGCTCTTCTCATGTTCGCGCTCCTCAAAGCGGTTAGGACACTTCGGAGCCCAGTGATTAGGATCACCGCAGACATGGCAAAGTCCCTTCCCCTTCTTATGAGAATTCTTCTTGAAGTTGGTAGAATGTGATGGCTTGTTCTTTGTATCAAACTTGCCTTTGCCCTGAGTTTTGTTCTTATTGTTTTTGAACTTGTTGGGCTGGCAGTTCTTCTTCTGTACCATGTGGGCACTAGAACCTCCCTCGGCAACTCGAGCACGTGTGTCCTTTGCTCTCGCCTTCTCTTCAACATCAAGAGTACCAATGAGATCCGCAACGGAAAACTCATGTCTCTTGTGTTTCAGGGAAGTAGCAAAATTGTTCCACGAAGGTGAAAGCTTGGCAATGATGCCTCCGGCAACACACACTTGAAGTACTCAAGTTCTTTTGCGAGCGACTTTATCTCATGAGCCTGCTGTACAACAGGGCGCTCATCAGTCATCTTGTAGTCATAGAATTGCTCCATGACGTACAACTCGCTGCCAGCGTCCGAGGCACCAAACATGGCCTCGAGCACAGCCCACATGTCCTTGCCGTTGTCAAACGACATATACGAATCCACAATGGAGTCACTAAGAACACTCAGAAGAGCGCCTTTAAAGAGGGTATCGATCTTCTCAAAAGCTTCCAGCTGTGCTGGATTAAGATCGCCCTCAGGCTTGCCCTTGGTGGCATCATAGCAGCCCATGGTCTGAAACCAGTAGACTGCTCTCGTGCGCCACCTCTTATATTGTGCCCCCTTAAAGGCAGGCGGCTTCAGATGCGCAGCAAAACCACTCGGAGTAAATTGCCAATAATCAGGTTTTTGGATTGTTGGAAATATGAGCAAATTACTACGAGATTTAATCCGAATAAACAGAAGATAAATCATGACCATTGCAGCAGAGATTGAACTAATCATGTGAACTAGCATAGCAGATGAACATATCACATCTAGGGCACATACTAGAAGCATGAATTCTACCACGATCTCGAACAGGAAGGATATAATCACATACGGTGCAGCGGGTGCAGCACCGCCGGCGTTGACGTTGTCGCCCATGTCGTCGAGGACGAGGTTGCCGAGGTCGGGGAAGAAGTCGTTGTTTGTGAAGTCGTTGCTGCCAGCAGTCGCGCGAGTGCGCTCCCCAAAAACCTGATCGCCCCTCTCCCGTACAGGATCACGAGAGGTGGGGTTCCGGAGGCCTGCTGTGCCTTCTCGCGGTGCACGCCGGAAGGAGGGATGGAGAAGACTTTCTTGGCGGCGCAATGATCTGGAACGGTGGTGAGAAATCATACGAAGCGGCGGCGGCTAGGGTAGACGTCTGCCTGACTATATAGTGCGGGTCGGGTAGGTCGTGGGAGTAAACCCCACGTCCGAGTCGTCACGATCCAAAAGAATCGGAAACGGTTCAGTAATTAACGCGTCCGTTAATTATTAATTAATGACTCATTAATTTTCCCATGCAGCAAAAATATAGACAACGTGCATAGCTCTGTCCTCGGCTCGGCTCAATCCCGCAACCCGCGGCGCGTCGTGACGAGGCGTGGCGTGGCGAGGCGAGCGAGGAGGAGCGTGCGTGTAGGTCTCCTCTTCTCATGCTCATACAAGTGGTAGAAGAGCTCACCTTATAAAGAGGTGCAACTCTCTCTCAACTTCCGGGGTGGGACTAAACTTTAGCCTCACTCACTCCACTCACATGTGTGCATGAATGGGCCAAGAGAATTTCAGAATTTTAGTTGGGCTTTGGGCCAAAGGCCTACTAGCAAAATTCCAACAATCCCCCACAAAGTCTCATTGGCACATCTCATCATTTAGTTCCAAAACATTGTTTTATATATCGGTGCTTAGTGGAGACTGTGAAGTTGAACTTCCACTTAGAAATTTATGCTACACTAGATCACAACTTGAATAGTGGACTACGCCTTGAACTACAAGTTTTCTGTGAAACTAGTTTCACACAAATTCTTGACCGATACTGGGCTGCCGCAAGGCTTCCCCGCGGGTGGAGCATATACGTCATACTCCAGGGCCTTTCATGAATTTATTAGAGAACACCCAATTCTCACAGACTGCAACGTTAATAGTCAAATTCATATAGGTGTGTTCCTCAGAAGATGTTCTGCAGGACAACATCTCTGCTTACCCGAATAAGCCACTTGGAACACATTAAGATAAGTATCAACCTGCCATGCAGATCAGGAGAGTATTGCATCTTCACGGAGTGGGATAATTAATATAGGGATACTCTCCTCCCAGCTGACCAACAGCTTGTCTCCCACTTCTACTTCACAGGATCTCCGATCACATAGAGTGGTTTACCACTATGGACAACTCATGCGGTGGGTCTCAAACCATCTCCATCGATGCATTATCTATCACATTACGTGATAGATCCTTTGTGAAGGGATCTGCCAAGTTTTTCGACGTTTGGATATAATCCAACGTAATAACTCCGGAGTTCCTCAATTTTCTGACAGATTTTAGTCTCCTCTTCACATGCCTTGAGGACTTCAGATTGTCCTTAGAACTGTTTATCTTGACGATCACAGTTTGATTATCACAGTTCATCGGGATAGGGGGTATCGGTTTTTCAACCATAGGTAAGTCCATCAAGAGTTCACGAAGCCACTCTGCTTCAACAGTGGCAGTGTCTAATGCTGTGAGTTCTGCTTCCATAGTTGACCTCGTTAAGATGGTCTGCTTGCAAGACTTCCAGGAAACAGCGCCACCACCAAGTGTAAAAACATAACCACTTGTGGCCTTAATCTCATCAGCATCAGATATCCAGTTTGAGTCACTATAACCCTCCAGTACCCTTGGATACCCGGTGTAGTGAATCCCATATCTCGCGGTGCCTTTCAAATAGCGCATAACTCTCTCAAGCGCATGCCAATGATCATCTCCCGGTTTTGACACAAACCGACTCAGCTTGCTCACAGCAAAAGAGATGTCAGGCCTCGTGGCACTCGCCAAATACATAAGCGAGCCAATAATCTGAGAATACCTTAGTTGATCTCTAGCAATCCGTCGATTCTTTCGAAGCAACACACTAGCATCATATGGAGTTGGAGAAGGCGTGCAGTCGCTATACCCAAAATGACTCAAGACCTTTTCCACATAATGAGACTGAAGCAGTGTGATCCCACCATTCTCATCTCTCAACAGCTTGATGTTCAAGATAACATCAGCTACTCCTAGATCCTTCATCTCAAAACAGCGAGATAAGAAATCCTTAACCTCCTTGATTAAATCAAGTTTGGTTCCAAAGATCAATATGTCGTCGACATACAGACAAAGAATAATTCCTTCGCCCCCACCATAGCGATAGTACACGCACTTGTCACCATCGTTTACTACAAAGCCGACAGCAGTTAATGTTCTTTCAAACTTCTCATGCCACTCCTTAGGAGCTTGTTTAAGGCCATATAAAGACTTTAATAACTTGCACACCTCTCCTTCTTGACCAGGTACTACAAAACCATCTGGCTGATCCATGTAAATTTCCTCCTTCAACTCTCCATTGAGGAAAGCCGTCTTAACGTCCATTTGATGAACGAGAAGACCATGTGAGGCAGCCAGTGATAGTAGCACCTGAATTGTGGTCAGTCTAGCCACGGGTGAGTAAGTATCAAAGAAGTCTTCACCTTCTTTCTGGGTATAACCCTTGGCCACAAGCCGTGCCTTGTACTTTTCAATCGTACCATCAGGTCTAAGCTTCTTCTTGAACACCCACTTACATCCTACAGGTTTGCACCCATAAGGACGGTCAGTGATCTCCCAGGTACCGTTAGCTAAGATGGAATCCATCTCGCTACGTACAGCTTCCTTCCAGTAGTCAGCATCAGGAGATGCATAGGCTTCTGAAATAGTCCTGGGTGTGTCATCCACGAGGTACACAATGAAATCATCACCAAAAGACTTTGCAGTCCTCTGTCTCTTACTCCTCATAGGAGTTCCATTGTTACCCTCAATAGGATTCTCAACGTGTTCCATCGCAATGGTGGGTTCAGGAATTACAGTGAATTCCTCACTAGATGGAGTAGGTATCTCCTGATTTGATGAACTCGACATATCCTTCATAGGAAATATATCCTCAAAGAAAGTTGCATCATTTGATTCCATAATCGTACCAACATGCATGTCGGATACCTCAGATTTTATTATCAAAAATCTATAGCCGATGCTATGAAAAGCATAGCCCAGAAGAACACAATCCACAATTTTTGGTCCAAGCTTGCGCTTCTTGGGAATTGGTATATTGACTTTCGCCAAACAACCCCAAGTACGTAGGTAAGAGAGTTTCAACCTTTTCCTTTCCCATTCCACAAATGGAGTCATGGTCTTATGCTTTGTGGGAACTCGGTTTAGGACATGACACGCAGTCATTAGCGCCTCCCCCCACCATTCCTTGGATAGACCCGAAGTGTCTAACATGGTGTTAACCATATCAGTTAGAGTTCGGTTCTTTCTTTCGGCTACCCCATTTGACTGGGGTGAGTAGGGAGGCATCCTCTCATGGATTATACCATGTTCCGCACAAAGCAAATCAAATTCATTGAAAAAATACTCTCCACCACGATCGGACCTAAGCCGTTTAATTTTTCGATCAAGTTGGTACTCTACCTCAGCTTTATAGTTTTTAAAGAAAGTCAAAGCCTCATCTTTTGATTTCAGAAGATACACATAACAATATCTAGTGGAGTCATCAATCAACATCATGAAGTATCTCTTTCCACCTTTTGTCAACACGCCATTCATCTCACAAAGATCAGAATGTATAAGCTCAAGTGGCGCCAGGTCTCTTGCCTCTGCAGTCTTATGGGACTTGCGAGGTTGCTTAGCTTGCACACATACTTGGCACTTGGAGCCTTTGACAGTAGAGATTTTCGGAATTAAATTCATATTGGCTAACCGCGTCATGCAACCAAAGTTAATATGACAGAGTCGTGAATGCCAAATATCAGACTCATTATTGTCGCAAACATTATTAATAAGTTTAGTGCAAATATCTGACAAAGATAGGCGGAACAAGCCACTGCACTCATAGCCTTTTCCAACAAATTGTCCACACTTAGAAATTACAACTTTATTGGATTCGAAAACCAACTTAAAACCATCTCGACATAAACGTGAACCGCTAACGAGATTTTTATTGATGGACGGCACATGATGAACGTTCTTCAGACACACAGTCTTCCCCGAAGTAAACTTCAGATCGACCGTACCAACACCTCGAACGATGGCATGTGACCCGTTCCCCATCAGCACGGGTGAAGTCCCTGTTGCCTGGTAAGAAGAAAACATGGAGGCGTCAACACAAACATGTACATTGGCACCGGTGTCAATTAACCAATCAGGGGATTGAAATACTGAAAGGATGGTAGGAAAAATACCGTACCCTGATTCCTTCATATCAGTATCACCGATGACAACATTAGCGGACTTGCCGCTCTTCTCATGTTCGCGCTCCTCAAAGCGGTTAGGACACTTCGGAGCCTAGTGATTAGGATCACCGCAGACATGGCAAAGTCCCTTCCCCTTCTTATGAGAATTCTTCTTGAAGTTGATAGAATGTGATGGCTTGTTCTTTGTATCAAACTTGCCTTTGCCCTGAGTTTTGTTCTTATTGTTTTTGAACTTGTTGGGCTGGCAGTTCTTCTTCTGTACCATGTGGGCACTAGAACCTCCCTCGGCAACTCGAGCACGTGTGTCCTTTGCTCTCGCCTTCTCTTCAACATCAAGAGTACCAATGAGATCCGCAACGGAAAACTCATGTCTCTTGTGTTTCAGGGAAGTAGCAAAATTGTTCCATGAAGGTGAAAGCTTGGCAATGATGCCTCCGGCAACAAATTTGTCCGGCAACACACACTTGAAGTACTCAAGTTCTTTTGCGAGCGACTGTATCTCATGAGCCTGCTGTACAACAGGGCGCTCATCAGTCATCTTGTAGTCATAGAATTGCTCCATGACGTACAACCTGCTGCCGGCGTCCGAGGCACCAAACTTGGCCTCGAGCGCAGCCCACATGTCCTTGCCATTGTCAAACGACATATACGAATCCACAATGGAGTCATCAAGAACACTCAGAAGAGCGCCATTAAAGAGGGTATCGATCTTCTCAAAAGCTTCCAGCTGTGCTGGATTAAGATCGCCCGCAGGCTTGCCCTTGGTGGCATCATAGCAGCCCATGGTCTGAAACCAGTAGACTGCTCTCGTGCTCCACCTCTTATATTGCGCCCCCTAAAGGCAGGCGGCTTCAGATGTGCAGCAAAACCACTCGGAGTAAATTGCCTATAATCAGGTTTTTGGATTGTTGGAAATATGAGCAAATTACTACGAGATTTAATCCGAATAAACAGAAGATAAATCATGACCACAGCAGCAGAGATTAAACTAATCATGCGAACTAGCATAGCAGATGAACATATCACATCTAGGGCACATACTAGAAGCATGAATTCTACCACGATCTTGAACAGGAAGGATATAATCACATACGGTGCAGCGGGTGCAGCACCGCCGGCGTTGACGTTGTCGCCCATGTCGTCGAGGATGAGGTTGCCGAGGTCGGGGAAGAAGTCGTCATTCGCGAAGTCGTCGCTGCCAGTAGTCGCGCGAGTGCGCTCCCCAAAAACCTGATCGCCCCTCTCCCGTACAGGATCACGAGAGGCAGGGTTCCGGAGGCCTGCTGTCCCTTCTCGCAGTGCACGCCGGAAGGAGGGATGGAGAAGACTTTCTTGGCGGCGCAATGATCTAGAACGGTGGTGAGAAACCATATGAAGCGACGGCGGCTAGGGTAGACGTTTGCCTGACTATATAGTGCGGGCCGGGTAGGTCGTGGGAGTAAACCCCATGTCCGAGTTGTCACGATCCAAAAGAATCGGAAACGGTTCAGTAATTAACGCGTCCGTTAATTATTAATTAATGACTCATTAATTTTCCCATGCTCAATCCCGCAACCCGCGTCGCGGCGCGGCGCGGCGAACGAGGAGGAGGAGCGCGCGTGTAGGTCTCCTCTTCTCATGCTCATACAAGTGGTAGAAGACCTCACCTTATAAAGAGGTGCAACTCTCTCTCAACTTCCGGGGTGGGACTAAACTTTAGCCTCACTCACTCCACTCACATGTGTGCATGAATGGGCCAGGAGAATTTCAGAATTTTAGTTCGGCTTTGGGCCAAAGGCCTACTAGCAAAATTCCAACATTCATCTCCCTGGGAAGTGGAGGCGATTGACTGCTCCAGTTCCGGCTCTCGAAGAGACGGAGACCAAACTGCTGCAGCTCCGTTTCCCAACTGCATTAATGCAGCCGTGTGAACGTGCTCTGAAATCACGCTGCCATAACTTGCACGCACCAGGAAGACGAGGGGGTACTCCTTTCTAATTCACCCTCTTTACGCTCCATTTCTTCCATATATAGCGACTGGTTGGAATGCCATTGCTAATCTCCTACGCCAATTCACTCCTCCGCACATACTCCATATCAGATTTCTGCCAAGTTCTGCCCATCTGCCATGTCATTTGCCAGCGTGTCTCTCGTCGGCGATGGCAAGGCCGTCGGCCACGCCATCGACATCCCCACTGCCAGTGGGTACCACCTGCTTGTGGTTAACCGCTACTCGCACACCAAAGCCACTATATCCAATGGCACGAAGATCGTCTCTCTCCCTTTCATGATAGGAAGTCATCGTTGGCGCATCAGCTACTATCCTAATGGCGACCGCTCAGGGAGCGCCGACTCAATATCTCTCTTTCTACGTCTTCTTGACGAAGATGTTGCAGAGGCTTTAAACGTGCAGTCCATTTTTAGTTTTGTCGACGACCATGAGAAGCAAGATTCAGCATATATACGTGCAAGCAAGGCAGATATCTTCTCAAGCTGTAAGAGATGTTGGGGTTACAAGAATTTCATGAAAAGAGACGTCCTTGAGAAATCAAAGCATCTAAAGGATGATTGTTTAACCATCCGATGTGACGTCGCCATTGCCACGACAGTTGATCTCTTCATCAAGGTACCGCCTTCTAGTATAAAACAGCATATTAGTGACCTCCTCCTGTCCAAGAAGGGCACAGACATGACATTCATGGTGTGTGGTGAGAAGTTTGCTGCCCATCGATGCATGCTTGCAGCTCGATCTACAGTCTTCAAGGCGGAGCTGTTTGGATCCATGAAGGAGCGCAAAATAGGAAGCGTCATAGATGTAGAAGATGTGGAGGCAAAAGTGTTTGGTGCCTTGCTTAACTTTATTTACACCGATTCACTGCCTGACATGGAGATAGACATGTCGGAGGATGAAGGAGAAGCCCAAGAAGCACTGTGGTTGCAACACTTGCTTGCAGCGGCCGATAGATATGCTCTCCAAAGGCTGAAAGCACTCTGTGAAGAAAAGTTGTGCACTCACATAAACGTGAGCTCGGTGACGACTATTCTCACTCTAGCTGAGCAGCACAGCTGTTGTGGATTGAAGGAGGTTTGTTTTGAGTTCATAAAGACTCCGGCTAATTTGAAGGAGATAACGGCTGCTGACGGCTTGGAGGAAATAACTAGAACCTGCCCATCTCTTCTAAAGGAGCTCATTGCTAAGTTCGCTTCCTAAAATCTATAAAAACCGTAAGTTTTTACTGTATTTTAAAAAATTACTATTTTGACATCCACTCAAGATTTAATTCATCACTGTTTTAGAGTATGTTTAACATCCGCGCCAAGCTTCTCGTGCGCTTCAAAGAACAGCGTGTTGCACTTTTGTTTCCTTGGCACCATTCAGTGTGACTTCATGTTGTGGCTGAAAGAACAATTTAACTAGATGCATCATGTGCGCTTTGGCCAAAAAGAAAAAGAACTGAATTTATCGTGCACATCATTCAGAGATTTTTGTTTCCCAATTCAAAGAAACAATGCAGTGTCTTGCATTGTAATGTGCCTTTTCTTAATCAGTTGTGACATGAATCTTCTTTTCTTTCCTTCAGGCGCGAACTCAGTTGGCATACAGTCATGTTGACGGGAGACCTGGACAGTCTAGCTTCATGATGATGCCCTCGAGTTATCAAAGATATCCGCACCAAACTTTCGCTAAAGGATGTTTAGGGTTTGTTCCTTTGTTCCTGTCTGTAACATGTGCTCAAGAAGGTGTATTTTGGTCTAGAGGGAGATCAAGTGCTGTTTTTTTTGAAAGGAGGTCATGTTGGAAATATGCCCTAGAGGCAATAATAAAAGGATTATTATTATATTTCCTTGTTCATGATAATTGTCTTTTATTCATGCTATAATTGTGTTATCCGGAAATCGTAATACATGTGTGAATACATAGACACCAACATGTCCCTAGTAAGCCTCTAGTTGACTAGCTCGTTGATCAATAGATAGTCATGGTTTCCTAACTATGGACATTTGATGTCATTGATAACGAGATCACATCATTAGGAGAATGATGTGATGGACAAGACCCAATCCTAAACATAGCACAAGATCGTATAGTTCGTTTGCTAGAGTTTTTCCAATGTCAAGTATCTTTTCCTTAGACCATGAGATCGTGTAACTCCCGGATACCGTAGGATTGCTTTGGGTGTACCAAACGTCACAACGTAACTGGGGTGACTATAAAGGCATACTATGGGTATCTCCGAAAGTGTCTGTTGGGTTGACACGGATCAAGACTGGGATTTGTCACTCCGTATGACGGAGAGGTATCTCTGGGCCCACTCGGTAATGCATCATCATAATGAGCTCAAAGTGACCAAGTGTCTGGTCACGGGATCATGCATTACGGTACGAGTAAAGTGACTTGCCGGTAACGAGATTGAACGAGGTATTGGGATACCGACGATCGAATCTCGGGCAAGTAACGTACCGATTGACAAAGGGAATTGTATACGGGCTTGCTTGAATCCTCGACATCATGGTTCATCCGATGAGATCATCGAGGAGCATGTGGGAGCCAACATGGGTATCCAGATCCCGCTGTTGGTTATTGACCGGAGAGCCGTCTCGGTCATGTCTACATGTCTCCCGAACCCGTAGGGTCTACACACTTAAGGTTCGGTGACGCTAGGGTTGTAGAGATATGAATATGCAGTAACCCCAAAGTTGTTCGAAGTCCCGGATGAGATCCCGGACGTCACGAGGAGTTCCAGAATGGTCCGGAGGTGAAAAATTATATATAGGAAGTGCAGTTTCGGCCATCGGGAGAGTTTTGGGGGTCACCGGTATTGTACCGGGACCACCGGAAGGGTCCCGGGGGGTCCACCGGGTGGGGCCACCCATCCCGGAGGGCCCCATGGGCTGAAGTGGGGAGGGGAACCAGCCCATAGTGGGCTGGTGCGCCCCCTTTGGCCCACCCCATGCGCCTAGGGTTGGGAACCCTAGGGTGGGGGGGCGCCCCACCTGGCTTGGGGGGCACTCCACCCCTTGGCCGCCGCCCCCCTAGGAGATCCCATCTCCTAGGGCCGGCGCCCCCCTAGGGGATCCTATATAAAGGGGGGGAGGGAGGGGCAGCCGCACCCTTGACTCTTGGCGCCTCCCTCTCCCCTGCTACACATCTCCCTCTCGCAGTAGAACGGCGAAGCCCTGCTGCGGTGACTCCTGCATCCACCACCACGCCGTCGTGCTGCTGGATCTTCATCAACCTCTCCTTCCCCCTTGCTGGATCAAGAAGGAGGAGATGTCATGCTGACCGTACATGTGTTGAACGCGGAGGTGCCGTCCGTTCGGCGCTAGGATCTCCGGTGATTTGGATCACGTCGAGTACGACTTCCTCATCCCCGTTCTTTGAACGCTTCCGCGCATGATCTACAAAGGTATGTAGATGCAATCCGATCACTCGTTGCTAGATGAACTCATAGATGGATCTTGGTGAAACTGTAGGAAATTTTTTGTTTTCTGCAACGTTCCCCAACAGTGGCATCATGAGTTAGGTCTATGCGTAGTTCTTTTTGCACGAGTAGAACACAATTTGTTGTGGGCGTAGGTGTTGTCAACTTTCTTGCCGCTACTAGTCTTATTTTGCTTCAGCGGTATTGTGGGATGAAGCGGCCCGGACCAACCTTACACGTACGCTTACGTGAGACCGGTTCCACCGACTGACATGCACCAGTTGCATAAGGTGGCTGGCGGGTGTCTGTCTCTCCCACTTTAGTTGGAGCGGATTCGATGAAAAGGGTCCTTATGAAGGGTAAATAGAAGTTGACAAATCACGTTGTGGCTTTCACGTAGGTAAGAAAACGTTCTTGCTAGAACCCTATTGCAGCCACGTAAAACTTGCAACAACAATTAGAGGACGTCTAACTTGTTTTTGCAGCAAGTTTTTTGTGATGTGATATGGACAAAGTTGTGATGAATGATGAATGATATATATGTGATGTATGAGATGTTCATGCTATTGTAATAGGAATCACGACTTGCATGTCGATGAGTATGACAACCGGCAGGAGCCATAGGAGTTGTCTTTATTTTTTTTATGACCTGCATGTCATTGAGAAACGCCATGTAAATTACTTTACTTTATTGCTAAACGTGTTAGCCATAGTAGTAGAAGTAATAGTTGGCGAGCAACTTCATGGAGACACGATGATGGAGATCATGATGATGGAGATCATGGTGTCATGCCGGTGACAAGATGATCATGGAGCCCCAAGATGGAGATCAAAGGAGCTATGTGATATTGGCCATATCATGTCACTATTATTATTTGATTGCATGTGATGTTTATCATGTTTTTGCATCTTGTTTACTTAGAACGACGGTAGTAAATAAGATGATCCCTCATAATAATTTCAATAAAGTGTTCCCCCTAACTGTGCACCGTTGTGACAGTTCGTTGTTTCGAAGCACCACGGGATGATCGGGTGTGATAGATTCCAACGTTCACATACAACGGGTGTAAGACAGATTTACACATGCAAACACTTAGGTTGACTTGACGAGCCTAGCATGTACAGACATGGCCTCGGAACACAGAAGACCGAAAGGTCGAGCATGAGTCGTATAGAAGATACGATCAACATGAAGATGTTCACCGATGTTGACTAGTCCGTCTCACGTGATGATCAGACACGGCCTAGTTAACTCGGATCATGTTATACTTAGATGACTGGAGGGATGTCTATCTAAGTGGGAGTTCATTGAATAATTTGATTAGATGAACTTAATTATCATGAACTTAGTCTAAAATCTTTACAACATGTATTGTAGATCAAATGGCCAACGTTGTCCTCAACTTCAACGCGTTCCTAGAGAAAACCAAGCTGAAAGACGATGGCAGCAACTATACGGACTGGGTCCGGAACCTGAGGATCATCCTCATAGCTGCCAAGAAAGATTATGTCCTACAAGCACCGCTAGGTGAAGCACCTGCTCTCCCTGCAGAACAAGACGTTATGAACGCTTGGCAGACACGTACCGATGATTACTCCCTCGTTCAGTGCGGCATGCTTTACAGCTTAGAGCCGGGGCTCCAAAAGCGTTTTGAGAGACACGGAGCATATGAGATGTTCGAAGAGCTGAAAATGGTTTTTCAAGCTCATGCCCGGCTCGAGAGATATGAAGTCTCCGACAAGTTCTTCAGCTGTAAGATGGAGGAAAACAGTTCTGTCAGTGAGCACATACTCACTATGTCTGGGTTACATAACCGCTTGACTCAGCTGGGAGTTAATCTCCCGGATGACGCGGTCATTGACAGAATCCTTCATTCGCTTCCACCGAGCTACAAGAGCTTTGTGATGAACTTCAATATGCAGGGGATGGAAAAGACCATTCCTGAAGTATTTGCAATGCTGAAATCAGCAGAGGTAGAAGTCAAAAAGGAACATCAAGTGTTGATGGTGAATAAAACCACTAAGTTCAAGAAGGGCAAGGGTAAGAGGAACTTCAAGAAGGACGGCAAGGGAGTTGCTGTGCCCGGTAAGCAAGCTGCCGGGAAGAAGCCAAAGAATGGACCCAAGCCCGAGACTGAGTGTTTTTATTGCAAGGGAAGTGGTCACTGGAAGCGGAACTGCCCCAAATACTTAGCGGACAAGAAGGTCGGCATCACGAAAGGTATATGTGATATACATGTAATTGATGTGTACCTTACCAGTACTCGTAGTAGCTTCTGGGTATTTGATACCGGTGCGGTTGCTCACATTTGTAACTCAAAGCAGGAGCTGCGGAATAAGCGGAGACTGGCGAAGGACGAGGTGACGATGCGCGTCGGGAATGGTTCCAAGGTCGATGTGATCGCCGTGGGCACGCTACCTCTACATTTACCTACGGGATTAGTTTTAAACCTCAATAATTGTTATTTAGTGCCAGCTTTGAGCATGAACATTGTATCAGGATCTCGTTTAATTCGAGATGGCTACTCATTTAAATCCGAGAATAATGGTTGTTCTATTTATATGAGAGATATGTTTTATGGTCATGCTCCGATGGTGAATGGTTTATTCTTAATGAATCTCGAGCGTAATGCTACACATATTCATAGTGTGAATACCAAAAGATGTAAGGTTTATAATGATAGTCCCACATACTTGTGGCACTGCCGCCTTGGTCACATAGGTGTCAAACGCATGAAGAAGCTCCATGTAGATGGACTTTTAGAGTCTCTTGATTACGAATCATTTGACACGTGCGAACCATGCGTCATGGGTAAAATGACCAAGACTCCATTCTCAGGAACAATGGAGCGAGCAACCAACTTATTGGAAATCATACATACTGATGTGTGCGGTCCAATGAGTGTTGAGGCTCGCGGTGGCTATCGTTATGTTCTCACCCTCACTGATGACTTGAGTAGATATGGGTATGTCTATTTAATGAAACACAAGTCTGAGACCTTTGAAAAGTTCAAGGAATTTCAGAGTGAGGTTGAGAATCAACGTGACAGGAAAATCAAGTTCTTGCGATCAGATCGTGGAGGACAATACTTGAGTCACGAGTTTGGCACACACTTAAGAAAATGTGGAATAGTTTCACAACTGACGTCGCCTGGAACACCTCAGCGTAATGGTGTGTCCGAATGTCGTAATCGCACTCTATTAGATATGGTGCGATCTATGATGTCTCTTACCGATTTACCGCTATCATTTTGGGGCTATGTTTTAGAGACTGCCGCATTCACTTTAAATAGGGCTCCGTCGAAATCCGTTGAGATGACACCGTATGAATTATGGTTTGGGAAGAAACCTAAGCTGTCGTTTCTAAAAGTTTGGGGATGCGATGCTTATGTCAAGAAACTTCAACCTGAAAAGCTCGAGCCCAAGTCGGAAAAATGCGTCTTCATAGGATACCCAAAAGAAACTATTGGGTATACCTTCTACCTCAGATCCGAAGGCAAGATCTTTGTTGTCAAGAATGGATCCTTTCTAGAGAAGGAGTTTCTCTCGAAAGAAGTAAGTGGGAGGAAAGTAGAACTTGATGAAGTATTACCTCTTGAACCGGAAAATGGCGCAAATCAAGAAAATGTTCCTGAGGTGCCTGCACCGACTAGAGAGGAAGTTAATGATGATGATCATGAAACTTCAGATCAAGTTGCTACTGAACTTCGTAGGTCCACAAGGACACGTTCCGCACCAGAGTGGTACGGCAACCCTGTCTTGGAAATCATGTTGTTAGACAACGGTGAACCTTCAAACTATGAAGAAGCGATGGCGGGCCCGGATTCTGACAAATGGCCGGAAGCCATGAAATCCGAGATAGGATCCATGTATGAAAATGAAGTATGGACTTTGACTGACTTGCCCGTTGAGCGGCGAGCCATAGAAAATAAATGGATCTTTAAGAAGAAGACAGACGCAGATGGAAATGTGACCATCTATAAAGCTCAGCTTGTCGATAAGGGTTATCGACAAGTTCAAGGGGTTGACTACGATGAGACTTTCTCACCCTAGCGAAGTTGAAGTCCGTCCGAATCATGTTAGCAATTGCCACATTCTATGATTATGAGATATGGAAAATGGACGTCAAAACGGCATTCCTTAATGGTTTCCTTAAGGAAGAATTGTATATGATGCAGCCGGAAGGTTTTGTCGATCCTAAGAATGCTGACAAGGTGTGCAAGCTCCAACGCTCAATTTATGGGCTGGTGCAAGCATCTCGGAGTTGGAACATTCACTTTGATGAGATGCTCAAAGCGTTTGGGTTTATGCAAACTTATGGAGAAGCCTGCGTTTACAAGAAAGTGAGTGGGAGCTCTGTAGCATTTCTCATATTATATGTAGATGACATACTTTTGATGGGAAATGATATAGAACTTTTGGACAGCATTAAGGCCTACTTGAATAAGAGTTTTTCAATGAAGGACCTTGGAGAAGCTGCTTATATATTAGGCATCAAGATCTATAGGGATAGATCAAGACGCCTCATAGGTCTTTCACAAAGCACATACCTTGATAAGATATTGAAGAAGTTCAATATAGATCAGTCTAAGAAGGGGTTCTTGCCTGTGTTGCAAGGTGTGAAATTGAGCTCAGCTCAATGTTCGAGCACGGCAGAAGATATAGAAGAGATGAGTGTCATCCCCTATGCCTCAGCCATAGGGTCTATTATGTATGCCATGCTGTGTACCAGACCTGATGTAAACCTTGCCGTAAGTTTGGTAGGTAGGTACCAAAGTAATCCCGGCAAGGAACACTGGACAACGGTCAAGAATATCCTGAAGTACCTGAAAAGGACTAAGGACATGTTTCTCGTTTATGGAGGTGACGAAGAGCTCGTCGTAAAGGGTTACGTCGATGCTAGCTTCGACACAGATCTGGATGACTCTAAGTCACAAACCGGATACGTGTATATGTTGAATGGTGGAGCAGTAAGCTGGTGCAGCTGCAAGCAGAGCGTCGTGGCGGGATCTACATGTGAAGCGAAGTACATGGCGGCCTCGGAGGCAGCGCATGAAGCAATTTGGGTGAAGGAGTTCATCACCGACCTAGGAGTCATACCCAATGCGTCGGGGCCGATCAAACTCTTCTGTGACAACACTGGAGCTATTGCACTTGCCAAGGAGCCCAGGTTTCACAAGAAGACCAGGCACATCAAGTGTCGCTTCAACTCCATTCGTGAAAATGTTCAAGATAGAGACATAGATATTTGTAAAGTACATACGGACCTGAATGTCGCAGATCCGTTGACTAAACCTCTCCCTAGAGCAAAACATGATCAACACCAGAACTCTATGGGTGTTCGATTCATCACAATGTAACTAGATTATTGACTCTAGTGCAAGTGGGAGACTGTTGGAAATATGCCCTAGAGGCAATAATAAAAGGATTATTATTATATTTCCTTGTTCATGATAATTGTCTTTTATTCATGCTATAATTGTGTTATCCGGAAATCGTAATACATGTGTGAATACATAGACACCAACATGTCCCTAGTAAGCCTCTAGTTTACTAGCTCGTTGATCAATAGGTAGTCATGGTTTCCTGACTATGGACATTGGATGTCATTGATAACGAGATCACATCATTAGGAGAATGATGTGATGGACAAGACCCAATCCTAAACATAGCACAAGATTGTATAGTTCGTTTGCTAGAGTTTTTCCAATGTCAAGTATCTTTTCCTTAGACCATGAGATCGTGTAACTCCCGGATACCGTAGGAGTGCTTTGGGTGTACCAAACGTCACAACGTAACTGGGTGACTATAAAGGCATACTACGGGTATCTCCGAAAGTGTCTGTTGGGTTGACACGGATCAAGACTGGGATTTGTCACTCCGTATGACAGAGAGGTATCTCTTGTTGGAAATATGCCCTAGAGGCAATAATAAAAGGATTATTATTATATTTCCTTATTCATGATAATTGTCTTTTATTCATGCTATAATTGTGTTATCCGGAAATCGTAATACATGTGTGAATACATAGACACCAACATGTCCCTAGTAAGCCTCTAGTTGACTAGCTCGTTAATCAACAGATAGTCATGGTTTCCTAGCTATGGACATTGGATGTCATTGATAACGAGATCACATCATTAGGAGAATGATGTGATGGACAAGACCCAATCCTAAACATAGCACAAGATCGTATAGTTCGTTTGCTAGAGTTTTTCCAATGTCAAGTATCTTTTCCTTAGACCATGAGATCGTGTAACTCCCGGATACCGTAGGAGTGCTTTGGGTGTACCAAACGTCACAACGTAACTAGGTGACTATAAAGGTATACTACGGGTATCTCCGAAAGTGTCTGTTGGGTTGACACGGATCAAGACTGGGATTTGTCACTCCGTATGACGGAGAGGTATCTCTGGGCCCACTCGGTAATGCATCATCATAATGAGCTCAAAGTGACCAAGTGTCTGGTCACGGGATCATGCATTATGGTACGAGTAAAGTGACTTGACGGTAACGAGATTGAACGAGGTATTGGGATACCGACGATCGAATCTCGGGCAAGTAACGTACCGATTGACAAAGGGAATTGTATACGGGATTGCCTGAATCCTCGACATCGTGGTTCATCCGATGAGATCATCGAGGAGCATGTGGGAGCCAACATGGGTATCCAGATCCCGCTGTTGGTTATTGATCGGAGAACCGTCTCGGTCATGTCTACATGTCTCCCGAACCCGTAGGGTCTACACACTTAAGGTTCGGTGACGCTAGGGTTGTAGAGATATGAATATGCAGTAACCCGAAAGTTGTTCGGAGTCCCGGATGAGATCCTGGACGTCATGAGGAGTTCCGGAATGGTCCGGAGGTGAAGAATTATATATAGGAAGTGCAGTTTCGGCCATCGGGAGAGTTTCGGGGTCACCGGTATTGTACCGGGACCACCGAATGGGTCCCGGGGGTCCAACGGGTGGGGCCACCCATCCCGGAGGGCCCCATGGGCCAAAGTGGGGAGGGGAACCAGTCCATAGTGGGCTGGTGCGCCCCCTTGGCCCACCCCCTGCGCCTAGGGTTGGAAACCCTAGGGTGGGGGGGACGCCCCACTTGCCTTGGCGGGTACTCCAACCCCCCTGGCCGCCGCCCCCCTTGGGAGATCTGATCTCCAAGGGCCGGCGCCCCCCCAAGGGGGCCTATATAAAAGGGGGGGAGGGAGGGGCAGCCGCACCCTTAAGCCTTGGTGCCTCCCTCTCCCCTGCTACACCTCTCCCTCTCGTAGAAGCTCGGAGAAGCCCTGCTGCGGTGACTGCTACATCCACCACCACGCCGTCGTGCTGCTGGATCTTCATCAACCTCTCCTTCCCCCTTGCTGGATCAAGAAGGAGGAGACGTCACGCTGACCGTACGTGTGTTGAACGCGGAGTTGCCGTCCGTTCGGCGCTAGGATCTCCGGTGATTTGGATCACGTCGAGTACGACTCCCTCATCCCCGTTCTTTGAACGCTTCCGCTCGCGATCTACAAAGGTATGTAGATGCATCCGATCACTCATTGCTAGATGAACTCATAGATGGATCTTGGTGAAACCATAGGAAAATTTTTGTTTTCTGCAATGTTCCCCAACATCTCTGGGCCCACTCGGTAATGCATCATCATAATGAGCTCAAAGTGACCAAGTGTCTGGTCACGGGATCATGCATTACGGTACGAGTAAAGTGACTTGCCGGTAACGAGATTGAACGAGGTATTGGGATACCGACGATCGAATCTCGGGCAAGTAACATACCGATTGACAAAGGGAATTGTATACGGGGTTGCTTGAATCCTCGACATCGTGGTTCATCCGATGAGATCATCGAGGAGCATGTGGGAGCCAACATGGGTATCCAGATCCCGCTGTTGGTTATTGACCGGAGAGCCGTCTCGGTCATGTCTACATGTCTCCCGAACCCGTAGGGTCTACACACTTAAGGTTCGGTGACGCTAGGGTTGTAGAGATATGAATATGCAGTAACCCCAAAGTTGTTCGAAGTCCCGGATGAGATCCCGGACGTCACGAGGAGTTCCGGAATGGTCCGGAGGTGAAAAATTATATATAGGAAGTGCAGTTTCGGCCATCGGGAGAGTTTCGGGGGTCACCGGTATTGTACCGGGACCACCGGAAGGGTCCCGGGGGGTCCACCGGGTGGGGCCACCCATCCCGGAGGGCCCCATGGGCTGAAGTGGGGAGGGGAACCAGCCCATAGTGGGCTGGTGCGCCCCCTTTGGCCCACCCCATGCGCTTAGGGTTGGGAACCCTAGGGTGGGGGGCGCCCCACCTGGCTTGGGGGGCACTCCACCCCTTGGCCGCCGCCCCCCTAGGAGATCCCATCTCCTAGGGCCGGCGCCCCCCTAGGGGATCCTATATAAAGGGGGGGAGGGAGGGGCAGCCGCACCCTTGACTCTTGGCGCCTCCCTCTCCCCTGCTACACATCTCCCTCTCGCAGTAGAACGGCGAAGCCCTGCTACGGTGACTCCTGCATCCACCACCACGCCGTCGTGCTGCTGGATCTTCATCAACCTCTCCTTCCCCCTTGCTGGATCAAGAAGGAGGAGACGTCACGCTGACCGTACATGTGTTGAACGCGGAGGTGCCGTCCGTTCGGCGCTAGGATCTCCGGTGATTTGGATCACGTCGAGTACGACTTCCTCATCCCCGTTCTTTGAACGCTTCCGCGCGTGATCTACAAAGGTATGTAGATGCAATCCGATCACTCGTTGCTATATGAACTCATAGATGGATCTTGGTGAAACCGTAGGAAATTTTTTGTTTTCTGCAACATTCCCCAACAGTGGCATCATGAGTTAGGTCTATGCGTAGTTCTTTTTGCACGAGTAGAACACAATTTGTTGTGGGCGTAGATGTTGTCAACTTTCTTGCCGCTACTAGTCTTATTTTGCTTCAGCGGTACTGTGGGATGAAGCGGCCCGGACCAACCTTACACGTACGCTTACGTGAGACCGGTTCCACCGACTGACATGCACCAGTTGCATAAGGTGGCTGGCGGGTGTCTGTCTCTCCCACTTTAGTTGGAGCGGATTCGATGAAAAGGGTCCTTATGAAGGGTAAATAGAAGTTGACAAATCACGTTGTGGCTTTCACGTAGGTAAGAAAACGTTCTTGCTAGAACCCTATTGCAGCCACGTAAAACTTGCAACAACAATTAGAGGACGTCTAACTTGTTTTTGCAGCAAGTGTTTTGTGATGTGATATGGACAAAGTTGTGATGAATGATATATATGTGATGTATGAGATGTTCATGTTATTGTAATAGGAATCACGACTTGCATGTCGATGAGTATGACAACCGGCAGGAGCCATAGGAGTTGTCTTTATTTTTTGTATGACCTGCGTGTCATTGAGAAACGCCATGTAAATTACTTTACTTTATTGCTAAACGTGTTAGCCATAGTAGTAGAAGTAATAGTTGGCGAGCAACTTTATGGAGACACGATGATGGAGATCATGATGATGGAGATCATGGTGTCATGCCGGTGACAAGATGATCATGGAGCCCCAAGATGGAGATCAAAGGAGCTATGTGATATTGGCCATATCATGTCACTATTATTATTTGATTGCATGTGATGTTTATCATGTTTTTGCATCTTGCTTACTTAGAACGACGGTAGTAAATAAGATGATCCCTCATAATAATTTCAAGAAAGTGTTCCCCCTAACTGTGCACCGTTGCGACAGTTCGTTGTTTCGAAGCACCATAGTGGGCTGGTGCGCCCCCTTTGGCCCACCCCATGCGCCTAGGGTTGGGAACCTTAGGGTGGGGGGCGCCCCACCTGGCTTGGGGGGCACTCCACCCCTTGGACGCCCCCCCCTAGGAGATCCCATCTCCTAGGGCCGGCGCCCCCCTAGGGGAGCCTATATAAAGGGGGGGAGGGAGGGGCAGCCGCACCCTTGACTCTTGGCGCCTCCCTCTCCCCTGCTACACCTCTCCCTCTCCCAGTAGAACGGCGAAGCCCTACTGCGGTGACTCCTGCATCCACCACCACGCCGTCGTGCTGCTGGATCTTCATCAACCTCTCCTTCCCCCTTGCTGGATCAAGAAGGAGGAGACGTCACGCTGACCGTACGTGTGTTGAACGCGGAGGTGCCGTCCGTTCGGCGCTAGGATCTCCGGTGATTTGGATCACGTCGAGTACGACTTCCTCATCCCCGCTCTTTGAACGCTTCCGTGATCTACAAAGGTATGTAGATGCAATCCGATCACTCGTTGCTAGATGAACTCATAGATGGATCTTGGTGAAACCGTAGGAAAAATTTTGTTTTCTGCAACGTTCCCCAACAGGTCATCCCTCGGCCTCTGCATCGGAAAGATGCACGCGGCCAAGATCAACTGTTGTTATGTCTAAGGAATTCCAGGATGCACCACTACTATCAACTCATTTGATTTCGGTTAGGGGAGCATCATCCCGCGACACCGGGTAATCCCCCGTTCCCCCCGCGTCGTCCGCTCTCGGGCGACTCGGGGGCGCAACCCTAGTCGCCCGCCGGTTCCCCGCCGCCCCTCCTCCTCCCCCGCCGCCGTCGGCAGCCGTCGTCGGGCTTGCCCGCGCGGCGGTAGGCGGCGGCGGGGCTTCCCCGCACGCCCGCCTCGGCCTATGGAGACCCCCCTCCCCGCATCAGAAGACGCCGCCGCCCGCTTCCTACCGTCTCTCTGCGGCGTTCGCCCCCTCCCGATCCGGTGCGGGGGCTTCGGCGCCGCCCATCAGATCAGGCCGGCTCGGCCCTGGATCGGGGCGCTCCTCCGATCTGGCCGCTGGTGAGCCGGGGTTCGCCGGATCCGCCCGGATCTGGCCGGCGTGGCCCTGCCTCGTCCTGCCCGGCTTGGGTCGCGGTGTGGTGCTCCCTGGTGGCGGCGGTATGGGTCTTTCTTCATGGTTCGACGGGATGTGTGCGGTGGGTGGATGCCGGGGCAGCGGCCTCGGGTGGTGTGGATGGTGTTGCCTCTGCGGGCGACGGCCGTGGTCGCTGGTGGTCCGCGACTTCGGCCGCGCAGGCGGCGAGGTCTCGGTGGACGTCTACTACAGTGGGTTGGGGTGCCCCGTCACCCGGCGTGCCTGCTTCGATGAAGTCGAACGCCTTCTTCGGCTGCGTGCGCTCCTCTGGCCAGGTCATTGGCCGAGTGGATGGGATGGGGGTGGGACCGGGGGAAACCCTTGGCCGTCAGCGGAGGCCACGACAATGGCGGCGCCTTTGCTGGGCGTCGGTTCCCTTCTTGGAGGCCTTGTCGAGGTCCTCTCCCATCTTTCACTGTGCTCTCCTTTTGGGCGAAAGCTCTAGTTCTCCTTGTGGGCGACGGCGTCGTACCCTCGTCGTGCTCCTTCTTGAAGGCGTCGCCTCGGGTTCCCGGAAGCACAGTGGGCGCTTTGCGGTGCGTGTGAGGTGTTTGGCGGCGGCAATGTGTGCAATGTTTCATCTATTCTACCGCCGGTCTTCATCTTGTGGTAGCGCTCCTTCGGCTTGGAGATGGACTGGCATAGGTGGTGGTCGTCATTTGGCGTCATAGTGGCGTCGATGGCGGAGGAACCTGCCAAGCTTGGTACCTCAATCTGCTTTGAAGATGGACAAGTGGAAGATGGTGGCGACGACACATGTGAGTGCGTCGGACTGGATTGTGCCCCAGATCCGGTAAGTGGCTCGGTCGGGGCTTCCAGCTTTAGATGTTAGGCTTAGGTGAGGGGACTGGGTATATGGCCCAGCTTGCACCCCTTCATCATATGGATAGGAGTAGCGGCATAGGTTGCCAAGATGGCGGATTCAGACATATTGTTGTACTACTTTGTAAGGTCCTCGAGAATAATTAATAAAATGGCCGCATGCATCTCTCAGATGCAGAGGCCGGGGGTCATCCTCCTTTTCTAAAAAAAAAATTGAATTCGGTTAGAACAGTTCGGCAACTCAACAGCTTGTACTGCATCGGTTTCAGCATTCCTTGACTTGCCACTTTCAAATCCGATCGGTTACTCTAAACTGGACGATCAAGGTCAATTTTGGTGTCCGCCCGCTGCCGGAGCGCCGCGTGCCATCAAGAAAAGGAAAAAAAAGAACTTATCCGTGTCCTGATTGAGAGCCTGCTAGTCAATAGTACTAGGGAACTAGTTTCCTTGTTAAAGTTGTTTGTGTACGCGTGTGTTAGTGCAGTTCATGCCCGTCACGGCTTCAAGTTAGAATCCTATTGTGTTATGGTGTTATATGTTGGCGTCTATATATACACAGAAATCATGATGTGAGTCAACCATCGACAGAAGCAAACAGTTTGGCAGAGGACCAAATCCTGTTCGTCCCGGGTGCGTCTGTCTCGTTCGTGAACTCTGACGAAATACTTGTACGAGCGTCGGCCGAGTTTCCACGACTTGGACGCACGAGGAAGACTCGAGCGGCAGTACTGACGTGTTCACCCACATAGTCCAGTTCATATTTCAGTTATATATATTCTGCTCATCTGCCATGTCATTTGCCGGCGTCTCTCTCGTCGGCGACGGCGAGGCCGTCGGCCACGCCATCAACGTCTCCGCGGCCAGCGGGTACCACCTGCTCGTGGTTAACCGCTACTCGCACATCAAAGCCACTACACCTATTGGCACGAAGGTCGTCTCTCTCCCATTTACGGTAGGAGGCCATCGTTGGCGCATCAGCTGCTATCCTAATGGGGACCGCCCAGAGTGTGCGGACTATGTATCTCTTTATTTTCGTCTTGATGAAAATGCCGTGGAGGGTCTGAAGGTACAGTTCGGATTTAGTTTCATCGACGAGCTTGAGAAGCAAGATTCAACATATATTCGTGCAAAAAGGGCAGACAATTTCTCCAACTGTCATCCCTCTTGGGGTTACAAGAATTTCATGAAAAGAGACGCCCTTGAGAAATCAAAGCATCTACAAGATGACTGTTTCACCATCCGATGCGACGTCGCCATTGCCACGACAGTTGATCTCTTCATCAAGGTGCTGCCTTCTAGCATAAAACAGCATATCAGCGACCTCTTCCTTTCCGAGGAGGGCACGGACGTGACATTCATGGTGTCCGGTTAGAAGTTCGCTGCCCACCGATGCGTGCTTGCAGCTCGGTCTGTGGTTTTCAAGGCGGAGCTGCTTGGCTCCATGAAGGAGGGCACTGTAGCAAGTGTCGTAGATGTAAAAGACATGGAAGCAAAGGTGTTTAGGGCCTTGCTTGACTTTATTTACACCGACTCACTTCCCGAGATGGAGATAGACATGGGTGATGAGCAAGGAGAAACCCAGGAAGCATTGTGGCTGCAACACTTGCTTGCAGCAGCGGATAAATATGATCTCCAAAGGCTCAAAGGACTATGTGAAGAAAAGCTGTGCGAACACATAGATGTGAGCTCGGTGACGACTATTCTTACTCTAGCCGAGCAGCATAATTGTCACGGGTTGAAAGAGGTTTGCTTTGAATTCATCAAGACTCCCGCCAATTTGAAGGAGATAACGGCGATAACAACGGCTAACGGCTTGGAGGACATAACTAGAACCTGTCCTTCTCTTCTGAAGGAGCTCATTTCTAAACTTGCTTCCTAAAATCTGAAAGAACGGTCAGTTTTCTGTGTATATTTCTGAAATATGTTATGCATGTTTCTAGGTTGTAGTTTTGTTTTCTTTGCAGCATTCTACTTGGCTTCATGTTGTGCCACAAAAACATTTGTTCCCAAATTTAGAGAAGCAACACACTGTCATGTGTTGCACTGTTCTTTTTTTTTCAAAAAGGGAGACTCCCGGCCTCTGCATCAGAACGATGCATACGGCCAACTTACTAAATAAATAAAAAGGTTCAACAAGGTCTTAAAGTCTCAAAACGAAAATAAAAGAGAGCTCACAAAGAGCTAAAAGGGCCAAAAGACAAACTAGCCATAAAAAGTCACAACCGGCTGGCATAAGAGAGATAGGTAAACTAATTGTCTATCCTATTACATGACCGCCATCCAAACCGGTTGAAGATATCCCGTGCTACCATCTCCCAGCGGATAGATCCAGTAACCAAACGCTCTCTGGTCTTCGTCGGAGTGAGTAGCGACCACATACGGATCAACGCAGTGGCTCGGAAAATAACCTGCAAAAAATGAATATTTGTTGTTCTGTTAAAAACCAAATCATTTCTGCAGTTCCAGACTGCCCACAATAAAGCACAGACTCCTACGCGAATATGTCTCGCTGTTTCGGACTCTATCCCGTTAAGCCACGTTCCAAATAACATGTTGACAGAACTCGGTGGAGTAATATTAAATGCAATATGGACTGTCCGCCATAGAACTTTGGCTAACGGGCAATCAAGAAAAAGGTGTTTGATAGTTTCATCCCGATCACAGAAACTACACCTAGTAGGTCCTGTCCAATTACGCTTTGTCAAATTGTCCTTGGTTAATATAACTTGTTTATGGACAAACCACATAAACACTTTGATTTTCAAAGGAACTTTGACAGCCCAAACATATTTGGAACTAGGAATCGAGCTTGAATTGATAACATCAACGTACATTGATTTAACTGTAAACTCTCCAGACCTAGTAAGCTTCCAGCGTAGTTTATCGGGCTGTTGAGATAACTGAACCTCCATCAGTCTACTTACTAGATGTAGCCATTCTTCCCAACGATTGTCAACTAGCGTCCTTTTGAACTGAATATTAAGGGGGTTGGATTGAAGTACCGTTGCAACGAACGCCTCACGTTGTTGAACAATACGATATGGAGATATAGCTTGAAGTACCGTTGCACTGTTCTTTTCTTAATATAAGTTGTGACATGAAACCTTTCTTTTGTTTCTTTCAGGCGGCAACTCAGGTGGCCAAAAGTCACCTGTTTATTGAGGATCAAGTTTGGTGTGTGTTGGAATCATGCATCAAGAAACATCTTGATACTCATTTAAAAAAATTCTGAGGACCATGTTTATCTTGGTACTCATACTAAAATGGCCGTATGCATCCTGGTTGAGAAGCACGCCGGACTGGTGGGTGCCCATACCTGGCAGGCGTCCTGGGTGGAACCTCAAGTCTTTAGATGTTTAGATTTGGCTGCGTGGTCTGTTTGATATTAGGTCCAGACTTTCAGCGCCCCTACATCAACTCGGTAGGGATAGTGACAGTTGTTGCTTAGTTTGATGGCTTTAGTCTTATTGTTGTATGACTCTGTACGGTCTTGTGTCAATAATTAATAAAATGGTCATATGCATCGTCCAGATGCAGAGGCCGGGGTTGTCCTCCTTTTCTAAAAAAAAAGGTGGCCAAAAGTCATGGAGATGGGTGTCCTGGATATCACCGCCAAGCTTTCGCTGAAGGATGATTAGTGAAGGTTTCTACTTTTGTTAGTTCTTACCTGAAACTTGTCTTCAAGAATCTGAAGTTAATCCTAGGGAGATCCAACTCCAGTAATGCGTGGAATTTTAAGATGCACCGGTAGTATCATTTGATTTGGGTTAGAACAGTTTGGCAAATGAACAGCTTGTACTCGTCGGTTTCAATATTCCTATCCAAGCCCCTTGATTTACAGTATTTTTATGTCAATCCAAATCACGCTGTTGGAAATCTTGTTTGTGTCCTAACTGCCATGCCCTGGCCTTCTGCGTTAGTTTGCATGTTAAAGTTTCTTTTGTACGTGTGTTGGTGGCACTGTAGCAGTTCATGTCGTGTCGGCTTCAAGCCGCTGGGTTGCACTAGCAGAGCACTAGATTCAGTTAGCCTACGTGCGTCGTGTTCTGATTTCTGATCGTGAACTCGGATGTGAGTGTCGATCGAGTTTCTGCACGGGCACATGCGATGCGATCGTCAGGCAGCGAAAACAACATATAAACTTGGATGCAGAAGAAAGACAATGGTGGGAGTACTTCTGAATCCACTCTCTCTAGGTGGCGGACATGCCCCACGTAGTCTTTCTTGGAGCAACTCCATTTCTCCTCTCATTCTCTCTCTCTCTCTCTGTTCTAAAACAGCAGTAGAAGAAATGGATAAGCTAAAACTTGATTCGATCTTACAACCTAATTTATTTAATTAATGGATCAACAACCAAACAATCCATTTTATAAAATAAAAAAATAGAGCATGATCTTATTCAAATTCAAAGTGCTTTGTAGTTTTTTAAACCAGTTTTGTGCTTTGATACAATTTACGGGATTAAGCGCTACAGAGAGTGGATTCCATATGGACAATTCCTCACACCAAGCACATACAATTTCCAATACTCAACTACTTGATCAAACCAAGCGTTCGTACTTTTTAAATCACATTTTTTCGCGAATAGGCAAAGCTTGCATATCTTTCATTAATAGAAGAAAAGAATGAGTACAATAGAGAATAGAACACATGCCATGAACGCAAGAAGACATGAGCATTGAACCCGGGGCAGAGATACAAGGGATGCTCAACCCGAACAGGGGAAAGACACAACTAAACCCACCAAGCCTAGAACTAGATAGCCATGCTGGACCACTGAGGACACCGCGAGCGAGCAAGATAGAGCTTTCAAGAGGGGGAGGGGGGTGAGGTTGTGACGCCACTGCCATCTGATCCGAAAGCAGACCTAGGGTTTCCCCGAAGCTCGAAGCGGGGCACAGAGTAGGGCCATGCAGCGCATCCAAGAAGGGAAACGGCACCAACGAGTGTCGTCGCTACCAGCATCGGCAAGCCGAGCCAGGGTTTCGCCTGGCCTAGGTCCGAGCAAACCCATAGCCGCCAGATCAGGATCCGAAGATGATGAAGTCAGCCCATCAGTTTGTCACCACCTCAGGAGGGGGTAAGTGGGGTTGCACCTGCCGTTGCCGAAAAATTTGAACTTTGGAACCGACATGGCGTGTAGGTGGATGGGGTCGGAGAGGTAGCGGGGTAGAGAGCCAGTGCAGAGGGGGGATGGTGACGATGCTACCTGCAAGCCAGGAATCAAAAGGGAATGCAGTTTCGAGCTACCGGAGATGGAGCCGGCATAACACCGATGAGCTGAAGAAGCTGGAGGGGGTGCAACAACCGGAGCGCCAGGGCCGAACCACGTCGGAAAGCCATGGACACTGGAGAACGCATGTCCGTGGCTGCCGGGACCGGAACGGTGCTGACAAGGATCCACCACAAAGCATCAACCGCCTGCCAATAAAAACCACTACGACCACACACCCGCAGAAGTCACCATGACAACTCGAAGTAGGTGTCATCGGAGACGGAGAGTAGCCTGCACAGGGGCATGGACCAGCCTTGACTAGCCCGATCACCTCCACCCAAGGGCCTCATGCTCACCCACAAACAATAGCTCACAGAGGAAGAGTTGCATCGATGGGGGGAGGCAAGAGGCAGGCGGGGGAGGAGCACCCATGGCCGTGGCCGCGCTTCCGCACCGGAGCGGCAAGGAAGGACGCAACAGTTGGAGGAGGAGCTGCCCGTGGTGCGCCAGATCGGATCTAGGGGTGGGTGGGGTAGTTTCCGACGGGAGGTAGACAAAACTGCCCTACCACCACCATGCCGGGGCGCGGCACGGCTTCACCGACCGGCCCTCCTATGGCGGAGGAGTGGCAATGCATACATGTGACCAACAAACCAAAAATATGCAAGTATGATATAAAAAATACTATATCTCTCGAATCGCTAACCTGATTGTCAACAGTTGCCTTTGAAATCTTCAAAAATATATCACATGTTGATGTATTTCAATATTTTCTTCATTAGTAACGCCAGATTAATGTCACATATTGTGAGATTATAGTCACTTACATTATTAGACTATAATAACTTCGTTACCATGTTATTGAATGCCATTCTTCAACCATGTAAAATTACAAGGTTATTGCATGTTTTCAACTCCCCCAACCATTAACTCGTTACATCGCTAGGTGTGGCCCATCCGTTGCAGGAGACACATGTCAATCTCTTACACTAGTAGAAAACATGGCTTTGGTCACAGCTCAATGTACACATTAGTCCCGGTTTCATTACGGACCGGGACTACTGTGAGCATTAGTCCCGGTTCGAGCGGCTAGGGCATCGGGAAGGCATTAGTCCCGGTTCAAATGGGACCTTTAGTCCCAGTTTGAGACACGAACCGAGACTAAAGGGCGCGATGGCCTTTAATTCCGATTCGTGTCTCAAACTGGGATTAAATATTAGACCCTTTAGTCCCGGTTCGTGTCTCAAACCGGGACTAAAGGGGTTCGTGTCTCAAACTCTGCCCCCCCCCCTCCCGTATCGCCATTTCATTTTTGAAAAAACAAAAAAATGATAAAAACTTCAAAAATTAAAATCTTTCGAGATGTAGTTATATTACTACATCTACTAGTTAGGAAAATTTAAAAATTTAAATTTGGACATGTTTTGCAAAAGAATGTTATAAAAAAGTAAAACGGCTATAACTTTTGCATATGATGTCAAAAAAATGTATAATTATTAAAATGTTGAGCACGAAAATCCGCATCCGAGTTTGACGGCCACATGCCGTTTTGCAAATTTTTAGAATCCTCAAATTCTAAAAGAAAAAAAAGTTATGCTCAAATTTTAGTTTTTTTGAATTTTGCTTACATCTGGTCAAACTACTTATTTAAGAAATATTAGTGTTACTAAATATTATTAAAGAATATTAGTGTTACTAAATTATTATTTCAGTTTTTGGATTTTAGTCAAATCTGGTCAAACTATGGTCAAACTACTTATTCAAGAAATATTAGTGTTACTAAATAATTATTGTTTTTAGAATAATAGTTTCAAACTCAAACAGTGAAACGTGTGACTTCATGCTCAAGTTCAACCCCCAAGGGTTAATAGGATTAACATCTTACTATTGTCAGGAAAACAAGTGCAGACTTGGAAACGAGGGGGATAGAACTCGAAAGTTAAGCGTGCTCAGGCTGAAGTAGTGAGAGGATGGGTGAACCGGGACTAAAGGCCCGTTTTCTACTAGTGTTATGTTGGTTATGTAGTCTCTCGGCCTCACTTTTTCTAATCAGAGGCTGACGATCTTAACTCACACTTTCTTGGCATGCACCTTGATGAAAGTTGACCTCCCATATATCCGAGTTGAACAACAACTTGAGGTGCCTCATGGAGCAGTAGACATGCCAACGTGGTGCTAGCCTCCGACCGCACCACACACTAGTTACCCACCATGTTCGTGCAGTCGGCTTTCAACATATCACAAATCACCCGTTGCTCTGTGCCCGAGAAGATGTCTACGCCAGTGTGCAAGTTCGCTAGCTATGGGTGGTAGACGAGTTTGGGTTTTGGGTGTGGGGGCTCGATAAGGTGTTCGCAAGGAGCGTTGTAGGGTCGCTCTAGGGAGACAAGGAGATTGAGACATTCATGCAGTTCATACCCGCATCACATACATGTTGTGTCACGATGGATAGCGCAAATAAGTTTATGTGGTTGAGCCACAAGGACAGGAGGATTGAATCATGGTCCTCTTAACGATGGTGGAAGCTGCAGCAGATGGTAGCCATAATACAACATGTTCAAGGAGGTCTTGACATGAAGAACACTCCAATGCTCTTCATGTCCGTGACATTAACATGTGGGAATGGAGGGCAGAGACGCATGAACGACCAACGGGAGGAGATGGCAGAAGAGCGAAAACCTGGTGAGGAGAACGGAGACCCAACGGGGGGTTGTAAACAGCAGTCTTCCGCCATTCCTCTTAATTGAATGCCTAGCTCTCCTACATCCTTTCAAAAAAAACGGTGACCCATCCAGGGGTTGTACATGCCTAGGCTCTGTTTTTTTAGCCGAACTAAACAAATGACAGTTAGAGTTACTACCTCTCCAGTGAAAGACTTATGAGAAAATATCTGCCTTTGTTGATGAAAAGCTTTTCTACCGATGCATTTTGACATCACACAATTTTAATCGCAGCTTATGCCTTAATTCACTACCCAATAATTGAATAAATTAATCTCTATTTTAGATGAATGGACATAAAAATCGTTCTAATTTTGTTAGGACAGTGCACGGAAGCACTCCAAAAAATTAGGGCCAACTGAAACCCTCTCAATTTTTAAGGATCGAACCCGTGTTCCCCAAAAGCAAACAGGTCCGACCACGGAGACGCGACCACGCTTGATTCGCCACCGCCGCCGTTGCGCCTCCCTCCCTTGCCGTAGCTCCACCACCCTCCTTGCTTGCATCTGGCAACGCGCTGCGCTCCGCCTCATTCCCCCCGCTTTAATCCGATGATAGACTGTGAGACGGATGACGCCCCTCGGTTCTTGCTGATGACAACGGCGGTGGCGGCGCTGTTGAGGAGAACCAAGCAGGCAGATTCAGCGGTGGCTGGGCCCCTTAGACTGCTCACAGTGGGGAATAACATAGAGTATTAACTTACCGATGTTACTAGTCTATGTTACTACCTTCATAGTGAGTAGTAACACATGAGTGGTATCATGGAGTTCATTTATTAGGCTATAGACTCATTATGTCTTGAAATGTGTGATGTTACAGTAACTAGCTAAGTTACCACAAACCCCTCTCTCCTCATTAATTAGCTGCCACATAAGCAATCTTGTATTGAAATGTGTGATGTTACTAGTTAAGTTACTCCCATTGTGACTAGTCTTACTGGATATTGATTCATCTTCATCTCCCTGGCGTGGAAATCTGAGGTGTACTAATTGATTTTCGGTGTTTAGGTTTTATTCCATCTCCCTGGCGTAGATAATCATTGAAACCCAACGCATGCATAGGTTCTGTACTACCTCTGTCTAGGTGTGTAAGTCATATTACGAAAATCAAATAATCCCAAAACACTTAGGCACGGTGCATTAACTTCTACCTCATTTCTTATTTCTTGACATATCAACCAATAAGAGATGAGGGGTGTGCATGCTTTTAATGACTTGAGACTACCAAACACGACATGCAGTGGTTAGTTCATTGCATGCAATGCTATTAATTAGCAAATAAACATTAAGGTCTCTCGTTTTCCCCTCCTCCTTGGTCACGGTGCACAACCAAAGATAACTTAATCACCTAGACGGAGGGAGTAGTTCGTGTTCATTGGCCTATCTGCAATATCATTTGCTGGCATATCTCTCATCAGTGATGGCAAAGCTGCCATCGGCCACTCCATTGACGTCGCCACAGCCAACGGGTACCACCTGCTTGTGGTTAATGGCTACTCGCGTATCAAAGCCACTACACCTAACGGCATGAAGATCCTCTCTCTCGCTTTCATGGTAGGAGGCCATCGTTGGTGCATGTGGTTCTATCCTAATGGCGACCGCTCAGAGAGTGCTGACTCAGTATCTCTCTTTCTGCACCGTGTTGATGAGAATGCTGCAGAGGTTCTGAAGGTGCAGTACGAATTTAGTTTCATTGACGAGCTTCAGTATCAAGGTTCAGCATTTATTCATGCAGGAAAGGCCGACAATTTCTCTAGCAGTAAACCATCTTGGGGTTACAAGATTTTCATCAAAAGAGATGACCTTGAGAAATCAAAGCACTTAAAGGACGACTGTTTCGCCATCAGATGTGACCTCTCCATTGCCACCACCATGGATCTCTTCATCAAGGTATCGCCTTCTGGCATACAACAAGATATCAGTGACCTTTTCCTGTTCGAGGAGGGCACAGACGTGAGGTTCATGGTGTCTGGTGAGAAGTTTGCGGCCCATCGATGCGTGCTTGTAGCTCGGTCTGCGGTCTTCAGGGCAGAGATGTTTGGCCCCATGAAGGAGGGCACAGTAGCAAGTGTCATAGATGTACTCCCTCCGTTTCTTTTTACTCCGTATATAAGATTTGGTCAAAATCAAACTACACAAATTTTGACCAAATTTATATAAAAAAATATGAACATCTGCAATATTAAAGCTATATAGTATGAAAATACATTTCGTGGTGCATCTGATAATATTGATTTCATATTGTCAATGTTTATATTTTTTAATATAATGTTAGTCAAACTATACAAAGCCTGACTTTGACCAAACCTTATATGCAAACTAAAAAGAAACAGAGGGAGTAGAAGACATGGAAGCAAAGGTGTTTAGCGCCTTGCTTGAATTTATTTACACCGACACGTTACCTGATATGGAGATAGACATGGGGGAGGAATGGGGAGCCCAAGAAGCATTGTTTTTGCAGCACTTGCTTGCAGCGGCGGAAGGTACGATCTCCAAAGGTTGAAAGCACTATGTGAAGAAGAGCTATGCGAACACATAGGTGTTGGCTCAGTGACGACTATTCTTGCTCTGGCTGAGCAACACAGCTGTTCTGGATTGAAGGAGGTTTGTTTTGAGTTCATCAAGACTCCTGCTAATTTGAAAGCGATAACACTGGCTGATGGCTTGGAGGGCATAACTAGAACCTGTCCCTCTCTTCTAAAGGAGTTTGCTTCCTAAAATCTATAAGAATGGTTAGTTTTTTTTCTGTATTTTTTAATATACTGTTTTGATGTTTTGATATCTATGTTTCTAGGTTGTAGTTTTGTTTTCTTGTCACCAGTCAGTTAGTGTGACTTCATGTTATGCCAGAAAAACTTTTTAATTGGTTGCATTATGTCTGCTTTGGCAAGAAATAATTTGGATACATCGTGCCCAGTCCATCAATCCAAGATTTTATTTTCCAATTCAGAGAAGCAACGCACTGTCATATCTCGCCTTAAGTGTGTATTTTCTTAATCATTTCTGCGACATGAACTTTTCTTTCTTTCTTTTCAGGCACCGATTCTGGTGGCAAAAAGTCATGGCGATGGATGATGACCTGGACTGTCAAGCTACGTGATGGTGCCCTTCGGTTGTCGAAGATATCATCACTAAACTTTTGCTGAACGATGATTAGTGGTTTCTATGTTAGAATAAATCCGAGGCATATACCGTTGATCATCTGAGGACTAAGCAATCACACGAGCATGACACCGAGATTTGTTAACGAGGTTCACCGATATGGCTACATTCTCGGGGCTTTACTACGGGCGCTCCTCCCCGTGACACCGTCACAATACCGCACACCGGCCACCCGGGCGCCGGCACACGCCGCCGGCTCCCCCTTGCGCGCCTGTGCTATTATGTTGGCATTCAATATGTGAGTTGTTCACTTTCACGCAGGTCAGTGATCAGGGTGTGATGGCGTTGGACTGATACTCTGGAAGTTGGGAGCACAAACAAGAGTAACAAGGAACTTAATTTTGCTCGAGTGTTGACAGTGGTCAAGAAAAGAAGGGACTACAAGTTGCAGGTGGAGTCATATGGAGTCTTTGGAGTAGCAGCGGTACTCATGGGATAAGCTCAGGTCCAATGTACATGGAAGTTTGACGCATTGATGAATTCAAAGTGATGGAGAATATTCGTCAAGGTAGAGTTTGTTAGAGTTGTGTCGAATATAGTGTACAAGGTAGGTTATAGTTGGACTAGGAGTTGTATTGTGTTTACATAGGACACTTGTATCCTAGGCCTCTCATATATAGCGGGGATAGACACACGATGTAACCTATGCTAACATAATAGCACAGGCGCGCAAGGGGGAGCCGGCGGCGTGTGCCGGCGCCCGGGTGGCCGGTGTGCGGTATTGTGACGGTGTCACGGGGAGGAGCGCTCGTAGTAAGGCCCCGGGGATGTAGCCATATCGGTGAACCTCGTTAATAAATCTCGGTGTCGTGCTCGTGTGATTGCTTGATCCTCGGATGATTAACGGTATGCCTCGGATTTATTCTAACAAGTGGTATCAGAGCTAGGTCGTTTGGAGGTTGTGGATCGTTGGTCTAGAGGATGAAGAAGCAGTAACGTGGTTGGATGTCTTGGCGGCGGCGAGTTGTAGTTGTTTGGTCGATTCGATGATCAGACGAGTTTTTGGTGTGATCGGTTTAATCGATTCAGGCGTGAACTCGGGGAGATGCAATCGACGACGGCGGCGTGTCGCGCGCGACTGGCAGACAGCACATCGGTTCGGAGCGCTGGCTGCGAAAGTGCAAGGCAAGTGCGTGGGCTGCGGCCCAGGTGGAGAAGCCGCACGGCTGCAGCAGGCGGGCAACTCACGGGCTGAACGGCAGCTGGTGGGCTCAGGTGTACGTGTCCGTATGCAAAGCGATCAGGCCAGGGCCGTGTACAAGGTACATGCATGAGATTTGTTTTGGATAAAAAGAGGACCGAGTGCTCACGTGACATACGACGCAAAGCAGCAGATTATTTTGAGCGAAAGGAAAATCCGTCAAGCGATATTCATCCATTGGAATAGCAGGAGGCTGAGGCAAAGCAACAGAAAGCATTGGAGGTTGAGCTAGAGCTGCTACACGTTGAAGATCAAAAGCATTTTGGTTGGAATTGCTATTAGTACGCGGAGGCTGTTCGTATACTTGGGCATCGCGTTAATAGCTCGGATAATTTTTCACAGTCAGTCATACAAAGAACCATGGCACCAACGGGTACTAGGTTTGAGGTGAAGAAGTTCACGGAATTGAAAACCTTGGGTTATGACAGACAAGGGTGAAAGATTTGTTGGCACAACAGGGATGCTTGAAGGCGTTGCAGGAAGCCAAGCCAGCTAAGATGGAATTATCATGTGATGGATGGAAATTCGTGAAAGACAATTTGGGAGCCTCGAGCGTGTCATGCAGTCGGAGAAGTTCGGCTTGGTTGGACTAGATAATCTGACGGATCGATGTGAGTCGGTTGATACAGAAGATGGTGGTGGGATCGGCGATGACGACATAGGCGCGTGATGCTGATGGTGACTGACTTTTGGGCGTGGAAACACGCGGCACGGGCCCAGAGGGCTTGTGTGGCTTCGACAAGACTATGGCGCGGGGTTGATTCAAGGTGGTGTATACACGGAGCTTGAAGTCGATGAGGCGCAGGGGTGGACTGATCATCTACCATGGAGTCATGTTGAAGGTGGAGATGGATTGAGGGGCTATGGCGTAAGAGCTCAAAGAGTCGAAGCCTATTCAGCGGGAAAAAGCGAGGGACGCGTAGTTCGGACTGGAGCCCAGTGGTCTGATGGAAGCATGAAACTCGTCATCGGTCGGTTATGATCGGTGGTACTCTGCAGTGGGGGTTGAGTGGTATGGGTTCGCAGCCCTTGAGACTCGACCGGGACAGCGGAGGCTCAACGCGGTAATAGCGGCGAGGCGTGCGGTATGCACGGACATGGAGACGGGCCAGGGCTCTGGTGGTCATACATGTGGTGAGACAACTGCGAATTTGACTCAGGATGACTACAAGCAACGGTGAAATTCCTTCAAGTTTCAGACAGGCGGTCAAGAAAGGAGCGGTGATGTTGAGTTCAGGTAACTCTTATTTGTGACATCTAATATGTGAGTTGTTCACTTTCACGCAAGTCAGTGATCAGTGTGTGATGGCGTTGGACTGATACTCTGGAAGTTGGGAGCACAAACAAGAGTAATAAGGAACTTAATTTTGCTCGAATGCTGACAGTGGTCAAGAAAAGAAGGGACTACAAGTTGCAGGTGGAGTCATATGGAGTCTTTGAAGTAGCAGCGGTACTCATGGGATAAGCTCAGGTCCAATGTACATGAAAGTTTGACGCATTGACGAATTTAAAGTGGTGGAGAGTATTCGCCAAAGTGGAGTTTGTTAGAGTTGTGTCGAATATAGTGTACAAGGTAGGTTACAGTTGGACTAGGAGTTGTATTGTGTTTACATAGGACACTTGTATCCTAGGCCTTTCATATATAGCAGGGGTAGACACACGATGTAACATATGCCAACATAATAGCACAGGCGCGCAAGGGGGAGCCGGCGCCCGAGTGGCCGGTGTGCGGTATTGTGACGGTGTCACGGGGAGGAACGCCCGTAGTAAGATCCGGGGATGTACTCATATCGGTGAACCTCGTTAACAAATCTCGGTGTCGTGCTAGTGTGATTGCTTGGTCCTCAGATGATCAACGGTATGCCTCAGATTTATTCTAACATTCTACCGTTGTTAGTTCCTAGCTGAAACTTGTTTTTGTCAAGAAGCTGTATTTTACCCTAGAGAGAGATCAACTGCGGTAATGTGTACGAGGAATTTTTAAGATGCGCCACTAGCACCATTTGATTTCGGTTACAACAGTTTGGCAACTGAACAGTTTAGGCATAAGTATTCCTATATATATCCAATCTCCGTGACTTGTACTTTCAAATTGCGTCCGTGTCTTAGTTGAGAGAGGGCTGCTGGTTAGTCTCCATGTCCGTCTCGGCTTCAAGTTAAGAGTCCGGGTGCGTTATGCTGTTGTGTTTTTGCGTCCATATAATACACAGCATGATGCGAATCAGCCATTGAGAAAGGAAGTACCTAGAACTCATCTAAATGAGATATAATTTGGTCTCATTCACTTGAAAAACAAAAACATATATCATCCACGTCAGCACACACACATCTTATAGCATCACATCCAATAGCTATAAAAGATGAATGATATCAAATTATATCTCATCTAGATAAGTTCTAGCAAAACTGATTGAGAAAAGCTCTGGCTAGTTTTGCAGAGGACCAAATCGGCTCTTCAACTCCGAGGACTCGCTAAGGCGGTGACGCCACCGGCCACGCCGTCGACGCCATGTCGTTTGCCGGCGTGTCTATCACCCGCTACACTGGTGACGCTGCCGGCCACGCCGTCGACGTCTCCACGGGCAGCGGGTACCACCTGCTTGTGGTCGCTGATTACTCGCGTACGAAAGCCTATGCATCTACTGGCAAGGCGATCGCGTCTCTCCCTTTTACGGTAGGAGGCCGCCGCTGGTGCATCCGCTACTTCCCTAACGGCGACACCTCGGAGAGCCACCATTACATCTCTCTCCATCTGCACCTTGTTGATAAAGATGTCACAAAGGTTGTGAAGGCGCAATGCACTTTTAGCTTCGTCGACGAGCTTGAAAACCAAGGCCCCGCATGTGTTCGAGCAAAAAAGGCACACGATTTCTCCAGCTGCCATGCGACATTGGCCCATCGGTATTTTTGGAAAAGAGACGACCTCGAGAAATCAAGTCATCTCAAGGGCAACTCTTTCACCATCCGATGTGACCTCGCCGTCACCTCCATGTTTGATCGCTTCATCACGGTGCCGCCCTCTAGCATACAACAGCATATCATGAACCTCCTCTTGTCCAAGGAGGGCACTGACGTGATGTTCAGCGTCGGCGACGAGACGATCGTCGCACACCGGTGCGTGCTCGCGGCCCGGTCTTCGGTCTTCAAGGCGGAGCTCTTTGGCCCCATGATGGAAGGCACCATAGCAAGCGTCATACATATAGAAGACATGGAGGCGAGAGTGTATAGGGCCTTGCTTAGCTTTATTTACACTGACTCACTGCCCGACATGGAGGTCGACAACGTGGAGGAAAGAGAAGCCCAAGAATTGTTGTGGCTGCAACACTTGCTTGCAGCGGCAGACAGATACGATCTCCAAAGGCTGAAGGTACCATGTAAAGAAAAGTTATGCAAACACATAGTCGTGAGCACGGTCAAAACTATTTTTATTCTAGCTGAGCGGCACAGCTGTGGTGGGCTGAAGGAGGTATGCCTTGAATTCCTCAAGACACCATCTAATTTGAAAGAGATAACGGCGACTGACGTCTTTGACGATATAGTTACAACATGTCCCTATCTTTTAAAGAAGCTCATTGCCAAATTTGCTTCGTGAAATCGACAAAAGTGGTTAGTTCCTGAAATCTATGTTTCTATGTTGAAGCCTTACTTTCTTGCCAACATTCGATGTAGTGCCTCATGTTGTCTGAGTAAGCATTTTACTTGCATGCATCGTGTGTTAGATGACTGCTTCCCCATTTACCTAAGCGACGCACCGTCCTATGTTGATCTGTTCCTTTGAGCCAAGACTTGAACCATCTTGTTCATTTTTCTCTCTCTTTCAAGCAGCAGATCAGGCGAAGGCGATGGGATGTTCTGGACAGTGTAACGGCATGATGCCTCTCCGTTCTCAAAGATATTATTACCAAACGTGCTCCCTTGAAGGATTCCTAGTTACGGACTTTGTACCAGTGTTTGTTTTAGTTCAGATTTCAGAACATGTCCTTAATTTTGTCAAATTTGAACCACCATTCGATGAATGGGTACGTAACCTTGTCACTTAAAGCTACATAATTTCCTTTCCTCAACTTTTTTTTTTGAGAAGAACATTTCCTTTCCTCAACTAATCAGCCCCGGCTTGAATTTCATGGGGTGGGCCTGGGCCTTTTTTTTCTTCAAATCAAATCAGGCCAGCTCATCATGGATGTTAGTTACGTAAGAATTTTTACTTAGGTGTGGCAAAGCTCTAGGAAGATTACCCGTGGTCATTTTTTTTTTTGCATGAGAAACTTTCAATCTATTCATCTTCAATAATGGCAGTACAAAGAACAACCAGGTCTATGGACCACCTAGCGACGGCTACAAGTAGTGGAGCAAGCTGAAGGTGCGCCGCTGTTATTGCCCCTCCTTGACTGAAGCCGGTCAAACCTTGTTGTAGTAGATAGTCAGAAAGTCGTTGTGCTAACGCCTCGTAAGACCAGCGCACCACAACAACAACTATTGCCGATGAAAAAAGTCGTAGATTGAAAGAACCAAACTTGTAAACACCTAAATGAAGATGAACGAAGACTGGATTCAAACAGATCCACCACTTATGTCGGGGTGGTGACGCCGAAGTTGGTGCGACGACCATGGTCTACACTCGCGTTGTGGCCTGCGGGTGGCCGGGTTGTGTGGAATTGCAACTCGGAGAGGCGAGTGGTGGTATGTCGGGGTGACGGCCCCAGAACGTGGTTTCGGTGGATTGCATAGGGTGCAACGAAAAGGTGAATGTTGGGGTGGCGGCCTTGAGAGTTCTACAACTTTGAGGGCATTGGCCTTGTGTCACGCGCGCGGTGAGTTTGCCATCGATGTTGGTCGCCAGAGTGTCAAGTGAGGCACTTGGCACATGGTCTTGGAGGATGCTTGTTCTCTCACCTTTGCGGGGGAGTTTCGGTCTGCTCCTCCAGTAGCATCGACTTCTTCTCTCCAGCAATGGTGGAAGGCCGACTAGTTTTGGTGGAGTGGATCTTCTGCTTGTTTGTGCTCAGAAGGTTGGTGTGTTTTTGTTCAGTTTGATGGGTCGTTGAACAGAGTAGGCTTGGTCTTGGATGTATTCTTCTTGTTCAGTTTTTCACAACTAACTAGGCAAGAAATCTTCATTTTTTCAGCATTTTCTCCCTTTCTCCTAGGCGGCTAGAACAGACTCTCTCTCTCCTTCAGGCTATGCCCGCGACCTCGTGGATTCGTCTCCCCTCTTCTGCCGCTCGGTCGGCCGGTGGTGGGGTGGGGAATCCTGGTGCCTTTGCTCTAACTAATAATTTAGGTTAGGATTTTTAGTCCTTATAGGTGTGATGCTCAGGCAGATGACTGCGCTTCTTCTTCAGTTTGTCTTCCGGGCTCCTATCTTCCTCGCGGTTGTCCATCTGAACGTAGTCGACAGAGCTCATTTTGCCGACTACTTGGGGAGGCGATGTTAAGGTTTTTCATCGTGCCTGTGCGACAACGAGATTTAGTGCTAGTTGCTTCAGATCTATTCAAGCTTCAACGACGACGGATGAGGCTCCAGGGCGCTGGTCCTTAGAGGCACATGTACGAAGACTATTCGGCTTTCATCGACAAGGTCATGCCAGCTCGGTAAGGGAGCAACCGTAGTGGCGCATCGACAACTCAATCTGGCAGCAATAGCGGTCGTTCGGTGGTCTAGAGACCTTGATGTATTTTTTATTAAGTTTGAGGTGATTTATACTTCTAATGAAGTTTTATAATAGTTCTGAATCTTTTTGAAAGAAGAAAAATCTTCTTAATCAATGATGAAGGCAAAACTTTTGCCTTGGTTGTAAAAAAATGTATTAGGGCATACCGATTTCTTTGACTATATATACACGGAGAATCGCCAAGATGTTGCGGCAGCCATTCTGCACCTTTTTTGAGAATTTTTTCATTCATATCACGAATCAGTACAAAGCAGTTGACCCTTACAAGCATAGTGAAACGCAAACACAAAGGACCATGAACACCTAGAGTATCCTAAGACAACCATAAAACAAGATCTCCGGAGCCATGTGTCATCATCCGTGAATCTTGAGAGAAGACCCCTGCAACAGAAAGATTTGCAACGAGTCGCAAACATGTTATCATCTTCGACCACGGTACAATTGCCGCCATGCTGCTTTCTCCTTTCTTGACACCAGCGCTGAGAGGGGATGGACATCAATCCAACACACCTGCAACAGCCGTCACTATTTTTGGCTTTGAGTACCGCGAAAAGTGTCCCTTCGAAAAGTAAGAGAAATCGAGTCATCCGACCGGTCCAGCACCGCGGTCGGGCTATCCGCCTGAACAAAGCAGGATCTCCCACCAGCATCAGCACAAAGGAAGGAGAAGAACAGCAGCAGCAAATCATACCAACAAGGAAGAAGAAAGGTCTTTGTCTCTCTGCATCCATCGCCCATCTGAGGACCCAAACGGCCAGTGCCGATGGATCTCCAACTACCATAGCCCGCGACCTCGACGAGATCCGGGGATCCCCAACCCCGCTGGCTCCTAGACGAAGGCAAAAGCCTTGCCTGACCATGAACGAAGCCCAGAGAAACTTATTCCGACGCGACACCACCGCAACGGCCTCGGCAGCGTCTCCCTCAACCCTAACCCTACCACACACCCACCTAGCGAACAGACCCGAGGTCCCCCCCCTCCCGCCGCGGGAGCGGCCGACGAAGAGAGAGGGAACAGACGGTGTCACCGGCGGCGCACAAGGGAACCCTCTCGCCTCCCTTGATAGCCTGGAACGATCCTACTTTTCCGGAGCGGTTTCGTGGACGGAAGACCGACTTGGTAAGGGAGCAGCCACAGTGACGCATCGACAGCTTAGTCTGGCAGCAATAGCGGTCGTTCGGTGGTCTACAGACCTTGAAGTATTTTTTTATTAAGTTTGAGGTGATTTATACTTCTAATGAAGTTTTATAATAGCTCTGAATCTTTTTGAAAGAAGAAAAATCTTCTTTTTAATTTTTTTGCGGGGTCTTTTTAATCAATGATGAAGGCAAAACTTTTGCCTTGGTTGTAAAAAAATGTATTAGGGCATACCAATTTCTTTGACTATATATACACGGAGAATCGCCAAGATGTTGCGGCGGCCATTCTGCACGTCGTTAGTTGAGAACTCGTGGAATAGATCTGTTTCCAGTTTTCCACGCGCTGGGCTTGGACGAGTCGATCGACTCTACTCTAGTAGCCGCGCGAGGCCGACGGCGCTCATCCAGCTGAATCCGCACGCATCCGGTAAACTTAGCACTGAATTTATTCGTGCGGTCCGCTGATTGCTTGCCGTAAGTTCCTCTTGCTGCTGGCGTACGAAGAAATTGCTGTCATCTTTGGTTGTTTGCCGCTTGCATCGTTGCTCTTGTTGCCCGATCGTCGCTTGAATCAGTTGCATCTGGTACTGGTAGTACCGGTTTCACTGAAAGATTAGGCGGCTAGTCCATACGACTCCAATCGCCCAGTGTGCGTGGCACATAGTCCATACCAGATCATCTGTCATGTCATTTACCGGCGTGTCTATAGTCGGCCAGGGCCAGGCCACCGGCCACGCCATCAACGTCGACGCGGCCAGCGGGTACCACCTGCTTGTGATCAATGGCTACTCGCACACTAAAGCCACTGCAGCTGCTGGCGCAGTAATCCTCTCGCTCCCTTTCATGGTAGGAGGACATCGTTGGCGCATCTTCTACTGCCCGAAAGGCGCCCCGTCGGGCTGCGCCGGAGGACTCTGTATCGCTCATTCTTTCCCTTGTTGATAAAAATGCTACGGAGGATCTCAAGGTGCAGGTTGGATTTAGTTTCCTCGATCAGCATGAGAAGCAGGATTCAGCGTATATTCGTGCAAAAGAGCCGTGCAACTTCTCTAGCGGTAATCGATGCTGGGTTCACAAGAATTTCGTGAAAAGAGATGCCCTTGAGAAATCAAAGCATCTAAACGTTGATTGTTTCACCATCTGATGCGACCTTGCCGTGGTACCGCCTCCTACCATACAAGAGCTTATCAGCAACCTCCTCATGTCCAAGGAGGGCACTGACGTGACATTTAATGTTGGCGGCGAGACGTTCGTTGCACACCGGTCCGTGCTTGTGGCCTGGTCTTCGGTCTTCAAGGCAAAGCTCTTTGGCCCCATAAAGGAAGACATGATAGCTAGTGTCATACAAATAGAAGACATGGAAGCAAAAGTGTTTAGAGCCTTGCTTAGCTTTATTTACACTGACTCACTACCCGAGATGGAGGTGGACATGGTGGAGGAAAGAGAAGCCCAAGAAGTCTTGTGGCTGCAACACTTGATTGCAGTGGCAGATAGATACAATCTTCAAAGGCTGAAGGTACTATGTGAAGATAAGTTATGCAAACTCGTAGACGTGAGCTCGGTGAGGACTATTTTCATTCTAGCCGAGAGGCACAATTGTGGTGGATTGAAGGATGTATGCCTTGAATTCCTCAAGACACCTTCTAATTTGAAGGAGATAACGGCGACTAACGTCTTCGACGATATAATTAGAACATGCCCCTATCTTTTAAAGGAGCTCATTGGCAAGCTTGCTTCCTAAAATCCACAAAAACGGTTAGTTCCTGAAACCTATGTTTCCAAGTTGAAGCGTTACTTTCTTGCCACCATTCTTGTTCACCATTTGATGTAGTAGCTTCATGTTGTTTGAGTAAGACATTTTATTTGCATGCATCTTGTGTTCTAGATGCATGACTGCTTCCCTATTTACCTAAGCGATGCACCATCCTATGTTGATCTGTTCCTTTTAGCCAAGACTTGAACCATCTTGCTCATTTTTCTTCTCTTTCAGGCAGCAGATCAGGTGGAGGCGATGGAATGTTCTGGACAGTGTAACTGCATGATGCCTCCCTGTTCTCAAAAATATTATTACCAAATTTGCTCCCTTTAAGGATTCCTAGTTATGGATTGTACTAAGTGTCAGGTTCAGTTCAGATTTCAGAACATGTCCTAAATTTTGTCATATTTGAATCACGATTCAATGAATGGATAGAGTTATGACGATTGCTTGTGGTCGATTAACAATATGGACTTAATGGTTAAATGGTTTTTAGTTTGTATTTTATTTAATGTTACCCAAGGCCAGACGTAAAATCCTTGCCCTGTTTTTTTTTGGGGAAAGCCACCATGGCGAGCTTTATTGGTTGGATAAAAAATCCCTGGCCTGTTTTGTTTACGATTTGTTTTGGTTGGCGCAAAATCAGGAACTTAATTGAGTCTGATAAAACAAGAGTCCTAGTCGTGTCCATCAAGTGCTTTGCCTATACTATATACTACTCCCTCCGTCCTAAAATTCTTGTTTTAGATTTTTCTAAATACGGAGGGAGTAGAAGGGTAGGTGTCCTTTGCTCTGCCGGTAAACAACAGTGAAGAATAAAACATGCCCTATTGCCAAGGGCTTTAACCTTTGAATTGCCATCAAGTTTTAGTCTTTGTTTCTTAGGTGAGTGACAAAGGGTATAACTTTCATTCCATAAAAAATTAGTCATGGTTACATCAACATATAAAACAAGAAAGTGTGCATTGCATCAAAACAGCTCACAAACATTTTAGGACATTCATTATAATCAAAACGCTCTTGAAATTCTTGAGCCTTCTAGCTTGCATCTTATTCTGCAAAGTGTGCTCACAAACAACAAAGTTAGACAATGGTGGGCAAACAAGCAATACTTTGGAGTCTTGATAACCACTAGCAAAAAAAGTCGGTTCCAAATTCTTTAGTGTCTTGAGAATATAATCTATGAGCTCCAATCATAAAGTTTCCTATTTTATTTACATGGGTATAGTAGGAAAAACGAATCCCAACAAATACACGCAGTTCACCGAAAAGGGAAGAAATAAGGGTTAATTATCCTTTTGCCCTTAGTGGTGTCCATGTGCTCAGTTTTGCCCTTAGATGCGAAACGTGCTCAGTTTTACCCCCAGTCCATGCGCAGCTACTCGTTCCGTGAACAATGCCGTCTCCGTCAGGTCAACCTTTTGACTCGGCCCTTACAGGTGGGACCAGGCGGCAGAGACACGCTAGAAGATCAGACCGTTGCACGCGTGGCTTGTGGGACCCAGCAAAGAGCCGTTGAGCAGAGAGCCGTTGCAGGTGTGCTATATAAGCGGGTGACAAAGAGCGGCGGTGACCACGGCGACAGAGAGCACGACAGTGACCACGGCGACAGAGAGAGTGGCGGTGGGAAGATAGCTGTGGAGGGCGCGACGGCGTTGAGATCCCCTTTGGCTTCAAGCTCCATGTCTTCTTCAAGCTCCCACGCCACCTCGCAGATGTAGAGCCCGACATGCGTGGAGATGCCTATCTTCGTATGTCCGGGGTGCCGGGCGGGCGTTGATCGGAGGGTTTCTCACACACCAAAGAACCAGAATCGTCAGTTATACGTGTGCAGCGAGAATGGGGTAAGAATCGGGGCAATTGCACCATTTTCGTGGTCGGGATCTTTGAGCAATGGGCTGATCTGTTTGGCGTTCATGCAGGTGAAATGTTTCCTTCTTTGGGTCGATGCTCTGGCCAAGACTCTGATAAATGAATTGCAAGAAGAGCATGAAGAATGGTTGCGCATGCTGCCACGAACAGAAGTGGCCGCAGCAGGAGCTCCGGAAGAAGAGATGGAGGGCGAAGCACGCACTAACAGAGAGCTAGCTGTTGAGCTTAGGATGTTGAAGAAGAATGTTAGGAAGCTTGAAGATCAAGCACAAATACCAATACCCATTTGCAATTACTTTTGGACATTTTTAGGTACGGTAACCGCACTGGGTGTAATGTTGAAATTGTATGGAAATGCATTAATTATGGAGGAATTTGTAAGCTTGAAATTGTATGAGAAATTCACCTTGTTTAAATCTTGATCAAAGTTGCTTAAATGTTGAAAAAAGAGAAGAAATGACCAACGTTTAAATATGTTGAAAAAAGGGAGAAGAAATGAGAAGTTCAGAATCCTTTGATCAATGAAATGCAGCTCTCTGCTCTGCCTTTCTGTCAAAAAAGGTTCATTTGTGGGCCAAATTCAGAGCGGAGAGCCAAATGTCGGCTAGACTAATGGGCCAACTGCATCCAATTAGGCCCATTCGGGGGTGGGCAAATGAGATCTCTTGCGTGTTTTTATGTTTTCTGTTCTGATTTAATTTAGGTAGTAAATCATTTTATTTAATGCTGAAACTTTTTGTGAAAGCTAATTGAATTATTCCAGAGACAATTAAGTTTAGAATTTTTTTGGAGCTGTTAAATATTCAATAGCAATTTAATTACTCCAATTTAAATACACCGTGTTTTAAATCAAAGACCAAAATATCATGGAAAATATGCCTCGGCTCTGATAGAGGTTTACACCTGGTGCCAAAATTAATGAACATTTTTGAAGGGCATTACATTCAGAAAAAATAATTTGTCTAAAAAATGAAGGGTGGAAAATGCACAAAAAATTGGTGCGGCTGGGACTCGAACCCAGGACCGCGTGGGTTTGTGGTGTTTAGGGCCGCGCTGGTAACCGCTAGGGCAAATGGAAAGGCTTTGGCATGGCTAGGGAAGGAAGCTATACATAGTGAGACCGTGACTTGGTTTAGGGTTTAAAAACGCATGTTTGTACTAAATGTTTGCACATGCGTCAGAGTGGTTTTCCTTTGTTTTGCACTGAACTTTTGGAGGGTTGGAAACGTATGTTTGCACTGCCACATGGTTCTGGTTAGAGTGCCACTTCGTTTAGGATTTAAAGGGAATAAATTTGCATGTTAGTTCATGACTTGGTTTAGGAAAGAAATGATATGTTTGGGCACGAACATTTTTGAACACACATAATAATTTGGACAGATAAGATGCAACACACCGTACCCTTACATAGATGGGTACCAAGTTCAGGGACACGACACGACACGACACAACACGACATAGAAAAGCAACAAATAAAAACGATAAAACTAAAACATGACGAGCTTGACGAACAACTTCACTCCGAGCGTGCACCCCTTCTTGAACATCTTCATCTTGACCTTTCTTCCACCTTGACCGCGCGCCCCTTCAACACCGTCTTCAACTTCACTCCTCCTCCTCGTCGTAGGGAAGAGAGTGCATCTGGTTCTCAGTGGGGAAGATGAAGGAAATATGCCCTAGAGGCAATAATAAAGTTATTATTTATTTCCTTATAATCATGATAAATGTTTATTATTCATGCTAGAATTGTATTAACCGGAAACATAATACATGTGTGAATACATAGACAAACAAAGTGTCACTAGTATGCCTCTACTTGACTAGCTCATTAATCAAAGATGGTTATGTTTCCTGACCATGAACAATGAGTTGTTATTTGATTAACGAGGTCACATCATTAGTTGAATGATCTGATTGACATGACCCATTCCATTAGCTTGGCACCCGATCATTTAGTATGTTGCTATTGCTTTCTTCATGACTTATACATGTTCCTATGACTATGAGATTATGCAACTCCCGTTTGCCGGAGGAACACTTTGGGTGCTACCAAACATCACAACGTAACTGGGTGATTATAAAGAAGCATTACAGGTGTCTCCAAAGGTAGATGTTGGGTTGGCGTATTTCGAGATTAGAATTTGTCACTCCGATTGTCGGAGAGGTATCTCTGGGCCCTCTCGGTAATACACATCACATAAGCCTTGCAAGCATTACAACTAATATGGTAGTTGTGAGATGATGTATTACGGAACGAGTAAAGAGACTTGCCGGTAACGAGATTGAACTAGGTATTGGATACCGACGGTCGAATCTCGGGCAAGTAACATACCGATGACAAAGGGAACAACGTATGTTGTTATGCGGTCTGACCGATAAAGATCTTCGTAGAATATGTAGGAGCCAATATGGGCATCCAGGTCCCGCTATTGGTTATTGACCGGAGACGTGTCTCGGTCATGTCTACATTGTTCTCGAACCCGTAGGGTCCGCACGCTTAAGGTTACGATGACAGTTATATTATGAGTTTATGCATTTTGATGTACCGAAGGTTGTTCGGAGTCCCGGATGTGATCATGGACATGACGAGGAGTCTCGAAATGGTCGAGACGTAAAGATTGATATATTGGAAGCCTATGTTTGGATATCGGAAGTGTTCCGGGTGAAATCGGGATTTTACCGGAATACCGGGAGGGTTACCGGAACCCCCCGGGAACCATATGGGCCTTCATGGGCCTTAGTGGAAAGGAGAAAGGGGCAGCCCAAGGTGGCTGCGCACCTCCCCCCTCCCCTAGTCCTATTAGGACTAGGAGAAGGTGGCCGGCCCCCCTCTCTCTCTCTCCCCCTTTGGGAATCCTAGTTGGAATGGGATTGGGGGGGAGTCCTACTCCCGAAAGGAGTAGGACTCCTCCTGCGCCCTCCTCCTGGCCGGCGCCCCCCTCCCCCCTTGGCTCCTTTATATACTGAGGCAGAGGCACCCCAGAGACACAAGTTGATCCACGTGATCTATTCCTTAGCCGTGTGCGGTGCCCCCTGCCACCATATTCCTCGATAATACTGTAGCGGAGTTTAGGCGAAGCCCTGCTGCTGTAATTCATCAAGATCGTCACCACGCCGTCGTGCTGACGGAACTCTTCCCCGACACTTTGCTGGATCGGAGTACGGGGATCGTCATCGAGCTGAACGTGTGCACGAACTCGGAGGTGCCGTAGTTTCGGTGCTTGATCGGTTGGATCGTGAAGACGTACGACTACTTCCTCTACGTCGTGTCAACGCTTCCGCAGTCGGTCTGCGTTGGGTACGTAGACAACACTCTCCCCTCTCGTTGCTATGCATCACATGATCTTGCGTGTGCGTAGGAAATTTTTTGAAAATACTACGAAACCCAACAGTGGCATCCGAGCCTAGGTTATTTATGTTGATGTTATATGCACGAGTAGAACACAAGTGAGTTGTGGACGATATAAGTCATACTGCCTACCAGCATGTCATACTTTGGTTCGGCGGCATTGTTGGACGAGACGACCCGGACCAACCTTACGCGTACGCTTACGCGAGACCGGTTCCCTCGACGTGCTTTGCACATAGATGGCTTGCGGGCGACTGTCTCTCCAACTTTAGTTGAACCGAGTGTGGCTACGCCCGGTCCTTGCGAAGGTTAAAACGGAGTCTATTTGACAAACTATCGTTGTGGTTTTGATGCGTAGGTGAGATTGGTTCTTACTTAAGCCCGTAGCAGCCACATAAAACTTGCAACAACAAAGTAGAGGACGTCTAACTTGTTTTTGCAGGGCATGTTGTGATGTGATATGGTCAAGGCATGATGCTGAATTTTATTGTATGAGATGATCATGTTTTGTAACCGAGTTATCGGCAACTGGCAGGAGCCATATGGTTGTCGCTTTATTGTATGCAATGCAATCACGATGTAATGCTTTACTTTATTACTAAACGGTAGTGATAGTCGTGGAAGCATAATATTGGCGAGACGACAACGATGCTACGATGGAGATCAAGGTGTCGCGCCGGTGACGATGGTGATCATGACGTTGCTTCGGAGATGGAAATCACAAGCACAAGATGATGATGGCCATATCATATCACTTAAATTGATTGCATGTGATGTTTATCTTTTTTATGCATCTTATCTTGCTTTGATTGACGGTAGCATTATAAGATGATCTCTCACTAAATTATCAAGAAGTGTTCTCCCTGAGTATGCACCGTTGCCAAAGTTCGTCGTGCCCAGACACCACGTGATGATCGGGTGTGATAAGCTCTACGTCCATCTACAACGGGTGCAAGCCAGTTTTGCACACGCGGAATACTCAGGTTAAACTTGACGAGCCTAGCATATGCAGATATGGCCTCGGAACACGGAGACCGAAAGGTCGAGCTTGAATCATATAGTAGATATGATCAACATAACGATGTTCACCATTGAAAACTACTCCATCTCACGTGATGATCGGTCATGGTTTAGTTGATTTGGATCACGTAATCACTTAGAGGATTAGAGGGATGTCTATCTAAGTGGGAGTTCTTAAATAATATGATTAATTGAACTTAAATTTATCATGAACTTAGTCCCTGATAGTATCTTGCTTGTTTATGTTGATTGTAGATAGATGGCTCGTGTTGTTGTTCCGTTGAATTTTAATGCGTTCCTTGAGAAAGCAAAGTTGAAAGATGATGGTAGCAATTACATGGACTGGGTCCGTAACTTAAGGATTATCCTCATTGCTGCTCAGAAGAATTATGTCCTGGAAGCACCGCTGGGTGCCAGGCCTACTGCTGGAGCAACACCAGATGTTATGAACGTCTGGCAGAGCAAAGCTGATGACTACTCGATAGTTTAGTGTGCCATGCTTTACGGCTTAGAATCGGGACTTCAACGACGTTTTGAACGTCATGGAGCATATGAGATGTTCCAGGAGTTGAAGTTAATATTTCAAGCAAATGCCCGGATTGAGAGATATGAAGTCTCCAATAAGTTCTGTAGCTGCAAGATGGAGGAGAACAGTTCTGTCAGTGAGCATATACTCAAAATGTCTGGGTATAATAATCACTTGATTCAATTGGGAGTTAATCTTCCGGATGATTGCGTCATTGACAGAATTCTCCAATCACTGCCACCAAGCTACAATAGCTTCGTGATGAACTATAATATGCAAGGGATGAACAAGACTATTCCCGAGCTCTTCGCAATGCTGAAAGCTGCGGAGGTAGAAATCAAGAAGGAGCATCAAGTGTTGATGGTTAACAAGACCACTAGTTTCAAGAAAAAGGGCAAAGGGAAGAAGAAGGGGAACTTCAAGAAGAACGGCAAGCAAGTTGCTGCTCAAGAGAAGAAACCCAAGTCTGGACCTAAGCCTGAAACTGAGTGCTTCTACTGCAAGCAGATTGGTCACTGGAAGCGGAACTGCCCCAAGTATTTGGCGGATAAGAAGGATGGCAAGGTGAACAAAGGTATATGTGATATACATGTTATTGATGTGTACCTTACTAGAGCTCGCAGTAGCACCTGGGTATTTGATACTGGTTCTGTTGCTAATATTTGCAACTCGAAACAGGGACTACGGAATAAGTGGGCACTGGCAAAGGACGAGGTGACGATGCGCGTGGGAAACGGTTCCAAAGTCGATGTGATCGCGGTCGGCACGCTACCTCTACATCTACCTTCGGGATTAATATTAGACCTAAATAATTGTTATTTGGTGCCAACGTTGAGCATGAACATTATATCTGGATCTTGTTTAATGCAAGACGGTTATTCATTTAAATCAGAGAATAATGGTTGTTCTATTTATATGAGTAATATCTTTTATGGTCATGCACCCTTGAAGAATGGTCTATTTTTATTAAATCTCGATTGTAGTAATACACATATTCATAATGTTGAAGCCAAAAGATGCAGAGTTGATAATTGAAGTGCAACTTATTTGTGGCACTGTCGTTTAGGTCATATCGGTGTAAAGCGCATGAAGAAACTCCATACTGATGGACTTTTGGAACCACTTGATTATGAATCACTTGGTACTTGCGAACCGTGCCTCATGGGCAAGATGACTAAAACACCGTTCTCCGGTACTATGGAGAGAGCAACAGATTTGTTGGAAATCATACATACCGATGTATGTGGTCCGATGAATATTGAGGCTCGTGGCGGATATCGTTATTTTCTCACCTTCACAGATGATTTAAGCAGATATGGATATATCTACTTAATGAAACATAAGTCTGAAACATTTGAAAAGTTCAAAGAATTTCAGAGTGAAGTTGAAAATCATCGTAACAAGAAAATAAAGTTTCTACGATCTGATCGTGGAGGAGAATATTTGAGTTACGAGTTTGGTGTACATTTGAAAAACTGTGGAATAATTTCGCAACTCACGCCACCCGGAACACCACAGCGTAATGGTGTGTCCGAACGTCGTAATCGTACTTTACTAGATATGGTGCGATCTATGATGTCTCTTACTGATTTACCGCTATCGTTTTGGGGTTATGCTCTAGAGACGGCTGCATTCACGTTAAATAGGGCACCATCAAAATCCGTTGAGACGACGCCTTATGAACTGTGGTTTGGCAAGAAACCAAAGTTGTCGTTTCTTAAAGTTTGGGGTTGCGATGCTTATGTGAAAAATTTTCAACCTGATAAGCTCGAACCCAAATCGGAGAAATGTGTCTTCATAGGATACCCAAAGGAAACTGTTGGGTACACCTTCTATCACAGATCCGAAGGCAAGACATTCGTTGCTAAGAATGGATCCTTTCTAGAGAAGGAGTTTCTCTCGAAAGAAGTGAGTGGGAGGAAAGTAGAACTTGACGAGGTAACTGTACCTGCTCCCTTACTGGAAAGTAGTTCATCACAGAAAACTGTTTCAGTGACACCTACACCAGTTAGTGAGGAAGCCAATGATAATGATCATGAAACTTCAGATCAAGATACTACTGAACCTCGTAGATCAACCAGAGTAAGATCCGCACCAGAGTGGTACGGTAATCCTGTTCTGGAAGTCATGCTACTAGATCATGATGAACCTACGAACTATGAAGAAGCGATCGTGAGCCCAGATTCCGCAAAGTGGCTTGAAGCCATGAAATCTGAGATGGGATCCATGTATGAGAACAAAGTATGGACTTTGGTTGACTTGCCCGATGATCGGCAAGCAATTGAGAATAAATGGATCTTTAAGAAGAAGACTGACGCTGATGGTAATGTTACTGTCTACAAAGCTCGACTTGTCGCAAAAGGTTTTTGGCAAGTTCAAGGGATTGACTACGATGAGACCTTCTCACCCGTAGCGATGCTTAAGTCCGTCCGAATCATGTTAGCGATTGCCGCATTTTATGATTATGAAATTTGGCAGATGGATGTCAAAACTGCATTCCTGAATGGATCTCTGGAAGAAGAGTTGTATATGATGCAACCGAAAGGTTTTGTCGATCCAAAGGGAGCTAACAAAGTGTGCAAGCTCCAGCGATCCATTTATGGACTGGTGCAAGCCTCTCGGAGTTGGAATAAACGTTTTGATAGTGTGATCAAAGCATTTGGTTTTATACAGACTTTTGGAGAAGCCTGTATTTACAAGAAAGTGAGTGGGAGCTCTGTAGCATTTCTGATATTATATGTGGATGACATATTGCTGATTGGAAATGATATAGAATTTCTGGATAGCATAAAGGGATACTTGAATAAGAGTTTTTCTATGAAAGACCTCGGTGAAGCTGCTTACATATTAGGCATTAAGATCTATAGAGATAGATCAAGACGCTTAATTGGACTTTCACAAAGCACATACCTTGACAAAATTTTGAAGAAGTTCAAAATGGATCAAGCAAAGAAAGGGTTCTTGCCTGTGTTACAAGGTGTGAAGTTGAGTAAGACTCAATGCCCGACCACTGCAGAAGATAGAGAGAATATGAAAGATGTTCCCTATGGATCAGCCATAGGATCTATCATGTATGCAATGCTGTGTACCAGACCTGATGTGTGCCTTGCTATAAGTTTAGCAGGGAGGTACCAAAGTAATCCAGAAGTGGATCACTGGACAGCGGTCAAGAACATCCTGAAATACCTGAAAAGGACTAAGGATATGTTTCTCGTATATGGAGGTGACAAAGAGCTCACCGTAAAAGGTTACGTTGATGCAAGCTTTGACACTGATCCGGACGATTCTAAATCGCAAACCGGATATGTGTTTACATTAAACGGTGGAGCTGTCAGTTGGTGCAGTTCTAAACAAAGCGTCGTAGCGGGATCTACATGTGAAGCGGAGTACATAGCTGCTTCGGAAGCAGCGAACGAAGGAGTCTGGATGAAGGAGTTCATATCCGATCTAGGTGTCATACCTAATGCATCGGGTCCAATGAAAATCTTTTGTGACAATACTGGTGCAATTGCCTTAGTAAAGGAATCCAGATTTCACAAAAGGACCAAACACATCAAGAGACGCTTCAACTCCATCCGGGATCTAGTCCAGGTGGGAGACATAGAGATTTGCAAGATACATACGGATCTGAATGTTGCAGAACCGTTGACTAAGCCTCTTCCACGAGCAAAACACGATCAGCACCAAGGCTCCATGGGTGTTAGGATCATTACAGTGTAATCTAGATTATTGACTCTAGTGCAAGTGGGAGACTGAAGGAAATATGCCCTAGAGGCAATAATAAAGTTATTATTTATTTCCTTATAATCATGATAAATGTTTATTATTCATGCTAGAATTGTATTAACAGGAAACATAATACATGTGTGAATATATAGACAAACAAAGTGTCACTAGTATGCCTCTACTTGACTAGCTCATTAATCAAAGATGGTTATGTTTCCTGACCATGAACAATGAGTTGTTATTTGATTAACGAGGTCACATCATTAGTTGAATGATCTGATTGACATGACCCATTCCATTAGCTTAGCACCCGATCGTTTAGTATGTTGCTATTGCTTTCTTCATGACTTATACATGTTCCTATGACTATGAGATTATGCAACTCCCGTTTGCCGGAGGAACACTTTGGGTGCTACCAAACGTCACAACGTAACTGGGTGATTATAAAGGAGCATTACAGGTGTCTCCAAAGGTAGATGTTGGGTTGGCGTATTTCGAGATTAGAATTTGTCACTCCGATTGTCGGAGAGGTATCTCTGGGCCCTCTCGGTAATACACATCACATAAGCCTTGCAAGCATTACAACTAATATGGTAGTTGTGAGATGATGTATTACGGAACGAGTAAAGAGACTTGCCGGTAACGAGATTGAACTAGGTATTGGATACCGACGATCGAATCTCGGGCAAGTAACATACCAATGACAAAGGGAACAACGTATGTTGTTATGCGGTCTGACCGATAAAGATCTTCGTAGAATATGTAGGAGCCAATATGGGCATCCAGGTCCCGCTATTGGTTATTGACCGGAGACGTGTCTCGGTCATGTCTACATTGGTCTCGAACCCGTAGGGTCCGCACGCTTAAGGTTACGATGACAGTTATATTATGAGTTTATGCATTTTGATGTACCGAAGGTTGTTCGGAGTCCCGGATGTGATCACGGACATGACGAGGAGTCTCGAAATGGTCGAGACGTAAAGATTGATATATTGGAAGCCTATGTTTGGATATCGGAAGTGTTCCGGATGAAATCGGGATTTTACCGGAATACCGGGAGGGTTACCGGAACCCCCCGGGAACCATATGGGCCTTCATGGGCCTTAGTGGAAAGGAGAAAGGGGCAGCCCAAGGTGGCTGCGCACCTCCCCCCTCCCCTAGTCCTATTAGGACTAGGAGAAGGTGGCCGGGCCCCCTCTCTCTCTCTCCCCCTTTGGGAATCCTAGTTGGAATAGGATTGGGGGGGGGAGTCCTACTCCCAGAAGGAGTAGGACTCCTCCTGCGCCCTCCTCCTGGCCGGCGCCCCCCTCCCCCCTTGGCTCCTTTATATACTGAGGCAGAGGCACCCCAGAGACACAAGTTGATCCACGTGATCTATTCCTTAGCCGTGTGCGGTGCCCCCTGCCACCATATTCCTCGATAATACTGTAGCGGAGTTTAGGCGAAGCCCTGCTGCTGTAATTCATCAAGATCGTCACCACGCCGTCGTGCTGACGGAACTCTTCCCCGACACTTTGCTGGATCGGAGTCCGGGGATCGTCATCGAGCTGAACGTGTGCACGAACTCGGAGGTGCCGTAGTTTCGGTGCTTGATCGGTTGGATCGTGAAGACGTACGACTACTTCCTCTACGTCGTGTCAATGCTTCCGTAGTCGGTCTGCGTTGGGTACGTAGACAACACTCTCCCCTCTCGTTGCTATGCATCACATGATCTTGCGTGTGCGTAGGAAATTTTTTGAAATTACTACGAAACCCAACAGAAGATGCACTCGTAGTTGGTGAAGATGTTGTACACCGTGAAGAAGATGGACTCGCGGCCGCACCAAAACACTTGGCCGAGGAGCTCGCGTGCGTCAAATGGGTTGGCGAAGGTGACCGTGACCAGTAGGAGGATGCCGGCGCGGTCACGAACCTCATTGATGGTGTACATCCTAGGCGAGCCCCATGGGAGGTGGGCATAGCCGGCTCTGAGGAAGGTGCGGGTGAGCTCGACGGACCCCCACCTCCACCTAGAAGTCGCCCACACACGGAGCTCCCTCTCCACGAGCACGCCCGGTGGGTAGGGAAGCTCCCGCACGACACGCGGACGAAGGAAGGTCGGCCCATTGTACTACATCTTCACTTGGTCGCTTGGAGGGCTCGGTCGCTTGGGTGTTTGAAGTTGGAGAGAATGGATCTGGCTTTTGGATGGTGAGTGGGAGAGGAAGAGAGGCGCCCCATTTATAGGCCTGTGGGTGGGAGAGGAAGAAAGAAGGGATGAGAACGGTGCGTGTGTGAATCCGGATGCGTGTGTGTATCCGTTAAGTTTTGGACCCTTAAATTTTTGCACGGAAACGATGCATGGGGCGCATGTGTGCATCTGAATCACTGCATAGGGAAGCTCTTTGACCGGGCGCGTGCATCTGAATCGCTGCCTTAATCTGAATCACTGCCGTAATCTGAAACAATGGCCTAATTCTGAATCAATACGTGCATGGCCACGTCGCTCGCCTCGCTCGCATGCATGCACGTCCGCCTCCCGCGCATGCATTCCCACGTCGCCGCCCTTCCCATGCATGCAGGCCTGGAAAGGCTGAGACGGGCAATTAACTGTGCTCTCAGGCCCGGACAGTGAGACGGCCCAACGGTCCATCCAGCGCGCCCGGTACTTGTTGAGAAATAAATCGTCCAGCCAATCAGATTGCATCTTGCGGATCGCCCCCCTCCTCCTCTCATATTCCTTCTAGAAGGGTTAGATCGACGGTCTTTGATCGCCGCTAGGGTTAGATGGACGGTCCTTGTTCAGCGCTAGGGTTAGCGAAGTTTGGGAGGGGTTTGGAGCAGTCAAAGATAGGTTTGACCAGATTTCAAATGAGCATAATAAATTAAATAAAAATCAGAAAAATGAAAAACATGCGCACATAGTCTTCTTATGTCATATACTAACGATTTAAGTTGATAAACAATGTTTACATACATTTAAACAAAAAGTTCATGTGTCTTATGTGATATCTCAAGTATCTCAAACTCTCTTGTATGAAGTGAAGAGAAATGTTTTGGGGAAATGAACATGAAAATTTCAAAAAATTCACCACAGCTTCATTTTGGAGTGATTAAGAAGGATCCAGACTTATTTTTTTATTTTGATGTTTTAGACTTGTTTAAATCTTGGTCAAAGTTAAGTTTGACCAGAATTCAAATGAGCAAAATAAATTAAAAAAATCAAAAAATAGAAAACCAGCGCACATAGTCTGTATATATAGAATATACTAGCACATATGCCCGTGCGTTGCAATGGGAGATTTTCTTTTGCGAGAAGCATCAGAAGAGGCAAATTGATGTGTCCATCAAAACAGTCTCCGCAGCGATGGGACGACAGAGTGAAGGAGTTGCGGTGTTCTCATGGGTCATTTTTGGCCCGCGAGGTTTTGATATTGGTGGGGTTGGTTGGTGTGGTGGCCACCACTCAACTCGTGCTTTTTTTTGCTCCGGGTCCATCTCCATGTCTAGATTATGCTTGCCTCCTCATTTTGTGGTTGCACGGTGATCTTCGGGGCATAGTTGTTTCGACCACTCTCTCCTACGATGGTGTAACCGGATGGATTACTAATTCAGTGAACCCTATTTCATTGCCATAATCAGCACATAACCAGGTAGTCCCTGCTTTATCAGGGTTTATTCTCTTTGATTAATTTAGCGCTTACTTGCCTACATTTTTTTAATTAGAGCCAAACCAGCATATCCTCTTTTATTGGCATGTGCCAATAATTTCTTTTAACTATAGCCAACCAGCATATTCTCTTTTATTGGCATGTGCCTATAATTTCTTTTAATTATAGCCAACCAACATATTCTCTTTTATTGTCAAATGGCATGTGGGATGCACAACAATTCGCGTATGCGTTAGGCCATGGGCAGTTATCAAAACAACGTGTGTTTGTATGACATGAATAAAAATCCAAAACAACCGCTGAGTTGAAGGATTAGACTCATAACCTCAATATCTTAGCCGTTCAAACAAACAGCTCCTGCTAAAAAGTGCCCAACACTAATGTTTAAGAACATAATGTAGCGAAACATTTGAAACATTTTTTCATTTTTCTGATCTTTTTTGAGCTTTCAAAAACTAAAGTAATAATTATGAAATTCTGAATATTCTTCGAAATGTGAACAATTTTTTAAATCTTGATTCTTTTTCTAAAAAATGCGAGCATGTTTTCAAATTCCATTAAATTTGGAAAAAGACGAACAAAACTTGGTATGTTTTTTTTTGAAATTCACAAACATTTTTTGAAAACATGAACCTCTTTTTAAGAAAACACTTTTTTCCAGAATTTATGAACAATTTTTGAAAATGAAAACATGTTTTCAGCATTAAAAACAATTTTCTAAACGTGTTTTCTAAACAAAAACAATACCTTAAATTTGCGAGCATTTGAATAAACATGAATATTTTTCGAATTTGTATTATTTCCTACAATAAAATTATTTTGAAAATCTCAAACACTTTGAAAAACGTAAACAACTTTTTATTTTGAAGAAAAATTGGAACGAGAAGAAAAAATTTAAAGTCAAAACATATTTCTAAGTGGATTTTTTTTAAACAATTCTACTGATTTTATGAAAAATTAAACAAAAATGGAATTATGAAAAAAATTGAAAAATCAAATTTACGAAGAAAGGAAAAAAATAAACATGCACAAAATTAAGTATAAAAAAGGAAAACAGAAATAAAATTAGAATATAAAAAATGAAAACGGTCCGGCCCAACCATTAGCTCGATGTGCGAAATTCTGACAGTTATTCGCCCCATCGGTTAATGATAATTCTCAGATGCATGGGCAGGAAACCAGTGGGCTTGCTTTTCTGGGCCGCAGCGTGCATGGACCACGTACAAAATTCGGAAAATTTAGTACCACCTTGGATAGAACAAAAAAAATTCAGTGGTGAACGGATGAAAAAATTGAGGAAGCACACCTTACTTTAGTAGTAAATATAGATATAGATATAAAAATTTGTGAACATTTCAATAAACATGATTATTTTTCGAATTTCATCATTTTCTAAAATAAAATGGGAATTTAAACTTGGAAATTCCACTATTTTTCGAATTTCATCATTTTTCAAAATAAACATCATTATTAAATTTTTCATCCAATTTGTTCATCATGATTATATTAACCAATTTGTTCATCCAATTTTAAACTTGGAAATTATTATATTTTATCATTTTTTCATAGATTTCATTCCTCAATTTTCCAGAATTCCATTTTTTGTTTAATTTTTCATAAAATCAGCAGAAATTCAGAAAAAAAAACCCATTTTGAAATATGTTTGAACTTTAAATTTTATCTTCTCGTTCCATTTTTTTCAAAACTAAAAAAATGTTCGCATTTCTAGAAAAATGTGTAAGTTTTCCATAGTTGTTTGAGATTTTGAAAAATGATGAAATTCGAAAAATAATGATGTTTATTTTTATATTTGGAAAATAAACTTGAAAATGAGAATTCAAATAAAAATATAATTAAACTTGGAAATAAAAAAATAAAAAATAAGGATACAAAATGGAAAAAAATAGAAAGAGAATAGAGAAAAAGGAAAATGGGCCGGCCCAATCTTTGGCGCCATGTGCGAAATATGTACTATTTGTCGCCCCATGTGGTAAATAATGATTCTCGGATGCACGGGCAGGAAACCAATGGGCTTGCTTTGTTGGGCCGCAATGTGCGCGGACCACGTACACAATTCGAGACAAAACTGTTTTTCTTTTCTAATAGATAGATGCACAAAAATTTAGTACCACCTTGGATGGAACAAAAATCTTTTCGGTGATGAACAGATGAAAAAATTAGAGAAACGCAACTTGCTTTATTAGTAGGTATAGATATAGATGTGTAGGAAAGTTATTTGGCTGATTTAGACAAGGTCGGAAAAAATCTTGCTTAGAAATAAGGCCGTTTACTCTACCTTTGGACCCCTCTTTTTAAGCATATTTTTCATGAAAAATTCAAAAACCTCACCACAGCTTCATTTTGGAGTGACTAAGAAGGATCCAGGCGTAGTTTTTCATTTTGATGGTTTAGAGTTGTTTAAATCTGGGTCAAAGTTAGGTTTGACCAGAATTCAATTGAGTAAATTTTTTTAAAAAAAAATCAAAAAAGGAAAAACCAGCGCACATAGTCTGTGTATATACAATATATGTGTAGGAAAGTTATTTGGCTCATTTAGACAAGGTCAAAAAAAACTCTTCCTTAGAAATGAGGCCGTTTACCCTACCTTTGAAGCTCTTTTTAGCACATTTTTCATGAATGTGAGTTTACTAAAGTTTCGAAAGAATTACAACATCCATATAGCATGTCAAATTTGAAGGTCTAACATAGGTCCAACATCATTCAAACATAGTTCTAACATAGGTCCAACATCATTCAACAGAAATACAACATTATTCATAATGTTTCATAAATAGCGTTGGGGCTTCTGTTTGTTCCTTGAGCTTCTTGCCATCACTTTGCTCCTCGTGCACCTTGTGCTCATTGCTTCTTCTCTTCTCCTCTTGGTTGTCGATACCTTGCGCGTCTTCTTCAAACCTACCACAGAGCTGTGCAAAACATAAAGGGTAATGAGATCATGTCAAATGATAAATGTACAGTAGTATTTGCAAGATTTACATACCTAGAAGAACTTGCAACAACAGAAGATTGGTCACCATTTGGAGCCTCACTTGGGTCACCATTTGGAGCCTCATTTGGATCACCATTTAGAGCCTCACTTGAATCATCATTTGGAGGATATTTTGGATCATCATCAAAATCATGCGGCTGTTGACCATCATCATTTGAACCTCATCAAAATCCTCAACTGATGCAACCGGCTCTTGACCATCATTTTCCTCATCTATTGAGGCAACCGGTTGCTGACCAACATTTTCATCGAAGCTTTCATCATAACTCTCTCCGAACACTGGATCTACTGTGTTATCACAATACTCACCGAAATGACCAGACCAGCACACCTTGTGCACTTACTGTCGTGGATCTAAGACTGACAGTAGAATGGGGGTAGGTATGAGGAGGCAAGATCCTAGCTATGGAGGAGTTGTACACATGAGTTTATGAGTTCAGTCCCTTCTCGGAGGAAGTAACAACCCTACGCCTCGGTGCCCTGAGGCGGCCGACTGGATTGTATGTGTGTGTGAGTTTACAAAAGATGCGAACCCTTGTGCCAGTGGAGGGAACTGGCTTATATAGAGTGCGCCAGGTCCCTAGCCAGCCCACATTACAAGGGGTTTAAGGTACATTAAGAGGGTGGGGCGTTACTGGTAACACTAGTAATTAAGTGTTATAAATGACAATTAAGCCTATAGGTAAATGCTCGACCGTTGTTCATGCAGAGTGACTTTAGATCTTCTGCTCGTCGAGTGGATTCTACGACGGTCGAGTGACATTGATTCTTCCGAGTGGAACATCTCTGGTCGAGTGGGTGATGGTACCCTTTGAATGATTCTGGCTTTAGGGTGATGTCCTAGGGGAGGGTGTCTAGGTCAGGTCTATGACCCTACCCTAGGTACATAGCTTCATCATTAGCCCCGAAATGGTTCAGGGTTCGAGTGGAGAAGGAGTTGATAACCTCTCCGATTCAGCTTTTGCGCTTCAGAAATGTCTTGTCCGGAGGTCGAATGAAAATTCATGATGACTTCAACTGCTTGTTCAGTCGCCTTGATCCATTCTTGGTTTTGTCGAGTGAACTTTCATTGTTGAGCTTCGAGTGTTGATATGGGAAAAATCTTCTGTCTGGCGGGTTGCTCTGCTATCTGCGAATTTCCTGGGATTCGAATTTTGGGAAGTGCGCCGGACGGGGGAGGCCGCAGTAATCGGGACGGATTAGGCAGGCCGCCTCGATCTCCGCGCCACCTTTTTCGCCACGTATCGCGCACGCGACTGTTGCGGGATTTGATCGGCTCGCCTGGGCCCGCGAGTCAGTCACTCGGAAATGCCCTCATATAAGGCGTTGGACGGGGATTTTCGCATAGTGCGTTCTCATTGTTTCTCTTCCTCCTCTGTTTTCTCTCCCGCATCTGCCTCTGCTCTCGGCGTGTCGCCCTGCTTGAGCTCGATCTGCTGCCATGGGGAAGGAGAAGACGGTGGCGTTGGAGCATGCGAAGAAGGCGACGACGAAGGCGAAAGGGAAGAGGACTACCCGGGGTAGGTCTTCGTCGAGGTCCGGCCTGTCGCTTGGCTGGATCCAGGGCGACTGGATCCGTTCGACAATCAGTCAAGATGATATCGATGACTTGGTTGAGGGGGGACTGATCCCCCATGGATCGGTGCGGCTCCCGGGGAATGAGACCGAGCCGCAGCCATAGGCGGGTGAGTGCGTTCTTCTTGCCACTCACGTCGACCGTGGGTTCTCTTTGCCTCCCCATCCTTTCTTTCGCATCTTCTTGAACTTCTTTGGGGCTCAACTCCACCACTTCTCTCCAAACACCATCGTGTACCTTGCCGCTTTCGTGTCCATGTGCGAGAACTTCTTGGGTTGTCGACCACACTGGGGTCTCTTGAAGCACATATTCACGTGTCGTTCTCAGACGGTCAAGAAGGCCAACCCGAGTGACGAGAGGACGCACGTGATACAGATGTGCGGGGGTCTTGGAATTCAGATGAGGAACAAAAGCACTTTCCCAACCATGATCCTTCCCGATTCAGTTCGGGGTTGGCAGTCGACCTGGTTCTACTGCAAGGACCAACCGACTCCGGGTCAGTCGACTGGACTTCCCCCCTTTTCCATGGCTCGAGTGGAGAAGCCCTCCATCTTGAGAGTGATCCCAGAGGAGAAGGTGCAAGTGAAGGTGTTGGTCGAGCGGGTTGTCCAACTCGTCCGCGACGGAGTGACCGGCATGGACCTGCTGGAGGTCTTCCTCAGTCGGCGTATCCAACCGCTCCAAGCTCGTGACCATCCGATGTGGATGTACTCGGGACTCGAGGATTCCACTCGGATCCACCCGGAGGATGTCAGTGAGGACACGGTGGAGCAGTGGCTGAGAGGCATTACTGGCAACAAGGATAATCCTCGGGGGTCCAGGAGGGTGGTTCCATTCGACCATTTGCGCCAGCTGGAACAGGTACGATTCTGCATTGTCGAGTGTCTTCTAGATTTACCATGTATCATCTTGTTGACGGCCAACTGTCTTTCTTTTGTTCGTTGTCTTTCAGGCTCTTGTTGATATGTACTCAATGCCCAATGGAGTGCAGGAGCAAGATCTTGAGGGAGAGGCGAGCGGAGGCGAGAGTGGTGAGTGGCACTCGGATGCAGAGGAGGACGAGGAGAGCGATGACCAGAGTGACTAAGAAGAGGTCGACTCGCCTCCTCGCAGAGAAAGAAGGTCCAAGCTCGCTCACGACCCGGCAAGCGCTCCCAACCGGGTGGCCGCACCAACTGGGCAGTCTTCAAAGCGCCCTCAGACGTCTTCCCCAGTGCCGACCGAGAAGGCATCGAAGCAGCCCAAGACTGCGCCGCCTCCAGTGCCGAAACCACCGAAGGCCACATCTTCTAAACCCCCAAAGGCTTTGCCCAAGATCAAAGTGGTCATTCCCACTGTCTCTGGGTAACAATCTGGCCTGATTCTTTGGTTGACTTGGGTAACAGAACGTAACCGACTGAATGTTGATATTTGCAGTGCTACCACTTCTGGAACTTCCACCCACCAGTACCGGGACAAGGAGATGGAAGATGTGGTTACCTCCAACCCAGGTACAATTCTCGTGATCTTGTTCTTGATTATTTGGTCGATTAAATTCCGGCGATTCACTTGGGGTCGACTGATTTCTTCGCAGCCCCACACAATGTTATCGAGCTTCCGGATGACGATGAAGACGTGATACCGAGGCCCAGAAGGAGCAAGAAAGCAACAGCTGGAAAGATATCCCAGTCGGAACTGGCGACAGAACCAACAGTCCAACAGCCTGAAGATGAAGGTAGAACCTCTGTAACTTTTGCTGTCCCAGTGTCGAGTGAACGCCCCACACCATCGACTGTACCAGTGTTTTCTTCACTCGTCCAACCTCAAGCCTCAGAGCTCCAAGCTGCTGCATCTGGACCGTCTGTCCCCTTCTTCACCACCTATCATGTTCCGGAAAGATAGTTGGACGCCGCTTCGGAGGCTATCCGTCAGGCTGGCGTAATGATGGAGCAGATGAAGGCGGTGCACGACAACAGCCAGGCTGCTTATGACGCTAGCGCGGCTCTCCGAGCCAATGTCCAGGTAAGTTGACTTTCGACTGAACTTTGTTCTATTAGGATATGCTACCTGAATATTTTCCTTCGTACAATCTCTTATTGTTTGCTTCGAGTCTGTACACCCACTGGGTGTTTAGTTGTCTTTAGCATTTGCACTCTTCCATTCGGTCTGGTCGAATGGGATCTGAACCAGTGGGGGCACGCTAAGTGCACCCACTGGGTGTAGTCCCCGAGACCGCAGTCGACTGCGGGCAGTCGGCTGGGGTCTGAGCACTTCTTTATTTTTTTCCTTTCTTCCACTCGACCTGTGCTGAACATGCTGAGTGGGATCTAAACCAATGGGGGCACGCCAAGTGCACCCACTGGGTGTAGTCCCCTAGACCGTGGTCGATTTCTGGCAGTTGGCCGGGGTCTGAATACTTCACCTCTTTTTTTTACTCGACCTGGGCGGACCGGCCGAGTGGAATCTGAACCAGTGGGGGCACGCCGAGTGCACCCGCTGGGTGTAGTCCCCAAGACCGCAGTCGACTGCTGGCAGTCGATTGGGGTCTGAGTAACTTTGAAGTTTTATTCACTCGGAAGTAAATAATCTTTGATCTTGTCGATTGATATGTCTTTTACCCTCTGCAGAAATCTTATACTCTCATTTCCAAATTTGCCGAATTTGAGGAGAAGCAGAGGCAACTCAACCTTGACCTGGAGCTGGCCCAACAAAACTTGAAGAAGGCTCAAGATGAAGTTGCCGGTATGGAAGGTAAATGCATGTCGACTGTTCACGTCGATCGTCCTTTAAATTATCCCTTCGATCTTTTGCTTGATCCAAATGCTTATTTTGCAGAGAAAATGAGGTTGGCTCTGGATAAGAAGGACTTGGACCTTGCAGCTACGCAGAAGGAGGCTCAAGATAAGACTACCCTTGCCGACAAGAAGTTGCCTTCAGTCGGAATGCTGGAAGAAGAAGTAAGCAAGCTGAAGTCCTCTCTCACTGAATCCAACCGAGAGGCAACTCGTCTAAAGAAGGACAAGGTGGCTCTGAATGAGAAGCTAGAAAGCGTGACTCGCAGGAGGAACAATTTGGAGGCTTATCTGAAAGCTCTCGCCAAGAAACTCTTCCTCATGCTCGAAGGTACCCCTTTTTACCCGACTGTTTTACTGTTTGCAAGTTAGTCCTGACCAGTTGATATGTCTCCAACGTATCTATAATTTTTGATTGCTCCATGCTATATTATCTACTGTTTTGGACATTATTGGGCTTTATTATCCACTTTTATATTATTTTTGGGACTAACCTATTAACCGAAGGCCCAGCCCAGAATTGCTGTTTTTTGCCTGTTTTAGGGTTTTGAAGAAAAGGAATATCAAACGGAGTCCAAACGGAATGAAACCTTCGGGAACGTGATTTTCTCAACGAATAAGACTAGAGACACTTGGACCCTATGTCAAGAAATAAAATAGGAGGCCACGAGGTAGGGGGCGCGCCCACCCCCACCAGGTGCGCCCTCCACCCTCGTGGGCCCCCTGTTGCTCCACCGATGTACTCCTTCCTCCTATATATATATCCCCGTACCCCCAAACGATCAGAATAGGAGCCAAAACCCTAATTCCACCGCCGTAACTTTCTGTATCCACGAGATCCCATCTTGGGGCCTGTTCCGGAGCTCCGCCGGAGGGGGCATCGATCACGGAGGGCTTCTACATCAACACCATAGACTCTCCAATGAAGTGTGAGTAGTTTATCTCAGACCTACGGGTCCATAGTTATTATCTAGATGGCTTCTTCTCTCTTTTTGGATCTCAATACAATGTTCTCCCCCTCTCTTGTGGAGAACTATTCGATGTAATCTTCTTTTTGCAGTGTGTTTGTTGAGACCGATGAATTGTGGGTTTATGATCAAGTCTATCTATGAATAGTATTTGAATCTTCTCTGAATTCTTTTATGTATGATTGGTTATCTTTGCAAGTCTCTTCGAATTATCAGTTTGGTTTGGCCTACTAGATTGATCTTTCTTGCAATGGGAGAAGTGCTTAGCTTTAGGTTCAATCTTGCGGTGTCCTTTCCCGGTGACAGTAAGGGCAGCAAGGCACGTATTGTATTGCTGCCATCGAGGATAACAAGATGGGGTTTTCTTCATATTGCATGAGTCTATCCCTCTACATCATGTCATCTTTCTTAAGGCGTTACTCTATTTTTAACTTAATACTCTAGATGCATGCTAGATAGCGGTCGATGAGTGGAGTAATAGTAGTAGATGCATGCAGGAGTCGATCTACTTGTCTCGGACGTGATGCCTATATACATGATCATACCTATATATTCTCATAACTAAGCTCAATTATGTTAATTGCTCAATAGTAATTTGTTCACCCACCGTAGAATACTTATGCTCTCGAGGGAAGCCACTAGTGAAACCTATTTCCCCCGGGTCTATCTTCATCATATTGATCTCCTACTACTTAGTTATTTCCTTTGCTATTTACTTTGCCTTTATTTTACTTTGCATCTTTTATCATAAAAATACCAAAAATATTATCTTATCATATCTATCAGATCTCACTCTCGTAGGTGGCCCTATAGGGATTGACAACCCCTATTTGCGTTGGTTGCGAGGATTTATTTGTTTTGTGCAGGTACGAGGGACTTGCGTGTAGCCTCCTACTGGATTGATACCTTGGTTCTCAAAAACTGAGGGAAATACTTATGCTACTTTGCTGCATCATCCCTTCCTTTTCGGGGAAAACCAAAGCAGTGCTCAAGAGGTAGCACCAGTCGACTCATTAACTCCTTGACTCTGCAGAATTCTGCCAAAACTTTGAGGAAGAGACTGGACGGGTCGAGACGGGCTTGGACCCTATCCTTTCTCCAGTCGGCGACGAGGCTGCCATGAATGTGCTTCGACTGGAGTCCCACGTCGCCAGCATTACAAGTTATCTAGCTCGTCTGAAGGTGGCAGTTTCACGGATCGACTCATCGCTCTGGCCAAGGGCGGCGCTTCAAAATGATCTCGAGTCTCTGATGGCTCAACTCAATGAGGTTCCTAGTCGAGTGCAGGAATGGAAGAAGTCCTCTGCCCGATGCGGCGCTGACGTGGCATTGTCCCTGGTAAGAGTCCATTGCAAAGAAGCCCGCAAAGATAAGCTGGCGGCGATCAAGGTCACCAACACCAAAAGGCATGATTTCCAGTCCTTTATGGAGACTTTCATCGCTGCTGCCACTCGGATCGCAGATGGAATTGACTTGGACGAATTCGTCGAGCCTGCCAGCCCTCCTTCTGCCGAATGAACAAACTTGAGATTTAAACTTGCCTTAAATTTTCCTCGGAATGCCGAGTGGTTGCTGTAACCGTTAAACTCATTCGGGCCTGGTGCCCGAATACTTTTATCTTTGTTTTGGAACTCTTGAGATTTTACTCGATCTTAGTTTATCTTCTGCATATGCCTATGTTCGTCTTCGAGTAAAACTTGTTCTTCACTCGAAATATTCTTCGAGAAGCAATCTTTGAAAGTGATATCCCAGTCGACCTGCACCTCGCCATCTTTACGGATACGGATGGAGTGCACATTGTATTTGTGGCACGGCTCCGTGAGAGGATTGCAATCGACCTGCACCTCGTCATCCTTGCGGATAGGGATGGAGCGGACGTTGTATTTGTGGCGCGGCTCCGTGAGAGGATTGCAATCGACCTGCACCTCGTCATCCTTGTGGATAGGGATGGAGCGGACGTTGTACTTGTAGCGTGGCTTCGTGAGAGGACTGCAGTCGACATGCACCTCGTCATCCTTGTGGATAGGGATGGAGCGGACGTTGTACTTGTGTCACGGCTCCGTGAGAGGATTACAGTCGACCTGCACCTTGTCATCCTTGCGGATAGGGATGGAGCTGACGTTGTACTTGTGCCGCGGCTCCGTGAGAGGATTGCAGTCGACCTGCACCTCGTCATCCTTGCGGATAGGGATGGAGCGGACGTTGTACTTGTGCCGCGGCTCCGTGAGAGGATTGCAGTCGACCTGCACCTCGTCATCCTTGCGGATAGGGATGGAGCTGATGTTGTACTTGTGCCGTGGCTCCGTGAGAGGATTGCAGTCGACCTGCACCTCGTCATCCTTGCGGATAGGGATGGAGCTGATGTTGTACTTGTGCCGTGGCTCCGTGAGAGGATTGCAGTCGACCTGCACCTCGTCATCCTTGCGGATAGGGATGGTTTTTCGACTTAGGCGAGTACTGGACTGCAGCTAAGCCCCCGAGTGTGAGGTTTGCTCATAACTCGGTAGGATTTTTGGAAACTTAGGTGAGTACTGGACTGCAGCTAAGCCCCCGGGTGTGAGGTTTGCTCATCACTCGGTAGGATTTTTAGAAAACTTAGGCGAGTACTAGACTGCAGCTAAGCCCCCGAGTGTGAGGTTTGCTCATCACTCGGTAGGATTTTTGGAAACTTAGGCGAGTACTGGACTGCAGCTAAGCCCCCGAGTTTGAGGTTTGCTCATCACTCGGTAGGATTTTTAGAAACTTAGGCGAGTACTGGACTGCAGCTAAGCCCCCGAGTGTGAGGTTTGCTCATCACTCGGTAGTATTTTTAGAAACTTAGGCGAGTACTGGACTGCAGCTAAGCCCCCGAGTGTGAGGTTTGCTCATCACTCGGTAGGATTTTTAGAAACTTAGGCGAGTATTGGACTGCAGCTAAGCCCCGAGTGTGAGGTTTGCTCATCACTCGGTAGGGTTTTTAGAAACTTAGGCGAGTACTGGACTGTAGCTAAGCCTACGAGTGTGAGGTTTGCTCATCACTCGGTAGGATTTTTCGAAACTTAGGCGAGTACTAGACTGCAGCTAAGCCCCTAAGTGTGAGGTTTGCTCATCACACGGTAGGATTTATAGAAACTTAGGCGAGTACTGGACTGCATCTAAGCCTCCGAGTGAGAGGCTTCCTCATCACTCGGTAGGATTTTAGAAACTTAGGCGAGTACTGGACTGCAGCTAAGCCCCCGAGTGAGAGGCTTGCTCATCACTCGGTAGGATTTTTTCGACTTAGGCGAAACGGGTTCGCAGCTGAGCCACCCACTGGGGGATTTTAGAAACAGATGCAAACAATCGACAATCTTATTAGAAGACTGTAAAACTCTTGTCTTTGATAAACAAAATACAAATGTGTTTTTTATTACATCTCAGCAGACTAAGTGCTTATGTATAAAAGGGGTGGAGCAGCTCCGCATTCCAGGCGCGCAGCTCGTCTTTCTTGTGTTCGACGTCGTAAAGGTGTTATGCTCCGTTGTGGAGCACTCTGGTGACCACGAAGGGACCTTTCCAAGAGGGAGCAAGCTTGTGTGGTTTCTGCTGATCCACTCGGAGAACTAAGTCTCCCTCTTGAAATGCTCGACCCCTCACGTTTCTGGCATGGAATCGATGCAGGTCTTGCTGATAGATAGTTGATCAGATCAAGGCCATCTCTCTTTCTTCTTCAAGGAGGTCGACTACATCCTGTCGCGCTTGTTCTGCTTCTTCCTCTGTGAAAAGGTTGACTCGAGGTGCATTGTGGAGCAAGTCACTTGGAAGTACAGCTTCGGCTCCATAAACCAAGAAAAACGGGGTTCTACCAGTCGACCGATTGGGAGTTGTCCTCAATCCCCATAATACTGATGGAAGTTCATCGACCCAGGCTCCTGCTGCGTGTTTGAGGCCACGCATCAGTCAGGGTTTCAGTCCTTTGAGAATCAATCCATTTGCTCTTTCAGCCTGTCCATTCGACAGGGGATGGGCGACCGAGGCATAGTCGACTCGAGTACCTTGTGAAGCACAAAAAGTCCTGAACTCATCAGAATCGAAATTTGATCCATTGTCAGTGATGATGCTGTGTGGAACACCGTATCTGAATGTTATCTCCCTGATGAAGCTGACAGCAGTACTGGCATCAAGGTTCTTGATAGGCTTGGCTTCAATCCACTTGGTGAACTTGTCGACTGCTACAAGCACATGAGTGAATCCACTCCTGCCAATCCTCAAAGGTCCAACCATATCCAATCCCCAAATAGCAAAAGGCCAGACGAGTGGAATGGTCTTCAGGGCTGACGCAGGCTTGTGCGACATGTTGGAGTAAAACTGGCAACCTTCACATTTGTCGACTATTTCTTGTGCCATCTCATTTGCTCGAGGCCAGTAAAATCCCGCTCGGTATGATTTGGCCACAATAGTCCGAGAGGACGCATGGTGACCACAGGTCCCCGAGTGGATATCATTGAGGATCACTCGACCTTCTTCAGGTGTTATGCATTTCTGGCAAACTCCAGTCACACTTTCTCTGAACAACTGTCCTCTTATCACAGTGAAGGCCTTAGATCGACGGACGATCTATCGAGCCTCTTCTTCGTCTTCTGGGAGTTCCCTTCTAAGAATGTATGCAATATATGGTACTGTCCATTCGGGAGTGATGACCAAAACTTCCATGATCAAGTCGACCACGGCTGGAATCTCGATTTTAGTCGGATCAGTGGCACTCTTCGGCTGTGGGGGCTCTTCAGTGAAGGGATCTTCTTGAACTGAAGGTACATGAATATGCTCCAGGAACACATTACTGGGAATGGCTTCTCTCTTGGAGCCTATCTTTGCCAGATCATTGACTGCTTGATTTTTCAGTCGAGGGATGTGATGGAGCTCTAACCCCTCAAACTTCTTTTCTAACTATCTGACTGCATTGCAATACCCAGTCATGGCTGGGCTTCTGACGTCCCACTCCTTCATCACCTGGTTGACCACTAAATCCGAGTCGCCATAGACCATGAGGCGATGGACGCCGAGTGAATGGCCATACGCAACCCATACAGAAGTGCCTCGTATTCGGCCTCATTGTTGGAGGAGTCAAAGTGAATCTGTAGAACATAACTGAGTTTGTCACCACGGGGGGAGACCAACACCACTCCAGCACCAGAACCATTCAGCATCTTGGACCCATCAAAATACATGGTCCAATACTCCGAGTGGACTTGGGTCGGAAGTTGCTGTTCGATCCACTCGGCGAGGAAATCAGCTATTGCTTGGGACTTAATAGCCTTCTTTGCTTCAAACTTGATATCTAGGGGAAGGAGTTCAATCGCCCACTTTGCCACTCGACCAGTTGCATCTCTGTTGTTCAAAATCTCCGATAATGGAGCGTCGCTGACGACTGTAATGAAATGATCAGAGAAATAGTGTGCAACCTTCTTTGTGGTCATGTAAATTCCATAAACAAGCTTCTGATAATGGGGATATCTTTGCTTTGATGGAGTCAGAACTTCAGAAACGTAATATATTGGGCGCTGAACTTTATAAGTTTTTCCTTCTTCTTCCCGCTCGACCGTGAGTACCGTACTGACAACTTGTCCAGTGGCTGCAATGTAAAGTAGCAAAGGCTCTTTGCTGATTGGTGCAGCAAGCACCGGCTGGGTGGAGAGCAGGGCTTTGAGCTCTACAAATGCTGCATCAGCTTCAGGAGTCCACTCGAATTTATCAGACTTCTTCATCAGTCGGTAAAGAGGCAGTGCCTTTTCACCGAGACGGGAAATGAATCGACTCAAAGCGACCAAACAACCAGTAAGCTTTTGGACGTCATGCACACGCACACGTTTCATCCAGAGAATGGCACCAACTTTCTCTGGGTTAGCATCGATCCCTCATTCGGAAACGAGGAAACCAAGTAACTTTCCACCAGGAACTCCAAATGTGCACTTTGATGGATTAAGCTTGATATCATACCTTCTGAGATTGGCAAAGGTTTCAGCAAGGTCAGCCAGCAGGTCGGAACCTTTACGTGACTTGACTACAATGGCATCCATGTATGCTTCCACATTCCGACTGATTTGAGTGAGAAGACACTTCTGGATCATCCTCATGAATGTGGCTCCGGCGTTCTTCAGGCCGAATGTCATAGTGACATAACAGAAACATCCGAATGGAGTGATGAAAGATATTTTTGTCTCATCGGGTCCATACAGTCGGATCTGATGGTACCCGGAATACGCGTCCAAAAAGGACAAACGCTCGCACCCTGCAGTTGAGTCGACGATTTGGTCAATGCGGGGTAGAGGAAAATGATCTTTCGGGCAGGCCTGATTGATATGCTTGAAGTCAATGCACATGCGAAGTGAATCATCCTTCTTGGGGACCATGACAACATTGGCGAGCCACTCGGAGTGGTAAATCTCTTGGATGAACTCAGCTGCCAGGAGCCGAGCCACTTCCTCGCCAATTGCTTTTCTCTTCTAGACGGCGGACCGTCGGAGATGTTCCTTGACTGGTTTTACTTTCTGGTCGACTCGAAAACGATGCTCAGCCAGTCCCCTGGGTACACCTGGCATGTCAGAAGGTTTCCATGCAAAGATGTCCCAGTTCTCACGGAGGAACTGGATGAGCGCTTCTTCCTATTTGCTGTCGAGTGTGGACGAGATATGGGTCGGAGCAACATTGGGATCGGTCGGGTGGATATGAATCGGCTTTGTTTCACCTGACGACTGAAATGCGGACTCTGTGGCAGGCTTCTTGGCTCGCAGCAAATCACTCGGATCTGCATTTTTCTGGTACTCTTGCAGTTCCACTACTGCTATCTGTGCATCGGCAATTTTTGAGCCTTTTTGGAAGCACTCTTCTGCCTTCTGCCGATTGCCAGTGACAGTGATTACTCCTTTGGGGCCAGGCATCTTCAATTTAAGATACACATAACATGGCCGAGCCATAAAACGTGCATAAGCGGGTCTCCCCAGAATGGCATGGTAAGCACTCTTGAAATCCACTACCTCAAACATCAACTTTTCCTTGCGGTAATTCTTGGAATCGCCGAAAACCACATCAAGTACGATCTGGCCGAGTGACTGAGCTTTCTTGCCAGGTATAACACCGTGGAAACTCATGTTGCTTTCACTAAGCTTAGACATCGGAATGCCCATTCCCTTCAAGGTTTCAGCATAAAGGATATTCAAGCCACTGCCGCCATCCATCAACACTTTAGTCAGTCGAGTGCCTTCGACTACTGGGTCGACCACCAGTGCTTGCCTCCTAGGGGTGGCTATATGCGCTGGGTGGTCTGACTGGTCGAATGTGATGGCAGTTTGGGACTCTTCAGATAACTGGGTGTTGCCGGAGCAACCATGTTCACCTCTCTGTTAATAACCTTCAATCGACTTTTGCTTTCAACATCAGCGAAAATCATCAGCGTGGAATTGACATTGGGAAAACCGTCATCATCTTCTTCCCTATCCTCACCTCCGTCTGACTCCTTTTCCTTTTCCTTGGGTTGTTTCTCCCGGAACTGCTGGATCAGGAAACGACACTGTCGAGTGGTGTGTTTAGGGTAAATGATGTTCCCCTCTTCATCTTTCTTGATATGAATATGGCACGGTAAATCCAACACATCATTCCCATCTTTATCCTTAACTTTTTTGGGAGCCTAGGGGCCTTTGGGATTTCCTTTGAACTTTCCTTGGGCAATAGCTAAAGCTTCACCAGGAGCAGCTAGTTCGGCCTTTCGCTTCTGTTTCCGACTGGAATTCCCTCCTCCGGTTTCTTGGGCGACTGTTTTGTGTTTGCCACTCCAGAGTCGGTCTTCCTCTTCACCATTGGCATATTTGGTGGCAATCTCCATCATTCGAGCCAGAGTCATATCTCCTATCCGACCAAATTTCAGGTTCAACTCTCGATACTTAACACCTTCCTTGAAGGCACAAATTGCTTGGTGATCTGACACATTCTCCACCGTATGGTGCAACGTGATCCATCTCTGAATATAATCCCTCAAAGTTTCATTTGGTTTCTGGACACAACACTGCAATTCTGTCAACCCTGCCGGCCTTTTGCAAGTGCCTTCAAAGGTCCTAACAAACACTCGAGCAAGTTCCTCCCAACTGTATATGCTGCCAGGAGCCAACTGATTCAACCATGCTCTGGCAGAGCCCTCCAACATCAGGGGGAGGTGCTTCATGGCCACATCATCATTGCCACCACCAATCTGCACAGCCACTTGGTAATCCTCAAGCCAAGTGTCTGGCTTGGATTCGCCGGTGAACTTACTGACTCCAGTCGCCAACCTGAAGTTGGGAGGAATCACTGCTGCTCTGATGGCTCTGCTGAAACACTCGGGTCCTAAAATGTGCACCCTGCTTCCAATCGGATGATCTCTATCGTGGCCTTCTCTGTAAGCTCTGTTCCTATCAACCAGACCTTGAACGAGGATATATCTTGCATCAAAACCTCGACTGGAATTTTTCGTTCGCCGTTCAGGGGGCGCCTGTCATCTTGCCGCCGAGGCACGTATGACCCACTCCTCGGGGGAGGTGTGGGCACTCGACGACGGTCATCATGGTCGAGTCGATGATCATACTGCTCACGGTTCCTGTACTAATCTTGCCGGTACCCATGTCCCTCATGCCGCGGAGGCGATCTCGGGCTATGGGCAGACTGGACAGTATCCGCCACCACAGACCTGCTATGAATCCTATTCCGCGACTGAGATATTGCTGTATTCTGCTCTCCCGCTGCTCGGAGTAAAGCCCGATTCTGCATCAAACCTCGGCCAGCTTCTGACTAGGAAGGTTGAATTTACTCTGCTATTCGAGCTGCAGCTGTGAGATTCTGGATCAGAGTTCGATATACGTGAGTCGAAGGTGGAAAAAGTTGTCGTCAACTGGACTCGGGAATCCGCTGCCGAGCACGCTCGTCGAGTGCGCGCTGGAGGTTCTCCAGTCGAGTGCGCTCAGCCAAGTTGGCCAGGTGCGCCTCCTCCAAGGCCTGGGCCTCAGGGGTTTCTCCAACGATAGGAGTGTGAAGCGCATCCATATTACGACGGCGAAAATCTTCCCTCCGCTGCGAAGAGAGGGGTTCGGGGAGGTACTCTTCGTGAACACGCGATGGATCACCGCCGCCATCGTCCCCGCCTTCGTGGGTGAAGCCAGGAGGACTGCGTGGTCCATTGACCATCAAGACTTCTGTCGCGGGGTCGCTGCTATCGCATTCGGACGCACTCTCGACGGAGCCAGTCGACAGATCAAACAGGCTGTAGAGAGTTTCATCGGGCTCGATCGCCGCGATTTGTGGGGTGGCCGATTGGCGGGCCACCGCGTGCCTCACCCACCGCTGAAGCCACGACCGACCGGATTGCTGGCGCCGGTGAACAACGGAGAGGGAGGTTGCCGTAGGAGCCGACTGATACGAAGTCAACGTTTGCCGAAGAAGGACGCTGCGAACGCATGCGCGGAAGTGTGTCGCCCCGCGGACGGGGAGCGCCTCGACGTCGAGTGGAGCCTCGTGGAGCCAAGAGAAGTCATCGGCAATGAAGACAAGCGCGCCGAGACGGATCTCGCGGCCATCAGCCAATCCTCCGCCGGAAAGCATGATGATGGGAATCGGAAGAATCGCAACTTCTCCAATAATCTGCTAAGATACCTGCCCCACGGTGGGCGCCAACTGTCATGGATCTAAGACTGACAGTAGAATGGGGGTAGGTATGAGGAGGCAAGATCCTAGCTATGGAGGAGTTGTACACACGAGTTTATGAGTTCAGGCCCTTCTCGGAGGAAGTAACAGCCCTATGTCTCGGTGCCCTGAGGCGGTCGACTGGATTGTATGTGTGTGTGAGTTTACAAAAGATGCGAACCCTTGTGCCAGTGGAGGGGTGTGGCTTATATAGAGTGCGCCAGGTCCCTAGCCAGCCCACGTTACAAGGGGTTTAAGGTACATTAAGAGGGGGGGCGTTACTGGTAACGCTAGTAATTAAGTGCTATAAATGACAATTAAGCCTATAGGTAAATGCTCGACCGTTGTTCATGCAGAGTGGCTTTAGATCTTCTGCTCGTCGAGTGGATTTTGCGACGGTCGAGTGACATTGATTCTTCCGAGTGGAACGTCTCTGGTCGAGTGGGTAATGCTACCCTTTGAATGATTCTAGCTTTAGGGTGAAGTCCTAGGGGAGGGTGTCTAGGTCAGGTCTATGACCCTACCCTAGGTACATAGCTTCATCACTTACGCTTCCTCTCTCCAAGTCCAGCTTCTTCGCTGCGAGGTCTGATTCGACTCTTCCTTAGTCTACCTACCGCTCTCTTCAGAACTAGAGCGCAAAGCTTGAATCCAGGGTCCACCATGTCCCATTGTTGTTTTCCCTCCATAGCAGGAAAGGCATATGCATATGTGGATTTGAACCTTGCAACCGAGTAGTAATCATCCACATACTGCTGTATGTTCCCTGCTGGACCTGGGAGAGAAGTGATGAAAAACAAGGAATGAATGCATGGCAACCCAGTTATCTGCCATTGCCTACAACTGCAAGTTCTAGCTTCTAAATCCACCGGATATCTCCATTCCCTCTTGTCTTTATCTAAATATGATATCTCTACTATGGTACCCGAGCAAAGAGTCATGTTCATTTCCAAGCCTGTTGTTTTCTCCTTCAGTTCATTCATCACGGCAGGGATGATAATGTGGCCCATGAATTTTTCCTCGGCTATTCCTGCACAATAATGAAATTTCTGCATGTATTCTATTCCTATCCTGTCAAGCAAATCCACCACATAATGACCCTTTACTTTCTGGATCATTGAGTTGAAAGACTCTGCTAGATTATTGTGCACATAGTCAACTTTGCTCGGTTCACTGAATTGGATTCTGGCCCATAACTTGGAGTAGTGTGTTTCCAAGTATTCTTTCACTTTGGGATTCATGTATAACTTCCTCAAGTGGTAGTTGTGCTTCTTCACACTACAAGTCAAAGATGCTGGCCATAAATTGTCGGTATACACCTTTTCTTTGAATTTCTTCACAAAATTTGTAGCAAGGTGACTGATGTCGCTTGAAGCTACGTCGGTATTTCCCCAAAGAGGAAGGGATGATGCAGCACAACGGCGGTAGGTATTTCCCTCAGATATGAAACCAAGGTTATCGAACCAGTAGGAGAACCAAGCAACACAATGTAAACAGCCCCTGCACACAAATAACAAATCCTCGCAACCCGACGTGTTAAAAGGGGTTGTCAATCCCTTTCGGGGTACATCGCCTCAAGTGGCAAACGAGCGCGAGGTAAATTCGTAGTAAATTGATAGATCGAATGCTAAATAAAATAAATAAGGAAAGATTGCAGCAACGTATTTTTGTATTTTTGGTTTAATATATATGAAAATAAATGCAAAGAAAAAGTAGATCTCAAAGGCAAATATATATGAGAAAGAAGACCCGGGGCCGTAGGTTTCACTAGTGTCTTCTCTCGAGAAAAATAGCAAACGGTGGGTAAACAAATTACCGTTGGGCAATTGATAGAACCTCAAATAATTATGATGATATCCAGGCAATGATCATTACATAGGCATCACGTCCAAGATTAGTAGACCGACTCCTGCCTGCATCTACTACTATTACTCCACACATCGACTGCTATCCAGCATGCATCTAGTGTATTAAGTTTATGGAAAACGGAGTAATGCAATAAGAACGATGACATGATGTAGACGAGATCCATTTATCTATGGCGGTAGATATAGATCCCATCTTTTTATCCTTAGTAGCAACGATACATACGTATCGGTTCCCTTTCTGTCACTGAAATCAAGCACCGTAAGATCGAACCCACTACCGGGCACCTCTTCCCATTGCAAGATAAATAGATCAAGTTGGCCAAACAAAACCCAAATATCAGAGAAGAAATAAGAGGCTATAAGAGATCATGCATAAAAGATATCAAAGAGTTACATCATATGGATCTCCAAGAGAACATTGTATTGAGAATCAAGAGAGAGAGAGATGAAGCCATCTAGCTACTAACTACGGACCCGAAGGTCTACAAAGAACTACTCACGCATCATCGGAGAGGCACCAATGGAAATGGTCAACCCCTCCGTGATGGTGTCTAGATTGGATCTGGTGGTTCTGGACTCTGCGGCAGCTGGATGAATATTCCGTCGACTCCCTAGGGTTCTGGGATTTTGGGGGTATTTATAGAGCAAAGAGGCGGTCCGGGGGGCACCCGAGGTGGGCACAACCCACCAGGGTGCGCCTGGGCCTCCTGGCATGCCCTGGTGAGTTGTCCCCTCCTCGGGACTCCCCCCAGGTGCAACCAAGGCCCAACATCTTCCTTCTGGTCCATAAAAAATCTTCGTAAAGTTTCGTGGCATTTGGACTCCATTTGATATTGATTTTCTACGATGTAAAATACATGAAAAAACAACAGCTGGCACTTGGCACTATGTCAATAGGTTAGTACCAAAAAATGATATAAAATAACTATAAAATGATTATAAAACACCCAAGATTGATAATAAAATAGCATGGAATAATAAAAAATTATAGATACGTTGGAGACGTATCAGCATCCCCAAGCTTAACTCCTACTCGTCCTCGAGTAGGTAAGTGATAAAAACAGAATTTTTGATGTGGAGTGTTGTTCATCATGTCATATCATATTCTTTTCTTTATAGCATGGATATTTGGACTTTTATGTGATTCAAAGCAATAGTCTAGTTTTGACATAATAATTTAGATACTCAAGCATATCAACAAGCAACCATGTCTTTCAAAATATCAATGCTAAAATAAGTTATCCCTAGCCCATCATGCTCAAACATTGATCCATTCATGAAACACACTTGAATGTTAACTACACCTAATACTTGAGCACGATCATATTGCCTCCTAGTTGGTGCTTTTATAAGAGAAGATGGAGACTCAAAATAAAATTTGCATAAAGAAAAATATAGGCCCTTCGCAGAGGTAAGTAGGGATTTGTAGAGGTGCGAGAGCTCAAAGAGAAAAATTTGAGATAAAAACATTTTGGGAGGTGTATCCATCCCACCAACGAAAACGACTTAGAGTTCTCAATACTTTCCATGCATAGATATATCATAGGCGGTTCCCAAACAGAAAATAAAGTTTATTCCTTTTTCCACCACAACTTTCACTTTCCATGGCTAGCCGTATCCACGGTTGCCCTCCATACCAACACTTTCCAAGGAATTTATTATTTGACAACATAAAGTAAATTCATTTGTTTTTGCATTTCGGGACTGGGCATCCCTAATACCTTTGCCTTACTCTTGTGCAATGGCAAGTGAATAAACACTCATCTTGAGAATAACACATCTAGCATGAAAAATATTAGCCACCCCTCACCGCTCCGCGAGCGAAACAAACACACAAAAGAGAAGTTTATTTTCAAAATTAGAGATGGCACATGCAAATTTGCTTAGAACGGGAAAAGAATACCACATATAGGTAGATATAGTGGACTCATGTGGCAAAACTAGTTTAAAGGATTTTGGATGCAGAAGTAGAGGTCATACTTAGTGCAAAATGAAGGCTAGCAAAAGATCAGGAAGCGGCCAACTAAGAAACGAATAATCTCATAAGCAAGCATTAAGCATAATTAACACCGAATAATGCACCACAAGTAGGATATAATTTCATTGCATCATTATTGTCTTTTGTGCATGCATAGGGAATCACAAACCTTAACACCAATATTCTTACTAAAGCATAATTACTCATCAAGATGACTCGCATATCACATCATCGTATCTCAAAACTATTACTAAGAATCAAGTTTATTTTGTCCAATGATCTTCATGACATTTTTTTCTTTTTCTTTATCCTTCTTGGATATCTATCACTTTGGGACTAATTTTCATGTGTTGCTTTTCATAAGCTCAAACAAATCTAAGTGAAGATCATGAGCATAACAAATTTTCTTTCTCTAAAACAATTTAAGTAAAGAAAGAGAGAATTTCTTCATAATTTTACTAACTCTCAAATAAATATAAGTGAAGCAAGAGAGCATTTCTTCAAAAATAACAAAGCACACCGTGCTCAAAAAGATATAAGTGAAGCACTAGAACAAGTCCATTGCTCATAAAAAATTTAAGTGAAGCATAGAGAGCAATTCTAACAAGTCAAGATATAATTTTGGCTCTCTCAAATAGGTGTGTCCAACAAGGATTGATGACTTAAAACACAATATAAAATAAGCAAAGACACATATCATACAAGACGCTCCAAGCAAAACACATATCATGTGATGAATAAAAATATAGTCTCGAGTAAAATACTGATAGTTGTTAGAAGAAAGAGGGGATGCCACTCGGGGGCCTCCCCAAGCTTAGTTGGATGCTCATTTTTGGATAATAGCTTGGGATTCCGGGTCATCCCCAAGATTAGGCTCTTCCATCCTTCGTCCATCGTAAGATAACCTAAAACTTGAAAACCTCAATCACACAAAACTCAACAAAACCTTTGTGAGATCCATTAGTATAAGAATAACAAAAATCACTACTATAAGTGTTGTATCAAACCAATTCATATTTTGTTTTTGTATTATATCTATTGTATTCCAACTTTCTATGGAAAAACTCATCAAAGAAAACCATAGAGCCATCAAAATAAGCACACAACACAACGGAAACAGAATCTGTCAAAACAGAACAATCTGTAGAAATCTGACTATTTCGAATACTTCTGTAACACAAAAAACTCTGAAAAAATAGGAAGACCTGAGAAATTTGTATATTGATCTACTTCAATTGTAATGGGTATTTTATCGCTCTCTGGTAAAAAATTAAAATTAATTTATGAGCGTAAAAGTTTCTGTTTTTTTCAGCAAGATCAAACAACTATTGCCCAAGAAGATCCTAAAGGCTTGACTTGGCACAAACACTAATTAAAACAGAAAAAACACAATCATAATAGTAGCATAATTGTGCTAACACTCAAAAACAGGAAGCAAAAAGAAAAAATAAATTTTACATTGGGTTGCCTCCCAACAAGCGCTATCATTTTACGCCCTTAGGTAGGCATAAGATTTCAATGATGCTTCACATGAAAGATAATAATTGAGACACAAATTGAGCATCATGAAACATGTGAAAAACACATTTAAGTCTAACATACTTCCTATGCATAGGAATTTTATACGAAAAAAATTATCAAGACAAGAAATATCTTGCATATGCAAAGGAGATGAATAAAACATTGACAATCTCAACACAACGAGAGGAAATTTAATAACATGAAAATTTCTACAACCATATTTTACTCTCTCATAATAATTATATGTAGGATCATAATCTAATTTAATAATATAACTACCATATAAAATTTTCTCTTTATGATGCACATGCATGCAAAGTTGACACTCTTCCAAAGAAGTGGGGTCATCAAATAATGTCATGACCTCTCCAAACCCACTTTCATAAAAAAAATTCATAAGATTGATCATTCTCCAAATATGTGGGATTATTTTTACTTAAATTTGACGCTCTTCCAAACCCACTTTCAATATTATCGCAAACATATTCATCATGAGGCTTAAATAATTTTTCAAGATCATAAGAATCATTATCACCCCAATCATGATCATTGCAACAAGTAGTGGACATATCACAATTAGCATCCCCAAGCTTGGGGTTTTGCATATTATTAGCACAATTGACAATAATAGAATTTATAGTAACACCATTGCAGTCATGCTTTTCATTCAAGGACATATCGTGAATCACTTCACAACTTTCTTCTTTGAGCACTTCATCACAATTTTCAGATTCACGAATTTCAAGCAAAACTTCATAGAGATAATCTAGAGCACTCAAATCACTAGCAATTGGTTCATCATAATTGGATCTTTTAAAAAGATTAGCAAGTGGATGAGGATCCATATCAATAGATTTTTAGGAAGCGAAGATGCAAGAAAATATAAGACACATGGCAACACAAGAAAAGATGCAAACAAGATTGCAAGCAAAAAGAGACCCAGCAAGAAAACGGCGAACGGAAAAGAGAGGCGAATAAAACGACAAAATTTTCTGAAGTGGGGGAGAGGAAAATGAGAGGCAATTGGTAAATAATGTAAATTGCGAGAAGATGAGATTTGTGATTAGGAACCTGGTATATGTTGAAGATCCTCCCCAGCAACGGCGCCAGAAATTCCTTTTGATGTCGCTTGAAACTACGTCGGTATTTCCCCAAAGAGGAAGGGATGATGTAGCACAGCGGCGGCAGGTATTTCCCTCATATATGAAACCAATGTTATCAAACCAGTAGGAGAACCAAGCAACACAACGTAAACAGCTCCTGCACACAAATAACAAATCCTCACAACCCGACGTGTCAGTCCCTTTCGGGGTACGACACCTCAAGTGGCAAACGGACGTGAGATAAATTCGTAGTAAATTGATAGATCAAATGCTAAATAAAATAAATAAGGAAACATTGCAGCAAGATATTTTTGGTTTAATAGATCTGAAAATAAATGCAAAGAAAAAGTAGATCGCAAAGGCAAATATATGAGAAAGAAGACCAGGGGGCCATAGGTTTCACTAGTGGCTTCTCTCGAGAAAAATAGCAAACGGTGGGTAAACAAATTATTGTTGGGAAATTGATAGAACCTCAAATAATTATGACGATATCCAGGCAATGATCATTACATAGGCATCACGTCCAAGATTAGTGGACCGACTCCTGCCTGCATCTACTACTATTACTCCACACATTGCTCGCTATCCAACATGCATCTAGTGTATTAAGTTTATGGAAAAACAGAGTAATGCAATAAGAAAGATGACATGATGTAGACGAGATCCTTTTATCTATGGCGGTAGATATAGATCCCATCTTTTTATCCTTAGTAGCAACGATACGTACGTGTCGATTCCCTTTCTGTCACTGCGATCAAGCACCATAAGATCGAACCCACTACCGGGCACCTCTTCCCATTGCAAGACAAATAGATCAAGTTGGCCAAACAAAACCCAAATATCAGAGAAGAAATACGAGGCTATAAGAGATCATGCATAAAAGAGATCAAAGAAACTCAAAATACTTTCATGGATATAAAAAGATAGATCTGATCATAAACTCAAAGTTCATCGATCCCAACAAACACACCGCAAAAGAGTTACATCATATGGATCTCCAAGATACCATTGTATTGAGAATCAAGAGAGAGAATTGAAGCCATCTAGCTACTAACTACGGACCCAAAGGTCTACAAAGAACTACTCACGCATCTTCGGAGAGGCGCCAATGGAAGTGGTGAACCCCTCCGTGATGGTGTCTAGATTGGATCTGGTGGTTCTAGACTCTGCGGCGGCTGGATGAATATTTCGTCAACTCCCCTAGGGTTCTGGGATTTTTGGGGTATTTATAGAGCAAATAGGCGGTCTGGGGGGCACCCGAGGTGGGCACAACCCACCAGGGCGCGCCTGGACCTCCTGGCGCGCCCTGGTGGGTTGTCCCCTCCTCGGGACTCCCTCCCAGGTGCAACTAGGGCCCAACATCTTCCTTCTGGTCCATAAAAAATCTCCATAAAGTTTCATGGCATTTTGACTCCGTTTGATATTGATTTTCTGCTATGTAAAAAACATGGAAAAAACAGCAACTAGCACTTGGCACTATGTCAATAGGTTAGTATCAAAAAATGAAATAAATGACTATAAAATGATTATAAAACATCCAAGATTGATAATAAAATAGCATGAACAATCAAAAATTATAGATACGTTGGAGACCTATCAGTGACGCATGCATTCCCTATGCTCTACTCTAGGGAACACATTGTCCACGACCACTTCTAAACCTTTGCAGGCATCTGTATGAATGACCAACCCATTGGGATGTGCAATATCCTGGCGCAGATTATGCAAAAACCAAGTCCAGCTCTCCTTAGACTCTGTCTCCAGCACACCGTATGCAACTGGAAATACAAAATTGTGTGCATCAATTGCACAAGCTGCTACTAACTGTCCTTTAAACCTCCATGTGAGAAAGGTAGCATCAATAGCCAAATAAGGCCTGCAGCCTGCCAAAAAACCCTGGCGACAAGCCTCAAATCAGAAAAAAACCCTCCTAAAACATTCATTGGTCTTTGTCACTCCCTGAATGCGTACTCCATGGTGTGGTGGTCAATATCTACAATACTACTTGGGCTGGTCCTCTCGACTTCACCTTTGAATGAATACAATAATTGAAAACTTTCCTGCCAGTTACTGATGACCCACAAGTATGGGGGATCTATCGTAGTCCTTTCGATAAGTAAGAGTGTCGAACCCAACGAGGAGCAGAAGGAAATGATAAGCGGTTTTCAGCAAGGTATTCTCTGCAAGTACTGAAATAAGTGGTAACAGATAGTTTTGTGATAAGATAAATTGTAACGAGCAATCAAGTAACTAAAGTAAATAAAGTGCAGCAAGGTGGCCCAATCCTTTTTTAGCAAAGGACAAGCCGGAACAAACTCTTATAATAGGAAAAGCGCTCCCGAGGACACATGGGAATATCGTCAAGCTAGTTTTCATCACGTTCATATGATTCACGTTCGATACTTTGATAATTTGATATGTGGGTGGACCGATGCTTGGGTGCTGTTCTTACTTGAACAAGCATCCCACTTATGATTAACCTCTATTGCAAGCATCCGCAACTACAACAAAAGTATTGAGGTAAACCTAACCATAGCATGAAACATATGGATCCAAATCAGCCCCTTACGAAGTAACGCATAAACTAGGGTTTAAGCTTCTGTCACTCTAGCAACCCATCATATACTTATTACTTACCAATGCCTTCCTTTAGGCCCAAATAATGGTGAAGTGTTATGTAGTCGACGCTCACATAACACCACTAGAGGCTAGACAACATACATCTTATCAAAATATCAAACGAATGCCAAATTCACATGACTACTAATAGCAAGACTTCTCCCTTGTCCTTAGGAAAAAACGTAATTACTCACAAAGCATATTCATGTTCATAATCAGAGCGGTAATAATATGCATATAGGATCTGAACATATGATCTTCCACCAGATAAACCAACTAGCATCAACTACAAGGAGTAATCAACACTACTAGCAACCTACTAGCACCAATCCCGAACTTTGAGACAAGAATTGGATACAAGAGATGAACTAGGGTTTGGAGATGAGATGGTGCTGGTGAAGATGTTGATGGAGATTGCCCTCTCCTGATGAGAGGAGCGTTGGTGATGATGATGGTGATGATTTCCCCCTCCCGGGGGGAAGTATCCCTGGCAGAACAGCTCTGCCGGAGCTCTAGATTGGTTCCGCCAAGGTTCTGCCTCATGGCGGCGGAGTCTCTCCCGAAAAGTTCCCTCTGATTTTTTCTCATCGAAAGACTTCATATAGGAGAAGATGGACGTCGGAGAGCCACCAGGGGGCCCACGAGGTAGGGGGGCACGCCCTAGGGGGGGCGCCCCCCACCCTCGTGAGTAGGGTGTGGGCCCCCTGGCCTTCATCTTTGGCGAGGATTTTTCTTTATTTATTTTAAGACGCTCCATGGAGTTTCAGGACTTTTGGAGTTGCGCAGAATAGGTCTCTAATATTTGCTCCTTTTCCAGCCCAGAATTCCAGCTACCGGCATTCTCCTTCCTTATGTAAACCTTGTAAAATAAGAGAGAATATCCATAAGTATTGTGACATAAAGTGAAATAACAGTCCGTAATGCAATAAATATCGATATAAAAGCATGATGCAGAATGGACGTATCAACTCCCCCAAGCTTAGACCTCGCTTGTCCTCAAGCGAAAAGCCGATAACAATAAATATGTCCTCATGTTTAGAGGTAGAGGCGTCGATAAAAATAAAATACGGACATGAAGGCATCATGATTATTCTCATAACAGCAACATATATATATATTGTCATATGATTACTTATGTTCAAGTGGTGATCTATTCACAATGCAAAAGTATAAATCATAAACCTTATTGGGCTCTGACAAACTATAATCTCAGTCATTGAAGCAATTGCAATTTATCATAACATCGGAAAGAGTCTATGTCAGAGCTAAAAAGCAAGTCCACATACTCAACTATCATTTAGTCCTCCATAATTGCTAACACTCACGCAATACTTGTGGTTACGGAGTTTTAATCGGACACAGAGAAAGATAGGGGCTTATAGTTTTGCCCCACAACCTTTTACCTCAAGGGTAATGTCAACAATAATGGTTCATGCTCCCCTACATCCAATTATATATATATATCATGTTCTTTCCAACATGCTGAGCTTGCCAAAGGATAAAATGAAAAGGGAAAGGTGAAGATCACCGTGACTCTTGCATAAAGTAGAAGATAATGATAAAGGATAGGCCCTTCGCAGAGGGAAGTAGAGGTTGCCATGCGCTTTTATGGTTGGATGCATAAAATCTCAATGCGAAAGAACGTCACTTTATATTGCCCCTTGTGATATGAACCTTTATTATACAGTCTGTCGCTTTTATTACTTCCACATCACAGGATCGTATAAAGCTTATTTCCCCCACACCAATCAATCATACATATTTAGAGCAATTTTTATTGCTTTGCACCGATGACAACTTACTTGAAGGATCTTACTCAATCCATAGGTAGATATGGTGGACTCTCATGGCAAAACTGGTTTAAGGGTAATTGGAAACACAAGTAGTATTTCTACTTGGTGCTGAGAATTTGGCTAGCATGAGGGGGAAAAGGCAAGCTCAACAAGTTAGAGGATCCATGACAACATACTTTATCTCAGATTTAAGAAAGACATGACTCATTACGTTGTATTCCTTATCCAACATCAACTCTTTAGCATGTCATATTTTAATGAGTGCTCCCAATCATAAAAGATGTCAATTATAATATATCTATATGTGAAAACCTCTCTTTCCTTATTACTTCCTATTAATTGCAACAATGACCAAAGCTATGTCTGCCAACTCCCAACAACTTTTAATCATCATACTCTTTCTATGTGAAGTCATTACTCTCAATAAGATCAATATGAACTTTTTGTTTCTTTTTATTCTTTTTCTCTTTTCTTTTACTCACCCAAGATCATGGCAAAATAATCAAGCCCTTGACTCAACACTAATCTTTATTATATATAGCTCACGGACTCGATTACAAAGAGAGATCATAAAGCAAACTCAAAACTAGATCATGCCATAAACTTTATTCTACTAGATCAAGATATTACTAATAGGATCGAACTAAGAAAAACGGTAAAGATAGGAGTTGTGATTGTGATACGATACCGGGGCACCTCCCCAAGCTTGGCAGTTGCCAAGGGGAGTGCCCATACTCATGTGATTATGTCTCCTTTGTCTGTGAAGAAGGTGGAGGTGACGGATAAGCGCACATCGAGCGTAAGAGGTCCTCCAGCTTGCGAATAATGCCCTTGTGTGCAACAATATGCTCCTTCAACAAAATATTTTCTTGTGTGAGATATTTGTTTTGTATACGAGCTAACTCAATCATCTTGAAAGCTTCGATCTCAGTTGGGGTAAGAAGGTTATGATCATGTTGAAGGATGTCTTTTGTTGCCGGAGCTTGATCCTCCGTGGCCTTCTTGATCCTTTCATCCTTGTTGACCCTCGTGGGTTCTTCCCTCTTCAGATCTATCTTCATTAGCCAAGCATCGTTGTCACCATTGTCGGAGGAGGGAGGCGACATGATGCCTAGCCTGGAAAACCCTGACAGAAAATAGCTCGAAACAAGAACAGAGGAGGTTTGCGTAATACGGGAGTCAAAACCTTCGGGAGGTTATATAATGAATTTTTACCGACCAAAATACGTATCATGTAAGAAAACGGAGTCCGGAAGGCACACGAGGTGCTCACGAGGTAGGGGGCCGCGCCCAGGGGGGTAGGGCGCGCCCACCACCCTCGTGGGGCCCTCGTGTCCTTCCCGGACTGCTACTTATTTTTCTATTTTTCTAAATATTCCAAAACGGAGAAATGTTGCCTTAAAAAATGTTTGGAGTCGGTTTACTTACCGTACCACATACCCATTCCTTTTCGGGGTCTGAAACGTTCCGGAAAGTGTCCCTTATGTATTCCTCCGGGGTTACGGTTTCAATAATATTGGTTTCAACATTTATGGGATTACCTGAGATATAATGTTTAATTCTTTGACCGTTTACCACCTTTGGATTTGTGCCTTCAAAGTTGTTGATCTTTATGGCACCGGAACGATAGACCTCTTCGATAACATAGGGGCCTTCCCATTTAGAGAGAATTTTTCCTGCAAAAAATCTTAAACGAGAGTTGTATAGCAATACATAATCACCTACATTAAACTCATGCTTTTGTATCCTTTTGTCATGCCATCTTTTAACTTTTTCTTTAAACAACTTGGCATTTTCATATGCTTGGGTTCTCCATTCACCAAGTGAGCTAATATCAAATAACCTCTTCTCACCAGCAAGTTTAAAATCATAGTTGAGCTCTTTAATAGCCCAATACGCCTTATGTTCTAGTTCGAGAGGTAAGTGACATGCTTTTCCATAAACCATTTTATACAGAGACATACCCATAGGATTTTTGTATGCAGTTCTATAAGCCCATAATGCATCATCAAGTTTCTTGGACCAATTCTTTCTAGACCTATTAACAGTCTTTTGCAAAATTAATTTGAGCTCTCTATTGCTCAACTCAACTTGACCACTAGACTGTGGGTGATAAGGAGATGCAATTCTATGATTAACATCATATTTAGCAAGCATTTTACGGAAAGCACCATGAATAAAGTGTGAACCACCATCAGTCATTAAATATCTAGGGACTCCAAACCTCGGAAAAATAACTTCTTTAAGCATTTTAATAGAAGTGTTATGATCAGCACTACTAGTTGGAATAGCTTCTACCCACTTAGTAACGTAATCAACAACAACTAAAATATGTGTATATCCATTAGAGGCAGGAAAAGGTCCCATATAATCAAAGCCCCAAACATCAAATGGTTCAATAACAAGAGAATAATTCATAGGCATTTCTTGACGTCTACTAATATTACCAATTCTTTGACATTCATCACAAGACAAGACAAACTTACGGGCATCCCTGAAGAGAGTAGGCCAATAAAAACCAGATTGCAATACCTTATGTGCAATTCTATCTCCAGCGTGGTGTCCTCCATAAGCCTCGGAATGACACTTGCGTAGGATCTGTTCCTGTTCATGCTCAGGTACACAACATCTAATAACACCATCTACTCCTTCTTTATAAAGATGTGGGTCATCCCAAAAGTAAGGTCTCAAGTCATAGAAAAATCTTTTCTTTTGCTGGTATGTGAAGCTAGGTGGTATAAACTTAGCAACAATATAATTAGCATAATCAGCATACCATGGAGTACTACGAGAAGTACTTATAACATTTAATTGTTCATCGGGAAAGCTATCATTAATAGGTAGTGGGTCATCAAGAACATTCTCTAACCTAGACAAGTTGTCTGCAACGGGGTTCTCAGCTCCCTTTCTATCAACAATATGCAAATCAAATTCTTGTAGCAAGAGAACCCATCTAATAAGTCTAGGTTTAGAGTCTTTCTTTTCCATAAGGTATTTAATAGCAGCATGATCAGTGTGAATAGTTACTTTAGAATCAACAATATAAGGTCTGAACTTATCACAAGCAAATACAACTGCTAAAAGCTCTTTTTCAGTAGTAGCATAATTTCTTTGAGCATTGTCTAGAGTCTTACTAGCATAATGAATAACATTTAATTTCTTATCAACTCTTTTCCCTAGAACAGCACCTACAACATAATCACTAGCATCACACATAATTTCAAAGGGTAAATTCCTATCAGGTGGCTGAACAACAGGTGCGGAGACTAATGCTTTCTTAAGTGTTTCAAATGCTTCTACACAATCATCATCAAAGATAAATGGTATATCTTTTTGCAACAAATTAGTCAGAGGCCGAGAAATTTTTGAGAAGTCCTTAATGAACCTCCTATAAAATCCGGCGTGACCAAGGAAACTTCTTATACATTTGATGTCCTTGGGACATGGCATCTTTTCAATAGCATCGACCTTGGCTTTATCAACTTCAATACCTCTTTCAGAAACTTTATGCTCCAAGACAATACCTTCATTAACCATAAAGTGGCACTTTTCCCAATTCAAGACAAGATTAGTTTCTTCACATCTCTGCAAAATTCGATCAAGATTGCTCAAGCAATCATCAAAAGAGGAACCATAGACAGAAAAATCGTCCATGAAAACCTCAGAAATCTTTTCACAAAAGTCAGAGAATATAGCCATCATGCATCTTTGAAAGGTAGCCGGTGCATTACATAAACCAAAAGGCATACGTCTATAAGCAAAAGTACCAAAAGGGCATGTAAAAGTAGTCTTTGACTGATCTCTAGCCGACACAGGTATTTGAGAGAAACCAGAATAACCATCTAGAAAGCAATAGTGTGTATGTTTGCATAATATTTCTAGCATTTGATCAATAAAAGGTAAGGGGTAATGATCTTTCTTAGTAGCTTTATTTAATTTGCGGAAATCAATTACCATCCTATAACCTGTGATAATTCTTTGTGGAATCAATTCATCTTTATCATTAGGAACAACAGTAATACCTCCCTTCTTAGGGACACAATGGACAGGACTTACCCACTGACTATCAGCAACAGGATAGATTATACCTGCCTCCAGAAGCTTGAGTATTTCTTTTCTTACCACTTCTTTCATTTTAGGATTCAGATGTCGTTGAGGATCACGAACTGGTTTGGCATCTGCTTCCAAATTTATTTTATGTTGACATAGAGTGGGACTAATGCCCTTAAGATCATCAAGAGTATATCCAATAGCAGCACGATGCTTCTTCAGAGTTTTCAATAATCTTTCTTCTTCATGCTCTGAAAGGTTAGCACTAATAATAACAGGATATATCTTCTTTTCATCAAGATAAGCATATTTAAGATTATCAGGCAACGGTTTAAGCTCAAACACGGGATCACCCTTGGGTGGAGGAGGATCCCCTAAAATTTCAACAGGCAAGTTGTGCTGCAGAATAGGTTCTTGTTTAAAGAATACTTCATCTATTTCCCCTCTTTCATTCATGAACATATCATTTTCATGGTCTAGCAAATAGTGTTCTAAAGGATCACTAGGAGGTACGGCAATAGAAGCAAGACCAATAATTTCATCCTTACTAGGTAATTCTTCCTCGCGATGTTGTTTACTAAATTTAGAGAAATTAAACTCATGAACCATATTATCCAAGCCAATAGTAACAACATTCTTTTCTCAATCTATCCTAGCATTAACAGTGTTCAAGAAGGGTCTACCAAATATAATGGGACAAAAGCTATCTTGCGGAGAAGTAAGAACAAGGAAATCAACAGGATATTTAGTTTTCCCACACAAGACTTCAACATCTCTAACAATCCCAATTGGTGAAATAGTATCTCTATTGGCAAGTTTAATTGTGACATCAATACCTTCTGACTCAGCAGGTGCAATTTCATTCTTAATTTCTTCGTATAAAGTATGCGGTATAACACTAGCACTAGCACCCATATCACATAAGCCATGATAACAATGATCTCCTATTTTAACAGAAATAACAGGCACGCCTACCACAGGTCTATGTTTATCTTTAGCACAAGGTTTAGCAATTCTAGCAGTATCACCTTCGAACTGAATAACATGCCCATCAATATTATCAGACAAGAGATCTTTGACAATAGCAATATTAGGTTCTACTTTAACTTGCTCAGGAGGTGTATAAGTTCTAATATTGCTTTTACGAACAACAGTTGAAGCTTTAGCATGATCCTTTATTCTAATAGGGAAAGGTGGTTTCTCAACATAAGAAGTAGGAACAATAGGATCATTATAAGTGACAGTCTTTTCTTCAACTTTAATAGGTGCAGCTACTTTTACTTCTATGGGAGGATGATATTTAAACCACTTCTCCTTAGGGAGATCAACATAAGTAGCAAAAGATTCATAGAAAGAAGCTACTATCTCAGAGTCAAGTCCATATTTAGTGCTAAACTTACGGAAAATATCGGTATCCATAAAATATTTAACACAATCAAACTTAGGTGTCATACCTGACTCTTTACCTTCGTCGAGGTCCCAATCTTCAGAGTTGCATTTAATTCTATCCAATAAATTCCATCTGAATTCAATAGTCTTCATCATAAAAGAGCCAGCACAAGAAGTATCGAGCATGGTTTGATTATTATGAGAAAGCCGAGCATAAAAACTTTGCATAATTATTTCTCTCGAGAGCTCATGATTGGGGCATGAATATAACATTGATTTAAGCCTCCCCCAATCTTGAGCGATGCTTTCTCCTTCGCGAGGCCAGAAATTATATATATACTTGCGATCACGATGAACAAGATGCATAGGGTAATACTTTTGATGAAATTCCAATTTCAATCTTTTATAGTTCCATGATTTCATATCATCACATAGCCTATACCATATATGTTGGAAATATGCCCTAGAGGCAATAATAAAATGATTATTATATTTCCTTGTTCATGATAATTGTCTATTATTCATGCTATAATTGTATTATCCGGAAATTGTAATACATGTGTGAATACATAGACCACAATGTGTCCCTAGTGAGCCTCTAGTTGACTAGCTCGTTGATCAACAGATAGTCATGGTTTCCTGGCTATGGACATGGGGATGTCATTGATAACGGGATCACATCATTAGGAGAATGATGTGATGGACAAGACCCAAACCTAAGCATAGCACAAAGATCGTGTAGTTCGTTTGCTGTAGCTTTTCTGGATGTCAAGTATCATTTCCTTAGACCATGAGATTGTGCAACTCCCGGATACCGTAGGAGTGCCTTGGGTGTGCCAAACGTCACAACGTAACTGGGTGACTATAAAGGTACAATACATGTATCTCCGAAAGTGTCTGTTGGGTTGGCACGAATCGAGACTGGGATTTGTCACTCCGTATGACGGAGAGGTATCTCTGGGCCCACTCGGTAATGCATCATCATAATGAGCTCAATGTGATCAAGTGGTTGATCACGGGATCATGCATTACGGTACGAGTAAAGTGACTTGCCGGTAATGAGACTGAACAAGGTATTGGGATACCGACGATCAAGTCTCGGGCAAGTAACGTACCGATTGACAAAGGGAATTGAGTACGGGATTGATTAGGTCCTCGACACCGTGGTTCATCCGATGAGATCATCGAGGAGCATGCGGGAGCCAACATGGGTATCCAGATCCCGCTGTTGGTTATTGACCAGAGAGTCGTCTCGGTCATGTCTGCTTGTCTCCCGAACCCGTAGGGTCTACACACTTAAGGTTCGGTGACGCTAGGGTTGTATAGATATGAGTATGCAGTAATCCGAAAGTTGTTCGGAATCCCGGATGAGATCCTGGACGTCACGAGGAGTTCCGGAATTGTCCGGAGGTGAAGAATTATATATAGGAAGTGTAGTTTCGGCCATCGAGAAAGTTTCGGGGTCACCGGTATTGTACCGGGACCACCGGATGGGTCCCGGGGGTCCACCGGGTGGGGCCACCCATCCCGGAGGGCCCCATGGGCTGAAGTGGGGAGGGGAACCAGCCATCGTGGGCTGGTGTGCCCCCCTTGGGCCCCCCATGCGCCTAGGGTTGGGAACCCTAGGGGAGGGGGCGCCTCCACTTGCCTTGGGGGGTACTCCACCCCTTGGCCGCCGCCCCCTTTAGGAGATCCCATCTCCTAGGGCCGGCGCATCCCCCTAGGGGGCCTATATAAAGGGGGGAGGGAGGGCAGCCGTACCTCAAGTCTTGGCGCCTCCCTCTCCCCTGCTACACCTCTCCCTCTCGCAGAATCTCGGCGAAGCCCTGCTGCGATCACTGCTGCATCCACCACCACGCCGTCGTGCTGCTGGATCTTCATCAACCTCTCCTTCCCCCTTGCTGGATCAAGAAGGAGGAGATGTCATCCACTCCGTACGTGTGTTGAACACGGAGGTGCCGTCCGTTCGGCACTTGGTCATCGGTGATTTGGATCACGGCGAGTACGACTCCATCATCCCCGTTCTCTTGAACGCTTCCGCTCGCGATCTACAAGGGTATGTAGATGCACTCTCCTCTCGTTGCTAGTTGACTCCATAGATTGATCTTGGTGAAACGTAAGATTTTGTTTTGTTTTCTGCAACGTTCCCCAACAATATCAATGCGTCTCCCTTCAAAGATAAAGGGAAGACCTTATTCTTAGCAACATCATCGGGTATACCTGCAAGCTTAAATAATCCACAAACTTCATCCACATATATTAAGTGCTCATCAGGATGCTTTGTTCCATCTCCTGTAAAAGGGTTAGCTAGCAGTTTTTCCATCATACCCGAAGGAAATTCAAAAGGAGTTTCATTTTCAATAGGTTCAGTAGGTTGAGGAGCAACTCTTTGCTCTACTGGACGGGGTGAAGATACCCCGAACAAGCCCCTCAGAGAATTACTTTCCATAGTAACAAGTGACAGTAAATTTCAGCACACTATATAAATTTTTCCTTACCAAATTCCACCTACCAAAGGCGCAACACTCCCCAGCGACGGCGCCAGAAAAGAGTCTTGATGACCCACAAGTATAGGGGATCTATCGTAGTCCTTTAGATAAGTAAGAGTGTCGAACCCAACGAGGAGCAGAAGGAAATGATAAGCGGTTTTCAGCAAGGTATTCTCTGCAAGTACTGAAATAAGTGGTAACAGATAGTTTTGTGATAAGATAAATTGTAACGAGCAATCAAGTAACTAAAGTAAATAAAGTGCAGCAAGGTGGCCCAATCCTTTTGTAGCAAAGGACAAACCGGAACAAACTCTTATAATAGGAAATGCGCTCCCGAGGACACATGTGAATATCGTCAAGCTAGTTTTCATCACGTTCATATGATTCGCGTTCGATACTTTGATAATTTGATATGTGGGTGGACCGGTGCTTGGGTGCTGTTGTTACTTGAACAAGGATCCCACTTATGATTAACCTCTATTGCAAGCATCCGCAACTACAACAAAAGTATTAAGGTAAACCTAACCATAGCATGAAACATATGGATCCAAATCAGCCCCTTACGAAGCAACGCATAAACTAGGGTTTAAGCTTCTGTCACTCTAGCAACCCATCATCTACTTATTACTTACCAATGCCTTCCTTTAGGCCCAAATAATGGTGAAGTGTTATGTAGTCGACGTTCACATAACACCACTAGAGACTAGACAACATACATCTTATCAAAATATCAAACGAATACCAAATTCACATGACTACTAATAGCAAGACTTCTCCCTTGTCCTCAGGAACAAACATAATTACTCACAAAGCATATTCATGTTCATAGTCAGAGGGGTAATAATATGCATATATGATCTGAACATATGATCTTCCACCAGATAAACCAACTAGCATCAACTACAAGGAGTAATCAACACTACTAGCAACCTACTAGCACCAATCCCGGACTTTGAGACAAGAATTGGATACAAGAGATGAACTAGGGTTTGGAGATGAGATGGTTCTGGTGAAGATGTTGATGGAGATTGCCCTCTCTTGATGAGAGGAGCGTTGGTGATGACGATGGTGATGATTTCCCCCTCCCGGAGGGAAGTATCCCCGGCAGAACAGCTCTGCCGGAGCTCTAGATTGGTTCCGCCAAGGTTCCGCCTCGTGGCGGCAGAGTCTCTTCCCGAAAAGTTCCCTCTGATTTTTTCTCATCGAAAGACTTCATATAGGAGAAGATGGACGTCGGAGAGCCACCAGGGGGCCCACGAGGTAGGGGGGCGTGCCCTAGGGGGGCGCCCCCACCCTCGTGAGCAGGGTGTGGGCCCCCTGGCCTTCATCTTTGGTGAGGATTTTTCTTTATTTATTTTAAGATGTTCCATGGAGTTTCAGGACTTTTGGAGTTGCGCAAAATAGGTCTCTAATATTTGCTCCTTTTCCAGCCCAGAATTCCAGTTGCCGACATTCTCCTTCCTTATGTAAACCTTGTAAAATAAGAGAGAATAGCCATAAGTATTGTGACATGAAGTGAAATAACAGTCTATAATGCAATAAATATCGATATAAAAGCATGATGCAGAATGGACGTATCAGTTACCATAAATAGAATCCATAGCATGTTGTTTACCATTGAACAACCTCATGTATGGTAAATCTATCTTGAACTAGTCTTTGATGTTCTTCTGCAATTCCTTTGGACCCACTTGCTCGTTTTCTTTCACCCACTTCTTTACTTCTTCTGCCACCCATCTTGACTTGGCTCTACTGATTGTATCCTTCCTAAGGGTTGATTCCTGGCATGTGTGCTTAAAAGGGTTCACTTTGACCTGAACATTCATGCTATTTCTTATTTTAGATGCGAGCATCCTCCATGGACAAGCCTCAGTCAGACAGTGCACTCTGTAACGTACTTGATCGCTCTTGTCAACTTTGAAAGTACGTTCTACCTTGATGCAGTATGTCACAAGTGCATTTCTACACTCAGTCATGGATGCAAAAACGATATCTTCTTCCATATGAGGGTTCAAAGGGTCCCATTAAACAGTTGCAAGGTCTTCGTCCTCACCCACCGCGTCATCATCCACACGGACTGCATTGTGAGCCTCATCTTGGTTTTCAGCCCGAGGTGCCCGTTGTAAATTCTAAATAACATCAGAATATAGCTTCTCTTCATCAACCCCAGAATTGTAGTCATCAGGCTCCACTTCAAGGGGGACCCTACTGCCGGTGCCCACGCTTGTCGAGCCACCACGTCGCCGTGCACTAACTGAACTATTCTGGCTAGAGCTGCCATTACGACGACTTGGTTCTCCCCAAGATGTTGCACCCGCCATCCTAGGTCCAAATGCCTGCTCAAGCACATCAATTTGCAGCCTCACATGAAAATTCTCTTTCTCCTTATGCCTAGCAAACATGGTAGCCCAGCTCTTCATCATTACTAACTATCACCCATTTATTTTCCCCATCATAGTATTTGTATTCCACTTCATCAAGCAAACCCCAAGGATATTGGCTACAAATTACCTCCCCAAATTGTCTGAAACTCCAATACAAGCCATTGGAAACAGATAATCGAAACCTCCTTGGAATTTCTTCTTATTCTTTGCATTCAACATGTACCGATCCCTTCTAATGTGCACCAAGAAAGCAAACCGCAACTCCATCCTAACTGACGAAAAACAGAGACGCAATCAGCACACTAACTGGGCAAACCATCTCGAATCGGCTGATTAAATTCACAACTAAGCTCAATCTAAACAGGAGGCGTGACTTACCCCTCGGGAACCCCATCGTGGACGCGGCGGATCTCCGACCCGATGCCCGCCTCGCCAAATACCCCAGGGTCGCCGTTGCTCGCCATTTTGCCCTGAGGTTCACCCTCCTACTTCAAACAGCTCCATCATCCCCCACCTATCAGCGGTCCGGCCGGGCGCACGGAAGAAGGCCGCGCCACGGGTCGAGCAGGTGACAGGCGCCCCACCCGTAACGTCATAGGAAGGTGGCGGGCGGAGCAGGTAGCGGTGGAGCAGGACGGGCGCGGCCGCGGCAACGCAGCTGGTGGCGGCGCAGGTGGCGGTGGCGACGCAGGACGGCCAGCCGGCAGACGGGACAGAGTGGGCGTCGAGTTGGCTGGCTAGAACCCTAGGATTGATTTGGGGATTTTGTTGCACGGTCCCACATGCCAGCTCCGGACCCACGTCCACGCGGTCCCACGTGTAAGCTCCGGACCCACAACCACTAACGCCGGCAGACAAAATGGACTAAAATCTGGCCGTTTGGCCTCATCATAGTAGCTGCACATGGACTAGGGGCAAAACTGAGCACGATTCACAACTGAGGGCAAAACTGAGCACATGACACCACCGAGGGCAAAAGGATAATTGATGTCTACTACACAACCTTCTTCTTGTAGACGTTGTTGGGCCTCCAAGTACAAAGGTTTGTAGGACAGTAGCAAATTTCCCTCAAGTGGATGACCTAAGGTTTATCAATCCGTAGGAGGCGTAGGATGAAGATGGTCTCTCTCAAACAACCCTGCAACCAAATAACAAAGAGTCTCTTGTGTCCCCAACACACCCAATACAATGGTAAATTGTATAGGTGCACTAGTTCGGCGAAGAGATGGTGATACAAGTGGTATATGGATGGTAGATAAAGGTTTTTGTAATCTGAAAATATAAAAACAGCAAGGTAACTAATGGTAAAAGTGAGCACAAACGGTATTGCAATGCGTTGAAACAAGGCCTAGGGTTCATACTTTCACTAGTGCAAGTTCTCTCAACAATAATAACATAATTGCATCACATAACTATCCGTCAACATGCAACAAAGAGTCACTCCAAAGTCACTAATAGCGGAGAACAAACGAAGAGATTATGGTAGGGTACGAAACCACCTCAAAGTTATTCTTTCTGATAAATCTATTCAAGAGTCCGTAGTAAAATAACATGAAGCTATTCTTTCCGTTCAATCTATCCTAGAGTTTGTACTAGAATAACACCTTAAGACACAAATCTATCAAAACCCTAATGTCACCTAGATACTCCAATGTCACCTCAAGTATCCGTGGGTATGATTATACGATATGCATCACACAATCTCAGATTCATCTATTCAACCAACACATAGGACCTCAAAGAGTGCCCCAAAGCTTCTATCGGAGAGTCAAGACGAAAACGTGTGCCAACACCTATGCATAGGTTCATGGGCGGAACCCACAAGTTGATCACCAAAACATACATCAAGTGGATCACGTGATATCCCATTGTCACCACAGATATCCCACGCAAGACATACATCAAGTGTTCTCAAATCCTTAAAGACTCAATCCGATAAGATAACTTCAAAGGGAAAACTCAATCCATTACAAGAGAGTAGACGGGGAGAAACATCATAAGATCCAACTATAATAGCAAAGCTCGCGATACATCAAGATCGTACCACCTCAAGAACACGAGAGAGAGAGAGATCAAACACATAGCTACTGGTACATACCTTCAGCCCCGAGGGGGAACTACTCCCTCCTCGTCATGGAGAGCACCGGGATGATGAAGATGGCCACCGGAGAGGGATTCCCCCCTCCAGTAGGGTGCCGGAACGGGTCTAGATTGGTTTTCGGTGGCTACGGAGGCTTCTGGCGGTGGAACTCCCGATCTATTCTGCTCCCCGATGTTTTTAGGGTATATGGGTATATATGGGAGGAAGAAGTACGTCGGTGGATCTCCAGGCTGTCCACGAGGCAGGGGGCGCCCAGGGGGGTGGGCGCGCCCCCACCCTCATGGGCAGCCCGGGACACTCCTGGTCCAACTCCGATACTCCGTGGGCTTCTTCTGGTCCAAAAATAAGTTCCGTGAAGTTTCAGGTCAATTGGACTCCGTTTGATTTTCCTTTTCTGTGATACTCTAAACAAGGAAAAAACAGAAACTGGCACTGGGCTCTAGGTTAATATGTTAGTCCCAAAAATCATATAAAATAGCATATAAATGCATATAAAACATCCAAGGTTGATAATATAATAGCATGGAACAATCAAAAATTATAGATACGTTGGAGATGTATCAGCATCCCCAAGCTTAATTCCTGCTCGTCCTCGAGTAGGTAAATGATAAAAACAGAATTTTTGATGTGGAATGCTACCTAATATATTTATCCATGTAATCTTCTTTATTGTGGCAAGAATATTCAGATCCATAAGATTCAAGACAAAAGTTTAATATTGACATAAAAATAATAATACTTCAAGCATACTAATAAAACAATCATGTTTTCTCAAAATAACATGGCCAAAGAAAGCTATCCCTACAAAATCATATGGTCTGGCTATGCTCCATCTTCACCACACAACGTATTTAAATCATGCACAACCCCGATGACAAGCCAATCAATTGTTTCATACTTTTGATGTTCTCAAACTCTTTCAATCTTCACGCAATACATGAGCGTGAGCCATGGACATAGCACTATAGGTGGAATAGAATGGTGGTTGTGGAGGAGACAAAAAGGAGAAGATAGTCTCACATCAACTAGGCGTATCAACGGGCTATGGAGATTCCCATCAATAGATATAAATGTGAGTGAGTAGGGATTGCCATGCAATGGATGCACTAGAGCTATAAGTGTATGAAAGCTCAACAAAAGAAACTATTGGGTGTGCATCCAACTTGCTTGCTCACGAAGACCTACGGCATTTTGAGGAAGCCCATCATTGGAATATACAAGCCAAGTTCTATAATGAAAGATTCCCACTAGTATATGAAAGTGACAACATAGGAGACTCTCTATCATGAAGATTATGGTGCTACTTTGAAGCACAAGTGTGGTAAAAGGATAGTAGCATTGTCCCTTCTCTCTTTTTCTCTCATTTTTTTATTTTTTTATTTGGGCCTTCTTTTTTTATGGCCTCTTTATTATTATTATTATTATTATTATTATTATTATTATTATTATTTGGGCTTCTTTGGCCTCTTTTTTTTCGTCCGGAGTCTCATCCCGACTTGTGGGGGAATCATAGTCTCCATCATCCTTTCCTCACTGGGACAATGCTCTAATAATGATGATCATCACACTTTTATTTACTTACAACTCAAGAATTACAACTCGATACTTAGAACAAGATATGACTCTATATGAATGCCTCCGGCGGTGTACCGGGATTTGCAATGATGCATGAGTGACATGTATGAAAGAATTATGAACGGTGGCTTTGCCACAAATACAATGTCAACTACATGATCATGCAAAGCAATATGAAAATGATGGAGCGTGTCATAGTAAACGGAACAGTGGAAGGTTGCATGGCAATATATCTCGGAATGGCTATGGAAATGCCATGATAGGTAGGTATGGTGGCTGTTTTGAGGAAGGTATATGGTGGGTGTACGATACCGGTGAAAGGTGCGCGGTATTAGAGAGGCTAGCAATGGTGGAAGGGTGAGAGTGCGTATAATCCATGGACTCAACATTAGTCATAAAGAACTCACATACTTATTGCAAAATTTATTAGTTATCGAAAAAAAGTATTACGCGCATGCTCCTAGGGGGATAGATTGGTAGGAAAAGAACATCGCTCGTCCCCGACCGCCACTCATAAGGAAGACAATCAATAAATAAATCATGCTCCGACTTCATCACATAACGGTTCACCATACGTGCATGCTACGGGAATCACAAACTTTAACACAAGTATCTCTCAAATTCACAACTACTCAACTAGCATGACTCTAATATCACCATCTCCATCTCTCAAAACAATTATCAAGTATCAAACTTCTCTTAGTATTCAATGCACTTCATATGAAAGTTTTTATTATATCCCTCTTGGATGCCCATCATATTAGGACTAAATTCATAACCAAAGAAAATTACCATGCTGTTTAGGACTCTCAAAATAATATAAGTGAAGCATGAGAGTTCATCTATTTCTATAAAATAAAACCACCACCGTGCTCTAAAAACATATAAGTGAAGCACTAGAGCAACAACAAACTACTCCGAAAGATATAAGTGAAGATTAATGAGTAGTCGAATAATTATGTAACTATATGAAGACTCTCTAACATTTAAGAATTTTAGATCTTGATATTTTATTCAAGCATCGAGCAAAACTAAATAAAATAAAATGACGCTCCAAGCAAAACACATATCATGTGGTAAATAAAAATATAGCTCCAAATAAAGTTACCGATGAACGAAGACGAAAGAGGGGATGCCTTCCGGGGCATCCCCAAGCTTAGGCTTTTGGTTGTCCTTGAATATTACCTTGGGGTGCCTTGGGCATCCCCAGGCTTAGGCTCTTGCCACTCCTTATTCCATAGTCCATCGAATCTTCACCCAAAACTTGAAAACTTCACACCACAAAACTTAACAGAAAACTCATAAGCTCTGTTAGTATAAGAAAATAAATCACCACTTAGGTACTGTTGTGAACTCATTCTAAATTCATATTGGTGTAATATCTACTGTATTCCAACTTCTTTATGGTTCATACCCTCCGATACTCTCATAGATTCATCAAAATAAGCAAACAATGCATAGAAAATAGAATCTGTCAAAAACAGAACAGTCTGTAGTAATCTGTATCAAAAGTATACTTCTCGAACTCATAAAATTCTCAAATAAATTGGTGGACCTGAGTAATTTGTCTATTAATCATCTGAAAAAATAATTAACTCAATAACACTCTCCAATAAAAACTGGCAGCAATTGTCGTGAGCGCTAAAGTTTCTGTTTTTTACAGCATGATCGCAAAGACTTTCCCCAAGTCTTCCCAAAGGTTCTACTTGACACAAACACTAATTGAACACAAAATACACAACCATAACAGAGTCTAGATAAATTATTTATTACTAAACAGGAACAAAAGGCAAGGAACAAAAATAAGGTTGGGTTGCCTCCCAACAAGCGCTATCGTTTAACGCCCCTAGCTAGGCATGATGATTTCAATGATGCTCACATAAAAGATAAGAATTGAAACATAACGGGAGCATCATGAAGCATATGACAAGCACATTTAAGTCTAACCCTCTTCCTATGCATAGTGATTTTGTGAGCAAACAACTTATGGGAACAAGAATCAACTTGCATAGGAAGGTAAAACAATCATAACTTCGCAACTTTAAGCACATAGAGAGGAAACTTGATATTATTGCAATTCCTACAAGCACATATTCCTCCCTCATAATAATTTTCAGTAGCATCATGAATGAATTCAACAATATAACCAGCACCTAAATCATTCTTTTCATGATCTACAAGCATAGAATTTTTATTACTCTCGACATAAGCAAACTTCTTCTCATGAATAGTAGTGGGAGCAAACTCAACAAAATAACTATCATGTGAGGCATAATCCAATTGAAAACTAAAATTATGATGACAAGTTTGATGGTTATCATAAATCTTTATAGCATACATGTCATCACAATAATCATCATAGATAGCAACTTTGTTCTCATAATCAATTGGAACCTCTTCTGAAATAGTGGAATCATTACTAAATAAAGTCATGACCTCTCCAAATCCACTTTCATCAATATAATCATCATAAATAGGAGGCATGATTTCATCATAATAAATTTGCTCATCAAAACTTGGGGGACAAAAAATATCATCTTCATCAAACATAGCTTCCCCAAGCTTGTGGCTTTGCATATCATTAGCATCATGGATATTCAAGGAATTCATACTAACAACATTGCAATCATGCTCATCATTCAAATATTTAGTGCCAAACATTTTAATGCATTCTTCTTCTAACACTTTGGTACAATTTTCCTTTCCATCATACTCACGAAAGATATTAAAAAGATGAAGCGTATGAGGCAAACTCAATTCCATTTTTTGTAGTTTTCTTTTATAAACTAAACTAGTGCTAAAACAAGAAACAAAAAGATTCGATTGCAAGATCTAAAGATATACCTTCAAGCGCTAGCCTCCCTGGCAACGGCGCTAGAAAAGATCTTGATGTCTACTACACAACCTTCTTCTTGTAGACGTTGTTGGGCCTCCAAGTGCAGAGGTTTGTAGGACAGTAGCAAATTTCCCTCAAGTGGATGACCTAAGGTTTATCAATCCGTAGGAGGCATAGGATGAAGATGGTCTCTCTCAAACAACACTGCAAGCAAATAACAAAGAGTCTCTTGTGTCCTCAACACACCCAATACAATGGTAAATTGTATAGGTGCACTAGTTCGGCGAAGAGATGGTGATACAAGTGGTATATGGATGGTAGATAAAGGTTTTTGTAATCTGAAAATATAAAAACAGCAAGGTAACTAATGGTAAAAGTGAGCACAAACGGTATTGCAATGCGTTGAAACAAGGCCTAGGGTTCATACTTTCACTAGTGCAAGTTCTCTCAACAATAATAACATAATTGCATCACATAACTATCCGTCAACATGCAACAAAGAGTCACTCCAAAGTCACTAATAGCGGAGAACAAACGAAGAGATTATGGTAGGGTACGAAACCACCTCAAAGTTATTCTTTCTGATAAATCTATTCAAGAGTCCATAGTAAAATAACATGAAGCTATTCTTTCCGTTTAATCTATCCTAGAGTTCGTACTAGAATAACACCTTAAGACACAAATCTATCAAAACCCTAATGTCACCTAGATACTCCAATGTCACCTCAAGTATCCGTGGGTATGATTATACGATATGCATCACACAATCTCAGAATCATCTATTCAACCAACACATAGGACCTCAAAGAGTGCCCCAAAGCTTCTACCGGAGAGTCAAGACGAAAACGTGTGCCAACCCCTATGCATAGGTTCATGGGCGGAACCCGCAAGTTGATCACCAAAAAATACATCAAGTGGATCATGTGATATCCCATTGTCACCACGGATATCCCACACAAGACATACATCAAGTGTTCTCAAATCCTTAAAGACTCAATCCGATAAGATAACTTCAAAGGGAAAACTCAATCCATTACAAGAGAGTAGAGGGGGAGACATCATAAGATCCAACTATAATAGCAAAGCTCGCGATACATTTAGATCGTACCACCTCAAGAACAAGAGAGAGAGAGAGAGAGAGAGAGAGAGAGAGAGAGAGAGAGAAAGAGGGAGATCAAACAGATAGCTACTGGTACATACCCTCAGCCCCGAGGGAGAACTACTCCCTCCTCGTCATGGAGAGCACCGGAATGATGAAGATGGCCACCAGAGAGGGATTCCCCCCTCCGGCAGGGTGCCGGAACGGGTCTAGATTGGTTTTCGGTGGCTACGGAGGCTTCTGGCGGCGGAACTCCCGATCTGTTCTGCTCCCCGATGTTTTTAGGGTATATGGGTATATATGGGAGGAAGAAGTACGTCAGTGGATCTCCAGGCTGTCCACAAGGCAGGGGGGCGCGCCCAGGGGGGTGGGCGTGCCTCCCACCCTCGTGGGCAGCCCGGGACTCTCCTGGTCCAACTCCGATACTCCGTGGGCTTCTTCTGGTCCAAAAATAAGTTCTGTGAAGTTTCAGGTCAATTGGACTCCGTTTGATTTTCCTTTTCTGCGATACTCTAAACAAGGAAAAAACAGAAACTGACACTGGGCTCTAGGTTAATAGGTTAGTCCTAAAAATCATATAAAATAGCATATAAATACATATAAAACATTCAAGGTTGATAATATAATAGCATGGAACAATAAAAAATTATAGATATGTTGAAGACGTATCAATAATTAACCCAAGAAATAATAGGTGCATAAAGTGAGAATAATCTTCTTAGAAACGATGAAGTACATCCACCCAAAAGTGTAGACTACGCAAGGTAGCCCATGACCAGGAGTTCGTTGTCCGGCCTTTTTTCTTTCGATCCCAGTAGCAGTGCATCGAGCCTGGCCTAGCGCATGGGCAGCACATGAAGCCCTCTAGGAGTCCAGGCAGTAGACGCCCATGTCCTTTTTTCCGCCGCGGACGCCCATCGCTCACATCAAACTTCAATCCCTAATCGAAGCAAGGGAATCCCTAATCGCTGCCGACGCCATAGTAGCGGCGATGAAGGTTAGGACGTAAGTAGGCCTGTCGCCAAGCTCCAGTAAGGAATGCTTCTCTCCTTTTTGATCTAATCTTGTGAGGTTGTAACATCGTATGGATTTTGAGATTTTCTGCCCTTCTTACTCACGGCAAAAAATTGCTGTCACTCGGATCAAGATTTTCCCTTGGTATTCAAAACAAGGAGCCATGATATTATTGTTTGATTAAGAATTATTTACTGGAAGCACCTGTCGACTCTCGTCAGGCGGCACAGTGTTTTTGTTAATTCACTATGATTAACACTTGCGTAATTTAGCAAATGTTAGCAGCACAAAATATGTCGGAAGCACATTTTGATTCCGAGTAGTAGATCATAATGGACATCTTGTAATTCAGAAATTACCAAAATCAGTACATGAAAAAAAATGTGGTGGTCGATTGAACACCTACTAAATCTGAATACAAAGAGTTTACGTAGTTATGTTCCACGATTGAGTATCGGACAATGTCTACTGTAGCAAGATCAACTAGTAAATAGTGTCAAATTCTATATAAACTTGTTTGTTCAACTTAATGATCAATATCATGGTTTTGATGCTCCAGAACTATTATCTACGAGGTTTTGGGGTTGCGTCCCATTTAGGAGAAAATTTCATGGTAATATATATATATATATATATTTATATATATATATATATACTTATTTAATTTTTGATGCATTTTAGTGTTGTTTTTCGCATAGGGAGTGTACCCCGGCCTTTGCATTTTTAGTGTTTATTGGTAACATTTCACCTGTACATATGTTAAACATGATTTTGATATCTACATTCAAGGGCCCCTCAGGTTATAGTTTCGCCTCGGGCCCCTGAATTCTCAGGACCAGCCCTGAATTTGGAAGCACATGCTGCCCCGGTGCTTTTCTGCAGCCAGCCACTTGCGGGATCCAAAAACCACAAATACAACCATCTGAAGACTGTCGACCCGGCTGATCCCGTGTGGAGATCACGCGGATGATTCGTAGCATCGGCCATAATAAACGATCTATTGCTTCTGACGTTACGTCACCAAAATTCTTTTTAAAATTGTAAAATATTATCCACCGTTCTCATGTATGAGTGATAAAAAATGTTTCATAAAGAGAAATCTCTGACTGGGCCGGTCCATGTAGTAGGAAGCTTCTATACTGCGTTCTAGGCACTGGGGGAAAACATAGCGCGCCTGTTTGGGCGAGCTTGTTATTTTAATTTCGTTTCTTATTCTTAATTTTCCTTTTTCGTCTTTGTTTTTTATTCACTTAAAATAATTGCGGGGTTAAAAAAACTTTCGAAAACTAAAAAAAGTGAATTTTGAAAAAAAATATCATAATTCATAAAGATTTGTGGATTCACAAAATGTTTGCTATTTAAAAAAAATGTTTGCATACTCAATACTGTTTGCAATTTAAAAAATAAATGTTTAGGAAATCTAAAAATGTTCAAGATTTTTTAAAGTTTATGTATTAAAAATGTTCATGAATTGAAACATATCCTAAAATTCAAAAACTTTTGGTGACTTACAAATAGTCCTGGCCATGGGAAGCCCGACCCGACCCGGCCTGGCCCGACGCTGCTCCCGGGCCGGGCTCAGGCCTAGATTTTGAGCCCCATGGCCGGGCCGAGCCGGGCCCGGGCCCGTCGGTTTTGCGATTTCCTAAAGGGCCCTGAGGCCCGCCGGGCTTTTATGTGTTCGGGCCTGGCTCTGGCCTAAAAACCAGGCCCGATGTCCGGGCCGGGCCGGGCTCGGGCCTGGGTTTTTTACCTCAGGCTTGTCTAGGCCCGGCCCGAAGCTCGGCCCGGACCGAGGTTTGGCCAGGTATACTTACAAAATTATTTATTGATTCATAAAATGTTCACTGATTTAGAAAATGATCATGCATTTTAAAAAATGATTGTTAAAACAAAAAAATGTTTGTGGATTTCAAAAATTGTTCCATCAATTTCCAAAAAAAATCGTTGATTCTAGAAATGTTCGCCTATTCAAGAAAACTTTTCTAAAAAAATGCTCACAATGTTTAAGGTTTTTTTGTAAATAGTATAAAATGTTCATGATTTTTAAAAATGTTCAAGAATTTGAAAAATGTTCACGATTTCAGATATGTTCATGAGTTAAAAAAAATGTTCATGATTTTCAAAAATTATTCATAATTTCACGAAAACGAGAGTGACAGTGTATCTCGGTGATGTAGCAAAATGTGGTCATGTCCATTAGAGATTATGAATTTTTTTCTCCCATTGGACACATGGGCCGTTTTGCTAGTAAAAATAAAAGGCTATCCAGTGTGTAGGTCGGGAAATAGGACCTCTCTGCAAAGGTACCGCCAACCATGAATTAGGGCAACCGGTTTATTTGGAGATTGATATTACCAGAAAATCTTCAAGATGTTGAGGTGGCCAAGTATGCATACGCCAGTTGAAAACTCCTAGAGTTTGGTTCCACGCGCCGGGTTCGTTGATCAATTCCTAGCTGCCGCGTGACCCCAACAGCCCTAGCAGGTTGTTGCATCGAGCCCGCATTCATCCGGCAAACCAAGCACTGGATTTAGTGGTGATTTACTCAAGCATCTTAGGTCGGATCATGGTGGAGTATATTTTCCCAAAGTATTTGATGAATTTTGTGAGGGAACGCGGTATTATTCATGAGAGGACGCCTCCCTATTCGCCCCAATCAAATGGGATTGCCGAGAGGAAAAGCCGCATGATGAATGACTGGGTGAATGTAATGTTAGATGTTGTTGGTTTGTCTAAGGCATGGTGGGGGTGGCTTATTGACTTAGTATCATGTCTTGAATAGAGTTCCTAATAAAAAATAAAGAGAAACCCCCTTATAAGGAGTGGGTTGGGAGAAAACCATCACTTTCTTATTTGCGCACTTGAGGATGTTTGGCAAAGGTCAATATCCCTATTCCCAAGAAAGTCAAACTCGAACCAAAGAAATCAGGTTGTGTCTTTCTATGTTATGCCTAGCGGAGCATTGCATATAAATTTTTAGTAGTTAAATCTGAGGTACCTGATATGCATGTTGATACTATAATGAAATCTCATGATGCAATTTTTTTAGAATACATGCCATATAAAAGATACACATAGCATTTCTAGATTTTCTTCTGAGTTAAATCCTAAATTTAGTACATATGAGTATTTCAAACAATCACCTAAAGAAGGGCGCAACTTCCTTTTACTGTCTTATTTTTTGTTGTCTTGACAGACAAGTTGATTGTTTACTTGTCTGGTAAGTTCAACTTGGAAACCAAGTCGCTTTGAGATCATGATCATGATATGATATCGCATCTGGTCCTCTTATATATACTGCTTACCGGCCTTGGCCAAAGACACACTGAAAACACCTAGGGTTTTGCCTCTTGTCGCAACTTGTGCCAACATCATAGTCTACTCTATCCTGAATGTCAGCGTGCATGAGCGTGCGGGAGAGCAGGTCTCTGGAACCGTTCTTCCTTGTGATTTTACACCGGGGGAGGACGAATTAGATTTTTGGGAAACGCTCTGTGTGTCTGCTTAAGTTCGTCATCATGGGTCGTCTTTGGTCCAAGTCAGGCTGTGCTACTCATCGTCGTCTCCAACGCCATCAGTAGCAGATCATCGCCAATATCATCATCAACAATGTCGCTCTTGCAGTAACTCCGGCTATTATCGAACAGTATGTTATCGTGATCTGTTCATGTCTCTTTTTGTAGTTGTTGTTACATGTGCGATGCTGTTGTGCATGTTTTACTGTTCATCTAGTGTGCTAGATTGTTGCATGACACTTTTTGTTGTAGTCATGAACTAGAAAGGTTGGGCACTCTTTGCTACGCCATTAGTGTTGTTGAGATTCTTAAAAAAATTACTCATTTTGTTTTAAAATATAAGGTGCAGTACTTTTTTGAAAAGTCCAACCTTTTTAAGTGTGATCAAATTTACGAAGGAATACATGAAAATTCGTAATATCAAATTCGTGTTATTAGACTCATCATGAAATGAATTTCCGTATTTTTTTGGCTTAATATTGAGGATGTCGATATTTATTGTTCTAAACTTGGTCAAAGTTAAAGAAATTTGACTTTTCCAAAGAACTAATACCCTTTGTATTTTGAACTGATGGAATATTTAGTTTGGCTGATGGGGGAGACGATGGAGTGTGTTTATGATTATTTATAATGTGGTTATTTAGTGGGCATTTTATGGTGTGATTTTGTGTTATGCGCCAATCAACTCATACTTTTGTGGGTAAATTTCTATGTTGATGGCTACATGTACTATATTGGTTCTATAGTATCATCACATGGCGGCACTTCTTTTTTCTAGGTGGTAAGAGGGTGCACGGGGTTGATATATTTTTCTATCCGGTTGGTGATGATTGATTTGAAAAATCGTTGGCCCGATCAAAATCGTAAACCAAATTCAAACTTGAATATCTCAATCGAATAAAAGAGCTTCAAAATTAGGGAGTATGGTGAATTAAAATAATTAAGTGAGAGAGATCCTTGACAAATTATTGACCCGATCAAAATCAGGTGACTAAGTTCTAAACTGAAGACCTCAATTAATTGTGAGGACTTAAAAATTAGGAAGCATAGTGTATAGTATAAAAAAATTGAATGAGAGCTTTGAGAAATTGTTGACTTGGTCAAAATCGGGTGAACCAATTCCAATTGGACGCCTCAATTGATTGTGAGGCCTTTTACCTCTAGGGAGCTTAGTGATATAGTAGATTACTAGCAAAGCCCGCGCGGCGGCACGGCGCGCCCCGTTGATGCATCATGGTGAAACGTGCTACATGGTAGTAATGTTGGGTTGCCCTTTCCTTTTATTGACGAATTCGGACTTAAGACAAAAACCATATGGTGGGCCAAAGGCAAGTAATATAATGTCTGCAAGCAAATTTTAAAACATAGATTTAATCATCTCATTATCAATATATTTTTACAAAGTGGGAAGTACACATTGCGAATAGAAGATCGAACATGTTGTAGTCATTCATAGATTATTCTAGTGTGGCCTCAAGCAGCATTTGGGTTGTGATAAAGTGATACAGAGCTATTGCGATTAATGCACATAATTTTGTGGTGGTTTGGCACCGGTGTATGAGATAATTGAATATTTAGTTTTTGGGTGTTGAGGATACATGTGCAATAGTATGATGTCCAAAAAATGGTTGCATATTTTGCTAAGATCTTTCTCTGTCTTGTGTATTCATTTTGCTGAGTATTTATTTACTGGTGGGCCGTGTTGAACTCCCATTGCTTGGTGTGGACACATTCATGTGTTGAAATCAGGATTATCTGATTGCTTCAAGTATATGATAAATATGATTGTTACTGATAATGGTAAAGTATGTGTGATCTATTCTATGACCGACACACAAAAATTATGTTTATGGTGACCGAAAGGATTATGTGCATGATTTTTTGATTATTTAGTTCGTTTTGGAAGTAATTTGTTTGTCTATTTGTGTAAGTAAATATACTTTAGTTGTATATGGTCTTTTCTATTACATTTTTGTACGTTGTAATACATTGTGCCTCTTTATACATGTGAGATAGAGAAAATTGTGAATTACAACAACTATACAACTTATTCATTGGACGATTGAGCATGTGTCTAGGGGTACACGTATTTATTTGAACTCATCTTTTTTTGCTCATAACCTAAATGCTACTCCCTCCGTCCCATAATGTAAGACGTTTTTGTAAATTATGTTAGCTTGCAAAAGTGTCTTATATTATGGGACAAAGTAGTATTAGGTAAGTAGTCAAAAACAATTGGAAAGTAAACAATTAGCCTGATAAAACAGGAACTCCCTAAAAAAAAGATAAAACAGGAACTACCACCCGATAGGACGTGTTGTTGACCCGGAATCCAAATCACAATGAAAATGCAACACACACACACGAAGTAGAAACTCAATTGCATTTTTTGGGGGGAAACAAAAATTCAATTACCTTTTTTTTTCAGGAAACAGAAATTCAATTGCCTTGAACATAGCAAATTAAGAGGGAACAAATAATCAATGCAAACAGTAATTTAACAAACCATTATGGATTTCCCTGGCATCATGCTCTCGTCCTTTGGAAGTTCAACATCTCCACCTAAGTTACAGCCTGTAAATAAAATAGATCTAGTGGAAATAAAAGAAAGATCTGAAATAAAAATGAGGAGTCACTTCAGTCAAACCATTTTATTTTGAATTAGGCTAACCTGCATCACTCAATCAAACACTGTAATATGAAATACTGCACTGATCGATTCCTCGTGCAATTGATGTCAAACATGGACAATCAAGCGCATCCCTCTGGATCATCGCGTCTCTCCAGCACATATATAAGTTGTACTCTCAATCGATCAATGACAGAGATTTCATTTTTGATCTCGAACACGTTATCAGCCACGTTAGCTCTACCAAAGAGCAAAGCAGAGAGGAGGAAAAGATTGAAACTTGTCGGTGAGATGTCCGGCCACATTTCCTTCCTCCTCCACCCGATCCACGAGGACGGTCGCTGGTGCCATCCGCTTCGTCGCCGCCATGGAGTTGGTGGCCACCGTCGCTGCATCCAGGCCATCGGTCGCTTCGGTCGCCGTGCCGCCGGACGTGGCCCCTGTGGCGGTCACCGCGCCGCTAGACTAGAGCCTGTGGTGGCCACTGTGCGGCTGGACGTGCCCCAGCGGTGCTCACCACGCCCTTGGATGTGGCCTCGGCCGCCGCTGCATGTAGTACACGCGGACCGCCAGTGAACGTGGGGCTTGACCCCTGGCTGGCTGGTGTCTGGCCCAAGCGCCCCATGGTGCACGAGGCCGCCCTCGCGCCTCCGGCAGCCCCCTGGGCTTCGCCTCGACCCCCTCCTCCGCTGGTGGAGTGGCTCATGCCGATGCCCGCAACCAAGTTTGTCGATTCAAGCCACAACCCGCCTTGTTTTTCCTCCTGTGCCGATGCGCTCCGCAGTGAACGAGGATGGAGCGCGCCCACGGCACCGCCTCTCCGCAGCCGAAGATGGCCGTAGGCTCGAGCAGCCACGCGGAATGGCGCTTCGGGCGCCTCTTCGAGGCGCCGTCGCCGCCCTCGACCGCCGCTCCGGCTCGTGGGCTCCGGCGCACCTAGGATTTGCCGCCGCCCCGCTGCAGGGAGATCCTCGCGACCCCGTCGTCATCGCCTCTTTGTCGGACGAGGCGAGCTCCTCCTTCCGCGCCAAGCTCAGGGACTTCCGCAAGCCGGCCTCCCCCAGCGCGCGGGTCGCAAGATTCCTCAACTCCATTTTCGCCGTCAAGCGCATGCCGTATGCGCGATCATCGGCCTCGTCGTACTTGCGGTCCTGCCTGAGCAAGATGCACCATTGACGGCGCACCATACCGTGCGGTTCATCGACAATGACCGAGAGACCCCGGTAACGGTGCTGGGGCAGACCTATGGACGGTGCCGGCGCAGGAGGCGTCCTCCCGCTGGACTGGGGCTTGGGGCCGAAACGCGGCAGCAACGACGGGAGCTTCGAGGTGTCCTCGAGCAGTGGCGCCAGGCCGTTCTGGGCATGTAGATGACTACGGTGGCCGACGTACGCTGCCGCTGGGAAGGAGAGAGCCTGTTCTTATATATAGGCTTGTGCGGCGGTGGCGGTGTGCTTCGATTTTGCCGGGGCCTTCCAGAGACGACGACCAGACATGCGGAGAGGATCGGGAGGATAGATGCAAACAAACGATCGCAGGGCAACGACAACAAAGAACAACAAAAGTCAGCCGCACATGCACGAAGCCACGCAGAAGGATGCACGCAGCCTGCCGCACGGCAGAGCCCATGCAAGCAGATCAACAGGACAGCGGCGGCCTGCACGTCCCCTGCCTGCCCCACATGCAATCAAAATTGCTAAACCAACCCAAAGAAACATGACGCTAGTTCAAAAAATTTGAATCAAAACACCGAATCCACAAGGCGTTTGTACACCGCCGTGTACCAAAATAATACCACGCGGCAAACCCAAAACTCACCAAGAGTCACTTTCATCCAAGTGGCTGAATCTCAAGGCAAAAACTTTGCCTGGAATAGAGGCTTGGGTATTTACTGAAATTAATCATGAATTTTCCTCAAATTACAACACTCCATTTGTTTTTGAAAAGAAGGCCTATAAGTTATGTTTGAAGTCAAAGTTGCATCGTTTGACCATGTTTATAGGAACAACCACTAACAAGTAGTACAATACAAAATAAATATAGTATAAAATATATTTTGTTATGTATCGAATGATATTAATTGGGTACTGTAGTTCTTGATAGTCCTTCCTATAAATTTGATGAAACTTTACGCTGTTTGACTTCATTAGAAAATTTGGTTTGGCCGTTTGCTCTTGTCTGAGTGTAGTTGCATTGCATACGAAATTACATATATGGACAATACATGCTGAAAAAATGACTAGTATGGGAAAGTGCACATGCACAATTTTTTGTGTGTGGGAAACATACACGGTTGATAGTATCAAGAAAGTTCTAGTGATTTCGGCAGCTTGCTACTTAGAATTATAATAATATAGGAGAAAAGTGGAGATGCAACATGACCCCCATTTTTTTCTTGGGATTTTTTTTAATGTTGGAGCATACTCCCCATTTTGTAAGCCAAAGACTTATTATTTAAAATCAATTATGTTTTCCACACTGCTTACACAAATTATTTGTTCTCATTGGTACATGTTTATTACATTGAAGTACTATGAACCTGGTTGGTTGCACTTAGTTCGCGGGTCCGAAGGAGATGAGGGTGCGCTCGTTGTCCCTGACCTCCTCGAGTAAAATCGCTTTGTATGCACCGGCTTCGCCGTTGTTGTTCAATGCTTTAATGTCGAGGCGATATTTCACACCGGCGGCATTTGCCTCCGCACCGCTCACCACCTTGATGAATTTGAGCCTGTCGTGTGCCTGCTTGACGTGCTCTGCCACTGCCCACCCGCCCAGCTCTTGGACGTGTGGTTCGTTGTCGGGGTCTCCAATAGGATACCACTCTTCCTCGGCGGACGCTGCAAATGGGTAAGCCACGACAACAATCGCGAAAATGATGATGAGGAGGCTACCGGTCCTCATTGCTGACAATTTTGAGGTGGTGCGGGTTTAGCTTGATGTATGCGCTTATGCAACTTTGAGACCACTCTCGATGCTTGTTGTGGTGCTGGCTAAAGATGAATGAGGTGCAGGCATCTAAATAGGCACAACCATTGCAAGGTAGATATTAATTGCATATATATTTTTATATGCCATTTATTAGTATCAATCAAGTTGATGTATATCCAGATTATTATATTAAAGTACTTCCTAAATGGTAACCATGTACATGCAATGCACATAATATTAGACAATAAAATAATTGCATTGTAGATTAATATTTTGCAAGATAATAATTGCACGTTGATATTAGCTAGGATATAATAATTAATTGGTTGGTACTCGTAATAGCATATTGATTAAGGGAATGTGCTAAACCTATTTAGCGCTAAACACTGGAGTATCATAGATTAATTGACAGGGTTTTGTCATTCATGCCATTAGTTGTGTCTCACTACTCAGTTTTGCCACTAAAAATTATAATTGCTCAAAATATCAATGTTTCATGAAATGCTTGCTGAAAAATGCCATCATATACCTCAAAAATGCCATTGTTTCATTAAATATTCGCTAAAAATGGCATTGACACCATTACTGTTAGGTCAGACCAATTGATCATGTTATATGACCAAAATACCCCAAGACCTACATGTCAGGTCGCTCTATCTCACAATGATAAGTGTGGGTCCTACTTGTTAGGAGTAAGCAAGTGAATATTTTTTAGAGAAAAGTAAGAACGATGTTGAGGATTGAGTGGGACCCATACTTTAACATAGTGAGATAGAGGGAGAGCTGACATGTTGATCCATGGGTATTTTGGTCAATATAACATGGTAAACGGTTTTTGAGCTGACATTAATGGTTTATAGTAGTACTTTTGAGCATGAGCCTAACAGAGCGATGACATTTTTAATCGGTTAAAAATGCTAGTGGGAAAACTGAGTAGCGAGACACAACTAATGACATAAATGATAAAAACTCTAATTGATACGTGTGGTTGAACGGATGAGATATGTTGGATCTCCGCTTTTTTCTCTTTTACACACACACACACACGCACACACACACAACTGCGTATAAGAGCTCGTCACTAATGACTACAAATTTACCAATGAAGTGCAAGAATTTACGCCTGCTAGTGATATAGGATGTACCATTGATTCCCGTCTATAAATGTCCGTATTGACAATCAGTAAACCATGAGTTTATGTCGTCACTGGTATTTTTTTAGTTTCAATTGACAAGCTTTTTGTGTGCTTGCACAACACGCATCCACTTGTCCTTGGCTACAGGCAGAAAATCCTATCTTGCCTACTGCGAGATGTAACACCGGCTCGCCTGCAAGTGTTATTTTCCTGGGCCAATCCAGCCAGCTAATTTCCCTACGTTTGGAGTGACTCGCTTGACTCACTCAGATTTTCTTCAGAGTTTTATGATTTATTCTCAGGTTTTCTTATTTCCTTTCAAGTTATATTCTTTTCTTTTCAACTTCCCCTATTCTTTTCATTTTTTATATGTTCCCTTCTCTTATTTACCATTTTTTCTTTTTCCTTATATTTTTATTTCTTTTCTCTTTCTCCATTCCCATTTTTCCATTTTTGTGAATACTTTTAGAATTTTCACTTTTAAAACAATAAAACATAAAATTTTAAAATACATGAATACATTTAATACACCATTAATATTATTAAATACATGATGAACATGTTTTTTCAACACGAAACACACACTATTCTAAATACGCGATGATCACATATTGAATAATTTCAAAATATGCGATGAATACTTTTTAAATATGCGACATACATTTCATAAAATATGATGGGCAATTGTTTTTTAAATACACAGTATATAATTTAGATAAAATGAAATATTTTTCTGATCTACTTTCATATATAAATTATTTTCATCTAACTTATGATTTATTTTCTATGATTTTTCAAAGATTAAATGATTTTCTGAATTTCTGGTTTTAATACTAATTCAAATTTAAATGGATAAATTGCTAATCAACAATGTACCCAAAGGTGTGCATGGATGGCTGACAGTGGGCCCAGTTGACTGCCCAATCAACAGTCAACCGTGGCTTTGACTACTCCAATTTACCAGGGGGCCAGTGTAAGTGACTCATGTTTAAGCTTAATTAGCAGCGCAGGTCCACAGGTCACTGTGGATTGGGTTACGTTTAATTTAATTACCCCTAATCTAATGACCTTACAGACCGAGCCCACATGGCAGTGAGCCATCGACCGGCTTAAGCGCCGCCGACGCACTGGGGCACTTCGGCGGCCACTTGTCGTGGCGGAGGGCCCCGGGTTGGTCTCCATGCTTCCATTTGGCTTGCGGGGAGCGCCTAGCGCGCACGAGGCCGCGGCCAGGCAGTGGCTGATACATCTTCAATGTATTTATAATTTTTGATTATTCCATGCTATTATATTATCCATCTTAGACGTTTTATATGCATTATTATGCTATTTTATATTAATTTTTGGGACTAACCTATTAACATGGTGCCCAATGTCAGTTGTTGGTTTTTTCCTTGTTTTTGACTTTTACAGAAAATCAATACCAAACAGAGTTCAAATGGAATGAAACTTTTTGACGATTTTTCTTGGATCAGAAGACACATGGGAAGCTTCAGGAGGAGGCCAGAAGGTCTAGGGTTGAGCGACAAGCTCGAGAGACGCGCCCTAGGGGGGCGCCCCCAGGCTTGTGGGCCCATCGTGGCTTTCCTAATTAATCCTAATCTCAACTCCATAAATACCCAACTATTCCCTGTATACCATAGGGCACACCAAAAATAATTTTCCGCTGCCGCAAGCTTATATTCTCATGAGATCCCATCTTGGGACCTTTTTGACACTCTATCGGAGGGGGATTCGATCACGGAGGGTCTCTACACCAACCTTGCTACCCTTCCGATGATGTGTGAAAAGTTTACCATAGACCTATGGGTCCATAGCTAGTAGCTAGATGGCTTCTTCTCTCTCTTTGATCTTCAACACAATGTTATCCTCGATGTTCTTGGAGATCTATTCATTGTAATCTTCTTTTGCGTTGCGTTTGTTGAGATCAGATGAATTGTGGATTTATGGTCAGATTATATATGAATATTATTTGAGTCTTCTCTGAACTCTTTTATGCATGATTAAAATAGCTTTGTATTTCTCTCCAATATATTGATTTGGTTTGGCCAACTAGATTGATTTACCTTGCAATGGAAGAGGTGCTTTATGATGTGTTCAATCTTGCGGTGTCCTCACCCAGTGACAGTAGGGGTAGCGAGGCACGTATTTGTATTGTTGCCATTAAGGATAAAAAGATGGAGTTTATACCATATTGCTTGGATTTATCCCTGTACATCATGTCATCTTGCTTAAGGCGTTACTTCGTTCTTGTTAACTTAATACACTAAATGCACGGTGGATAGTGGTCGATGTGTGGAGTAATGATAGTAGATGCAGGCAGGAGTCGGTCTACTTGTCACGGACATGATGCCTATATTCCATTAAAAAATAGTCATGGTTACATCAACATATAAACAAGAAAGTGTGCATTGCGTCAAAACAGCTCACAAACATTTTACGACATTCATTATAATCAAAACACTCTTGAAATTCCTGCGCCTTTTAGCTTGCATCTTATTCTGCAAAGTGTGCTCAGAAACAACAAAGTTAGACAACAGTGGGAAAACAGGCAATACTTTGGAGTCTTGATAACCACTAGCAAGAAAAGTCGGTTCCAAATTCTTTGGTGTCTAGAGAATATAATATATGAGCTCCAATCATAAAGTTTCCTATTTTATTTACATGGTTATAGTAGGAAAAATGAATCCCAACAAATACACGTAGTTCACCGAAAAGGGAAGAAATAATAGGTGCATAAAGTGCGAATAATCTGCTTAGAAATGATGAAACACATCCACCCAAAAGTGTATGTTAACCATCACATAACACATGAAAACTCATGTAGACAAAAGTTAATTCTAACATTGCAACAACATAAACTGGGTAAGTGCCTTGGAATTCAACCTAGTAAAGGGGGCAATTGAAAAAAATGCAGAATTGATTGGCCAAAGTAAGTTCTGTTTGGACATGACCTAAAAAGGGGCACTAAATTTTCTTGGAAGAAACGCTTATTGTACTAAGGGACATGGAGACTATTAAGTGTAGTTCCTTGAGTTGGCAAATGAAAAGAGGGAACAAAACCACAAGAATAGGTGAATAGTTTTTTTACTTGATGTGCTTTTTGGCGCAAATATTAAACTGAGAAGTATGTATAGAACATGAAAGTGTGTCTTGGTAAGAATTAATGAAAGCAAATATGTAATGAACCATCAAGGAAATTGTGATAGATATAATCGCACAATCTAGAGTAATATAACCAATCAATTAGTAAAAATATCATGGTTTAAATATAATGAGAAGACACAATCCTGGCCTTGTTCCTTTCAGGAGAACATCATCGAGATAGCAAAGTAAGTCTATTGTGCACCAAATACTTCCAATTTAGGAGAACATCATGATGATAGTTAACTAAATCAAGTCGCACCAAAAGCACTCATTCAATAGGACATGCATTAAAGTGAAAAATGTGGGATATGTCAAGATCATATTACCACTCAAAGAAAATAGATAAGACTGGATGAGGTGTAGATGGGCAAATGGCATGTCTTAAAACTTGGAAACTAGCATCAGATCGTCTAGGTTATATGTCATGTTTTATAAGAAGCGTGCAGGAGATAGATCTCATAGAATAGTGAGCTATTTTTTAATTATAAACAAACATGGTAAATCTTAATTGGGCTCCTGCGGAACAAATACAAGCATTTCTACAAATAGATGGGATTAGCAGTCATTTGAGACCATTATGTGAGAAGACATGATTTTACAAACATGACAACTCACGAAAAATGTATAAAGCAGAGAAGAATTCATTGCCAATGCAACTCCTAGCCGAGTCACTCTATAGAGCATATACCAAGCGGTAAAACAAAAGCATTCTCCCTTTCATGGCAATAATTTTCCCTTGCAAATAAAAAATGGTATGTAGGGCCCATATCAACAAGCATTATGTTCTATTCACAAGAGGAGGTTACTTATTACTTACTACAAGTATATACTCCTATTGGCAAAAGTCAATAAATCAAAATACCCAGATACACAGGAGTACCATAATCGGGCCAAATTGAAACATATTCTCACTGTGATTAGAATGTGAACTCATACTTCCTACCTACCCCTAATGTCCTACTTATATAGACCATTCTACAATGACCTTATGACAGCAGCTGCTAACATGGTATAGCAATTTTTTTAATGATTTTCAAGTGTGTGAAAACTAAACCTACAACTATTGATGCTATGATTAAAGGGCATCACACTCAGTTTAGAAAAGCTTGATGTGCAATAGCTGTAACGAAATCAAAGTGTTAATGTAGGCTATACATGATATCTGAACATATACTGTTGGTCTTTATTTCCTTGAATACAAAACAAATAATTTTGTTCTGACGCTTGTCTGAAGCTGATAGTTCTTATTAATTCAACCTACAAGTACAATCATTTGCTCTTACTAGTAAAATATTATAATACTGTTTTCTTGAAGCCACAAAATAGCAAAATACTAAATCTAAAATTCCAAACTCAAATTAAAATGTATGGTAGTTGCTGAAAAAGGTAGCATCGTTCAAGAAGACGTCGAGTTGTATGATAGCTACGAAGTGGAATGGGGTGCTACTACCACATGAAATCCAACTAAGTACAAGGCTACATTAACGATAAAAAAATCTATATTTAGGTCACCCTTGTATAGTCTGATCCAAACTGACAAGATCAAAAGGACAAGGAGGTATGAGTTTTCGAGATCTTAGGTTATTTAATTAGGCGCTTCTAGCTAAGCCGGCGTGGCGATTATTGAAAAATCCGGATTTGCTTTGCGCAAACTCCATGAGGGCAAAATATTATCCGCATGGTCATCTTCTTGACACGGACTTTACGCAATCAACGTTGGCGACTTGGAAAGCTATTATGCATGTTATTGAACTTTTTTAAAAGGGGGTTATTTGGAGAGTTTTCGATGGATCTACTATAAAAATTTGGAGAGATAACTGGCTACCTAGGATTTTTGGCCTAAAATTAAATGGGTGTCTGAGTTATTTATAAGTGGGCTGGGAAGATTGGATGTGAATTGAATCAACCACTTGTTCTACCCCCACGATACCGAATAGATTGTTAAGGTGCGTATTCAATCCTCGGGGGGAGGGCGGTTTTATTTCTTGGCACCATGGGAAGAATGGTTTATTTTCTGTAAAAACCGCGTATAATCTAGCATTGAAGATCAAGGACTGCAAGAAGGATTGTGGGAAATCAAGTGGAGGTGCCAATGGGGATAGGAGGTTTTGGAATATCATATGGAAGACCAATGTCCCTTAGAAGATCATATTTTTTTCCTGGCATTCAAGGTAAAAGAGTTATGCACCATCAGGCTACTTTAGGTATGTGCTCTGTTTGTGGGATGGAAGATGAAAATATGTTTCATTCTCCGGTGACTCACCCGAAAGCAAGAGCCCTGCATATGGGGTCGAGGGAAGTGTGGAAAATTCCGAGCAAAGAGTTTTTCAATATCTTGAGGCCTGATTGGATGCTTATCTTGTTGGATCACTTAACCCCTATAGTATAGAGCAAATCTTATTTATTTTCTGGATGGGTTAAGGCATTTTACTACTCCTCTCAGTATATGTGAGGTGTGACCGAGTCCGCCTTCGGATTATATTAAGATCCATGTGGACGTCAGTTTTGTGGAGAGGATTTGCGCTATTTGTGTGGGGCTTGTTGCCAGAAACTCTGTTGGAGACGTCATTATCTCCTCTTGGGATTATATTGGTTCGTGCATGAGTGTTGATGAAGCGGAGCTTCAACCATGTCTTGCAAGTATTTATATCGATATCACTCTTCAAATGCATGTTATTTTTGAAACTATTTGCTCTGGATTCCTTTCTTGCCTATGATAATTTTGGTAGGCCATCTCTTGTGGATCTGAAGAAGGAAGCTCTAGCAATCACTAAGTTTCTTTCAAATTTTAAGTTGGTAAAGATCAATAGACATGTCAACATGATGGCTCACGAATTAGCTAAGTTAACCTTTGACAATAGGTCTGGCGGTTTTCTCTGTAATAGTTTTCCGCCCTGCACGGCGAATGCTATTAGGAACGATAGTATCAAACCTTTTTACTTAATTAATATATGGGATGTTTTCATTTCTTTTACTTATGCATCCAATTAGCAATAATCTATACATAATCATATTTAATAAGCAGGGCTTGCAACTCAAGGGTTATAACCACATGAGCGAATAAGAGAGTGTATCTCACCTTTGTTTGAACAACGAACAATTTTGACTCGCTTCAGCCTGAGTTAGCATCAACAAGTTGATACATGTCATTATCACTCCACTGTAACCGAACTATTATAGGCACAAATGTTGTAGTTTTAAGAGAATGGGTAATTAATGAATAGTTTACAATGATGGATAAATTAGAGTACTCCCTAGTTAGCATCAACAAGTTTATATATGCCATTATCACTCAACTGTAACCGAACTATTATAGGCATAAAGGTTGCAGTTGTAAGATATTGGGTAGATAATGGATAGTTTACAACGCTGGATAAACCAAAGTACTCGCTCTGTTCCATATTAAGTGAATGGAGGAGTATAAAATAAAATAAAGAATCTTACATCGCAATATTAGGGACCAAATAGAAAGATGTATAAAACATTTAGGTTAAGTTAACCAACTTGTGCTACAAATATCAAGAAAAGCTGATTGATTCATTTGGCCATTCATAGAGCACAGAAAAGAAATAAGTAAATAAATGATTGTGACTAATTAAGTGAGAGCATTAGCGTATACTACCTCAGCTAAATTGGGTTTAAATTCTGAAATATGAACTATGCAAACACATTGGCATTACTTATAGGCCATCGCCTAGCGGACCAATCCATGACACTACACTGTTGACACAATCGAAAGACTCAACGCAACTAAGACTGCACACAACACCATACCACCACCTATGTCGGGTGTACATTCGAAAGGTCATGCGAGGCCGAGACGATGCCACGACACATGTGTGCCATCAGCGTAGATGCAACATCGCCCAACAGAGACACACCAAAGATCACGAAGACCACCGAAGAAGAGCACAAAACCATAGTCGACCCCAAGCCGCCGCGTCACCACGCCATCATCCACACTCCACCACAATGTCAAGAGCCGTCGGTTACAACCAATAGTCATGTTCTCCAAGACAATGTCTCCCGGGTAGTAACGCCATGGTTGCCCGATCTAGTAAAACTAGATCTTGGGCTTTCGCCCAAAGACACCAGGCTTGAAGGACTTGGGTGGACTGAGGGGCAGTTTGGTTCAAAGCCTGGACACTATGCCTGGAGAGGGCTCCTGCCTGAATCCAGCCTGAATTGTTGGAAAAATTTGCTTGGCCAGGCTAGCCTCGTGCGGATGCGTTTGGCTTGCATCCTGGCAGTGCTGCTACTTTGCAGTATGATTTTTTAAACCTATCCCCATCACTTGTACGCAAAAGAAACTAGTAGAACGCCCGTGCGTTGCCACGGGCTCTTCAAAATTTATAATCCGTATCTTTTATTTATCATTCCCTCATCTTGGGTGAATGGTGTTCTAATTAGAAACACAACAATCAAGCATTAGGAAATTTCACCGAGCCAACAACAACGAAGAATGTGATATCTATCCTACTAATAAAGGAAGGTCGTATTTTTGGTCCGTCGTGCACTTCTGCAGAAAAGTCCATGTCCCTTTTAGAATCAACACACTGTCCGCTTGCACACGAAGAAAATACATCTCTACAATGGGGAACCAGCCGAGGCGAACAAACACTCAAAGTGCTATCCAATCTCAATTTCGTGCTCTTCCACTTCCATTGATAAAGATGGGTCGTTAAGGCTTTCCTCACGACGACCTCGAGCAGCCACCGACATTCCTCCCCACATCTATCCCTACCCCATGCTGCCGCCTGCACTGTCCTTGCTCCTCCGGTGAGGGTCACAATGTCCTCTACGATGGCCATGACCAGATCCATGGGGAGGCCACATTCTTCCATAGGAACCCAACCAAGCACACCATCCTCCACAACCATCCAATCCCAGCCCTATACAACGTCAAGACCGCCATCGATCCACTAATCAGGCTCACCGCATCCAAGTTCACTGCGAGTGTGTGACGAGTCTGTAGTCGACGTATTGACTTTGGCTATGCTCGCGGTAACACAATTAGATCCTGCTTGCTTTTACCATCACTTCATATCTCCCTAAGGCAGCGACACCACCCAGTCAATCACCACCACTTCTTGTGGCTTGCCCACATAAAATCACGAGAAAACCCCATGACAGTGCTGTAAGATCACCTTGGCGACCTCGACAACGATCGACTGGCCTAAGATCTAAGGTTGCCGCTCTCTATAGAGACCGGTAAAAGTAGGGGCGTGGCTCAGATTTGTTCTTCGATGCGCATGTCATTGGTCTACAACTCGCCTATCTCCATGCTCGAGACGACCAAGCTCGATGCGCAGGTTGCATACGAGCTATATCCAGGCCCTACGCTTTTTGGCTCACCGGCTCTATGGGTGCCAGGACTAGAGTCCTCGTCATCCACCAGGTGGATCAAGGAGGCCCGCCACCTAGGCTCTACATCGCAACACTGCCTTACTCCACGTGTGGTCTGCATAGACGCCAACCGACCCATCCTTGATCTGGTATTGTTGCAGTCTAAGACAAAATCTTAATTATTTGGATGATGCGCGATGGATATGTCATCTCTCAGTTGTAACGATTATCTCTTCTCATGCATCCCAACACTGGAGTTTGATGGCTTACTTTTCTCTCATCCGCTTGTTCTTGTTTACTACTATGTACTCTTGAGGGTGGCGTGAGTAGGCAATTTGATTTTATTAGTTTAAGCTGGGATTGATGATTTAGATTTTGTGTTATGCCGTAAATGGTAAAAAAACTTCTCTGATCTTTTAGTTACAAAGATTTTGTGTTTCACTGTAAAAAGTAAATAACCTTCTCTAATAAACATAAATATAACCTTTTGATTTTACGGTCTCAACTTTCCTACTCTCCAATACCGGAAGGATTTTTTGGTTTTATTTCATGACCTTCCTGAATGTCATTCAGTTAGAAAGGTAATGAAATATGTTATATTAAAGCAAATTATTAGTCATATCAAAGTGCAAAAGGCCATGTAGGAGTCAAATCATGAGTTTTATGGTTCTACTATAATTTGCAAGATCTGAGATTTCTACAAGTGTACAATTAGAAAAGAGCCAATTCAATTGATTATCACCTTCAGAATAGTAAGTTAGCAGTAGCACTTCTATTTTTCATGCTTGTCCAACTTGCTAGGTGGTTATCACTAAGCACATTGGAACGATGAGAATAACCTAACATTGGTACCTCCTTTTTTTCAAGCTCCGAGAGATGCACATTCAGGAATAAGTATGGCTACATACTTTCTATACGTGTGAGCTTCATAAAGGATTTTGAATGTGTGCATCAGTGGCAGAGCTAGACCAGAATTCATGAGGGGGTGGAACACAAATGTGAACTTTCAGAGGGAAAAATACCAATTTTTCTCCCAGCTAAGCCCTGTATTTATTTTTTCCTTCACAAAATTGTCCAAGGCTGGGGGGGGGGGCACAGCCCCCCCCGGAGTACACTAAGCTCCGCTAGTGGTGTGCATCTTGTTGAAGAGATCTGATATGTACATTTAATTAAAAAATATATGTTTCCATTAAAAATATAGATTGATTAAAAATGGAATTCAGATTACTCTACGAAGGAGAATTTTACTGGCAAAATTACAGTAAAAACAGTTAGGCCCTTGGTTGTAGTTTGGATCTTGAGTACATATGCACAAGAAGCTCGGTTTTACAAAAGTACAATCATACAGTAAGCTAAGAACCCTGCGAGCAATTGGAAGTGCATCAAAGTGAACTGATACATCCATTTTGCATCATGTTTACCTACTGTTATTTATAATGTTTTAATGCATAATATTGCTTTTTGGAGTATTTCTAATGCCTTTTCTCTCATAATATGCAAGGTACACACAAAGAGGGAGAATTCCGGCAGCTGGAAATGTGGACGTGAAAAAGCTACGTCAGGCTACCTATTCTACACAACTCCAAATAAGCTGAAACTTCACGAGTATTTTTATGGAATAAATAAGAAATACTGGAGCAAATAACCACCGGAGGGGGGGCACCTGGTGAGCACAAGACACCAGGGCGCGCCTGGCCCCCCAGGCGCGCCCTGGTGGGTTGTGCTCAGCCCAGCCCACCTCTGGTGACCATCTTCTAGTATATAAGTCATTTTTACATAGAAAAAAAATAAGGGGATGACTTTCAGGACGGAGCGCTGCCGTCTCGAGGCAGAACTTGGGGCAGGAGCACTTTTGCCCTCCAGCGGAGCGATTCCACTGGGGGAACTTCCCTCCCGGAGGGCGAAATCATCGTCATCATATCATCACCAACAACTCACCCATCTTGGGGAGGGCAATCTCCATCAACATCTTCAACAACACCATCTCCTCTCAAACCCTAGTTCATCTCTTGTGTTCAATTTGTGTACCGGAATTATAGATTGGTGTTTGTGGGTGACAAGTAGTGTTGATTACATCTTGTAGTTGATTATTATATGGTTTATTTGGTGGAAGATTATTTGTTTAGATCCAATATGCTATTTAATACCCCTCTGATCTTGAGCATGATTATCATTTGTGAGTAGTTACTTTTGTTCTTGAGGTCACGGGAGAAATCTTGTTGCAAGTAATCATGTGAACTTGATATGTGTTCGATATTTTGATAGTATGTATGTTGTGATTCCCTTAGTGGTGTCATGTGAACGTGGAATACGTGACACTTCACCATATGTGGGCCTAAGGGAATGCATTGTGGAGTAGTAATTAGATGATGGGTTGCGAGAGTGACAGAAGCTTAAACCCTAGATTATGCGCTATTCCGTAAGAGATTGATTGGATCCAAAAGTTTAATGCTATGGTTAGAATTTATTCTTAATACTTTTATTGTAGTTGCGGATGCTTGCGAGGGGGTTAATCATAAGTAGGAGGTTTGTTCAAGTAAGAACAGCCCCTAAGCACCGGTCCACCCACATATCAACTTATCAAAGTAGCAAACACGAATCGAATCAACATGATGAAAGTGACTAGATGAAATTCCCATGTACCCTCAAGAACGCTTTGCTTACTATAAGAGACCGTTTTGGCCTATCCTTTGCCTCAAAAGGATTGGGCTACCTTGCTGCACTTTTGTTACTATTACTGTTACTTGCTCGTTACAAATTATCTTGCAATCAAACTACTCTGTTACTTACAATTTCAGCACTTGTAGACATTACCTTGCTGAAAACCACTTGTCATTTCCTTCTACTCCTCATTGGGTTCGACACTCTTACTTATAGAAAAGGCTACAATTGATCCCATATACTTGTGGGTCATCAAGGCTCTTTTCTAGCGCCGTTGCCGGGGAGTGAAGCGCTCTTGGTAAGTGGAAATTGGCAAGGAAAAAATATTACTACGTGCTGAAATTTATTGTCACTTGTTACTATGGAAAGCAATCCTTTGAGGGGTTTGTTCGGGGTATCTTCACCTCGACCGGAACCACAATTAGCTACCCCTCAACCTACTGCATCTACTGAAAATATTGAATATGAAATTCCTTCAGGTATGATAGAACAACTGCTAGCTAATCCTTATTCAGGAGATGGAACCGAACATCCCGATATGCACTTGGTATATGTGGAAGAAATTTGTGGATTGTTTAAGCTTGCAGGGTTACCCGTAGATGAAGTTAAGAAGAAGATTTTCCCTTTATCTTTGAAGGGAAAATCATTGGCATGGTATAGGCTATGCGATGATATTGGATCTTGGAATTGGAATCGATTGAAATTGGAGTTTCACCAAAAAATTATCCTATGCATCTAGTTCATCGTGATCGGAATTACATATATAATTTGTGGCCTCATGAAGGAGAAAGTATCTCTCTTTCTTGGGGAAGGCTTAAGTCAATGTTATATTCATGCCCCAATCATGATATCTCAAGAGAAAGTATTATCCAAAATTTTTATACTCGGCTTTCTCATAATGATCGATCCATGCTTGATACTTCTTGTGTTGGTTCTTTTATGAAATAGACTATTGAATTCCGGTGGAATCTTTTGGAACGAATTAAATGCAACTCTAAAGATTGGGAGCTCGAAGAAGGTAAAGATTCAGATGTTAAGCTTAAGTTTGATTGTGTTAAATCTTTTGTGAATATCGATGCTTTTCAAAAGTTTAGCACTAAATATGGACTTGACTCTAAGATAGTAGCCTCCTTTTGTGAATCATTTGCTACTCATGTTGATCTCCCTAAGGAGAAGTGGTTTAAATATCACCCACCTATTAAAGAAGAAATTAAAGAATCAATACTAGCTAAAGAGGAAACTATTATTTATAATGTTGATCCAGTTGTTCCTACTGCTTATATTGAAAAACCACCTTTCCCTGTTAGGATGAAGGAACGTGCTAAAGTTTCAACTATGGTCAACAAAAGTTATATTAGAACAACTAAACCTGATGAACAAATCAAAGTAGAACCTAGTGTTGCTATGGTTAAGGATCTCCTGGAAGAAAATATAGATGGGCATGTTGATAACCAACAAGTATAGGGGATCGCAACAGTTTTCGAGGGTAGAGTATTCAACCCAAATTTATTGATTCGACACAAGGGGAGCCAAAGAATATTCTCAAGCATTAACAGTTGAGTTGTCAATTAAACCGCACCTGAAAGGCTTAATATCTGCAGCAAAGTATTTAGTAGAAAAGTAATATGGAAGTAACGGTAATAGTGGCAAAAGTAACAGTAGCAGTTTTGTAGTGATTGTAACAGTAGCAACGGTAAAGTAACTAAGCAAAGAACAATATGTGAAAAGCTCGTAGGCAATGGATCAGTGATGGATAATTATGTCGGATGCGATTCCTCATGCAACAGTTATAACATAGGGTGACACAGAACTAGCTCCAATTCATCAATGTAATGTACGCATGTATTCCGAATATAGTCATATGTGCTTATGGAAAAGAACTTGCATGACATCTTTTGTCCTACCCTCCCGTGGCAGTGGGGTCCTATTGGAAACTAAGGGATATTAAGGCCTCCTTTTAATAGAGTACCGGACCAAAGCATTAACACTTAGTGAATACATGAACTCCTCAAACTACGGTCATCACCGGTAAGTATCCCGATTATTGTCACTTCGGGGTTAACTGGTCATAACACATAATAGGTGACTATAGGCTTGGAAGATAGGATCAAGAACTCACATATATATTCATGAAAACATAATAGGTTCAGATCTGAAATCATGGCACTCGAGCCCTAGTGACAAGCATTAAGCATAGCAAAGTCATAGCAACATCAATCTCAGAACATAATGGATACTAGGGATCAAACCCTAACGAAACTAACTCGATTACATGATAAATCTCATCCAACCCATCACCGTCCATCAAGCCTACGGTGGAATTACTCACGCATGGCGGTGAGCATCATGAAATTGGTGATGGAGGAAGGTTGATGATGACGATGGCGACGGATTCCCCTCTCCGGAGCCCTGAACGGACTCCGGATCACCCTCCCGAGAGAGATTAGGGCTTGGCGGCGGCTTCGTATCGTAAAACGCGATGAATCCTTCTCTTTGATTTTTTTCTCCCCGAACATGAATATATAGAGTTGGAGTTGAGGTCGGTGGAGCACGAGGGGGCCCACGAGGCAGGGGGGCGCGCCCAAGGAGGTTGGCGCGCCCCCACCCTCATGGACAGGGTGTGGGCCCCCTGGCCTTGATTCTTTCGCCAGTATTTTTTATATATTCCAAAAATATTCTCTGTTGATTTTCAGGTCATTCTAAGAACTTTTATTTCTGCACAAAAATAACACCATTGCAATTCTGCTGAAAACAGCGTCAATCCGGGTTAGTTCCATTCAAATCATGCAAGTTAGAGTCCAAAACAAGGGAAAAAGTGTTTGGAAAAGTAGATTCGATGGAGACGTATCAACTCCCCCAAGCTTAAACCTTTGCTTGTCCTCAAGCAATTCAGTTGATAAACTGAAAGTGATAAAGAAAAACTTTTACAAACTCTGTTTGCTCTTGTTGTTGTAAATATGTAAAGCTAGCATTCCAGTTTTCAGCAAAGATTATGAACTAACCATATTCACAATAACACTTAGGTCTCATGTTTACTCATATCAATGGCATAATCAACTAGCGAGCAATAATAATAAATCTCGGATGACAACACTTTCTCAGAACAATCATAATATGATATAACAAGTTGGTATCTCACTAGCCCTTTCTGAGACCACAAAACATAAATGCAGAGCACCTCTGAAGATCAAGGACTGACTGGAAATTGTAATTCATGGTAAAAGAGATCCAGTCATAGTCATACTCAATGTAAACTAATAATAATACATGCAAATGACATCGGTGCTCTCCAACTGGTTCTTTTTGATAAGAGGATGATGACTCAACATAAAAGTAAATAGATAGGCCCTTCTCAAAGTGAAGCAGGGATTTGTAGAGGTGACAGAGCTCGATTTTGAAATAGAGATAAACAATATTTTGAGCGGTACACTTTCATTGTCAACATAACAACCAAGAGATCTCGATATCTTCCATGCTACACACATTATAGGCGGTTCCCAAGCAGAATGGTAAAGTTTATACTCCCCTACCACCAACAAACATCAATCCATGGCTTGTCTGAAACAATGGGTTCCTCCAACTAACAACAATCCTGGGGGAGTTTTGTTTGCAATTATTTTGATTTGATTTGAGCATGGGACTGGGCATCCCGGTTACCAGCCATTTTCTCGTGAGTGAGGGGCGGAGTCCACTCCTCTTGAGAATATTCCACCTAGCATGGAAGATATAGACAACCCTAGTTGATACATGAGCTATTCGAGCATACAAAACATAATTTCATTTGAAGGTTTAGAGTTTGGCACATACAAATTTACTTGGAACGGCAGGTAGATACCGCATATAGGAAGGTATGGTGGACTCTTATGGAATAACTTTTGGGGTTTATGGAAGTGGATGCACAAGTAGTATTCCCACTTAGTACAATTGAAGGCTAGAAAGAGACTGGGAAGCGACCAGCTAGAGAGCGACAACAGTCATGAACATGCATTAAAATTAATCAACACTGAATACAAGCATGAGTAGGATATAATTCACCATGAACATAAATATCGTGGAGGCTATGTTGATTTTGTTTCAACTACATGCGTGAACACGTGCCAAGTCAAGCCACTCAAATCGTTCAAAGGAGGATACCACCCTATCATACCACATCACAACCATTTTAATAGCATGTTGGCACGCAAGGTAAACATTATAAACTCCTAGCAAATTAAGCATGGCATGAGCAACTATAATCTCTAATTGTCATTGCAAACATGTTTTATTCATAATAGGCTGAATCAGGAACGATGAACTAATCATATTTACAAAAACAAGAGAGGTCAAGTTCATACCAGCTTCTCTCATCTCAATCAGTCCATCATATATCGTCATTATTGCCTTTCACTTGCACAACCGAATAGTGTGGATAATAATAATAGTGCACGTGCATTGGACTAAGCTGGAATCTGCAAGCATTCAATTCAAGGGAGAAGACAAGGTAATATGGGCTTTTTGTTAGATAAAAATCATGCATATGAGAGCCACTCAACATTTTCATTATGGTCTTCTCCTCTCGACCCACAAAGAAAAATAAAAGAAACAAAACTATTTACACGGGAAAGCTCCCAACAAACAAAATAAGAACGAGAAATCTTTTTGGGTTTTCTTTTAGTTATTACTACTACAAGCATGGAAAGTAAACTAGCTAAAAGCTACAACTAATTTTTTTTGTTTTTCTTAAGGTTTTTCAAACACACGAGAAGAAGGCTTAAAAAGAGAATAAACTAGCATGGATGATAGAATGAAAAAGTATGAGCACGAACAACTGGCATGAGTGTGTGAACATGAATGTAATGTCGGTGAGAAATACATACTCCCCAAAGCTTAGGCTTTTGGCCTAAGTTGGTCTATGCCCATGTATCAAAGTGGTCCCCTCCAGTGTACCGAGGAGGGTCCTCGGGGTGCCACTGGTTGGCGATCTCCTACGGATCCCACTGATAAACAGAATGATGGTGAGGATCGAGTGGTGGCTCCGGCTCAGGCTCTGGAGCTGATGTCAGGCTCCGGTATGCATGAATGGCCTCCGGCAAAACAAGGTACATGCTGTTCAAGCTGGTCATGGAGGAAGTTGGTGAGGCATGCATTCTCAGCGAAATAATAAAAATCTTCATAAATCCTGGCTTCTCTTAAGAACTCATCACAAGGCCATTCACACGGCCGAACTTCCGCAGTGCGAGGGAGATTATATGTGGGCCTCTTATTTTCTTCACTTTGCTTATCCTTTGAGCTTCGGCTCGAATAGCCCCTCAAAAATCTCTTCATCATTTTATGAAAATTTCTGAAATTTTTTAGTGACTCAAAATAAAAGTGAATCAAACTCAACAAGATTGATAGCAACTACTCCTACAAGTGCCTAGAGGCCATATCATGCATTAAAACTACTTGGGATCATATAAATTTGACATGCAATCTCAAGAACAGTGTCACCTAAGTAGCAAAAATTTGCAATAAATAAAGCAATAGAACAAAAACTAATTGGTCCATTGGAGGAGTCACATACCGAAGAACAATCCCCCAAAGCAGTTTTGTGAATGGAGCTTTGAGCAAGGAGATTGAAAATGGCAGCAAGACGAGCTAGAACTCGGGTTTGAGCTGGTGGATGGTTTTGTAAGTGCATCTAGTGCCCCTTAGTGATTTTGGTGTATTGAAGACTTATAGGTCAAGGGACTAATGCGTGTGTGAGTGTACACAGGTCTATAAGTCTATGAGGAGTTTGATATTTACAGGAAAAGTCGACCCCTAAAAATGAATATCTTCGACTAAAGATTTTTGTATTTCTGAAGACTTTCATGAAGACTTTGAAAGTGAAGAAATTGGTGTGTCCGTGAAGACTTGATATTCGTGCGAGGAATATGAAGCTTGAATACTTTCGTTTTCATAGTTTTGTTTTTCTCTTTCTTGAGTCATAGGAAACACCGTACTGTGAGGGGTCGAGGAAATACTAAGGAAAAATTTCCATGTGATGCTCAACTCAAAATCCTACACCTACCAATCCCTTCGAGTGAAGCCATTGTAAATCTCATACAGTTCAGTCAATTTCTTCAGTGACAAAGACGAAGTTCTTCTGGTCTTTGAGGAATTTGTCCTGACTGAGGAGTTAGGAATTCGCCAGTGCGGACTGCCTACATAGTGAGGAACATGATAGCCCTGAGGATTTTGGTACTCAAAATTCCGACCGTTGCTGTGCTATGCGCCAGCTGTTCCAAAATATCTATCCACCTAACGGTCATATCATTGAAGGGCATTTATGTCTTATCATGTCGGGCTGCTTCCTAGGCTATAAATAGCCGCCCCTACAACCACTAGCTGGTTGAGGCTGCTCCGAGAGAAACCGACACTTGTCATTTGAGAGCAACCCATCCTTTGAGGACTTTGAGCGAAAATCATCAAGTGAGGAAAAACCAAAAACCCAAACACCTACAAACCCCAAGTGATTGAGCATCACTGAAGAGATTGATCCTGAGTGGATCCGACGCTTGTTACCTTTCAAGACTGTGCTTCTTCCAGACGGTTAGGCGTCATGGTCTAGAGCATGCAAGAGGAATTGTGGATCGCCGGGTGACCAAGTTTGTGAAGGTTTGGAAGTCGCCTGAAGACTTACCACGAGTGATTGGACGAGGTCTGTGTGACCTTAGTTCAAGGAGAATACGGTGAGGATTGGGTGTGTTGGACTAAGTGTCCTTGACTGGGTGTCCAGGACTGTGTGTCCTTGAGTTTAAATACTCAGCCACTCCAACCAGACGTACAACTGCGACAGCAGTTGGAACTAATCTACCAAATCATTGTCTTCACCAAGCTTACTGGTTCTATTTCCTCAACTCTTCCATTTCCTCATAACTATGCTGTGTGTTTGTTCATATCTGTGTTAGAAGACCTTGACTGAAGACTTTCTCAATTTCCTCAGTTCAATTTCTTCAGTCTGTTTGTCTTCATCCTGTGTTATCCTGTGATTACGCTTCCTGTACTCTGTGCCTGTCTTGATTTCATCATGATGACTATGCTTGTATTCTATTATGTTTACCTTTGAGTACTTATTCCGCTGCTAGTAGTTCTTCGCTAAGGAATTTCCTCATCGGCAAATTCCTCAGTGAAGAATTTCATAAAAATCGCCTATTCACCCCCTCTAGTCAATATAACGCACTTTCAATTGGTATCAGAGCGAGGTACTCCCTTGTTCTGTGTGATTTTGGTTTAACCACCTGGAGTTTTAGTTATGTCGACCACAGATATGATGAAGGTGACATGCCCCATCTTTGACGGTCACGAGTATCCCAAGTGGAAGGCCATGATGAAGAAACGCCTCATGGCGATGAACAACGAGTTGTGGACCATCACTGAGATTGGCCTGACTGATCTGTGCAAGATGGCGGATGCTGATGACATTCGCAAGTATACTCTTCTCAACCTCATGGCGAAGGATGTCATCTGCTCCAGCCTGTCACAAAATCAGTTCAGGAATATCATGCATCTCGATCATGCGAAGCTCATCTGGGACCGTCTCTCTGAGGTCTATGAAGGTCATCGAACTTGTCATGATCCTTGGTTTGAGTACTTCAAGGAATCTCTCAAAATGATGACATTCGAACAAGAATCATCAGCATCATTCCTTATTGCAAAAGATGCTGAGGTAACTGAATACTACCTATCCGAGTCCAGTGATGATGAATCTGGTGATGAATTTGGACCCAGCTATGTCAAACTTGCTTCCCTTGCTACTAAACAACAAAGAGCTTTGCAAAAAGCTCACTATATGCTAAACAAGAGCGATGATATGTTGGGTGAGGAAATGGATCAGTCAAAAGCTTTGGCTGAAAGTCTTCAGAGACTTCATACTAAGTATGACACCCTTTAAGATCAACATAACGCTCTCTTATCGGATCATGAGAAGCTTTCTTATGAATTTCTTCAAAGAAAGCAAGACCTTGAGAAGCTAAGAGTGAGTTATGAAGATCTTCAGAAGGAGCGCGATTCATTACGTGCTCAACAAATCAGCGCATCTCAGGAAGAATTTGTTCCTCCATGCTTGAAGTGCATTGAACGTGAATCTGCTAATTCTTCACCTGAATGTTCAAATGCTGCTAATGTTTCAAATTCTTCACATGCCTCTGTTATCACTAATTCCTCATCTGAGGACATTGCTAGTATCACTGACGATGCAGGGCTGAAGGAATTGTACACCACATGCATGTACAAAAGCCTCAAAGGGCATCAGGCTCTTTGTGATGTGCGTAAAAAGCAGATCCTCAACAGGAACCCTAGGAAAGAGGGTATCGCCTTTGAGAGGAAACTCAATGCTGATGGTACATATTGGAAGCCTGAGCAGTACCCCAAAACTACATGGGTTGCTGCAAAGGGACCTCCAGTTGATCCATCTAACTTATCTGGATTTGCATGTGAATCTCCTCATTCTGATGATGAGTCAATTGACTCCAACTATAAGCTATTCAAAAATCAGAATGGTGAAGTATTTGCTAGATATGCTGGGACTAACTGCAGGAACGGCTCCCCTATGAAGAAAATCTGGGTTCCCAAAAGATGCCTTGAAAATCTTCAGGTGAATCTCATCATGACACCACCTATGATGAATAGGAACCCCAGATCAAATTCTTCATATGGACCAAATTCTTCATATGGATCAAAGTCCTCATATGAACATCATCGTGCTAACCCGTCTATTTCGCAGGGAAGATCTAAGGATTATGGATATGTGCATTATTCTTCAAATCATTATGTCCATAAGTCCTCGAAGAATTTCTCTGCTTACTCTTATGCTTACTCTAACCCCTCTTATGTGAAACGAAATGGACTGGCTTCTATGCCATCCTTCTCGTATGGAGCTCGCAGAATGATGAACTCTTTGCCACCTCTTCAGATGTGGGTGGTGAAGAAAAAGAACTAATCTCTTCTGCAGGGTCAGGTCTCCAGATGCACGTAATCGTCTGAAGAATTTGCTGGAGACCTGAGCATGCCTGAAAGGACGCAGGCTAATCATGAAGAAATAAACTTTCATTTCTCACGTCCTCATATTGCTTTATGAGTTCTTTTACATGATGAAATTGATCTGATGAATTGATGTCATATTCTTCACTGATGAAGTATATGAGTTTGTAAGCTGCACTAATTCATCTGCAGGATGATCAACCCAAAGCCACTAAGTGGGTCCTCGATAGTGGATGTACAAACCACATGACTGGTGACAAGAATCTATTGATGGATGCTCCATTATCACCGTCGCATCTGAAGCATATCATCTTTGCTGACAAAGGCAAAAGTCAGGTATTGGGTCTAGGTAAGGTTGCGATTACAAAGGATCGACACATGGACAAAGTCATGCTTGTTGAGTCCTTAGGATACAACCTTATGTCTGTCTCAATGCTTTGTGATCTTGATATGGTTGTTGTCTTCGGCAAGTACCATTGTGTTGTGGTTATGGAAGCTGACAATTCCAAAGTCTTCGAAGGCTTTAGGAGAGGAGACCTGTATATTGTTGATTTCTCTACAGGACCACAACCAGCCGTGTGCTTACTTGCAAAAGCTTCAGAAGGCTGGCTCTGGCATTGACGACTTGGTCATGCAGGCATGAGGAATTTGCACACGCTTGCGAAGAAGAATCACCTATGCGGAGCCTGTGAAGCTGGGAAGATGACCAAGGCCAAGCATCCAGTGAAGACTATCATGACCACCACTCGCCCATTTGAATTGCTTCACATGGATCTCTTTGGTCCTAATCATTATTCTGCTATCTCAAATGAAGCATCTCAATATGGCTTTGTTATTGTTGATGATTATTCTCGTTACACATGGGTACACCTTGTTACTTACAAACATGAAGTGCAGGAAGTCTTCAAACGATTTTCCTCGAGGGCTTCAACCAACTTTGGTGTGAAGATCAAGCACATCAGAAGTGACAATGGCACTGAGTTCAAGAATTCTGGTCTCAATGACTATCTTGATGAACTTGGTATTACTCATGAGTTATCTGCTCCTTACACTCCTCAGCAGAACGGCGTCGTGGAGCGCAAGAACAGGACTCTTGCTGAGATGGCTCGCACTATGCTTGATGAATACAAAACTCCTCGTCGTTTCTAGACTGAGGCAATTGATACTGTGTGCCACATCATCAACAGAGTATATCTTCACAAATTCTTCAAAAAGACTGCCTATGAACTCCTCACTGATAAGAAACCCAATATAAGTTATTTCAAAGTCTTCGGTGCTAAATGTTGGATTGGAGATTCTCATCACAACTCAAAATTTGCACCGAAAGCACATGAAGGTTTTATGCTTGGTTACGGAAAGGACTCGCACACCTACAGAGTCTTCAACAACGTTCTTCACAAAGTTGTTAAAACTGTAGATGTGCGGTTCGATGAAACTAATGGCTCACAAAGAGAGCACCTACCTACTGTGATAGATGAACCAGCACCTGAGGAAACTATCAAGTTCAAGGATACTGAGGATGTCATTCCTACTGAAGAATCTGCTGAAGAATTCATTCCAAAACATGAAGAACATCGAGCTAATGCACCTGAAGAAAATGGTGCTGAAGAAAACGCTGATCAAACTCTTCAACGACAACCATCTCATCCTCGCATTGCAAAAGAAGTGCAAGTTGAAAAGATCATCAATGACATCAAAGCGCCAGGTCCTCTCACACGCTCAAAAGCTTTACATTTTTCTAACTTTTGTGGGCAGTATGCTTTTGTCTCTATTACAGAGCCCACTAAGGTAGATGAAGCATTTTTGGAGCCTGAGTGGATTCAGGCCATGCAAGAAGAATTACATCAGTTCGAGCTCAACAATGTCTGGGAACTGGTCAAACATCCAGATCCTCGCAAGCACAATATCATCGGCACAAAGTGGATCTACCGCAACAAGCAAGATGAAAATGGTATTGACTTCGATCATAAGGTATACCTCTCCATGATAGGTTCCTTATTATACTTATGTGCATCTAGGCCAGATATAATGCTTAGTGTTTGCATGTGTGCCCGATTTCAAGCTGCACCGAAGGAATCACACCATAAGGCTGTGAAGCATATTCTTCGATATCTAGCTCACACACCAACACTTGGATTATGGTACACCAAGGGCTCGGCTTTTGGTATTGTTGGATATTCTGACTCTGACTATGCTGGTGATCGTGTGGATCGCAAGTCAACATCTGGAACATGTCATTTCCTCGGATGATCTTTGGTCTGTTGGTCCTCGAAGAAACAGAACTGCGTATCACTATCTACTGCTGAAGCTGAGTACATTGCCGCTGGTTCTTGCTGTGCCCAATTGCTATGGATGAAGCAAACTCTCAAGGACTATGACGTCAACATGAAGAATGTACCTCTCTTCTGTGACAATGAGAGTGCCATCAAGATTGCTCACAACCCAGTTCAGCACTCGAAGACAAAGCACATTCAGATTCTTCATCATTTTCTTCGTGATCATGTCTTGAAGGGCGACATTTCTATTGAGCATGTGAAGACTGAAGAACAGCTAGCCGATATCTTCACAAAGCCCTTGGATGAGAAGAGATTTAGCAAGTTGCGGTGTGAGCTAAATATCCTAGAATCTTCGAATGTTCTTTGAAAAGGACACTCATCCTAACACTTATGCAAAATTGATGACTTAGATGTGCAACACATGAAGAAACGTTTTAATTCAATCAATGAAGAATAACATTCTTAGTGTGAAAAAATTAATGAAGAATTTGATTCTCATAACCCTACGATAATTGTATGCGGTGTCTAAAATCATCATTCTTATACGGTGGGTCACGCCACCACCAAAAGTTGAAATTCCTCAAATTATTCATATTCTTCAACTTTGCATAATCTTCACTGGTTCCGTTGTTTTTCTTCATTGGCTATATATATATATGAGTTTATGTCCTCTACAGCATTCACTTATTGCTATTTCTTCAAGTTGGTTTTCTGCTAAGTGAATGTGATCGGACCCTTCCCCTCTATGCTATACTCAACCCAATCTATTCACAAATTCTTCATGTGCGTTCTATTTGAAACACGTTCAAAATCTTCACTGTGTCCTTGTCAGCTGAAGAAATTGAGAACGAAACTTTAAAACTAATCTTATCCAAATTTTCGGTTTTGCCGCTCAAATCGTTCCGCATCCCATGATAATTTTTTTTAATTCACCCACGATCTTACACGATCTCCACTACACAGTACATGGGTGACACATGTCGTGCGAAGGAGAAGGGTCAGGGGCACGTTCGTCCCAAATCTTCGGGTGAACAATTTTTCACTGCTACTATAAATACCCTCTCATCCCTTCCTCACTTCCTTTATTCCGCTCGATCTCTCTCTCTCCCACTCGAGCTTCCCAAACCCTAGCGCCGCCGCTACTCCATCGTCGCCAGTGAGGAAGAGCTTCACTGCCTCGACCTCGTCGTTGTCGTACTTGTGCCGACCGCGGAAATCTTCACCTCCGCCGCCGTCGTAGACGTCTTCCTCCGCCAAGTTAGGGCGTGGAAGATCTACACCGACAAACTCCACTGTTTCACCTCACTGTTCGTCGTGTTCTTCATTCAGGGTAATTAAAAGTTACTTTTGCTGCCCTCTTTGATTCAAAGTTTCTCTATAAAATCTTCAAAGGTGTTTTTATTCTTCAAATCTTCACACACTAAACACCTCACATGTCATCTGTTCTTGATTCGTTTCTCTAAGCATCATTTTTCTTCAAGATTCCTCAATTGTGTGGATCTTCGATCTATACAACTCTGGAACCTAAGACAAAGAACGCTTAGTGAAAATCTTCAAGACTCATCTGGTCAAATTCCTCAAACTTGTTCTTTTGGAAAAACCTTCTGAGAACGCATATGACCTCTCCAAATCCCTCGCAACTATACTCTATTCACATGTACACATGTCAGCTGCTGAATCACTAGGTTCTCATCAACTTAACTCATTTGCAGCGTTCCTCGAAGAAAAGTTGCATACTTCTTCAGAGAATTCGATTGTTCAAATTCCTCAACTGAAGAAAATGGCTGATGGTAAAAGGCCACAGAAGGGAGGAAAGAGGCCTGAGGTAAATACATCGTTTGATATCCCTGATGACATATATGCTGGGTACTGCACACCTACTGAGGAAACCAAGAATGAGCGCAAAGTGCGCAAACAGAGGATAGAGAGGAGATGGGCAAGAGAATGGAGGGAGTACAAATATGTCACTCCTAAGTACATGAAGAAATTCGCACTCAATCCTCCATGCCCAAGAGCTCCATTGGCACCTAGCCAAGTAGCAGATCCCACCAGCCTCAAGCATGGTGAGGACTATCCTGATGAATGGGCCAAGCGCCAAGGCAAGTTGGCCAAGCAAGCTAGAGAAGTAGTGAGGAAATTCAATGAAGACTCTGCTGTGGCTGCTGCTGCCTCTGCTGAGGCCTCTGTCAAGCCGAGTAAATCCATGTCTAAGAAGCCTGCTCGTAAGCCAAGTGCTTCACCAACAATGCCCTCACGGCCAAGTTCCTCAGCTGCGCCCTCACGGCCAGACTCTTCAAGGTCCTCACGACCAATCCCTCAAGCTGCTCCTTCAAAATCCTCAGCACCTCCTCCAAAGTCCTCAGCTGTTCCGACAAAGTCCTCAGCACCTGCGCATCTGGCCTCATACCAAAGGACTACGGGCATCTCCATTGCCTCTGGTGTCTCAGCAAGCTGATGACAATGAACTTGCAGAAATCATCAGAGACAGACAAGTTAGGGCCGCTAGAGCCAAAGGCACACCTGTGCCACTGCTTTTGGATCCCAAGCTGATCCTGGACTACATTGATCTCTGGCACAAGGACCCAAATACTCCTATGCCTGACTTCAAGCTGACGCCTAGTCAAAATCACATGCTGACTCATTTCATCCAAGAGGAGAAATGGAAATATGATCAGGCCAGGCAGATCAAGAAGGCCCAGTACAGAAAGGAGAAATACCTGAAGAACAACGTTGTCACTATGACCACTGATGAACTTGTAAAAATCCAATCTGAAATCAAAACCCTCAGCGATGACTTCCAAGCCTACTATGCTGATTGGCAAGCAGCCAAAGTTAGATTTGTAAAGATAACTGAACAGTTCACTTCAAATGTTGCTGCCCCAACGCAACAGGAAATTCCTCAGGCTGAAGCATCTGCTCAGCCGACTGAAGAACATGCCAGCACCGCTGATGACAATCAGGCTGCTGAAGAAAATGTGAGTCCAGGGCTGATGACTGCATTCCAGCCACTGAAGAAATTGCCAAGGCACCCACTAGTGGTGTGCCTGAAAAAACCGAAGAACTCAGGGCAACTGCATCAGTTGTGCCTGAAGAAAATCAACCAGATTCCTCAGCTGCTCCTGCACCAACATCAACTCCAATCCTTCCATCTGCATCAGATGTGAAGAAGACCAAGGCTGCAGAGCATGCTGCAGTGAAGAAAAGGAAAGCATCACCTGCTTCAGATTCTTCAGCTCCAAAGAAAATGAAGCCTATGACAAGCTCATTTGCACATCCGATTGATGTTGTTCCTATCTCAACCAGGCCATCAAAGGACATTGTTCCTTTTGATGAAGAATATGTGATTCCCAGCGGATCTGATGAAGAAACTCCTTCTGCTGCTTCGTCTGAACCATTGGATGAAGAAATTGAAGTGGATGCGATCCCTTCAACACCTATCATCTCCTCGCCTATGCCTTAGTTCACATCTGAAGAGGCTGGCGTTGAAGAAATGGAAGATGAAGATATGGACATTGGCTGCTCCACACCTGTAATCAGTGATGAATTCTGGGAAAGTCAGCATCCAAACTCTCCAATGTTCACCCCTCTACAGCAAATTCCTCAGTCCCCCACACAAACTGTTCACATGGGCTCTGAAGAAACTCATCCCACTGCATCTGTCCATGAGGAAATTCCAGCCACTAGCGCTGAAGAAACTGCTGCTGCTGAACAACCAACTACGCAGACTGCCACTGAGGAAGAACCAGAAATTCCTCAGCCTAAAGAACCCGCAATTGAGATTCCTGAGGTCGTGATGCAACTCACTGACACTCCTCTGCCAAAGCCAAAGGATCCATTCTCACGCAAGCAAAAGTTCAAGGCTGATGATTTCTTCGGCGAGCACGTATTCTTCGAAGATTATAACCCATATGATTCTCCTCGCATTAGGAAGAGGCGTTTCTGGACTGCTAGTCAAGCCAATTTCTATTCCTCAGTGCTATTCAACAAGGAGAAGATTTTCTACCATGAGCATATTCCTCACGTGGATATGGAATCTCTGCCGTGCTTCGCACCAGTCCTCAGTGTTCTTCACGATGCTGGACTGCTCAATTTTTGCTCTGACATCTGCGATTGGAATGAAGAACTGATTCTTCAATTCTATGCAACGCTGCACATCACCAGAAATGCTGAAGATGTGAATTCATGGGTGCTGGACTGGATGTCTGAAAACACTCACTACACTGCACCAGCCTCTAAATTGCTTCGTGCTCTACCACTCAGTCCTCCCCTTGAAGAAGCTTGCTGCATCTATAGTGAACCTGAGCTCACACATCATTACATGCAAGTGCTGATGAAGCCTTTGAAACCAGGTCAGGCACCACGAACAAAATTCCTCGTGAAGGAATTGCTGTACGTGCCCAGAACTGTCTATCGTATTCTTACGAGGACAATCAGTCCTATCAAAGGCCACGACTCATCTGATGAGGAAATTGTTGGCATCATGAAGAATCTGGTATTCAACATCGTTCATGGCATTCCTATCAATTATCATGATTTCTTCATGAGGACTATGGCCAATGTCGCACTGTCTCCATTTGAGCTGAAGCCTTATGCACCTTGGATCATGAGATTCCTCAGGACAAGGTCTTCACTCAACTACAAAGCTGATTTCCAGAATCATCTCAGCTACTTGCCCCCAATTGAAGTCCTCAAGCAGACATATTCCTCAGTTGATGGAAAGGGCAAGGCACCAGGTGTAATTGATGAAGGCATTCGTCCATTGGATGGTCAGTTTCGCAAAGCTACATCTTATTCCACCAATGATGACTCTGCCACACATGACTCTGCCAATGCACCTAAGTCCACTCCTCAAGCCACTGCTCTGCACGTGATGACTAACCGTGAACTTCTGCTTAGTCTTCACCAGAAGGTGGATCGAAATCACAAATGGGTTAAGCGTCAGTTTGGTTCACTTCTTCACAACATGACTGCCACACACAATGCAGTGAAGAAAAACCACTACTACCTCCATCAAGTCTTCGGTCGCACCTGGGCAATCCTGTCACATCTGTATGGTGAAGAAGATCTGAAGAACATGGGTCTTAATGAAGATTTTGACTGGTTTGCACCTCCACCGAAGAAATTCAAGAAGGTCAAGGTTCCTTCTCTGGTGGCCAGCTCATATTCTTCATCGCGCGACACTGATGAACATGAAGATTTAGACGACACTGCGGCAGGCCCTACATCAACCAACGACCCCAACAACGCTGGCGCTCCTTCATCAACTTGATTATCTTCAGGGGCGTTAGTCCTCAGTTTCGATCCTTTTGGTCATTTGATGACAAAGGGGGAGAAATTTGAGTTAGTCTTCAAGCGGGTCTATTTTATCGCCCATATACAACGTTTTTTTTGCTAAGTAACAACTCTCGTTCTTCTGAAACTTTATTGGATCGAGTTGTAATCTTAAACCCGATGGTGCTCTGATACTTTTGATGCACTATGCTCTGATACTCTTTTCTGCATGCTTATTCCTCTTTGATATTATTACACGCATGCTGAATTTCATCAGGCACCATACTTCATCATGCATTTCAAATTCTTCATATTATATGTTAAATGCGTGTATGAATTACAAGATATAGGGGGAGATCTCCATGATTCAACTCTTCAAGTGTGCATTGCTTCAAAAGCAAATTCCTCACTATGCACATCTTCAGGGGGAGTTCTTCTATATCTTGCAATCAAATTCCTCAATATCAGTATTTACACTTCATATGTTTATCCCTGTTGAAAACTTAACCTATATTGTCATCAATCACCAAAAAGGGGGAGATTGTAAGTGCATCTAGTGCCCCTTAGTGATTTTGGTGTCTTGAAGACTTATAGGTTAAGGGACTAATGCGTGTGTGAGTGTACACAGGTCTATAAGTCTATGAGGAGTTTGATATTTACAGGAAAAGTCGACCCCTAAAAATGAATATCTTCAACTGAAGATTTTGGTATTTCTGAAGACTTTCATGAAGACTTTGAAAGTGAAGAAATTGGTGTGTCCGTGAAGACTTGATATTCATGCGAGGAATATGAAGCTTGAAGACTTTCATTTTCATAGTTTTGTTTTTCTCTTTCTCGAGTCATAAGAAACACCGTACTGTTAAAGGGGGTCGAGGAAATACTAAGGAAAAATTTCCATGTGATGCTCAACTCAAAATCCTACACCTACGAATCCCTTCGAGTGAAGCCATTGGAAATCTCATACAGTTCAGTCAATTTCTTCAGTGACAGAGACGAAGTTCTTCTGGTCTCTGAGGAATTTGTCCTAACTGAGGAGTTAGGAATTCGCCAGTGCGGATTGCCTACACAGTGAGGAACATGATAGCCCTGAGGATTTTGGTACTCAAAATTCCGACCGTTGCTGTGCTATGCGACAGCTGTTCCAAAATATCTATCCACCTAACGGTCATATCATTGAAGGCATTTATGTCTTATCATGTCGGGCTGCTTCCTAGGCTATAAATAGGCGCCCCCTACAACCACTAGCTGGTTGAGGCTGCTCCGAGAGAAATCGACACTTGTCATTTGAGAGCAACCCATCCTTTGAGGACTTTGAGCGAAAATCATCAAGTGAGGAAAAACCAAAAACCCAAACACCTACAAACCCCAAGTGATTGAGCATCACTGAAGAGATTGATCCTGAGTGGATCCGACGCTTGTTACCTTTCAAGACTGTGCTTCTTCCAGACGGTTAGGCGCCATGGTCTAGAGCATGCAAGAGGAATTGTGGATCGCCGGGTGACCAAGTTTGTGAAGGTTTGGAAGTCGCCTGAAGACTTACCACGAGTGATTGGACGAGGTCTGTGTAACCTTAGTTCAAGGAGAATATGGTGAGGACTGGGTGTGTTGGACTAAGTGTCCTTGACTGGGTGTCCGGGACTGTGTGTCCTTGAGTTTAAATACTCAGCCGCTCCAACCAGACGTACAACTGAGACAGCAGTTGGAGCTGGTCTACCAAATCATTGTCTTCACCAAGCTTACTGGTTCTATTTCCTCAACTCTTCCATTTCCTCATAACTGTGCTGTGTGTTTGTTCATATCTGTGTTAGAAGACCTTGACTGAAGACTTTCTCAATTTCCTCAGTTCAATTTCTTCAGTCTGTTTGTCTTCATCCTGTGTTATCCTGTGATTACGCTTCCTGTACTCTGTGCCTGTCTTCATTTCATCATGATGACTATGCTTGTATTCTGTTCTGTTTACCTTTGAGTACTTATTCTGCTGCTAGTAGTTCTTCGCTAAGGAATTTCCTCATCGGCAAATTCCTCAGTGAAGAATTTCATAAAAATCGCCTATTCACCCCCCCTCTAGTCGATACAATGCACTTTCAGATTTTTTCTGGAGGAAGATGAAGTGTCTGGGTGGAAGAATAAGTGGAGGGGTCCCACATGGGGTCCACGAGGCAGGGGGCCGCGCCCCAGGGAATGGGCGTGCCCTCCACCCTCATGGGCACATGGTGAGGCCCCCTGATGTGTTCTGAGAGCCAATAATTCTTAAATATTCTAGATAAAGTCATATTAAATTTCGAGGGCATTTGGAGAACTTTTATTTTCGGGGTATTTTTTATTGCAAGGATAATTCTAAAAACAGACAGAAAATAGTATTTTTGCTTTATTTAAAGTAAATAATAGAAAGTAAAAAGAGGGTACAGAAAGTTGTGCTTTCTAACTTCATCCATCTCATGCTCATCAAAAGGAATCCACTAACAAGGTTGATCAAGTCTTGTTAACAAACTCATTCCGAATCGCATGAAACCAGATAATTTCGAATAACACTAGTTTACCTCAACGGGGATATGCACATCCGGAACAATAAGAATATCATATTTCTTCTTGACAGTAGGAAGAGGAAATTCGAAACCTCCAATAATAATCGTTGAAAATTTTCCAATAGAATTGATACTATGTACTTGAGGTTGTTTCCTCGGAAAGTGTACCGTATGCTCATTACCATTAACATGAAAAGTGACATTGCCTTTGTTGCAATCAATAACAGCCCCTGCAGTATTCAGAAAGGGTCTACCAAGAATAATGGACATACTATCGTCCTCGGGAACATCAAGAATAACAAAGTCCGTTAAAATAGTAACATTTGCAACCACAACAGGCACATCCTCACAAATACCGATAGGTATAGCAGTTGATTTATTAGCCATTTGCAAAGATATTTCATTAGGTGTCAACTTATTCAAATCAAGTCTACGATATAAAGAGAGAGGCATAACACTAACACCGGCTCCGAGATCACATAAAGCGGTTTTAACATAGTTTCTCTTAATGGAGCATGGTATAGTTGGTACTCCAAGATCTCCTAGTTTCTTTGGTATTCCACCCTTATAAGTGTAATTAGCAAGCATGGTAGAAATTTCAGCTTCCGATATCTTTCTTTTATTAGTAACAATATCTTTCATGTACTTAGCATAAGGATTCATTTTAAGCATATCAGTCAAACGCATACGCAAAAAGATAGGTCTAATCATTTCACCAAAGCACTCAAAATGCTCATCATCCTTTTTCTTGGATGGTTTAGGAGGAAAAGGCATGGGTTTCTGAACCCATGGTTATCTTTCTTTACCGTGCTTCCTAGCAACAAAGTCTCTCTTATCATAACGTTGATTCTTTGATTGTGGGTTATCAAGATTAACAACAGGTTCAATCTCTACATCATTGTCATTGCTGGGTTGAGCATCAACATAAACATCATCATTAATATTATCACTAGGTTCATGTTCACTACCAGATTGTGTTTCAGCATCAGAAATAGAAATTTCATTGGGATTCTTAGGTGTGTCAACAACATGTTCACTAGAAGCATGCAAAGTACTATCATTTTTCCTTTTCTTCTTCTTAGAAGAACTAGGTGCATCAACATTAGTTCTCCGAGAATCTTGCTCAATCCTATTAGGGTGGCCCTCAGGATACAAAGGTTCCTGAGTCATTTTACCCCCTCTAGTCACAACTCTAACAACATTATCATTTTCTTATTTTTTAATTCACTGAGCAAATCATTCTGAGCTTTAAGTACTTGTTCTACTTGAGTGGTAGCCATAGAAGCATGTTTACTAATAAGTTTAAGTTCACCTTTAACTCTAGACATATAATCACTCAAGTGTTCAATCATATAAGCATTGCGTTTCAATTGTCTACCAACATAAGCATTGAAGTTTTCTTATTTAACAATAAAATTATCAATCTCATCTAAGCATTGGCTAGCAGACTTATAACGAGGAATATCACCTTCATCAAATCTATAAAGAGAATTTACCTTTACTACCTGTGTTGGGTTATCAAGACCATGCATTTTTTCAATAGGTGGTAAATTCTTAACATCTTCAACTTCAATACCTTTTTCTTCCATAGATTTCTTTGCCCCTTGCAATCTTCAGGACTGAGAAATAGAATACCCATTTTCTTCGGAGTTGGCTTACACTACAAAAAAATACACTTCCGTGATGGTACGTGTTTGTCACAATAGGTCGCGTTTTTTGTCATGCAGGTACATCCATGACGATTTTATGACAGAATCAAGATAGTCATACCTGTGCTGTCGTAGAAGTGTTCCATGACATTACCAAAATTATCATCACGGAAGTGTCCACTTCCATGACGATAAATTGCGCGTCACAGAATTGCTTTTGTCAAGGGTGACCGACACGTGGCATCCACCGTAACGGAACGCCGTTAAGCTATCGGGTCCGGTTTTGGATCCAATAACTCGTTAACAGCCCCGACCAATGGGGATTTTCCATGTGTAAAATCATCATTGGCTGGAGGAAACATGTGCCGGCTCACCATTGGGACAGATGTCTGTTGGGGAACGTAGTAATTTCAAAAAAATTCCTACGCACACGCAAGATCATGGTGATGCATAGCAACAAGAGGGGAGAGTGTCGTCCATGTACCCTCATAGACCATTAAGCGGAAGCGTTATGACAATGCGGTTGATGTAGTCATACGTTTTCATGATCGACCGATCCTCAGTACCGAACGTACGGCACCTCCGCGTTCAGCACACGTTCAGCTCGATGACGTCCCGCGAACTCACGATCCAGTAGAGCTCAGGGAAGAGTTTCGTGAGCATGACGGCGTGGTGACGATGTTGATGAAGCTACCGTTGCAGGGCTTCGCCTAAGCACCGCTACAATATGACCGAGGTGGATTATGGTGGAGGGGGCACCGCACACGGCTGGGAGAGATCAATGATCAACTTGTGTGTCTAGAGGTGCCCCGTGCCCCGTATATAAAGGAGCTAGGGGGGAGGCGGCCGGCCAAGGAGGAGGGCGCGCCAAGGGGGGAGTCCTACTCCCACCAGGAGTAGGACTCCCTCTTTTCCTAGTTGGAGTAGGAGAGGAGAAGGAAGGGAAAGAAGAGAGAAGGAAAGGGGGGGCGCCGCCCCCCTCCTTGTACAATTCGGACTAGAGGGGGAGGGGGCGCGTGGCTGCCCTTGGCCTCCCCTCCTCTTCTCTCACTAAGGCCCATTAGGCCCAATATACTCCCCGAGGGGTTCCGGTAACCCCCCGGTACTCCGGTAAATGTCCGAAACCTCCCGACCTTTTCAGTATCTGAACATAGTCATCCAATATATTGATCTTTACGTATCGACCATTTCAAGACTCCTTGTCATGTTCGCGATCATATACGGGACTCCGAACTACCTTCGGTTCACCAAAACACAAAAACTCATAATATCGATCGTCACAGAACTTTAAGCGTGCGGACCCTACGGGTTCGATAACTATGTAGACATGACCGAGACACGTCTCCGGTCAATAACCAACAGCGGAACCTGGATGCTCAAATTGGTTCGTACACATTCTACGAAGATCTTTATCGGTCAAACCGCATAACAACATACATTGTTCCCTTTGTCATCGGTATGTTACTTGCCCGAGATTATATCGTCGGTATCTCAATACCTAGTTCAATCTCGTTACCGGCAAGTCTCTTTACTCGTTTCGTAATGCAACATCCCGCAACTAACTCATTAGCCACATTGCTTGCAAGGCTTATAGTGATGTGCATTACCGAGAGGGCCCAGAGATACCTCTCCGACAATCGGAGTGACAAATCCTATTCTTGATCTATGCCAAAACCACGAACACCATTGGAGACACCTGTAGAGCACCTTTGTAATCACCCAATTATGTTGTGACATTTGGTAGCACACAAAGTGTTCCTCCAGCATTCGGGAGTTGCATAATCTCATAGTCATAGGAACATGTATAAGTCGTGAAGAAAGCAATAACAGTAAACTTTAATGATCAAGTGCTAAGCTAACGAAATGGGTCAAGTCAATCACATCATTCTCCTAATGATGTGATCCCGTTGATCAAATAACAACTCATGTCTATGGTTAGGAAACTTAACCATCTTTGATCAATGAGCTAGTCAAGTAGAGGCATACTAGTGACACTATGTTTGTCTATGTATTCACACATGTATTATGTTTCCGGTTAATACAATTCTAGCATGAATAATAAACATTTATCATGAAATAAGGAAATAAATAATAACTTTATTATTGCCTCTAGGTCATATTTCCTTCAATGTCATCCACTCATTGGACCCAAGGCGCATATGATACGTCGACACGTGGCACGACCCAATAGAGGCCCATTCCTATGAAAAGGCCGGCCCGTTTGACTTGGTAAAAAGGTGGCGGGCCGGCCCACGGAAAGACCGTTAACGGAATGTTTGCATATAGCCAATTTACAGCCCGCTAACTCACGGCCCGTTACGGCCTACCGGAATTAGGCCCAGTAGCGTCATCTGGGCCGTCCAATATGATTCCAGCCCATTGTAACTTTTGGCCCATGTATGGCCCATGACGTATTTCAGCCCATATGAGTCCCTTTGTAACTCTTGGCCCATTAACGGCCCATGGTGAAACCGGCCCACAATGAACAGTGTGTCGCTTTATACCCATTAGCGGCCCATTATTCCATTGGGTCGTTTCCAGCCCGTGTTACCTTTCGGCATTCTCAGGGCCCATTTATTCTTGGGCTCATTTCCAGTATTCGGTTACTTATGGACCGTTACTGGCCTTTTCTGCTTGTGGGCCAAATTCAGCCCGTGGATACAGTCGGCCCGTTTGTGGCCCGTTAATCTGTTGGGCCATTTTCATAGCATCATCAAATACGGCCTATTAACGGCCCGTTATGGTCAGCCCATAAAACGTACGATTTCCACTCTAGCCCATTTACGGCCCCTTATACGGCCCGTACAAGGCCCATAGATGAGACGGCCCGTAGAAGGCCCATTGATCCGACGGCCCATAGAAGGCCCATGGATCCGACGGCCGATAGAAGGCCCATGGATCCGACAACCCATAGAAGGCCGACGGATCCAACGGCCATATAAGGCCATGGATCGTCCATCCCGTAGATGGCCCATGGATCGTACGGCCCGTGGAGGGCCGTGGTCACTACAACATTTGGGTGAGTTGGCCCCCATTTGAACGATATAGCATATTCAAAGAATTATCCTACTCTATACTATCACCTCTAAAAAACATACACTATACAATAAAGAGACTAAGGCATAGAAACGTAAATAATCCTACACTATACAATAAAGAAATTACAGCCGATTATACCCACTGGGCATTATGGTTCGGCACCAGTGATAATAAAGCATACACAAACAGCAAATTACATACACTGGGTAAATACAACTCCTACATCATGGACGCGCATCAACATAACTTACCATTTGAACTATAATCTCTTCAGAAAATAGGATTGGCCGGATTTAGATAGCACAAATTTCAGTCTGCAAAATCTCTAATTCCTTCGTTGTTACCTTAGTGTCTTGTTTCATTTTTTGACTCCTGCATCTAATACATGCATGTCTAGTCTCAACTTGTTGATTGTACGTTGAGAATCATTTACACGTTGTCTTGCCACCTCTAGTTGATGCTCGAGAACATCAGCACATTCCAATTCCAATCCATAATCATTTGGTAATGGCCATGCCGCACTGCTCGTAGATCTTTGTGTTGATGTCACTTCATCCTGAAATGTTTCTGTAAGTACACATGACTAGGGCAAAAATATAGTTATAACAGTGAAGCGAGCAAGACAGACTATTCTGTACATGGCAAAACAGGACTAACAATAATGTTACACGTCATGAAGCATAAGCAGGTGATATTTTAAAAATTATAAAAAAGGTAGTTTGTGCAGCCTGCATACAGAAATCTCTCTTAGCTCACCAAAGGAGCATGATGTTGGGGCCCAATCCAAAACACAGACAAGTTACAAATTTAGACAACACGTTGCGTAGAAGTAAGCAAGCAGTTGGCCATTCTGTAACTCAATTAAAGTCTTAGGGAGCATAATGAACAGCAGAGAGTTTCATACAAACATACTACAACAAGCAAAACTATGCAATCATTAGCCTAGTATAAACTAGATTGTGAGCCTCATGCAATAATAGTTGGTTAATAGACTTCAAAGCTTCAGGCACACTTCGGTAGAGTAATTAAATGGTAAGATTTTTAATTATGTCAACTAATAGTTATACAAGTACCCAATATCAGGCATCATTCTTCGAGCATCTCATTAACTGAGGACAAATAAAGCAATTGAAAAGAGCAAATTAACTATGCCTGAAACAAACAAGGAATTGAACTGTTGAGTTGGATATAGTGACTTACCTTAACAGGTTGAAGAGGCTCAGCGCAACTCCTACTTCTCTTGCAAGGCTCCTTCCTAACATCTTGTACTGGGAAATCCTCAATCTTATCTTCATTGCACCCCCTCTGCAAGGTGACACAAACTAGTTACTCGTCTCCTTGGAAGATAAATATGCATACTTTCCAGTCTGTGAACACAAAAGGATGAGATTATAACAAAACAACACCACATAATGAAACATGCCGCATCTCTTGCACTTGCACACAATGAAATGATCATTTACTATGTCTGCACTATGTAAAAACTAGGCATACCTTCGAACTGGATCTCCGGGTACTCTTGGAGAGCCTACTTTAGTGTACAGCCAAACCTTTATGTCACCTATGAGTTTGAAAAGGCCCCACTACAGCAGCCCTTAGTGTTTAAATCGTTGACAAGCTCTGTTAGAGTGTTAGGTCAAGAACAGCAAGTAATCAAAGCAAACAGTCCTAGTATGGCTGGCTGATACAAACAAGCAATTGAACAGATGTGTGAGCAAATCTTACATATCAAGAAAAGAAGCAAAGAAGGAGGCTTAAAGACCATCACTTGACTGACCAGATTTAAGGGGCATTTAAACATCATGTGCAATGTATGAACTAACATAAACATTGCATATTCCAGATTCTACAATGGAATGCACATGTATTAGGTTATGCCATGTATGATGATGCCTAAATGTACACTATAGCAGGCATGAGTGATTCATCATTGCACGCACAATTGAATTGCAAGTTAAGGGCCAGTTCTATTCTGGCTTTTCAGGGCTTATTGTCAAAATAAGCCATAAAAGATGTAAAGAAGTCATTTTTGAGTTATGGGCTTGGGCTTAACTAATTTCGCCTTGGAGGGGGGGGTGTTTTGGGTAGAACCTCACTAAAAATTGAAGGGAAGGGGAAATAGTGAAATGACTCTGTTGTCTGCCTATATTACATTCAAAATGCAACTGCTGACGCCCGCGTCACACCTCACCCTCAAGTAAAAACAAACACACAAGCATTCATTGCCCTGCCCGCTTTCATCTCCTCTCCCCTTTCCCTCTACCTCGCCCCCCTGCCTGCAACACTAGGGTTCCTCCAGCGAGCCGTCGCCACCGGTCCCATCTTGCCTGGTCCTCGATGATGCTCTGTCCAGCTAGGCTACATGGCCGGCGGGTAGGGGAAAATCTCCCTGGCTGCTCCTCCCTCTGGCGCCGCCCCTCATTCTCTGGTCTCCAGCAACTGCTCCACTGTGGTTCGTCCAACGCACTACTCCGGCAGGCGCTGCACAACTACGGCTGATGCCACACTGCGGCAGAAGGCACCTTATTCCCCATCCCCACCTCCAAGGCCGTGGCCTTGAGGTGCTGTTGAAGGGATGAGCTCATCCAACAAGGTGAGGATCTCCTCTGATTTTTTGCCAAATTTTCATTCTGATCCACTATACGATGAATTGCTATGACCTGCCTCTGCTGCTGCTATATGATGCATTGCTATGAGCTGCTCCTGCTGCTGCTATATGATGAATTGCTATGAGCTGCTGCTGCTATATGATGAATTGCTATGAGCTGATCTTGCTGCTATATGATGAATTGCTATGAGCTGCCGCTGCTGCTATATGATTAGTTGCTATAACCTGCTCCTGCTGCTGCTGTATGATGAATTGCTATGAGCTGCTCCTACTGATGCTATATGATGAATTGCTATGAGATGCTCCTGTTGCTGCTATATGATGAATTGCTATGAGCTGCTCCTGCTGCTGCTATATGATGAATTGCTATGAGCTACTCCTGCTGCTATATGATGAATTGCTATGAGCTGATGTTGGTCTATTTTCCTATCATATTAATTACTGCACTGGGTTCAATTTGTGATGTTTGCAAGTCAAATTAATTTTCATATGGGCAACAAAATGAAAAAATATAATGCAATCTAGACTTTTCACTGATCATACCAAAGATAAGTTGAAAACGCAATGAAAAGAAGTGGTTGGCTTATTACATGGAGCTTATATTCACATGTGCTTATTTTCTTAGGATAACTTGTAATAACTGTCCCTAAGAAACTTGGCCAATAGAACTTACATACAAATAACATGTCACGATGATTGCAATGGAGGAGTGATGTACCATAGCACACTGTATAGGCTCACCGCTGCCTCCCTTTTCTTGCGATGTTCCATGAAATTACCACATACATCTTCTACTTTCTCATTGTGTAACCCTATCTGAAAGTTGACACGGCTAATTTCAGACATCTCTACATGATAATACATTGCATATCCCTTGTGCATATTTAAACCACCAATTAATGATTGTGTGCGTAGCATAAACTAGCCATGACTCTGTGTGCTCGACTAGCAGGCACTCTAAGGGAGCCTAATGTAGTGCACTGGAATTCCTACATGCCACCTACGATTTTGTGTAATGTACTGCCTCTGTTCCTAAATATATGTCTTTGTAGAGATTCCAGTATGGACCACATACAAATGTATATAGATGCATTTTCGAGTGTAGATTCACTCATTTTGCTCTGTATGTAGCAATACAAGAGAGAGAGACGCACTTACAAGATCATAGTAATGCCTCAGTCTAGGATCTTGGTTGGCCAAGATGTTAGATCCAGAAGAAACATTGTCCTTGCAGTTTTTGCCAGCTGCATAACAGGTAACAGCGACCTGTTAGTATATTTGAAGTACATCGGGCAGGTGATGCTGGATGGGTTTAAAGGTGACAAGTACCTAGGCCGTGGCGGGTGCTTGGCATCTTGCCAGACGGTGGGAATCAGGTTAGAAACGTCAAGGGTGATGACGCTGCACTGGTTGTCGGGGTCCGGTAAGGAGATCTAGTATCGTCGAGTAGGGTGTTTATGGAGCAGCTCCGGTTGGGTGGACTACAGTGTGGTCGAAGCGGATCTGTGGCCGGGGACGAGGGCGTAGGTGAAGCTGCTCCGGTGGTTGGGTTAAGGATGGTGTCGACGATGCGGATCTGTGGCTGTGGACGGGGCGTCATAAGCTGCTCCGGTAGGTTGGATGAGGGTGTGAGGAAGTGGATCTGAGGCCGTGGACTTGTGAGTTGGCAAAGCGGCCCCAGTAGGGTTGATAATGGTATAGGCGAAGCTACTCTGGTGGGGTTGACGATGGTGTTGGCAAAGCGGCTCCAGTAGGGTTGAGGAAGGTGTCGGCAAAGAGGATCAGAGGCTGTCGACGGGGGCGTCGGTGGGGCAGCTCCGGGGGGGGGGGGGGGTGGACGAAGCATCTCCGGTTGACGAGAGTACCGGTGAAGCAGATCCAGCGCCATGGACAAGGCCGACACTGAATGGGATGTGGTGCAGTGGTGGATGAGCAGTCTACTTGTTTCTATGAGTGCTCCCAATCATAAAAGATGTCAATGATAATATATCTATATGTGAAAACCTCTCTTTCCTTATTACTTCCTATTAATTGCAACAATGACCAAAGCTATGTCTGCCAACTCCCAACAACTTTTAATCATCATACTCTTTCTATGTGAAGCCATTACTCTCAATAAGATCAATATGAACTCTTTGTTTCTTTTTATTCTTTTTATCTTTTATTTTATTTACCCAAGATCATGGCAAAATAATCAAGCCCTTGACTCAACACTAATCTTTACTATATATAGCTCTCGGACTCGATTGCATAGAGGGATCATAAAGCAAAACTCAAAACTAGATCATGCCATAAACTTTATTTTACTAGATTAAGATACTACTAATAGGATCGAACTAAGAAAAACGGTAAAGATAGGAGTTGTGATTGTGATACGATACCGGGGCACCTTCCCCAAGCTTGGCAGTTGCCAAGGGGAGTGCCCATACCCAGATACTCAATTCTTCTTTGTTGGAGGAGACGGTGGTGGTGATGTTGGCTTAGTTGATGGCTTAGTCTTCTCCCTTAATTTGCGCTTAAGGACGGCATTTTGATCCCTCAGACCATCAACTTCCCACTCCAGGTTTAATATCTTTTTGCATAGGTCCTGCTTATTTTCCTGCAAGAGACGAAAAGGGATAAACTCGAACTTGGGTTTCTTTACCCTATCAGGGAGACTTGACTTTTTGAACTCCACGTGCATGTCCCCAGGTTGAGGTAATGGTGCTTCGTCTTCATATAAGCTCGTCTCCTCCTTCCCCTTGGGTTCATAGTCCTCTTCTTCCTCCATGGTCCATCCATTATGTTCCACATCTCCATAGACCCTTGGATTTGCTAAGTAGTCATCCACATAGCTTTCTCCTTCCGAATCCTGGGAAGACATGTTGATCTAATCTGCAACAGGACAGCTTGAAACAAAGACAGGAGATTTTTGCGTAATACGGGAGTCAAAACCTTCGGGAGAATATATAATGAATTTTTACCGACCAAAATACGTAACGTGCAAGAAAACGGAGTCCGGAGGGCACACGAGGTGCTCACGAGGTAGGGGGGCGCGCCAAGGGGGGTAGGGCGTGCCCACCACCCTCGTGGGGCCCTCGTGTCCTTCCCGGACTCCTACTTATTTTTCTATTTTTCTAAATATTCCAAAATGGAGTAATATTGCCTTAAAAATTGTTTTGGAGTCGGTTTACTTACCGTACCACATACCTATTCCTTTTCGGAGTCTGAAACGTTCCGGAAAGTGTCCCTTATGTATTCCTCCGGGGTTATGGTTTCGATAATATTGGTTTCAACATTTATGGGATTACCTGCGATATAATATTTAATTCTTTGACCGTTTACCACCTTTGGATTTGTGCCCTCGAAGTTGTTGATTTTTATGGCACCAGAACGATAGACCTCTTCGATGACGTAGGGGCCTTCCCATTTAGAGAGAAGTTTTCCTGCAAAAAAATCTTAAACGAGAGTTGTATAGCAATACATAATCACCTACATTAAACTCACGCTTTTGTATCCTTTTGTCATGCCATCTTTTAACTTTTTCTTTAAACAACTTGGCATTTTCATAAGCTTGGGTTCTCCATTCATCAAGTGAGCTAATATCAAATAACCTCTTCTCACCGGCAAGTTTAAAATCATAGTTGAGTTCTTTAATAGCCCAGTATGCCTTATGTTCTAGTTCAAGAGGTAAGTGACATGCTTTTCCATAGACCATTTTATACGGGGACATACCCATAGGATTTTTGTATGCAGTTCTATAAGCCCATAATGCATCATCAAGTTTCTTAGACCAATTCTTTCTAGACCTATTAACAGTCTTTTGCAAAATTAATTTGAGCTCTCTATTGCTCAACTCTACTTGACCACTAGACTGTGGGTGATAAGGGGATGCAATTCTATGATTAACATCATATTTAGCAAGCATTTTACGGAAAGCACCATGAATAAAGTGTGAACCACCATCAGTCATTTAATATCTAGGGACTCCAAACCTCAGGAAAATAACTTCTTTAAGCATTTTACTAGAAGTGTTATGATCAGCACTACTAGTTGGAATAGCTTCTACCCACTTAGTAACGTAATCAACAGCAACTAAAATATGTGTGTATCCATTAGAGGCAGGAAAAGGTCCCATATAATCAAAGCCCCAAACATCAAACAGTTCAATAAAAAGTGAATAATTCATAGGCATTTCTTGACGTCTACTAATATTACCAATTCTTTGACATTCATCACAAGACAAGACAAACTTACGGGCATCCTTGAAGAGAGTAGGCCAATAAAAACCAGATTGCAATACCTTATGTGCAGTTCTATCTCCAGCGTGGTGTCCTCCATAAGACTCGGAATGACACTTGCGTAGGATCTGTTCCTGTTCATGCTCAGGTACACAACGCCTAATAACACCATCTACTCCTTCTTTATAAAGATGTGGGTCATCCCAAAAGTAATGTCTCAAATCATAGAAGATCTTTTTCTTTTGTTGGTATGTGAAGCTAGGTGGTATGAACTTAGCAACAATATAATTAGCATAATCAGCATACGATGGAGTACTACGAGAAGTACTTATAACATTTAATTGCTCATCAGGAAAGTCATCATTAATAGGTAGTGGGTCATCAAGAATATTTTCTAACATAGACAAGTTGTCTGCAACGGGGTTCTCGGCTCCCTTTCTATCAACAATATGCAAATCAAATTCTTGTAGCAAGAGAACCCATCTAATAAGTCTAGGTTTAGCATCTTTCTTTTCCATAAGATATTTAATAGTAGCATGATCTATTTGAATAGTTACTTTAGAATCAACAATATAAGATCTGAACTTATCACAAGCAAATACAACTGCTAAAAGTTCTTTTTCAATAGTAGCATAATTTCTTTGAGCATTGTCTAGAGTCTTACTAGGATAATGGATAACATTTAATTTCTTATCAACTCTTTGCCCTAGAACAACACCTACAGCATAATCACTAGCATCACACATAATTTCAAAGGGTAAATTCCAATCAGGTGGCTGAACAACAGGTGCAGAGACTAATGCTTTCTTAAGTATTTCAAATGCTTCTACACAATCATCATCAAAGACAAATGGTATATCTTTTTGCAATAAATTAGTCAGAGGCCGAGAAATTTTTGAGAAGTCCTTAATGAACCTCCTGTAAAATCTGGCGTGACCAAGGAAACTTCTTATACCTTTGATGTCCTTGGGACATGGCATCTTTTCAATAGCATCAACCTTGGCTTTATCAACTTCAATACCTCTTTCAGAAACTTTGTGCCCCAAGACAATACCTTCATTAACCATAAAGTGGCACTTTTCCCAATTCAAGACAAGATTAGTTTCTTCACATCTCTGCAAAACTCGATCAAGATTGCTCAAGCAATCGTCAAAAGAGGAACCATAGACGGAAAAGTAGTCCATGAAAACCTCACAAATCTTTTCACAAAAGTCGAAGAATATAGCCATCATGCATCTTTGAAAGGTAGCACATGCATTACATAAACCAAAAGGCATACGTCTATAAGCAAAAGTACCAAAAGGGCATGTAAAAGTAGTCTTTGATTGATCTTTAGCCGACACAAGTATTTGAGAGAAACCAGAATAACCATCTAGAAAGCAATAGTGTGTATGTTTGCATAATCTTTCTAGCATTTGATCAATAAAAGGTAAGGGGTAATGATCTTTCTTAGTAGCTTTATTTAATTTGCGGAAATCAATTACCATCCTATAACCTGTGATAATCCTTTGTGGAATCAATTCATCTTTATCATTAGGAACAACAGTAATACCTCCCTTCTTAGGGACACAATGGACAGGACTTACCCACTCACTATCAGCAACGGGATAGATTATACCTGCCTCCAGAAGCTTTAGTATTTCTTTTCTTACCACTTCTTTCATTTTAGGATTTAGACGTCGTTGAGGATCACGAACTGGTTTGGCATCTCCTTCCAAATTTATTTTATGTTGGCATAGAGTGGGACTAATGCCCTTAAGATCATCAAGAGTATATCCAATAGTAGCACGATGCTTCTTCAGAGTTTTCAATAATCTTTCTTCTTCATGCTCTGAAAGGTTAGCACTAATAATAACAGGATATATCTTCTTTTCATCAAGATAAGCATATTTAAGATTATCAGGCAAAGGTTTAAGCTCGAACACGGGATCACCCTTGGGTGGAGGAGGATCCCCTAAGATTTCAATAGGCAAGTTTTGTTTCAGAACAGGTTCCTGTTTAAAGAATACTTCATCTATTTCCCTTCTTTCATTCATGAACATATCATTTTCATGGTCTAGCAAATAGTGTTCTAAAGGATCACTAGGAGGTACTGCAATAGAAGCAAGACCAATAATTTCATCCTTACTAGGTAATTCTTCCTCACGATGTTGTTTACTAAATTTAGAGAAATTAAACTCATGAACCATATCATCCAAGCCAACAGTAACAACATTCTTTGTGCAATCTATGGTAGCATTGACAGTATTTAAGAAGGGTCTACCAAATATAATGGGACAAAAACTATCTTGTGGAGAACCAAGAACTAGAAAATCAGCAGGATATTTAGTTTTCCCACACAAGACTTCAACATCTCTGACAATTCCCATTGCTAAAATAGTATCTCTATTGGCAAGTTTAATTGTGACATCAATATCTTCTAACTCAGCAGGTGCAATTTCATTCTTAATTTCTTCATATAAAGTATGCGGTATAACACTAGCACTAGCACCCATATCACATAAGCCATGATAACAATGATCCCCTATTTTAACAGAAATAACAGGCACGCCTACCACGGGTCTATGTTTATCTTTAGCACAAGGTTTAGCAATTCTAGCAGTTTCACCTTCAAACCGAATAACATGCCCATCAATATTATTAGACAAGAGATCTTTAACAATAGCAATATTAGGTTCTACTTTAACTTGTTCAGGAGGTGTATAAGTTCTAATATTGCTTTTACGAACAACAGTTGAAGCTTTAGCATGATCCTTTATTCTAACAGGGAAAGGTGGTTTCTCAATATAAGAAGTAGGCACAATAGGATCATTATAAGTGACATTCTTTTCTTCAACTTTAATAGGTGCAGCTGCTTTTACTTCTATGGGAGGATGATATTTAAACCACTTCTCCTTAGGGAGATCAACATAAGTAGCCAAAGATTCATAGAAAGAAGCTACTATCTCAGAGTCAAGTCCATATTTAGTGCTAAACTTACGGAAAATATCGGTATCCATGAAAGATTTAACACAATCAAACTTAGGTGTCATACCTGACTCCTTACCTTCATCGAGGTCCCAATCTTCAAAGTTGCGTTTAATTCTATCCAATTAATTCCATCTGAATTCAATAGTATTCATCATAAAAGAGCCAGCACAAGAAGTATCGAGCATGTTGCGATTGTTTTAGAAAGCCGAACATAAAAACTTTGCATAATTATTTCTCTCGGGAGCTCATGATTGGGGCATGAATATAACATTGATTTAAGCCTCCCCCAAGCTTGAGCGATGCTTTCTCCTTCGCGAGGCCAGAAATTATATATGTAATTGCGATCACGATGAACAAGATGCACAGGGTAATACTTTTCATGAAATTCCAACTTCAATCTTTTATAGTCCCGGAATCTCATATCATCACATAGCTTATACCATATCAATGCATCTCCCTTCAAAGATAAAGGGAAGACCTTCTTCTTAGCAACATCATCGGGTATACCTGCAAGCTTAAATAATCCACAAACTTCATCCACGTATATTAAGTGCTCATCGGGATGCTTTGTTCCATCTCCTGTAAAAGGGTTAGCAAGCAGTTTTTCCATCATAGCCGCAGGAAATTCAAAAGGGGTTTCATTTTCAATAGGTTCAGTAGGTTGAGGAGCAACTCTTTGCTCTACTGGATGGGGTGAAGATACCCCAAACAATCCCCTCAGAGAATTACCTTCCATAGTAATAAGTGACAATATATTTCAGCACACTATATAAATTTTTCCTTACCAAATTCCACCTACCAAAGGCGCTACACTCCCCGGCAACGGCGCCAGAAAAGAGTCTTAATGACCCACAAGTATAGAGGATCTATCGTAGTCCTTTCGATAAGTAAGAGTGTCGAACCCAACGAGGAGCAGAAGGAAATGATAAGCGGTTTTCAGCAAGGTATTCTCTGCAAGTACTGAAATAAGTGGTAACAGATAGTTTTGTGGTATGATAAATTGTAACGAGCAACAAGTAACAAAAGTAAATGAAGTGCAGCAAGGTGGCCCAATCCTTTTGTAGCAAAGGACAAGCCAGAACAAACTCTTATAATAGGAAAAGCGCTCCCAAGGACACAGGGGAATATCGTCAAGCTAGTTTTCATCACGTTCATATGATTCGCGTTCGATGCTTTGATAATTTGATATGTGGGTGGACCGGTGATTGGGTACTGTTCTTACTTGAACAAGCATCCCACTTATGATTAACCTCTATTGCAAGCATCCGCAACTACAACAAAAGTATTAAGGTAAACCTAACCATAGCATGAAACATATGGATCCAAATCAGCCCCTTACGAAGCAACGCATAAACTAGGGTTTAAGCTTCTGTCACTCTAGCAACCCATCATCTACTTATTACTTCCCAATGCCTTCCTCTAGGCCCAAATAATGGTGAAGTGTTATGTAGTCGACGTTCTCATAACACCACTAGAGGCTAGACAACATACATCTTATCAAAATATCGAACGAATACCAAATTCACATGACTACTCATAGCAAGACTTCTCCCTTGTCCTCAGGAATGAACGTAATTACTCACAAAGCATATTCATGTTCATAATCAGAGGGGTAATAATATGCATATAGGATCTGAACATATGATCTTCCACCAATTAAACCAACTAGCATCAACTACAAGGAGTAATCAACACTACTAGCAACCTACTAGCACCAATCCCGGACTTTGAGACAAGAATTGGATACAAGAGATGAACTAGGGTTTGGAGATGAGATGGTGCTGGTGAAGATGTTGATGGAGATTGCCCTCTCCCGATGAGAGGAGCATTGGTGATGACGATGGTGATGATTTCCCCCTCCGGGAAGGAAGTATCCCCGGCAGAACAGCTCTGCCGGAGCTCTAGATTGGATCCGCCAAGGTTCCGCCTCGTGGCGGCGGAGTCTCGTCCCGAAAAGTTCCTTCTTCTTTTTTTTCTCATCGAAAGACCTCATATAGGAGAAGATGGGCATCGGAGAGGCACCAGGGGGCCCACGAGATAGGGGGGCGCGCCCTAGGGGGGGGCGCCGCCCACCCTCGTGAGCAGGGTGTGGGCCCCCTGGCCTTCATCTTTGGCATGGATTTTTCTTTATTTCTTTTAAGACGTTCCGTGGAGTTTCAAGACTTTTGGAGTTGCGCAGAATAGGTCTCTAATATTTGCTCCTTTTCTAGACCAGAATTCCAGCTGCCGGCATTCTCCCTCTTTATGTAAACCTTGTAAAATAAGAGAGAATAGCCATAAGTATTGTGACATAAAGTGAAATAACATTCCATAATGCAATAAATATCGATATAAAAGCATGATGCAAAATGGACATATCACTGACGCCCTCGGCAAGGGTCTTGCCGGGGGCCCGGCAAGGGTCTTGCCGTGGCGTTGATGTCATCCCCGACAAGGGTCTTGCCGGGGGTCTTGTGGATTTCCTCGGCCAGGATCCTGCTGAGGGTTGCCGTCTTCTGGTCCTCATTTCAACTCATATGTTTATGAGCTTGACGAAGATTTGCATGCCACCACAGAGGCGCCTCCCGAACCTTGGTTCCGACGCAGTTGGTTAGGTTGGAGCCGGTGGGCTCAAGGGTGGCTCACTCCGCTGGCATCGGGCAAGTTGCCTCTGCAAGGCTCTTTCCGAGGCTGCGGGGGGGGGGGGGGGTGCCTCGGCAAGGACCTTGCCTAGGGAGTCCACCTCGCCCTCTTGCCCTCCTGCGCTTTTGGTCTTGGCGTTGCCTTGGTTGCCTCGTGCTTCAGCTTCTCTCCGGCTTCCCTCCTCTGCCCTGCTAAGTGTGGCCGCGGCGCATGGTTCTGACTGCCCATGCACAAGTAAAGGGGTCAAAATGAGAGCCCCTAATTTTGTACACCGACAGGATCCCCGGGGCCTGGGCCATACATAAGCACGACGCGTTGTTGGGCTAGGCCCAGAACGGTGGGCGGGCAGGTGGGAGGATTTTACTGTAGTAGTTTCTCGTCCGCTGCGCTTCCCCACGACCTGCGTTGAAGGCGCGACATGGAGGGTCGTGCGTGACGTGGGGGTCATGCATGGGGAGGTTTCCGCACGCATGCGTCACATCATGGTAAAGAGGCGGCCCGTGCCTTCCCCGTAAAAAAGTAAACGGCCGCGGGCACGCTACTCATTTACCCCCTGTGTCTTCTCCAATCTCAGAGCTGCCATTCCTTCCTTCTTCCACAAGCCCCTGCTCGCGACTGCTGCACTTTTTCTACCCTTTCCCTTCCACCGCTCGCAGCCGCCATGGCACCCAAGACTGGCAAGGGCAAGGGAGTGGCCAAGAACACCGGAGGGGCGGAGCCACTGGAGAAGGAGTTGGCGGCGCGACAGACGGAGCTCGCCTACTTTCCCTCGATGGTCGATGCAGCCCACCTTCAGGACAACTTCAGGTCGCTGTGGGGGGTCAAGACGGGGGGGGGGGGAGACGACGGGGCATCCTGCCACACGCGTCATCCCCGCCAACTGCGGCAAAGTCGCCCCGAGTCTCGGTATCCCTTCTTCGTCGATTACTTCTCCTGCGGCCTCTGCCCCCCTTCTCCGATTTCTTCAATGACATCATGCATACCTTCGGCTTCCACCTCCTAGATTTTACCCCAAACGTCGTGGCGTGCAAGGATCTCTTCACCCATCTCTGTGAGGGCTTCGCCGGAGTGCACCCCAACACGGTGCTTTTCCGCCATACTTCTTCCCTCGGATTCAGCTGGGAGGCACCATCTCCGGTTGTGTCGCCTGGATCCCAAGGTCCAAGGGGACATACCCGAAGGGTGCTCGGAAGGAGAGGTGGGAGGAGTGGCGGGGCCGGTGGTGTTGGATTGAATAGGAGGATCCACAAGAGTTCTGCCGAGTTCGCCACGCGCCGCCGGTTCGCGGCAACGATTGGAGCAGCGTCGACGCTGATGACGCGAAGCTCACAGTCGCCACCACCAGGATTCTTCGCCTCACCGAGGCCGGGCTCACCCTTCAGATGATCGGGGCGGATTTCATCCGTTGCCGAATCACTCCGCTACATAACAAGGGGAGGCCGGCCTGGCTCTTCACGAACGCGGTGGACATCATGCGACTCGACCCGGCCTCGACCACAACTTCACCGTGTTTGCGCATGCTCACTTCTGCCAGCGGCTCTTCCAGCTCGATGTGGACCATGATGGCAGGGCCGAGAGGTCCGGCAAGGCTGCGAGGGCCGGCAAAGTCGTCAAGGGGCCCTTGTTTGGGTTGCCGGCGGAGGTGGTCCCGCTGAGCAACAACTCGTGCCAGACCGACATCATCGCCATGATGCCGGACTGCAACACGCATGGCCCTGTCCGAAACTGGGTCGCGCTGCCAGAGGAGCAGGTGCAGGAGTTTTTTAACACCCTGGAGGAGAAGTACATCCGCGAGGAGCCGCAGCTCGTCCAGGATACCACCCAGGCGGAGCTGGACTATATCGCCGCCAGGGCGGCGGAGGCGGAGCTTGCCAGGGAAGCCGGCAGCACCGGCGGTGTGGAGGACAAAGCCGCGGCAGCCGCAGAAGAGAAGGAGCTCACCGAGTGGGCGGAGTCTGCTGGGGAGGCCAGCAGCGCCGACACCGGGGCTCCTCTTATTGGAGACGACAACGATGAGCCGTCCGAGGAGGAGGCTGAAGCTGTCGAGCCCCCAGCCACGGGGAAACGGCGAGTCCTGCGACGGGCCACCTCCGGCGAGCCGGTTCGGCCCGGCAGGGCCATGCCACCCCGGCAAACCCAGGAGACGTTCGCGCGCCAAGCGAGGGCCGCGGCAGCGAAGAAGTTGGTGAAGGCCGCGGTGGCGAAGAAGAAAGTATCCGCTTCTTCTTCGCTTAAGCGTTCCCCAACTCCACCTGCTTCCCCTCCTCCACCCGCTTCCCCTCCTGCCGCAGGCGACGACATGGAGGTCATCTTTGACCTCGGGTCTCTGAGCCCGAGGAGGAAGAGGAAGGCAGCAGAGGAGGAGGTGGAGGACGAGTAAGTGCCATTTCCTTTTGTCATCTCTGGCTCCACTGAATGTGCTTCTTATCTTGGCTTGTTTTCTTCTTGGCAGGGATATGGAGACACTGGCCCAGAGGGTGAAGAGGGCCAGGTCTTCGGCGGGCGGCTAGCCCCCAGCGGGCACCTCCAAGGAGCCACTGGTGGTGGTGAGTAGCCTGCACAGCAGCCCCCGGAGCAGCCCCCAGCGTAAGTTCGCCAGTCACCCCTCGTCGACGTGTGCTAAGGGCATGATCTTTGGTGCTGACCTTGCCGTGACCGCAGGAGGAGGACAGCAGCAGGAGGAGCCACTGAGGGCTATCCCCAACACGCCACCTCCGTCAACCACGCCGCCCCGAGGGGCGTCCCCGGCAAGGGCGCCAAGCACCGAGCCCATGCACACGGAGGAGGAGGAGGCAAACTTGGGCACCGGTGGCCGCACCTCAGCGCCTGATGTTGGCGGGGAGGGGGCCTCATCTTCCCAGCCTGGCATGGGTAAGCCATTCGCCTCCCATCCCTTTTATTTTTCTTGAATCTTGGTCTTGACTTCACTTCACCACCTTTCCGATATCCAGATCCTCTCCTGGCGGACCGGGAGGACCTGGACACTGTCATCGAGGATGTCACCAAAGGGCACCGCGGCGGAGGCCGAGAAGATCGCCTCCGAGGAGGCTGCCGAGGGCACTGCCGAGGACGCCGCCAAGGGGCCTGCTGGGGAGCCCGGCAAGGCTACTGCTGAGGAGGCCGGCAAGGGGCCTCCCGGGGAGGCCGGCGAGCCCGTTGCCGAGGAGGAGGTGGCTGATGACCAACCTTCCTCCTCCACTGCCTCTGGCTCCGGTAGGTACCTAAGGGTGAGCGACGACCTTTTCGTCCACCTCCCAGAGGCATCAAGCTCCAGGGCACCCATCGAGGGAGAGGTGTTCGACGAGGAGGTGCTCGCTGCCGCCGGGCTCGAGGTCTTCTATGAGCCAAGCACCGGTGGTGAGGGTTATCAGGAGGAGCGGCTTCTCCAGGCCATGGGTGCCAACTTTCGGAAGCTGCAGGTGCTCCACCGCGCCTGCCTGTACAAGGCCAAGTCCAGGGCGGCAATGGTGGACAAGGCGAGGTGGACCTCAAGGTACGCGTCGCCGAGACATAGACTTGGTTCCGCCAAGCTTGTGAGGAGCTGAAGGCCACCCAGGGCGAGCTGGCCAAGCGCGAGGTGGAGCTCACCATGAAGGAGGCCAACATTGAGAAGGCCCAGGAGACGGCGGAGAACTTGGCTGCCGCAGCCGAGCCGCTCGAGCCCAGCACCAGGCCGCACTGAACTCCCAGGAGGAGGACCTTGCCGCGCGTGAGGAGAAGCTTGCCGCAATGCTCCGCGGCAAGGAGGAAGAGGTGGAGAAGCTCGTCGTGCAGCGGACCCAAGAGCTGGAGCAGAGGCACAAGGAGGCACTCGATGCCCAGGCTCTGGTTCACGCCGACAAGGTGAAGGAGCTAGAGGTGGATCGGGACGAGTTGAAGGATCAGGTCCTGAAGTTGTCCAAGGAGAAGGACACGCTCAACGGTGCCCTGGTTGAGGCGCAGGGCACACTCCTCGACAAGGCCGGGCAGCTCTCCGAAGCCAACAACTCCATCAAAGACCTTAGGCTGAAGCTAGAGGGTCTCGAGGGGATGCTGTTGGAGGGCAAGGCCCGGGAGGAGGTCCTGGCCAAGGACCTGGAGACCGAGAAGCAACTGCGGAAGAATGAAGCCGACAACCACAAGGATTTTGTGGAAGGCAAGAACCGCTGGAATGGGCGTCTCGAAGGCGTCGCCGGCAGGATTACCACGCAGCTGGCTACCATGGGGATGCCAAATGTGAGGTATACCCCGGAGCACAACGCGAGCCCAATGCCAAGCTGAACATCTTCTTCGAGGGCGTCCTCGGGGCCCTGGAGCAGCTCCACTCCAACCGGGCGGCCTCCCTGGCCAAGGAGTCCCGGAGGCTTTGCCGGGGTGCCATGACCAAGGTTGTCACCAAGATGGCGCACTGGAACCCCAACCTCGACTTCAACGCCGTGCTGGACAGCTTGCCGGCGGGTGTGGACCTCGTGGCGCTCAAGGAGCGTATCAAGCCCATCATCAGCCGCATCGGTGAAATCGAGAGGATAGAGGGCCAGCGCCGAGATTAGGCACCCCGTCTCCAACTGCCGCTGCAGGTTCATGACCAAGACAGTTTTTATCTTTAGTTAGAACCGCAGCAACAATTGATGTAATATAACTCTGCAGCACTTTGGGTACGGTGCATGTTATCTTCCTGTTCGATCTTCCCTTTGTATGTTTACCCTATGTTAAACAGGTAGGCTTGCCGGCGCGTAAACCCAGGGCAGCATCTTGAGGATGGATCCCCAATGGCCTGCCGGGTGTGCTTGCTTCCGAGCGAACCACCTTACTGCTCTCAACACGGCCGCTCGAACTGTCGAGCTTGACTCGAGTCAGAATCGAGAGCGTTGCCAATTGCGGAAGGCTACCCTGCCACTCTCGACATGGCCGCTTGAGCTATTGAGCGGACTCGAAACAGAACATGGGCGTTGCCAATTGTGGAAGGGCCCCTTTGCGTGCAGGCTTTCATACATAGGATAGGATCTTCGAGGAAAATAACCTCATACATAAAAAGGAAATTGCTTAAGGTTTCGTATGACTTAGCTTTCCTATCGCCGCACCGGTGTCCTTCGCGCTTGCAGGCGGTGTCGTTCTCTTGGTCATCTTCTTCTCTAGAAGCCGTGGCCACGAGAAACTGCTAAGCCGGCCGCTAAACCAGATTCTCACAACCGCAGCCCCCTACCTGGCGCACCAAGATGTCGGTGAGAATGACACCTATGGGATAACCGGGATCCCTTCTATGATCGGCAGGGGCGGGGTCGTGAGAAGAGTAGGTTTAGGAGCTAGCACACGGGTCGTTTACCCAGGTTCGGGCCGCAAGGATGCGTAAAACCCTAGTCCTGCTTTGGTGGATGTATTGAGCGTTCTTGAGCTTTCTGAACTAGCTACGGTGGCTGCGTCGTTCCAAAAATCTGAATCCCCCTCTTGGTCGCCTCGGGCCTCCTTTTATAGAAAAAAGGGGTTGCCACAGTGGCACACAGGAGGTGGAAAGGCCTACAGTGCGCGAGTTTATCGCACGACATTATGGGACAAAGCGCATTAAATGCGCTACGTAGGTGTCCATTAGCTTTATCGGGGACGGGAACGAGGCCCGCCCGTCCGTCGCCGCTCCGTCTCGCTTCGACACGCGCCCAGGCTAGCGATGCATGCATCGCCATGTAGGCAGGCAGGCAGCTGAGGTGGCGCGGTGGTAGGGCCTTCATGAAGATCTGCATGCTGCCACGTAGGTGCTTGCTGATTTGGCCTGGAAGCTGCATGTTGCCACGCAGGTGCCTGCCTAGCTGGTTGGGCTGGCAGCTGCATGCGAACAGCGACGGATTCTTGGCTAGTGGCGGAGTCTTGGCTGGTGCGGGCCTGGCAGTGGCCCTGCTGACGCCCTCAGCAAGGGTCTTGCCGTGGCGTTTCTGTCGTCCCCGGCAAGGGTCTGGCCGGGGGTCTTGTGGATATCCTCGGCCAGGATCCTGCCGAGGGTTGACGTCTTCTAGTCCCCATCTGAACTCATATGTTTATGAGCTTGACGATGATTTGCATGCCACCACCGAGGCGCCTCCCGAGCCTTGGTTCCAACGCAGTTGGTTAGGTTGGAGCTGGTGGGCTCAAGGGTGGCTCACTCCGCTGGCATCGGGCAAGTTGCCTCAGCAAGGCTCTTGCCGGGGCTGCGGGGGGGGGGGGGGGCTCGGCAAGGACCTTGCCGAGGGAGTCCACCTCACCCTCTTGCCCTCATGCGCTTCTGGTCTTGGCGTTGCCTTGGTTGCCTCGTGCTTCGACTTCTCTCCGGCTTCCCTCCTCTGCCCTGCTAAGTGTGGCCGCGGCGCGTGGCTCTGACTGCCCGTGCACAAGTAAAGGGGTCAAAAGGAGAGCCCCTACTTTTGCACACCGACAATTCCGCCAACCCACTGCCACTAATGTCTTAAGTATAATAATGTCTCTCACACATATGCCTAAGGTTAACTCGAGTTCCGTTACCATATGAATACATACACTGGGATTCTAGCAAAGCACCTTTTGTTTTGAGATTTCTCTCTCTCTCTCTCTCACACACACGCTTGCATTTGCATGCACACCGTTTTGTTTATCTTCATGATGCTTTAAGTATGCCTCGCACAAATGCTATCTACCTATCCCTTAATATAGCTAGATATGTGTCACACAAACTCCTTATCCCTACTAGCAAGATGCTCATGCGTTGCATGGAACATCAAGATGCATTTGTATGAGTAGTTTATCTTGTGGGAGAAAGGGATGAACGAAGGAATGCCTTATTTTCAAATGCGGAGAGGGGTGTGGGTATCTTTTTGCAAAATTGTCACAGTTTCCTTCCTATCCGTTGGATATAAATCGGATGGCCTATATTGCAGGATGGCAGGAACACCATCATCACCAACTTTGTTTTTATAAGAGTAGAGATATGTAAGTGTCACTGCCCTCGCCCCCTAACACACACTCACACCCACACAACCACACACACACACACTTCCCAACACCGAAGGAGTAGGGTGACACCTCGATCTTGATACTAATCTATCGACTGGCTTCTCTCTCAAACACACACACACACACACTACCCAACACCGAAGGAGTAGGGTGTCACCTCGATCTTGATAGTAATCTATCTACTCCTCTTTCAAACACACACACACACACACTCGCTAGTTGTGCCTCTGTGCCTACCGCGCACACTCTCGATACGTCTTTCTCTCCCTCCCCCTCCGCCCCCACCCCAACAATGACAGCAGAAGGGTGACAACTTGATCTGATCGTAATCTATCAATTGGTTTCTCTCTCGAACATTGTGTCTCTGTGCCTCGCTCAGTAGCCCCCTCGATATGTAGACTTCTCGCGCGCGCACAGCTGTAGTGACGATGATGCTGAACCCAGTGTGCTTCATTTTTACCGGCCTCATGTGATAGTTTTCACCTTGTTTTCTGTTAATTAACAAGGCAACCTTTTCGTTGTTACTACTAGTGAATCTGAAATCATTCGGGGCAGACATAAAATATATCACTTCAACCCAATTATCGCAGTAACTATTTTAAAAGAAACTAGCTAGATGCCCGTGTGTTGCACGGAACATCAAGATGCATTTGTATGATTAGTTTATCTTGTGAGAGAAAAGGATGAATGAGGGAAGGCCGTATTTGCAAACATGGAGAGGGGTGTGGGTATATTTTTGCAAAATTGCCATAGTTTCCTTCCTATCCGTTAGATATAAATCTGACAGCCTATATTGCAGGCTGGCATGCACACCATCATCACCAACTCTGTTTCTACTCCATCCATTCCTAAATATTTGTCTTTTTAGAGATTTCAACAAGTGGCTACATATGGAGCAAAATGAGTGAATCTACACTCTAAAATATGTCTACATACACATCCGTATGTGGTAGTCCATTTGAAATCTGAAAAAGACAAATACTCCCTCCGTTCCTTAATATAAGACCTTTTAGAGATTCTACTATAAACTACATACGGATGTATATAGACATACTTTAGAGTGTAGATTCACTCATTTTGCTCCGTATATAGTCTAGTGGAATCCCTAAAAGGTCTTATATTTCAGAACGGAGGGAGTATTTAGGAACGGATGGAGTATTTAAGAGTAGACATGGAGATATATCTCCAGCATGGTCTACAACAAAAATGTGTTGGACTGGTTAGCGCCGGATGCTCGCAACACGATGACATGAGTTCGAATTCTGTCTTTAACTTTATATTTTTATATTTTATATTACTTATTTAATATATACTTCTTTCTCTACTGTACTGACAGTGGAACCCATAGAGTACTTAGAATACAAGATTACATATGGACTTGTTTCTTTTTAACTTTCTGTACGAAGCTGTAGCCACCCAGCAAGTCACGCGTACACTGTACATGCAAGTAACTTTTTATAGAGGGACAATCATACACGCAATTAACTCAAATGGATTGGATGTCACTATTATTTCTAGCATAAGAGCATCTCCAACGGCAGCCGGCAAATTTCCTCCCGCTTCCTTCCGCGGATGACGACATCAAACTCCAGCGGCAACATTTTCACAACTCTAACCAACCAGATGAAATTCGTGCAAGCACAAACTGATTTCATATAAGCATGAAGGATTTTTTATAAAAAAGCTGGATCTTCATATAAACATGATGGATTTCATTACATTTACATGAACTAAGCGGTGCCAATCCGGCTCTCTTGGTATAATTAATACTCCCTCCGTCCGGAAATACTTGTCCTAAAATGGATGTATCTAGACTTATTTTAGTTATAGATACATACAATTTATCCATTCTTAGAACAAATATTTCCCGCCAGCTGGAGAGGGAGTACATAATCTAAATGGCCGCCCGCGGATCCCTTTGTCTTCCTCATGTCCGGCAGACATTTGCGGGGTCGACGAAGGTCCTCAGAAGAGACGAAGCAGCAAAGAAACCACCTGAATGCGCAGTCATCGCCTCGGCAGTGGCCTTCATGGGACCCAAGTGGCGGCAGCCTCCCGTGTTCTACGTCTTCTCGATGATGGCGGTGGACACGGAGAAGCTGGCCACTGACTCGTCGCTCTCCACGCACCTGGCTTCTGTCTCTGCCTGCATGGCACTGCCGCAGGCACGGGAGGCGCGCCCACAGACACTGGTGGCGCGGTACGACGCGACAGCGACGACGCCCATACCGGTGTGCTCGCCGCCGTGCCGGCATGGAGCAACTCGCCACTCCTCATCGAGCTGGACTAGAGCGGCGAGTTGCTGAACCACACGCCTACTTGGGGCGGCAACTGGCTCTGTCGGGCCAAGCGAGGTTGGTGAAGCACCGAGCGGCCTCGCCCGTATCTGGAGGGCTCGGCGGGCCACCCAGCCGGGTAATATGCTGGAGAACGGCTCCTCAGAAGCCATCGGAAGAGTGGAGAAAATGGTGAAGGAGGAGATGGGGGAGCAGCGGAGGGGTGCGATTCTTGCCCGCTGTCTGTCTGGCCTCGTGTAAATAGAGGGCGGACGGTAGGAGCTTGGTCGGTGCCTCGCCTCGTTTAAAATGAGAGCGGACGGGAGGAGCTCGACCAGTGTTGCGTTTAATTCCGGCCTGCTCATGAACGGATGTGTGGTCGGAGTAGGTTTCTCGGTTTGCATGCGGGTTTAATGGAGGCGAGGAGGCGTGTTCAGCTCGGCGTGCAGCGGGCGGCGTAGTACTATTCGATTTGACAGCGGGCGGTGCAGTTCCCAATACAGATTTAATGCAGACGAGGGAGGGAGTAGCGGTTTCCGAAATGTTGAATGGCCAATGCATCCTCCTTCAATTAATGCATGAGGGAAGTAATGGGAGGAGGACCGGGAAAAGAGGCTACACGATGTGAATGCAACGCGGTTTGCCCTCATATAAAGGCGCCCCTCCATTCCAATGCATCTACCACATCGTACGCACCTAAGCATTTGCCTAAGCCCCTACACTACGTGCAAAAGTCCTCGCACCAGACCCATGGCGGCGATGCACGCGAGCAGCCAGTGGCTGTGCCAGATGGTCCACGACGCCGGCCTGCGGCATGGCGTCGAGGATCATCTCCAGACGGTGTTGGTGACCGACTGGTGGATGGCCGCCATCGACGCCAACTATGACTCTCAGTTGGACGAGATGATCGTTGCCACCACCAACAAGTTCACCGTCCTCAAGAAGCTCACGGACGACATCATCGTACTCCTCCAGCCCGCGCGCCCGGGCTCCTCATTGCCTGCCACCCTAATCGGCCTCCATGCCCGGAACCTCTTTCAAGCACTGGTGGCCCTATGACTGCCCGCCGACGCCATGAAGAATGTCCACCTGGAGGTCGCGCTCGCCGCGAGGCGCCTCGCCCTGCAAGAATTCGTCGACCTACACATCCACATGTATGAGAAAATCGTGTACATAGGTATCTACTAGGCCAGTGAGGACGCTACGATGTTGGCCTTCCTCAACCGGCTGGAAGCCTTGGATGCCTTTGCTGAGAAGCACCTCGACCTCGCCACAAAAGCCGCCGCTCCTTAGCCGCCGGTAGGTGCCCCAGCGCACTAAGTTGAGGAGGAGGAGGTCGTACATTGATGGATGCATCTTTCTTCTTGCCTTCTGTAACCACCACTGTGATCGCATCATCATCGTGGCCTTAATTCTTATTGTGTTGTTGCATTCTCGTTCCAGTCAATACCGACATGTATGATCCCTTTGCTTAATTATATGCATCATCGTAACTAGTACTCCATCCGTCCATTTATAAGTTGTGCTTACCTTTTCCATCAACTTCGTGCAACACGCGGGCATCTTGCTAGAAACACTAGAACATGTCGGACCGCGTGTGACCAAACCGACGATGCGCCAACCTAGCTACTACGTACCCTGCTTATCTGGCGGAATAGCCCCGCCCTAGCGTTTCCAATCGTTATTTCTATCTATCGATCGTGCCAAGGAGCAGAACCAAAATGTTACAATTTATACATGTTTCACTACTCCTACTCCTATAAAATACTTAGTTGTTGATGGTGGTGTGTCTGCCATCCGTTGTTTCTGACCATTAGATCTGCATCTAACGGCTGTGAGGTAAGTTGTGGCATTTTTGCAACAATAGCCCACTTCTCTGCTCGAATTTGCAGAAAACCCCTTATTATCTTGAAATCAACCACATCCCTCCCTCACCTCATCAAAACAGCCTAAGAAATATATTTTGAGTGAAAAGTACTCCCTCCGTTCCTAAATATTTGTCTTTCTAGAGATTTCAATAAGTGACTACATACGGAGCAAAATGAGTGAATCTACACTTCAAAATATGTCTATATAATCCGTATGTGATAGTCCATTTGAAATCTCTAAAAAGACAACTATTTAGGAACGGAGGGAGTAATATATCAGGAGTATATCAAAACAAGAGTGATTTCTTTCAAGTTTGTGAACAAGTACTACTATTCTACTACTGTTCCGTGGCAACGCACGGGCACATTGCTAGTAAAAGGAAAAGGCCTGCCATGTTCGCGTCGCACTCCCCCCACACACGCCAGGGAATCGGGGGTACTCCATGTCCCGTCCGGCATGACACATAGCTTAGGTAAGGCATGTTGCCTAGCATTTTCACTTTCATGTGGGACCGCCGTTGAGCAAACCGACTATTGACAAACCGCACCCCGCCCGCCACCGGGTTGGAAAACAGAAATGTGGGGAAGATCGAGCTGTAGCACGGAAGCCAAGAAATTTGGTGTCAGATGGGGCTCGTTGATAGAGTAGGAGCATTCCGTACTACTCTACTCCTACTAGTACCAAGTTTGTACTATACAACTAGTACTACCACTATACAACTAGTAGGTACGTGGACGGCACAGCATCGTAGGAACAAAAAATGGGAAGATCTTGTGTTGGGTGATTTATCTTTTTTTCAGTCAACGTAGTATGAATAATATGATGTGGGGGGCACCCATGAAGCTTATGTGGCTTGGTTGCATGGCTACGAAAGGTTAGAGAAAAATAAATAGATAATGTGTTTAGAGTCCACTCCACTAAATAGATATACTTTGGATCCATTGCAATGGGCCGGCACATCTATATCTATACTCCCTATATAGTGTGTGAATAACTTTGAAAGTTGGTTGTTGGATGAAGCCAATCTGACGGTACAACGATGGAAAATCCGAGCACTACTCGCCGTTGGATATCATCTACATTCCACCAGATTCTGCCACATGTAGAATCTAGAAGACTCCATGGCTGAACTTCATTCATGAATAACTTTGCCACAACTAAGCTTAGTCAAAGTGTGTCTGCCACAAAAAATGTGGCTAACAAAATGGCCACCACAAGTGTGGCAAGATTTTGCAAGAAGTTGAGTCTATGACATGTGGACCATGTAGCTCGAAAAGTGTGGCAAGCCACAAGTGTAGCAATGAACCAAACACATGTCTGGTGTGTTTGGTAGGGTGTATAAAGGGTGCATGATCCCAAGAGTTCCCTTCTCGACCCACTTTTGGGTGTTTGGTAGAGTGTATGGAGGGTGCATGAGTCCACACTAGCTTAGCACAAATACACTAGAAGCATGTATGAAGAGAGCATACATGAAGAGGGGTGTTGAGTTGAGCATGCATGAAGAGGGAACAACTATGCTGAGATGAGAACGCAACCAAACAAACTTGTGGCACGCCTAAGCTTAGGCGTGGCAACCTTAGGCTGCAAACCAAACATCTATACCCCTATATAGTGTGTGAATAACTTTGAAATTTGGTTGTTGGATGAAGCCAATCCGACGGTACAAAGATGGCAAATCCAAGCACTACTGGCCATTGGATATCATCTACATTCCACCAGATTTTGCCACATGTAGAATCTAGAAGACTCCACATGTAGAAGCATAATGCACAAACCACCAGAATCTCATGCGTGCAATGCACGTGTACCTTACTAGTAGTTGGGAGTAGTAGTAAGAAACAATTCCGGGTTTGGCACGAGCTCGTACTACAGGAGCACCACAAGGCCTGCCGCAAGAGTTACATTTCCCTCTCGGGGCCCACGGGACTGAACTTCAGAGGCTTAGTGCCCGTCCTATGAGTCAATGACATGCGGAACTTAAATGCGGCTGGCCCACATGTCATTCTCATTTTGGTGGTGTGGTTCGCGACTCACTCGTTCGAGATAAACCGGCCAGTGGTGGCGTGGCCGTGGCGAGGGCGCCACAGCTGGGCGTCGGGGCGTTACGAGGCATAGATGGACACACCGGCGGGTACTACATGTAGTACAGAAGTACTCCAGCTGAGGATTGATGCCCGGGACGAAATGTGTCACAGCCACTGGATGAAAATTCGATGGTGCGGGAGTACGGATCAGAGCACAACAGTGGAGTAGGCAAACCACGTCCAATCGGATGTGGCTGTGGTAGAATGTAGATGGTCGCCGCAATTCAGCTAGCCCACATGTCATGCACACAAAGGCAGAGGAGCGGTGGGGCCGAGAGGGATGAGGCACACGTCGGGGGGGGGGGTGAGGATCCCCTGACGTGAACAATCCTACCATTCTTTCACTGACATGTGGGACCCCCAAGTGTGGGTCCCACTTGTCAGCGATGGAAAGGAAGGGTAAGGCAGTGATAGCCACGTCAGAGGATCCATGTCCACGTCGGGGGACGTCATGCTTACAGGTAGGGTTGGAGCAGCGTCGTGGGAATCGCGTGTGGGTGTGGTAGTGGTACAAACAAGAAACGTGATGGTCGCCGTGGTTCAACTTCCATGGACAAGACGTCATGTCTGCTCTCACATGTATATCAAAACTAGAGTGTTTATATTGCAAGCACGTGAACAAGTATTATTCTACTACTTTGGATCCATTGCAACGCACGGGCCAGCACATTGGTAGTAGTAGTGTCTATCTCTATCTCTAGAGGCCTTTACTCGTTCATCCTTTTCTCTCACAAGATAAGCTACTCATACAAATGCATCTTGATGTTTCGTGGAATGCACGAGGATGTTTCCTTGGGGGTCTCTCCAGCGCGGCGTGGTCGTAGTTGCAAGTTGACGCCCCTTGAGATGCCGATGTTGAGGGGCACTCGGATTTCCTCCGATGAGAAGATAAGATGAGTTTGATAACGTAGTAAATGCATTCTAAAGACTACTTCTATGTCCATTTCCTAATTCTCCCCTGCCTACTGTTTCACAGGTTAGGCTCAGTGCGAGTGGAGATTGGCTTGCATATGTACGGGAGGGTACCAACATATATTTGCACAACATTTACAACGGTGACACCATTCCTGTAGAACCTTTGTCCAACATTGGGATCAGCCATGCAATGGCCCACCACATGAATTGGTACGATGGAACAATGGTGAGATTGAATAAGATAGCATGAACCTTGCACATGGCGGTCAAAGGTGGACCATGCTATCTGCGGCCGATTTGTTGCCGTACGAGTACGAAGACGTTGTGCTCCTTTCTAACTGCATCTTCACAGTGACAAACAAGGGGACTTGTTTCGTATGGGACACGTCCTATGATATACTCCCTCTCTCCCAGTTTATTTTTTTGAATCTTTTGTTTTATAAGTTTCAAATTCAAATTTAGAGCTCCCCATCACATGTTGAGATTACAATGTCCATTAAATCGTTGCATGCATGTATAGTAAAGAAACAAATCTCAAGTTTGGCACGAGTTCGTGCAGCGGTAGCACCAGCCTGGCGCAGGAGTTACATTTCCCTCTCAGTGCCCTCGGGGCTGAGCTTCAGCGCCTTACTACACCTGCCTTTGAGTCAATAACATGTGGACCCGATAGGTGGCTGGTTGATACGTCTCCGTCGTATCTATAATTTTTTATTGTTCCATGCCAATATTATTCAACTTTCATATATTTTTGGCAAATTTTTATACTATTTTTGGGACTAACATATTGATCCAGTGCCTAGGGCCAGTTCCTGTTTGTTGCATGTTTTTTGTTTCGCAGAATATCCATATCAAACGGAGTCCAAACGGGATAAAACCTGACGGAGATTTTTTTGGAATATATATGATTTTTGGGAAGAAAAATCAACGCGACACGATGCCCGAGGGGGCCACGAGGCAGGGGGCAGGCGCGCCCCTGACCCTCGTGGCCACCCCGTTAGGCGGTTGATTCCCTTCTTTCGCCGCAAGAAAGCTAATATACGGATAGAGATCGTGTTAAAATTCCAGCCCAATCGGAGTTACGGATCTCCGGGAATATATAAAACGGTGAAAGGGTAGAATCTGAGAACGCAGAAACAGAGAGAGACAGAGAGACAGATCCAATCTCAGAGGGGCTCTCGCTCCTCCCACGCCATGGAGACCAAGGACCAGAGGGGAAACCCTTCTCCCATCTAGGGAGGACGTCAAGGAATAAGAAGAAGGAGGGGGCTCTCTCCCCCTCGCTTCCGGTGGCACCGGAGTGCCACCGGGGCCATCATCATCACCGCAATCTTCACCAACAACTTCACCGCCATCATCACCAACTCTCCCCCCCTCTATGCAGCGGTGTAACCTCTCTTTTACCCGCTGTAATCTCTACTTAAACATGGTGCTCAACTCTATATATTATTTCCCAATGGTGTATGTCTATCCTATGATGTTTGAGTAGATCCGTTTTGTCGTATGGGCTATTTGATGATCAAGATTGGTTTGAGTTGCATGTTTTATTATTGGTGCTATCCTATGATGCTCTTCATGTCGCGCAAGCGTGAGGGATCCCCGCTGTAGGGTGTTGCAATACGTTCATGATTCGCTTACAGTGGGTTGCGTGAGTGACTGAAACACAAACCCAAGTAAGGGGGTTGTTGCGTATGGGATAAAGAGGACTTGATACTTTAATGCTATGGTTGGGTTTTACCTTAATGATCTTTAGTATTTGCGGATGCTTGCTAGAGTTCCAATCATAAGTGCATATGATCCGAGTAGAGAAAGTATGTTAGCTTATGCCTCTCCCTCATATAAAATTGCAATAATGATTACCGGTCTAGTTATCGATTGCCTAGGGACAAATAACTTTCTCGCAACAAAAAGATCTTTACTAAAACTAACTTAGTTGTGTCTTTATCTAAACAGCCCCTAATTTTTATTTATGTACTCTTTATTATCTTGCAAACCTATCCAACAACACCTACAAAGTACTTCTAGTTTCATACTTGTTCTAGGTAAAGCGAACGTCAAGCGTGCGTAGAGTTGTATCGGTGGTTGATAGAACTTGAGGGAATATTTGTTCTACCTTTAGCTCCTCGTTGGGTTCGACACTCTTACTTATCGAAAACTGTTGCGATCCCCTATACTTGTGGGTTACCAAGACCTTTTTCTGGCGCCGTTGCCGGGGAGCAATAGCGTGGGGTGAATATTCTCGTGTGTGCTTGTTTGCTTTATCACTAAGTAATTTTTATTTGCTGTTCTTAGTTGTTCTTTATCTTTAGTTATGGATATGGAACACGAAATACCAAAAAAATCATGTGTACTTTCTGCTCATGGAGATGAGGAACCTCCTAAAACCCTCGATGCTGGTTATGTGAAAGATATTGTGTACTACTTTGATAATCCTGAGAAAACCCCATTCAATTATGTAATGGGAGTAATGTTGGATCAACGTGAATACTTTAGGGATTACCGCTTGACACAAAAAGGGAAACTATTATGGGATCAAATTCATATATTGAATTGGTATGCTAGGCAACTATGCTTGAGGTATGATTATACTTGTTGCTCTAGGATGAAGGCTCCACACCTTCCCTTTTTATGCGAATTTAATGATAATAAAACCTTAGCTTCTTATGCTAATAGTATATATGATTACTATGACGTGGAACAAATAGAAGAATTTGTTGCTTTTATGGGTGCTTATGAAATTGAATCTATGTTTAAAGAGTTTGAAGATTTTGATGATCCGGTCTATAGACCTGAAAATTTTGCTATCCTTAAATATTGCTATGAGAATTATGAATACAATTCCGATATTAATGCACTTATTGAGAAAGTATCCGCTGTCCAAGAAGAGACTAATATTTTGCAGGAATCTATGGAAGAAGAAGTTGATGAAACTATGAGCTCATTGGATGAAAAAGATGAGGAGGAGAGCGAAGAACAAAAGGATGAAGAGCGGATTGATCACTCGTGCCCACCTTCTAATGAGAGTAACTCTTCAACTCATACATTGTTTAATTTCCCTTCATGCTTACCGAAGGATGAATGCTATGATAATTGATATGATCCCGTTGATTCTTTTGAAATATCCCTTTTTGATGATGCTTGCTATGCTTTTGGCCAAGATGCCAATATGAATTATGCTTATGAAGATGAACTTTCTATAGTTCCTTATGTTAAACATGAAATTGTTGCTATTGCACCCACCCATGATAGTCCTATTATCTTTTTGAATTCCCCCAACTACACTATATCGGAGAAGTTTACCCTTATTAAGGATTATATTGATGGGTTGCCTTATACCGTTGCACATGATGATTTTGATGAATATAATATGCACGTGCTTGATGCTCCTACTTGCAATTATTATGAGAAAGGAACTATATCTCCACCTCTCTATGTTTCCAATATGATAAAATTGCAAGAAACTGTTTATACTATGCATTGGCCTTTACTATGTGTGCATGAATTGTTCTTTTATGACATGCCGATGCATAGGAAGAGAGTTAGAATTCTTAGTTACATGATATATCTTGCTTTGTGCTCACTACTAAATTACAAATCATTGTTAATTAAAATTGGCTTTGATATACCTTGGGATCCGGGTGGATTCATTACTTGAGCACTATATGCCTAGCTTAATGGCTTTAAAGAAAGTGCTGCCAGGGAGACAACCCGAAAGTTTTAGAGAGTCATTTATTTCTGTAGAGTGCTTTTATATAGTTTAAAAACAACAAAAATAAAGAGGGGAACCCAAAACTTTTTCAAAAAGGAAAGTGAAAGTGAGAAAGACAATCATTGTTGAAGTGGGAGAGCTCCTTGAACTTTGTTCATGCTCACGGCAACTTTGTGAATCTTGATTACAGAACATTTTCAACAAAAATAATTATCCCCTTGTACAATTCCATTGTATTATAAAAATAATGTGCCAAGGTTTGCCTTTAGGATGTTTACATTTGCTTGATGGTTTGTACGGTGCAGGACAGAAACTTTGGCTGTAGTGCGTGATTTTACGTTTTTAGTTGGAACGTTAAACAGTTATGATTCTTTTTGAAATGTCTTTCTATGCAAATTGTTTATTTTTCCTAATTTTAGAAGAATTTTTCAAGTATCATAATTATGGTGAATGTTCAGATTATTACAGACTGTTCTGTTTTAGACAGATTCTGTTTTTGATGCATAGTTTGCTTGTTTTGATGAAACTATCGAATTATATCAGTGGATTAAGCCATGAAAAAGTTATATTACAGTAGACACAATGCAAAAACAAAATATGAATTGGTTTGCAATAGTACTTAGAGTAGTGATTTGCTTCATTATACTAACGGATCTTACCGAGTTTTCTGTTGAAGTTTTGTGTGGATGAAGTGTTCGATGATCGAGAAGGTCTCGATGTGAGAAGAAGGAAGAGAGGCAAGAGCTCAAGCTTGGGGATGCCCGAGGCACCCCAAGTAAATATTCAAGGAGACTCAAGCGTCTAAGGTTGGGTATGCCCCGGAAGGCATCCCCTCTTTCTTCAACAAGTATCGGTATGTTTTTGGATTCGTTTCGTTCATGCGATATGTGCAATCTTGGAGCGTCTTTTGCATTTAGTTTTCATTTTTATTTTATGCACCATGCTGGTATGAGATAGTCCTTGGTTGATTTATAGAATTCTCTTTGCACTTAACTTATATCTTTTGAGTATGGCTTTAATGCTTCATGTGCTTCACTTATATCATTTGAAGTTTGGATTGCCTGTTTCTCTTTACATAGAAAACCGCCATTTGTAGAATGCTCTTTTGCTTCACTTATACTTGTTAGAGCGTAGGCATATCTTTTGTAGAAATAATTATACTCTCTTGCTTCACTTATATATATTTAGAGAGATGACAGGAACCGGTCATTCACACGGTTAGTCATAAAATCCTACATAAAACTTGTAGATCACTGCATATGATATGTTTGATTCCTTGCAATAGTTTTGCGATATAAAGATGGTGATATTAGAGTCATGCTAGTGGGTATTTGTGGATTGTAGAAATACTTATGTTGAGGTTTGTGATTCCCGTAGCATGCACGTATGGTGAACCATTTTGTAACAAAGTCGGAGCATGATTTATTTATTGATTGTCTTCCTTATGAGTGGCGGTCGGGGACGAGCGATGGTCTTTTCCTACCAATCTATCCCCCTAGGAGCATGCGCGTAGTACTTTGTTTCGATGACTAATAGATTTTTGCAATAAGTATGTGAGTTCTTTATGACTAATGTTGAGTCCATGGATTATACGCACTCTCACCCTTCCACCATTGCTAGCCTCTCTAGTACCGCACAACTTTCACCGGTACCTTAAACCCACCATATACCTTCCTCAAAACAGCCACCATACCTACCTATCATGGCATCTCCATAGCCATTCCGAGATATATTGCCATGCAACTTCCATCATCATCATATACATGACTTGAGCATTCATTGTCATATTGCTTTGCATGATCGTAAGATAGATAGCATGATGTTTTCATGGCTTGTCCGTTTTTTTGATGTCATTGCTACGCTAGATCATTGCACATCCCGGTACACCGCCGGAGGCATTCATATAGAGTCATATCTTTGTTCTAGTATCAAGTTGTAATATTGAGTTGTAAGTAAATAAAAGTGTGATGATCATCATTATTAGAGCATTGTCCCAGTGAGGAAAGGATGATGGAGACTATGATTCCCCCAAAAGTCGGGATGAGACTCCGGACTTTAAACAAAAAAAACAAAAGAGGCCAAAGAAGCCCAAATAAAAAAAGAGGCCAAAGAGGCCCAAAAAAAGAGAAAAAAATAAAATAAAACAAAAAAAGTGAGAAAAAGAGAGAAGGGGCAATGCTACTATCCTTTTACCACACTTGTGTTTCAGAGTAGTGCCATGTTCTTCATATAGAGAGCCTCTTGAGTTATCACTTTCATATACTAGTGGGAATTTTCATTATAGAACTTGGCTTGTATATTCCAACGATGGGCTTCCTCAAATGCCCTAGGTCTTCATGAGCAAGCAAGTTAGATGCACACCCACTTAGTTTCAGTTTGAGCTTTCATATACTTATAGCTCTAGTGCATCCGTTGCATGGCAATCCCTACTCACTCACATTGATATCTATTGATGGGCATCTCCATAGCCCGTTGATACGCCTAGTTGATGAGAGACTACCTCCTCCTTTTTTTCTTCTCCACCACCATATCCTATTCCACCTATAGTGCTATGTCCATAGCTCACGCTCATGTATTGCGTGAAAGTTGAAAAGGTTTGAGAACGTCAAAAGTATGAAACAATTTCTTGGCTTGTCATCGGGGTTGTGCATGACATGAATATTTTGTGTGGTGAAGATGGAGCATAGCTAGACCATATGATTTGTAGGGATAACTTTCTTTGGCCTTGTTATTTTTAAAAGACATGATTGCTTTATTAGTGGGCTTGAAGTATTATTGTTTTTATGTCAAATGATAGACTATAGCTTTGAATCACTCGTGTCTTAATATTCATGCCATGATTAGATATGTGATCAAGATTATGCTAGGTAGCATTCCACATCAAAAATTATCTTTTTTATCATTTACCTACTCGAGGACGAGCAGGAATTAAGCTTGAGGATGCTGATACGTCTCCGTCGTATCTATAATTTTTGATTGTTCCATGACAATATTATTCAATTTTCATATATTTTTGGCAACTTTTTATACTATTTTTGGGACTAACATATTGATCCAGTGCCTAGTGCTAGTTCCTGTTTGTTGCATGTTTTTTGTTTCGCAGAATATCCATATCAAACGGAGTCCAAACGGGATAAAAACTGACGGAGATTTTTTTGGAATATATATGATTTTTGGGAAGAAAAATCAACGCGACACGATGCCCGAGGGGGCCACGAGGCAGGGGGCAGGCGCGCCCCTGACCCTCGTGGCCACCCCGTTAGGCGGTTGATTCCCTTCTTTCGCCGGAAGAAAGCTAATATACAGATAGAGATCGTGTTAAAATTTCAGCCCAATCGGAGTTACGGATCTCCAGGAATTTATAAAATGGTGAAAGGGTAGAATCTGAGAACGCAGAAACAGAGAGACAGAGAGACAGATCCAATCTCGGAGGGGCTCTCGCTCCTCCCACACCATGGAGACCAAGGACCAGAGGGGAAACCCTTCTCCCATCTAGGGAGGAGGTCAAGGAAGAAGAAGAAGGAGGGGGGCTCTCTCCCCCTCGCTTCCGGTGGCACCGGAGTGCCACCGGGGGCCATCATCATCACCGCAATCTTCACCAACAACTTCACCACCATCATCACCAACTCTTCCCCCCTCTATGCAGCGGTGTAACCTCTCTTTTACCCGCTGTAATCTCTACTTAAACATGGTGCTCAATGCTATATATTATTTCCCAATGATGTATGGCTATCCTATGACGTTTGAGTAGATCCGTTTTGTCGTATGGGCTATTTGATGATCAAGATTGGTTTGAGTTGCATGTTTTATTATTGGTGCTGTCCCATGGTGCTCTCCATGTCGCGCAAGCGTGAGGGATCCCTGCTTTAGGGTGTTGCAATACGTTCATGATTCGCTTATAGTGGGTTGCGTGAGTGACTAAAACACAAACCCGAGTAAGGGGGTTGTTGCGTATGGGATAAAGAGGACTTGATACTTTAATGCTATGGTTGGGTTTTACGTTAATGATCTTTAGTAGTTGCGGATTCTTGCTAGAGTTCCAATCATAAGTGCATATGATCCGAGTAGAGAAAGTATGTTAGCTTATGCCTCTCCCTCATATAAAATTGCAATAATGATTACCGGTCTAGTTATCGATTGCCTAGGGACAAATAACTTTCTCGTAATAAAAAGCTCTTTACTAAAACTAACTTAGTTGTGTCTTTATCTAAACAGCCCCTACTTTTTATTTACGTACTCTTTATTATCTTGCAAACCTATCCAACAACACCTACAAAGTACTTCTGGTTTCATACTTGTTCTAGGTAAAGTGAACGTCAAGCGTGCGTAGAGTTGTATCGGTGGTCGATAGAACTTGAGGGAATATTTGTTCTACCTTTAGCTCCTCGTTGGGTTCGACACTCTTACTTATCGAAAACTGTTGTGATCCCCTATACTTGTGGGCTATCACTGGTCCACATGTAATGCTCCTGAAGGCAGAGGGGTAGTGGGGCCGAGACGGGTGAGCCGCAGGTCGGGGGATGTGTGGTGTCATGGGTTCGTGTGGCGTCATGGGTATCACGTGTGGTTGTGGTAGAAACTTGATGCTCGCCGCATTTAAGGTGGCCCACGTGTCATGCACACAAAGGCAGAGGGGTTGTGCAGCCAAGAGGGGTGAGGCGCACGTCGGGGGATGTGGTGCCGTGGGTTGGAGCGGCGTCGTTGGAATCGCGAGTGGCAGTGGATGAAACGTGATGGTCGCCGTAGTTGAACTTCCATGGACAAGCTGTCATGTCTACGGACACATGCATTGCATACCGATCACTGGAAGGAGTAGTAGAGAAAGCTAGGCGGATAAATAGTTCCTTATAGTCAAGCAGACCCACGCTACAAGTACTTGTTCCAAAGACATGCACACCATCAAAATAGTCCATCTATATCAATATACACTGAGAGGGAATAAATTTTTTGTACAGGAGAGGAAATAGTTCATCCATCCATAATGCCCTGCTGCTGGTGCAGCCTTTTCTTCTTCTTCTTCTTCTTCTTCTTCTTCTTCTTCTTCTCATTTTCTGTGGGAGACGACTTCGCAACAAGCTCTTTGGACCTTGCTGCTATCTCGAAACTCACACGGGCATCGAGGGAAGCATATTTTATCTGCTCGTACGTCAAGGGATAATTCTCCCATCCAGACGACCTTAATTCCACCGTCTCGTCACCCTTCTGGATATTTGTATCAAGCACAAAATTTGCCACGTCGAATAGGGATGGTGTCTGTTTATCACAATCTTCTACAGGAATTTTGATTCCGGTTTGTAGGTTAGCGATGCTTTTCAAATCAAGGTTGTACGGCTCTAGCTTCTGTTTGTCCCCTTCGATGGCTGCCCCACAGAAGTATATGTCCTCCCGAGACAAGAAATCGTGAAGCTCACCTGGTATGGAGGGCGCGTGTATGATGTGGTACACCAAAACATCATCTTCGAGGCATAGCTGAAGGACGGCGGCGTGTTGGATCTTCCCAGTGGCACGCTCTGTGTACTCTGCATCGAGACTGATGACCCTCGACTCTACCTTTTCGAGGGATTTAGATACATTGTTGATCCACTTCCGAACAACCCTTTGGTGGACGGTGACGGTGTCAACTATGCTCAACGAGCCTTCGACGAGGACATGTTGGACGCTAAAAACCTACATCTCGATCTCTTTTGCCATTTGGAACCGCTGGAACGGAGGGCTATGGTTTGGAGAATTAGTATTAGATGGCTAGTCTAACTAAAGTAGTAGATGATTATTTAAAGAGGTTAAAACAATGTGAACACAGTGGGGTCTGGATGCAAATGAAGACGAAGGGGAGGTGAAGAAGCCGAGGAAAATTGGTTCCTGATGGAGAAGTAAATGGGAGAAGTGGCGTGCAGGAAGTTGATTAGATGGCTAGGTAGACTAAACGAAAAGGCTATGCGGGTAGATTGAGGAGTCGTACCTGTTCGTGTACCTGCCCATCCTTCCTGATAGGTGGGACCTACACAAACATATAAAAAATGTGTCGTAGCTGGTTCAGATGGATATTGGTGCGTGCGTGGTAGACACAACATTCTTTGGTTAAGGAATACACGGTTATCCTCATCAAAAAAGAAAAGGCCCATCTTCGCGCTTCCGCATGCACGAGAATTTGGTTCTGCTCGCAATATGGATGATACCTGGAGGATGAAGTGAACATGCATGCTAGCACGGGAGACCTATTTCCGCTATACAGTACTGGAGTACTCATGCTCCTACTAGTTGTAGTAGTAGTACAACTGTGGTACACTTGATGGTTAAAATACTATTCATCCGGTCCTCACAGTGAAGTGACAACACCCTGCGCCTGACACTAGTCCAGGTGGCGTGTTCGGTTTACCAAAGTCAGCCTCACCCTGTGCACTGTGCAGTCTGTCACAGCCGCTGTACAGCACATTAGCATGCCTCGCCTCGTCTCCCTCTCCCCTCCCATAGCACCACTCCATCTCCATCTCCATCTCACTGTGCCCCCGTGTACCGTCGCCTCGCTTGCACCGACAACATTCTCCCCCGTAAATCAAGCCCCCCAAAACCCCCACCTTCCAAACTCCACCATGACCGAACGCGAACTGCGTAGCATCCATACGCGATTGGAGCAGTCTCCCCAGTGACATGCTCAACCTCTGTTGTTCGTGTATGGATATGTTGAGTGCCCTGCGGCTGGCTGCATGCTCGAGAGACATGCACACGGCCATCGTCGAAGCGAGGCCTAAGCTTTTCAAGACACCCTGCTTGCTGCTATCTAGTCTTGCGAGATTGGCTCACCATGATACGGATGCGTACATGATGCCCCTCGACTTCAATCCGATCTCCATTAGCCGAAACTTCTTTGCAGGTATGTAGTGGGTCGTCGTACATCATTTCCCTCGACTTCGATCCGATCACCATCGCCCGAAACTTCTTGGCAGGTATGTACTGGGTCGGCATGAACTCCCACTGGATGGCTGCCTTTAGAGAAGGGGAAGATGACAAAAAGTTGGTTCTCGTGAACTTCCAGACCTCCCATGAGATTATCCTTCCTCCATTGGATTATATAGAGTTTTACCATCGCGGTCCAAGTCATCTAGATTACCACGTCAATTGGACGAACCTTGTTTTGCAGAAGATTGTAATCTGCCAAGTGCCCATACGACATGCGAATTACGCAGACTTCAAGCTAATTGCCTTGTTCAACCGTGGACTCGCCTATCTTTACACTGGTGCCTTCTTTATCTGGAGACAACTCAGTTCGCAGTGGATCATCATCAAAGCTGATACACACTTCTGTGATGCTATTGAACACAATGGCATCATCTATGCGATCGACAAAGCAGATGGCACCACGTATTGCTGGGACGACGCGTGTAAGTTGTTTCCGTCTCATGTTAATGATGACGCCATGACATTGTTTGAACTTTTTGTGATGATTGGCATATCCCTGTTTGAGTAGAATTTGAGTAGAACTATGGCAATGTATTAGAGACGCCGTAAATCAGCTATATTTGGAATGAGTTAATTCATGCGATTGTGACCATGTCATTACAGCCAATTTGTACCCCTGAATAATCAAACAGTTAGGAATATATGGATATTCTCCTTATTTTACAGTAATCTATATACTACTACCAAATATGAGTGTGTATCAATGGCAATGTTAGTTTCCTCATTTTCATGATGTAGAAACATGCACCACACTGTTGGTTTCATCTAACCATACATTAGGGAAGTAAATGTGCATATGGAGAACTCTATATTTGGAAGTAGTGAAATCCTGTAATGCTTACCATGTGTACATACCTATATTCGCCCTTCAGCAATTAATGGCTAGAATAATATCCTCACAAAAATTTTGCCCACAGAAAACGAGTATATAACAATGCATGGTCTGCTAGTTACCTTGAAGAATTTGTTTGTGAGGACAGAACATGATTACATAACATGCATGACATGGTAGTTTCTGTGAAGAATCGATTGCGAGATAACATGAGTATAACCATGCATGGCACTTCTATATTTTTGAACCCACTATGCATTTCCCTGTATTTTCCTCCCAGTTCCAACAAGGACATATCAAAGTTGTTTCTTGCATTATCCTACTCATACTCTGAACAATGTTGATCTTACATTAACAATGCCTGTCCTTTTTGATATGATGCAGTGTCGCTACAGTTACTGCCCTTTGTAATCACACCACCTTTGCTAAAAACAGGGAAGCACAACTGGTTCCTCGCTCGATTAGACGATGGCAAAAGACTGATGATCATCCGGACACATGAGCCAGAAAAGTTATATTGCAAAAACCCCACTGTATACAAGCACCGTGAAATACGTGAGTATCCGGACAGTGGCTTTTACGTCTATGAGTAGGATACCAGCTTGTTGGGGCCTTCAGGATTTTTTAGTTGGAGGCGGGTAAACAGCCTTGGTTCACACTCTCTGTTACTCGGACTCAATTATCCGATTAACCAGGAGATCACCGTTGGCAAGGACCTTGATGGCAGAGAGGCTCTGTTTTCTATGGAAAATTGTGTCTACACGGCAAGCCCTAGGAGTTCGGGAGCAAACTCCCTTGATTGTCAACGATACAACCTGCAGCCAAAAGAAGGTGAGAATGACAAAGGCATCCGGATTAACTTTGATCCTTAGATATCTCAATTACGACAGACAGTGATGTGGTTCAAGCCTTTAGGTGATAGGTAATTGGGCTGTTGTGTCAAAAGGGTGGATTACTGGTGTCTCCGGATCATTGGTCGCTGAAGCAGGGCTGCAAATTATGATGGTGTTGGATCATCTCTTCGAATGACTTTGTTGTCTTTGCTGCTTGTTCTGGATGGGTAGTTCTTTCTTTTGTTATGCATATTCCTTGTCATTTGGTCATCCTCGTCTATGTCACTCTTACTATGTAATAGTTGCCTCTGTTTAGAATGTCATTCTCGTCTAGATTACGAGAGTCTGAGCGCTGCAGATGGGTGCGTTTTGGTGGTGTAGTAAGACTTCTTATGAACTATCATGTCTTGCTGTTTATGTCAGTAGTAGTCACTAGTCAGTGTTTGAATGTTGTATATATCGTTGTTTCGAACTGTTTATTGTCTCGAACTACTGGTGGGCTAAATGAGGGCATCACCATTCTCCAATGTTCAGAGTGTATCTCCTTTTTTCAAGTTATATAATTTGAGCTCAGTGTCTTTTTGATGATGTACACTTGTTTGGTAACGCAATGCCAAACAGGTCAATTATGACTCTCAGGCCGGGCTCTCAAAAGATCCTCAAAAAAGGTCGGGCTCTCCAAAAAAGAAAGAATAAGGACTCTTAGGCCAACATGTGGGCGCCACCGGTATTTTCGTGCGCTTGCGCGCCGAGAGCATATTGGCAAGTGTTCGAAATTCATGCTACCTTTTCATCCCCAATCTCCCGCCCCTCCCCCACCTCTGGAATCTCCATTTCTACTCCAGTTCCCCAAAATACCCCTCCTGTACTCCCTGTACTCAAGCACACTATCATGTCGCCGGTCAACGCGGATCTCCGAGCTGGAGATCCTGAGGTCCGTCCCGCCTTCGGTCGCTGCGTGCTGTCGCTTAACAGTGGCATGGCGGCGCTTGACGACCAGTTTGCCGGCAAAGTGCTGATGGTAACCATCAACGACGACACGCCTCCCGTCTCACCGGATGACCTTGTCAAAGCTCTTGGCATTGCGCATGGCATCCAAATAAGTGACTTGCTCGTTGAAGTCTGTCCGCCATCGGCTGATTTCTTCGTCAGGTTCCGGACAACTTTCGACTGCATTCGTGTGTTCAAATCTTCCCGGCATTTGTTCTGTGATGGCGCGCTGGTGAACTTTGATCAGTGGCACCCAGGATGGGGCTCGGTGCCCTCTGAGCTTGAGTTTTTAACAAAGCTTACCTTCGACGGCATGCCTCGACATGCTTGGAACAACGATTCCATGAATGAGCTTATCAACGACCTTGGAGGTGAGCTCGTAAGTATGTTTGTTCCTCCAGACAGCTGGGCTCTGACGGTTATGGCATGGATGAAGAAGTCGTCCACCATACCAAAGGTGATTGGTGTTGAGATACCGGTGCAGGAACCGGGGTTGTAATATTCGTCGCCACCAAGGCCACCGCGGACCACATTAGGGATGTGCCTGTATCGAGTGTTCGTGCATGTCGAAGAAGTGGTCAATCCATCAATCGAAGTCCTGCCGCCGCCGCTGGTGCCAGGGTCCGTCGACGATGTCCATTACAGGATTCAACGTTAGACTTTCCCCATGTTGCTCGGAACGATGGATGGCACAGGGCCTACTCCATTGCGCGGTGGAGGCCATTGCTTCTTTGGGAGAAGAGGCAGGGCTGGCTGCCTAGATGTGCTCTAATTTGAGGTAACAACTGAATCTTTCCAGATACTAGTTAAATCCGAGCTATGGGTGTGAAGCACTGATGTGCAAGTACATTTGATTGTGACCTGTTCTAATTTTGTACCTGAACTTTTTTTAGAAAGGGTTGTACGTCAACTTAATGTGCTAGCAGAACTTATTGTGTTGTCTGTCTGTTTTCTTTGCACAACATTCAAGATATTTCTCTGTCATTTATAAAGACGATGAACCGCTATGTACGAGCTCGTTGGTTTCAACATTGCCCTACCCGTAGCGATCCACTACTTCCATCCTGATTGTGCCGCCTGCGTGAAATTTTTGTATGCAAATTCAGTGTGTTGTGATGTTCTATATGATTGTGTCAACTATATAAGTTCTTACTAAGCATCAGCAATGCATATGGCTGAAAGATGTATTTACAAGCATCGACCGAAGGGTCTCTCTCTCTCACACACACACACGCACAAGTGGGACCCGTTGAATTATTTCTTTGCTCGTGATAGCTTTTAATTAGGTTCCAGTGTAATCTAACTTTTTGCTTAAGTTATTAATTGAGCTCAATGACTTCAAAAAGTTGTACAGAAGCCTTGTTTGGGCCTTTCCGGCATCGCTGAATGTGGGCTGAGTAGCCATGTTAGGTTGTACTGTACTACACAGGCCTTTTTTTCAACATTAGCAATGCAACTGGGCCGACAGTTGTACACAATATCCGGGTCAACTTCTCCGCCCCGCTGGGCTGCAAACTTTCCTAGGAGGTACGCATTGGGCTTAACAAAAAAATGGAATTTAAGAAATAATAAATGGGATGTAATTATAATAACTGGGCAGTAACTATAAAAAATGCAACAAACGCGTAATTAGTTTAAAAAATATATTATTTTTGGAATTTGAAAATTTTAATTTCATTACTTGTTGCGCGCGCAATATTTCGTTTGATTTTAACGTAATACAACTTTATTTTGAAATTATATTTAATCTGACTAGAAATTTCGGATAAAAATATTTCGGATCCCATAAAAATGTGGGAATTTTTTTGAATTCTGTTTTGAGCAGTTGGTTCAAATTATTAATCTTTTTTGAGGAATGGTTGAAATTATTAATTGTTGCCCTAGCTAGAAAATGGGCTGTAGTAAATTCCATTAGAATTAAAAAATGGGTTGTACATTCTTACAAATCGCAAATGGGCTATATTTTCTCTGCCACACACTTGTGGGCCTTCTAAGTTGACGCGTCCCCTAAAAAAACTAAGTTGACGCGTATGCAAGGCTTTGTCAATAACACACGATTCTGGCAACTGTGGCCATTGGATGTCCATCCAACATATGTCATGCTTCTTCTTCAATCTCGGATATTCTTGCTTCAGCCGCCCAAAAAATGATTCCCCCCTGACATCTGGGGGGCACCGTTTCGGAGGCTGACCTGTGGGCCTACTAAGTTGACGCGTACCAAGGGCTTTGTCAACTTAGTCAATATAAACGATTCTAGCTGCAGGGACCGTACGATGTCCATCCAACGACAGTAGTGCTTCTTCAACCTCTAGTCTTCTTGCTCCAGCCGCCCAAAGCAGCGCCGGTTGTGTCGCGTGCTCCTGCCTTCTGTGGCCGGTTGTGATGCCGAGGAGGCCTCACCGCCCCTACTACTCCCACCGCTGGTCAGGCCATCCCTCTACTCACCCACACCCCCTATTATTCTATGGTGACGGCAGCCTCACACCGCAGCGAACCAGTGAACCTTCATACTCCTCTACACGTGGGCATCCACTGCCGCGTCTTCCCCAGCTCCGCGTCGTCCCCTTCCTAGGCCTCGCCGTCGTCCATCTCCCCGGTGCTCTCGACGCGGTGTGGTCAACGTGATCAAGGAACGGCTTCCATTGGGCATGGACTGTACGTGGAGAGGCTGACAGCTGGGTCCACGGCCGCAGCAAGGAAGTGCCTCCTTATTACGCGGAAAATAATGATTCCTCCACCTGACAGCAGGGACCCATCGGACGGGCAACCATATTTCATGAACAAAAATGTTTCCCCCTAACTGTTGGGACCTACCAGCTACATCTTCGCACACAAGGAAGTGCGTCCGAAAAAAACCGATTCGCCCCCTAACTGTTGGGACCCACCAGCTACATCTTCGCACGCAAGAAAGTGCCTGACAGTCGGGACCCACCTAGTCGAAGCGTACGTAGCATTGTCATTCTGTTCGTGAACGTGTACGTACATACTAGTTGATGTAGAGGCGCGCACGTGTCGTAGTAGAGGCGCGCACGTTGCATGTACACATACGTACAGCTGCCAGGGTGCAAGAAAGTAAATACGGCCATGTACGTACATACGGGCGGTGTCTCGAACGCCTACTCGCGCATACGTACGGCTAGGGCTCGTGTACATGGATGGGTCGGAACGGAGAAACAACGTCATTGTCGTGTTCATGGGGACCCAATAGGCTGGGTCGGAACAGAATGCGTCGTCGTGTTTATCGGGAGGGCTTGGACGGAACAACCGATGGAAACGAGGCCTGGCGTACCGTAGAACGGAGGAAACAGCCTTGTGTTCGACCGACCATGGTCGAAATGAGATCCTGTTCATCGGGAGGGGTATGGCGTACCGCAAACGGTGGAAACGGACCTCCTACGGTCGAAACAGGGATCCTGTTCATTGGGAGGGGTGTGGCATACCGCAAAACGGAGGAAACAGACTTGTGTGGGAGTGCTACGGTCCAAACAGGGGTCCTGTTCATTGGGAGGGGTGTGGCGTACCATAAAATGGGACTCCACAGGATACTGTTCATCTCCACCGTCGACCGCCTCCAGCCTCCACGGGCTACTGTTCACCCACCGTCGACCTCCTCCAGCCTCCACCTGCGACTGTTCATCCATGGGCAACTTTTCATCCAGCCTCCAATGCGCGCTACTCCACCGGCTACTGTTCAACCAGCCCTCTGCACGGGCTCCTGTTCAACCACCCCTCCACGGGCTACTGTTCATCCAACCCTCCACCATCTATTGTTCATCCAGCCCTCCACGGGGTCATCCTGTTCATCCAGCCCTTCACGGGGTCCTGTTCATCCAGCCCCAACCGGCTCGATCGATCGGGGTCCTGTTCATCCACCCCCACCGGGAATTGTTCATCCAAACCCCTTAGCAACACTCACTGTTCATCTAGAGGCAGCATCGATCGGCTTCAGTTAGTAGTAGTAGCGAAGGAATCGCTCGATCGGGTCTAGTTAATAGCCATCGATCGATCGCTCGGGTTCAGTAATGCGTAGCTTGCAGTGCAATCGCTCGGGTTCAGTTAGAGCCTAATGCCTCGCAGACACGCGCGTGCGTGTATGAGAGAAACACACATCGCTCGGCCCGGCCATCCACCGTAGTAACCGGGAACACCCCGATATTTTCCTAGCCCTCGCTTCTACCACGGTTTTTTTCGTCATGGATGGCCCAAAGAATGTTATGCAGCTACGTCTCTGGCCCGCCCAAGACAAAAAGCCCATTTTCTGTCATGATTTTTTGTCATAGCAGTAGGAGCCCACCACATCTATGATGATACCGGGTTTTGTCACAATTATCGTCATAGAAGTGTCATAAGTATGACAAAAAAAATTTCGTTCGGCCCAAAATGTCATGGACGTGTATTTTTTTGTAGTGTTAGGAGTTGGTTCAGGAAGTGTCCAATCATTTTCATTACTCAACATATTATTCAATAACAATTCAGCTTGATCAACAGTTCTTTCCCTAAAAACACAACCAACACAACTATCCAGGTGGTCTCTAGAAGCATTGGTTAGTCCATTATAAAAGATATCAAGCATTTCATTTTTCTTGAGAGGATGATCAGGTAAAGCATTAAGTAATCGGAGAAGCCTCCCCAAGCTTGTGGGAGACTCTCTTCTTCAATTTGCACAAAATTATATATTTCCCTTAAGGCAACATGTTTCTTATGAGCGGGGAAATATTTAGCAGAGAACTAATAAATCATATCCTGTGGACTACGCACACAACCAGGATCAAGAGAATTAAACCATGTTTTTGCATCACCCTTTAATGAGAACAGAAATAACTTAAGGATATAATAGTAGCGATTTTTCTCATCATTAGTGAATAGGGTGGCTATATCATTTAATTTAGTGAGATGTGCCACAATAGTTTCAATTTCATAACCATGGAAAGGATCAGATTCAACCAAAGTAATTAACTCAGGGTCGACAGAGAAATCATACTCCTTATCGAAAATACAAATATGTGAATTAGCAAAAGCAGGGTCATATTTCATTCTAGCATTCAAAGACTTTTCTTTCAGCTTAGCTAATAATTTCTTAAGATCATATCTATCATTGCAAGCTAAAAAGTCTCTAGCAGTTTCTTCATCCATAACATAACCCTCAGGCACAACAAGCAATTCATATCTAGGGGGAGAATCTTCATCATCACTTTCATCAATATTATCAGTTTCAATAATTTCATTCTCTCTAACCCTAGCAGGTTGTTCATCAAGAAATTCACCTAGTGGCACAGTATTATCAAGCATAGAAGTAGTTTCATCATAAGTATCATGCAAAGCAGAAGTGGCATCATCAATAACATGCGACATATCAGAATGAATAACAGGAGTAGGCGTCGCAAGTTTACTCAAAATAGAAGGTGAATCAACTGCAGAGCTAGATGTCAGTTCCTTACCTCCCCTCGTAGTTAAGGGAAAAATATTGGTTCTTTTATCTTTCAAGTTCTTCATAGTGATCAGCAGATATAAATCCCAAGTGACTCAAAGAATAGAGCTATGCTCCCCGGCAACGGCGCCATAAAATAGTCTTAATAACCCAAAAGTATAGGGGATCGCAACCGTTTTCGAGGGTAGAGTATTCAACCCAAATTTATTGATTCGACACTAGGGGAGCCAAAGAATATTCTCAAGTATTAACAGTTGAGTTGTCAATTCAACCGCACCTGAAAGACTTAATATCTACAGCAAAGTATTTAGTAGCAAAGTAATATGGAAGTAACGGTAACAGTGGCAAAAGTAATAGTAGCAGTTTTGTAGTGACTGTAATAGTAGCAACGGTAAAGTAACTAAGCAAAGAACAATATGTGAAAAGCTCATAGGCAAGGGATCAGTGATGGATAATTATGTCGGATGTGATTCCTCATGCAACAATTATAACATAGGGTGACACTAAACTAGCTCCAATTCATCAATGTAATGTAGGCATGTATTCCGAATATAGTCATGCGTGCTTATGGAAAAGAACTTGCATGACATCTTTTGGTCCTATTGGAAACAAAGGGATATTAAGACCTCCTTTTAATAGAGTACCGGACCAAAGCATTACCACTTAGTGAATACATGAACTCCTCAAACTACGGTCATCATCGGTAAGTATCCTGATTATTGTCACTTCGGGGTTAACAGATCATAACACATAATAGGTGACTATAGACTTGCAAGATAGGATCAAGAACTCACATATATTCATGAAAACATAATAGGTTCAGATCTGTAATCATGGCACTCGGCCCTAGTGACGAGCATTAAGCATAACAAAGTCATAGCAACATCAATCTCAGAACATAATTGATACTAGGGATCAAACTCTAACAAAACTAACTCGATTACATGATAAATCTCTTCCAGCCCATCACCTTCCAGCAAGCCTATGATGGAATTACTCACGCACGGCGGTGAGCATCATGAAATTGGTGATGGAGGAAGGTTGATGATGACGATGGCGACGGATTCCCCTCTCCGGAGCCCCGAACGGACTCCAGATCAGCCCTCCTGGGAGAGATTAGGGCTCGGCGGCGGCTCCATATCGTAAAATGTGATGAATCCTTCTCTCTGATTTTTTTCTCCCCGAACGTGAATATATAGAGTTGGAGTTGAGGTCAGTGGAGCACCAGGGGGCCCACGAGGCAGGGGGCACGCCTAGGGGGGTAGGCGCGCCCCCACTCTTGTGGACAGGGTGTCGGCCCCCTGGCCTTGATTATTTCGCTAGTATTTTTTTATATATTCCAAAAATATTCTCCGTTGATTTTCAGGTCATTCTGAGAACTTTTATTTCTGCACAAAAATAACACCATGGTAATTCTGCTAAAAACAACATCAGTCCGGGTTAGTTCCATTCAAATAATGCAAGTTAGAGTCCAAAACAAGGGCAAAAGTGTTTGGAAAAGTAGATAAGATGGAGACGTATCACATGTTATTTACATGTGTGATGAAGCTGCTAGAATTGCCAAACCCGATAAAAATGATAAACATAGACATGTTGTTGGCATGCCCATTGTCTTAGTTAAAATAGGAGATCAATGTTATCATGGTTTATGCGACCTAGGTGCTAGCGTGAGTGCTATTCCCTATACCTTATATCAAGAAATTATGAATGACATAGCACCTGCAGAGATAGAGGACATAGATGTTACTATTAAACTTGCTAATAGAGACACCATTTCACCAATTGGGATTGTTAGAGATGTTGAAGTCTTGTGTGGGAAATAAAATACCCTACTGATTTTCTTGTTCTTGGTTCCCCACAAGATGATTTTTGTCCTATTATCTTTGGTATACCTTTCTTGAACACCGTTAATGCTAAAATAGATTGTGAGAAACAAACTGTCAGTGTTAGCTTTGGTGATGAGTCTCATGAGTTTAATTTTTCCAAGTTTAGTAGAAAACCTCATAAGAAAGAATTTCCTAGTAAGGATGAAATAATTGGTCTTGCTTCTATTGTTGTGCCTCCTACAGATCCACTAGAACAACATCTGCTAGACCATGAAAATGATTTACATATGCATGAAAGAAATGAAATAGATAAGATTTTCTTTGAACAATGTCCTTTGCTTAAACACAATTTTACTATTGAAACTCTAGGAGGTCCTCCTCCACCTAAAGGTGATCCTGTGTTTGAATTAAAACAATTGCCAGACACTTTGAAATATGATTATCTTGATGAAAAAAAGATATATCCTATTATTATTAGTGCTAACCCTTTAGAACATGAAGAAGAAAGATTATTGGAAGTTCTAAGGAAGCACCGAGCTGCTATTGAATATACTCTTGATGATTTAAAGGGCATTAGTCCCACTCTATGTCAGCACAGGATTAATATGGAACCTCATGCTAAACCCGTTGTTGATCACCAACGTCGGTTAAATCTGAAGATGAAAGAAGTTGTAAGAACGGAAATATTAAAACTTCTGGAAGCAGGATAATCTATCCTATAGCAGATAGTAGATGGGTAAGTCATGTTCATTGTGTCCCTAAGAAAGGAGGTATTACTGTTGTTCCCAATGAAAAGAATGAACTTATTCCATAAAGAATTGTTACAGGCTAAAGAATGGTAATTGATTTTAGAAAATTAAACAAAGCAAGTAGAAAAGATCATTACCCTCTGCCTTTTATTGATCAAATGTTAGAAAGATTATCTAAGCGCACACACTTTTGCTTCCCTTGATGGATATTCTGGGTTTTCACAAATACATGTTTCTCAACTTGATCAAGAAAATACCACTTTTACTTGTCCCTTTGGAACTTATGCTTATAGGCGTATGCCTTTAGGTTTATGCAATGCACGTGCTACCTTTCAAACATGTATGATTGCTATATTCTCTGACTTTTGTGAAAAGATTGTTGAGGTTTTCATGGATGACTTTTCTATTTATGGGAAGTCTTTTGATGCTTGTTTAAGCAATGTTGATTGAGTTTTGCATAGATGCGAGCAAACAAATCTTTTCTTGAATTGGGAGAAGTGCCACTTTATGGTTAATGAAGGTATGGTTTTGGGCCATAATTTTTTTTAAAGAGGTATCGAGGTGGACAAAGCTAAGGTTGATGCAATTGAGAAAATGCCATGTCCTAAAGATATCAAAGGTATTCGTAGTTTCCTAGGTCATGTTGGTTTCTATAGGAGATTTATCAATGACTTTTCTAAAATTTATAGGCCCCCTACAAATCTTTTGCAAAAGTATGTTCCTTCTGTTTTTGATGATGATTGTTTAAAAGCCTTCGAAACACTCAAGAAAGCCTTAATTTCTACACCTATTGTTCAACCACCTGATTGGAACTTGCCTTTTGAAATTATGTGTGATGCTAGTGATTATGCTATTGGTGTTGTTCTAGGACAAAGAGTTGATAAGAAACTAAATGTTATTCATTATGCTAGTAAAACTCTAGACAATGCACAAAGAAACTACACTACTGCTGAAAAAGAATTTCTAGCAGTGGTGTTTGCTTGTGTTAAATTTAGATCTTACATTGTTGATTCAAAAGTAATTGTTCACACCAACCATGCTGCTATTAAATATCTTATGGAAAATAAAGATGCTAAACCTAGGCTTATTCGACGGGTTCTGTTGCTACAAGAATTTGATTTGCATATCACTGATAGAAAAGGAGCAGAGAACCCCATAGCTGATAACTTGTCTAGGCTTGAAAATGTCCTTGATGACCCACTACATATTGATGATAGTTTTCCTGATGAGCAGTTAGCTGCAATAAATGTTTCTGATAACACTCCTTGGTATGCTGACTATATATGCTAATTATATTGTTGCTAAATATTTACCACCTAGCTTTACATACCAACAAAACAAAAAATTCTTCTATGATTTAAGACATTACTTTTGGGATGACCCACATCTTTATAAAGAAGGAGTACATGGTATTATTAGACATTGTGTACCTGAGCATGAACAGGGACAAATCCTACGGAAATGTATGGAGGACATTGTCGGTTCTATATCCGACATATCTCATAGTAGGGGCCATAAGCTAGGTGTCTTGGAGTGATGGTAACATGGACACGGGATTTTACCCAGGTTCGGGCCCTCTTGATGGAGATAAAACCCTACGTCCTGCTTTTGATTGTATTCGTATGGGGTGTAGTACATAGTACATGTATCTACCACGAGATTGTTCTAATGAATATTAGATTATCTATTGACTAGCCTGACCTCGGTTTATATAACACAAGGTTTATAGGAGTCCTTGTCTTGGGCGCCAAGTCTTGTGGAATCCTCCTTGTATGCGGCATGGGCTGCTCGAAGTGGCCCATAAGTGAACCACCATGGGGGTCCTCGGCCCGATCCAGCTGATTGTGAGATGACGTGGTGAGTACCCCCTAGTCTAGGACACCGTCAGTAGCCCCCTGAACCTGTCTTCCAGTTGGGGACGGATACGTCTCCAACGTATCTACTTTTCCAAACACTTTTGCCCTTGTTTTGTACTCTAACTTGCATGATTTGAATGGAACTAACCCGGACTGACGCTGTTTTCAGCAGAACTACCATGGTGTTATTTATGTGCAGGAGCAAACGTTCTCGGAATGACCTGAAACTTAACGGAGACACATTTCAGAAAATAAGAAAAATACTTGCCAAAGACGAAGGCCAGGGGGCCCACCGTATTGCCACGAGGGTGGGGGGCGCGCTTGCCCCCCTAGGGCGCGCCCCTACCTCATGGGCCCCCTGTTGCGTCTCTGACTCCAACTCCACCTCCATATATTGAGTTTCGATGAGAAAAAAAATAAGAGAGAAGAAATCATCGCGTTTTACGAAATGGAGCTGCCGCCAAGCCCTAAAACCTCTCGGGAGGGCTGATCTGGAGTCCGTTCGGGGCTCCGGAGTGGGGAATCCGTCGCCATCGTCATCATCAACCATCCTCCATCACCAATTTCATGATGCTCAGCGCCGTGTGTGAGTAATTCCATCGTAGGCTTGCTGGACGGTGATGGGTTGGATGGGATCTATCATGTAATCGAGTTAGTTTTGTTAGGGTTTGATCCCTAGTATCCACTATGTTCTGAGATTGATGTTGCTATGACTTTGCTATGCTTAATGCTTGTCACTAGGGCCCGAGTGCCATGATTTCAGATCTGAACCTATTATGTTTTCATCAATATATGAGTGTTCTTGATCCTATCTTGCAAGTCTATAGTCACCTATTATGTGTTATGATCCGTTAAGCCCGAAGTGACAATAATCGGGATACTTACCGGTGATGACCGTAGTTTGAGGAGTTCATGTATTCACTATGTGTTAATGCTTTGTTCCGGTTCTCTATTAAAAGGAGGCCTTAATATCCCTTAGTTTCGGTAAGGACCCCGCTGCCACAGGAGGGTAGGACAAAATATGTCATGCAAGTTCTTTTCCATAAGCACGTATGACTATGTTCGGAATACACGCCTACATTATATCAATGAACTGGAGCTAGTTCTGTGTCACCCTAGGTTATGACTGTTACATGATGAACCGCATCCGGCATAATTATCCATCACCGATCCATTGCCTACGAGCTTTCCATATATTGTTCTTCGCTTATTTACTTTCCCGTTGCTATTGCTATCATCACTACAAAATACCAAAAACATTGCTTTTACTACCGTTACCTTTTGTTACTGGTATCTCTACTATCATATTACTTTGCTACTAAACACTTTGCTGCAGATATTAAGTTTCCAGGTGTGGTTGAATTGACAACTCAGCTGCTAATACTTGACAATATTCTTTGGCTCCCCTTGTGTTGAATCAACAAATTTGGAATGAATACTCTACCCTCGAAAACTGTTGCGAACCCCTATACTTGTGGGTTATCAAGACCTTTTTCTGGCGCCGTTGCCGGGGAGCATAGCTCTATTCTTTGAGTCACTTGGGATATATATCTGCTTATCATTATGAAGAACTTGAGAGATCCAAAAACCAAGATCTATCCCTCAACTACGAGGGGAGGTAAGGAACTGCCATCTAGCTCTGCACTTGATTCACCTTCTGTAATGAGTAAGTTTGCGACACCTACACCTGCTTCTGCTATTCTTTCTGATATGTCGCATGTTATTGATGATGCCACTTTTGCTATGCATGGTACTTATGACGAAACTGCCTCTGTGCCTGATACTACTATGCCACTTAGTGATTTTCTTGATGAACAACTTTCTAGGGCTAGAGAAATTGAAAATATTGAATCTGATGGTACTGATGAAAGTGATGATGAAGAACCACTTGCTATTCCTAAGGGTTATGTATTTGATCAAGATGCTTCTTTAGCCATTTTAGCTTGCAGAAATAGAACTGAACTTAAAAAATTATTAGCTAAATGGAGTAAGCAATCCCTAAATGATAGAATGAAACCTGACCCTGCTTTTGTTACTTCATCTATCTTTGTTACTGATAAGGATTATGAATTCTCTGTTGATCCTGATATAATTACTTTGGTTGAATCTGATCCTTTTCATGGTTATGAATCTGAAACTGTAGTGGCACATCTTACTAAACTGAATGATATAGCTACCCTGTTCACTAAAGATGAGAGAACTTGCTACTTTTACATCCTCAAAATATTTCCGTTCTCATTAAAGGGTGATGCTAAGATATGGTTTAATTCTCTTGATCCTGGTTGTTTGCGTAGTCCACAGGATATGATTTATTACTTCTCTGCTAAATATTTCCCTGCTCATAAGAAACAAGCTACTTTAAGGGATATATATAATTTTGCGCAAATTGAAGAAGAGAGTCTCCCACAAGCTTGGGGGAGGCTTCTCCAATTACTTAATGCTTTGCCTGATCATCCTCTTAAGAAAAATGAAATACTTGATATCTTTTATAATGGACTAACTGATGCCTCCAGAGATTACCTGGATAGTTGTGCTGGTTCTATTTTCATGGAAAGAACACCGGATGAAGCTGAAATTCTATTGAATAATATGTTGGCAAATGAAAATAATTGGACACCTCCGGAGCCAATTCCTGAGCCTATTCCTAAACCAACTACGAAGAAGAGGGGTATTCTATTTCTCAGTCCTGAAGATATGCAAGAGGCAAAGAAATCTATGAAAGAAAAAGGTATTAAAGCTGAAGATGTCAAGAATTTACCTCCTATTAAAGAAATACATGGTCTTAATTTACCGCATGTTGAAGAAACATATAATCCAATTCCTTCTCCTATTGAAGAAACTCATGGTCTTGATAACCCAACACAGGTAGTAAAGGTAAATTCTCTCTATAGATATGATAAAGCTGTAATCCCATTTACTAAAATTTCTAGCCCATGCTTAGATGAGTTTGATAGATTTATGGCTAAGCAAGAAGATTTTAATGCTTATTTTGGTAGACAATTAAAATACAACTCAAATATGCTTGGACACTTGGGTGATTATATGGCTAATGTTAAAAGTGAACTTAAACTTATTAGTAAACATGCTTCTATGGTTACCACTCAAGTAGAACAAGTACTTAAAGCTCAAAATGTTTTGATCAATGAATTGAATAGTAAAAATAATGATAATGCTGTTAGAGTGGCTACTAGAACTGGTAGAATGACTCAGGAACCTTTGTATCCTGAAGGCCACCCTAAGAGAATTGAGCAAGATTCTCAGAGAAATAATATAGATGCACCTAGTCCTTCTAAAAGGAAGAAAAAGAAAAATGATAGGACTTTGCATGCTTCTAGTGAACCTATTACTGAAACACCTGAGAATCCAAATGATATTTCTATTTCTGATGCTGAAACACAATCTGGTAATGAACCTGAAACTAGTGATAATGTTAATAATAATGTTCATGATGATGCTCAACCTAGTAATGATAATGATGTAGAAATTGAACCAGCTGTTGATCTTGATAACCCACAATCAAAGAATCAACGTTATGATAAAAAAGACTTTGTTGCTAGGAAACATGGTAAAGAAAGAGAACCATGGGTTCAGAAACCCATGCCTTTTCCTCCCAAACCATCCAAGAAAAAGGATGATGAGGATTTTGAGCGCTTTGCTGAAATGATTAGACCTATCTTTTTGCGTATGCGATTAACTAATATGCTGAAAACCAATCCTTATGCTAAGTATATGAAAGATATTATTACAAATAAGAGAAAGATACCAGAAGCTAAAATTTTCACCATGCTTGCTAATTATACTTTTAAGGGTGGAATACCAAAGAAACTTGGAGATCCAGGAGTACCCACTATACCATGCTCCATTAAAAGAAACTATGTCAAAACTGCTTTATGTGATCTTGGAGCCAGTGTTAGTGTTATGCCTCTCTTTATATCATAGACTTGATTTGAATAAGTTGACACCTACTAAAATATCTTTGCAAATGGCTGATAAATCAACTGCTATACCTGTTGGTACTTGTGAGGATGTGCCTGTTGTAGTTGCAAACGTTACTATTTTAACGGACTTTGTTATTCTTGATATTCCCGAGGACGATAGTATGTCTATTATTCTTGGAAGACCCTTTTTGAATACTGCAGGGGCTGTTATTGATTGCATTAAAGGCAATGTCACTTTTCATGTTAATGGTAATGAGCACATGGTACATTTTCCGTGGAAACAACCTCAAGTTCATAGTATCAACTCTATTGGAAAAATTCCATCGATTATATTTGGAGGTTTTCAGTTTCCTCTTCCTACTGTCAAGAAGAAATATGATATTCTTATTATTGGGGATGTGCATATCCCCGTTGAGGTAACATAGTGTTATTCGAAATTTCTCCGGTTCCATGTTATTCAGAATGAGTTCGTTAACAAGACTTGATCAACCTTGTTAGAGGATTCCTTTTGATGATCATGAGATGGATGAAACTAGAAGGCACAACCTTGTGTACCCCACTTTTACTTTCTGTTATTTATATTAAATAAAATAAAAATAAATATTTTTTGTCTGTTATCTGATTATCCGTGCAATATAAAAATACCTTGAAAATAAAAGTTCTCCAAATGCCCTGAAAATTAAATATGATTTTTTCTAGAATATTTGAGGATTTATGGAACAAAGAACACACCAGGGGGGCCAGCCACCTTGCCACGAGGGTGGAGGGCGCGCCCACCCCTCTAAGGAGCGCCCTGCCTCGTGGGCCCACGGTGGCCCTCCTCCACTTATTCCTGCACCCACACACTTCATCTTCCTCCCACAAACACGAATAACCAGCTCAAGCACGAGTTCTAGCTCATCTTGCTGCCATTTTCGATCTCCTTGCTCAAAGCACCTCTCACAAAACTGCTTGGGGAGATTGTTCCTTGGTATGTGACTCCTCCATTGGTCCAATTAGTTTTTGTTCTAGTGCTTTATTCATCACAATTTTTGCTGCTTAGGTAACCATGTTCTTGAGCTTGCATGTCAAATTTATATGGTCAAAAGTAGTTTTGATGCATGATATAGGCCCTAGGCACTTGTAGGAGTAGTTGCTATCAATATTATTGAGTTTGGTTTACTTTTATTTTGAAGTTACTAAAATTTTCAGAATTTTTCAGAAAATGATGAGGATACTTTTGAGGGGCTCATCGAGCCAAAGCTCGAAGGAGAAGGCACCAAAGCCTAAGTATAATTTGCCTCGCACCGCGGAGATTCGGGTGTGTGAATGGCCTTCCAAGGATTTCTTAAGAGCAGCCGGGATTTATGAAGATTTTCATGAGTTGGCTCAGACTGCAGGCCTTACCGCTTTCCTCCACGACCAATGCGATCAGTATCTCTTGCTCACAAATACCTTTGTGCAAAACTTTCATTTTCATTCTAGGAACTCACCACCTACAGTGGAATTTCATTTATATGATGAGCATAAGGAGATGTCACTTTATGATTTTTGTCGTATTTGTTTAGTCCCTTTTGGTGGTAAGACAGAAGAACCACATCATGATGATGTGGAGGGATTTATTGACACTATAACTGTAGGGGAAACAAGGAAGGTTTCCGATGCACGAATCACTAGCATACATTTTCCTGTTTTACGCTACTTTGCATTATTTGCTAGTTGTTTCTTAATTGGTCACGGAAACTGTGGAAACCTGAGTATCCCTGATATTATTATTTTGCACCACGGTTTATACGGTGATAACTCTTTTAGTATGGGCAGCATTATTGCCAAACGGTTAAGTCTGAACCGTACCAAGGGCCCCATCTTTGGAGGCATCTATGCTACACGCCTAGCTGCACATTTTAACATACCTATTAGGCATGCTGAGAAGGAAGAGAAAGTGCTGCCCCGTGTTTATCTAGATTATAAAAGTATGGTGGCACATGATTTTATTGTTAAGAATAGGGAAGGAGAGATTAAATATCAATTGTTCTTTAATAAACATTATCCTGAGACTATTACCTTGCCTGCTCCTTCTTTGTTTGATTTGACTGTAGGCACGTACCTTGTTCCGTTGACGGCTATCCACGCCTACCGGAACCCTCACCAGCCGAGGAGCCAGAGCCGGAACCACAATTTGATCCTTCACGATAGTCTAATTACCAGTGGGATCCGGAGATGATTGTTAGCCAGTGGCAATTTGAGCCCTCTTCTTCCTCATCACAGTACGACCCCAACAACTATTATTATGGATATCCGCCAGGCCAGCCGTGGCCATAGACCAACTTAGGCCAAAAGCCTAAGATTGGGGGAGTACGTATTTCCCACCGACATTACATTTATGTTCACACACTCATTGCCAGATGTCGGTGCTCAAACTTTTTCATTGTATCATCCATGCTAGGTTATTTTCCTTTTTATGCTTTCTTCTTGTGTGTTTAATAAACCTTAAAAAACCAAAAAATTAGTTGTAGCTTTTGATTAATTTACTTTTCATGCTTGTAGTAGTAATTAAAAAGAAAACCCAAAAACATTTCCTGTTCTTCTTTTGCTTGTTGGGAGCTTTCCCGTGTAAATAGTTTTATTCCTTTCCTTTTCTTTGGGGGTCGATAAGAGAAGACCATGATTAAATTGTTGAAGTGGCTCTTATATGCCTTATTGTTGATCTGACGAAAGAGCCCATATTTCCTTGTCTTCTCTTGTTTATTGAATGCTTGCAGATTCCAGCTTAGTCCAATGCACGTGCACTATTATTATTACTATTCACATCGTTCGGTCGTGCAAGTGAAGGGCAATAATGATGATTATATGATGGACTAGCTGAGATGAGAAAAGCTGGTATGAACTCGACCTCTTTTGTTTTTGTAAATATGATTAGTTCATTGTTCCTGATTCAGCCTATTATGAATAAACATGTTTGCAATGACAACTAGAGATCATAGTTTCTTGTGCCATGCTTGGTTAGCTATGAGTTATAATGGTTTACCTTGCGTGCCAACATGCTATTAAAATGGTTATGATGTGGTATGATAGGGTGGTATCCTCCTCTGAATGATTTAAGTGACTTGACTTGGCGCATGTTCACGCATGTAGTTGAAACAAAATCAACATAGCCTTCATGATATTTATGTTCATGGTGGATTATATCCTAGTCATGCTTGCACTCGGTGTTGATTAATTTTAATGCATGTTCATGACTGTTGTCGCTCTCTAGCTGGTCGCTTCCCAGTCTTTTGCTAGCCTTCACCTGTACTAAGCGGGAATACTGCTTGTGCATCCAATCCCTTAAACCCCAAAGTTATTCCACATGAGTCCACTATATCTACCTATATACGGTATCTACTAGCCATTCCAAGTAAATTTGTATGTGCCAAACTCTAAACTTTCAAATAAATATCATGTTTTGTATGCTCGAATAGCTCATGTATCAACTAGGGCTGTCTGTATCTTCCATGTTAGGCGGGTTATTCTCAAGAGGAGTGGACTCCGCTCCTCACTCACGAGATAAATGGCTGGTCACCAGGATGCCCAGTCCCATGCTTTATGCAAACTAAATCAAAATAATTGCAAACAAAACTCCCCTTGGGACTCTTGTTAGTTGGAGGCACTCGTTGTTTCGAGCAAGCCATGGATTGATGCTTGTGGTGGAAGGGGGAGTATAAACTTTACCATTCTGTTAGGGAACCGCCTATAGTGTGTGTAGCATGGAAGATATCGCCATCTCTTGGTTGTTATGTTGACAATGAAAGTATACCGCTCAAAATGTTATTCACCTCTGTTTAAAAACCGAGCTTTGGCACCTCTACAAATCCCTGCTTCCCTTTGTGAAGGGCCTATCTATTTACTTTTGTGTTGAGTCATCATCGTCTTATCAAAAAGCACCAGTTGGAGAGCACCGTTGTCATTTGCATTCATTACTGTTAGGTTACATTGAGTATGACTTGACCGGATCTCTTTTACCATGAATTACAATGTCTAGTCAGTCCTTGGTATTTAAAGGTGCTATGCATTTATGTTTTGCGATCTTAGAAAGGGCTAGCGAGATACCACCTTGTTATATCATATTATGATTGTTTTGAGAAAGTGTTGTCATTCGAGTTTTGTTATTATGGCTCGCTAGTTGATTATGCTATTGATATGAGTAAACTTGAGACCTATGCGTTATTGCAAATGTGGTTAGTTATAATCTTTGCTGAAAACTAGTTGATTATGCTATTGATATGAGTAAACTTGAGACCTATGCGTTATTGCAAATGTGGTTAGTTATAATCTTTGCTGAAAACTTGAATGCTGGCTTTACATATTTACAACAACAAGAGCAAACAGAGTTTGTAAAAGTTTTTCTTTATCACTTTCAGTTTGTCAACTGAATTGATTGAGGACAAGCAAAGGTTTAAGCTTGGGGGAGTTGATACGTCTCCAACGTATCTATTTTTCCAAACACTTTTGCCCTTGTTTTGGACTCTAACTTGCATGATTTGAATGGAACTAAACCGGACTGACGCTGTTTTCAGCAGAACTACCATGGTGTTATTTATGTGCAGGAGCAAACGTTCTCGGAATGACCTGAAACTTCATGGAGACACATTTCAGAAAATAAGAAAAATACCTGCCAAAGATGAAGGCCAGGGGGCCCGTCGTCTTGCCACGATGGTGGGGGGCGCGCCTGGCCCCCTAGGGCACGCCCCCTACCTCATGGGCCCCATGTTGTGTCTCCGACTCCAACTCCACCTCCATATATTGAGTTTCGATGAGAAAAAAAATCAGAGAGAAGAAATCATCGCATTTTACGATACGGAGCCGCCGCCAAGCTCTCAAACCTCTCGGGAGGGCTGATCTGGAGTCCGTTCGGGGCTTCGGAGAGGGGAAACCGTCGCCATCGTCATCATGAACCATCCTCCATCACCAATTTCATGATGCTCACCGCCGTGCGTGAGTAACTCCATCGTAGGCTTGCTGGACGGTGATGGGTTGGATGGGATCTATCATGTAATCGAGTTAGTTTTGTTAGGGTTTGATCCCTAGTATCCACTATGTTCTGAGATTGATGTTGCTATGACTTTGCTATGCTTAATGCTTGTCACTAGGGCCCGAGTGCCATGATTTCAGATCTGAACCTATTATGTTTTCATCAATATACGAGTGTTCTTGATCCTATCTTGCAAGTCTATAGTCACCTATTATGTGTTATGATCCGTTAACCCTGAAGTGACAATAATCGGGATACTTATTGGTGATGACCGTAGTTTGAGGAGTTCATGTATTCACTATGTGTTACTGCTTTGTTCCGGTTCTCTATTAAAAGGAGGCCTTAATATCCCTTAGTTTCCGTAAGGACCCCGCTGCCACGGGACGGTAGGACAAAAGATGTCATGCAAGTTCTTTTCCATAAGCTCGTATGACTATGGTCGGAATACATGCCTACATTATATCAATTAACTGGAGCTAGTTCTGTGTCACCCTAGGTTATGACTGTTACATGATGAACCGCATCCGGCATAATTATCCATCACCGATCCATTGCCTACGAGCTTTCCATATATTGTTCTTCGCTTATTTACTTTCCCGTTGCTATTGCTATCATCACTACGAAATACCAAAAACATTGCTTTTACTACAGTTACCTTTTGTTACCGTTATCTCTACTATCATATTACTTTGCTACTAAACACTTTTCTGCAGATATTAAGTTTCCAGGTGTGGTTGAATTGACAACTCAACTGCTAATACTTGAGAATATTATTTGGCTCCCCTTGTGTCGAATCAACAAATTTTGGTTGAATAATCTACCCTCGAAAACTGTTGCGATCCCCTATACTTGTGGGTTATCAGGGACGCTCCTCAATTCTTCCGAACTATTATTCATCTTCGGTCGTCGGTCTTGAAAACTGGTTCAACAAATATTCGCATCTTCGATCTTTGAAGATTGCCAAAGTGAATCCGAAGAGTTTACATGTCGGGTATCCGAGGAGCCCCTTTAAGTTTTCGGCCTTTAGCAATGCCTTGTTATTTTTTCTGCCATACCTCGGGTTTGAAGTTGTTCCCGTGAGGCGGTGTCTGCTTGTGTCTGAGGTCCAATGCCGGAATGTATCCGAGTTCCAATGTCGGAATGTATCCGAAGTTTCATAGATTACCTCGTGTTCAAAAAAGTTTGAAGGAGGTTACCCGAGCTTAACGCTGAAAAAGTTCTCTATCGAGCCAGCCGCTCGCAGCCGAGTTTTATGTCGGACTGCTTCCGATGTGATGTATCACCTTGGTCTTGGGCTGATTGTTTGCACATTTTATTTCTGATTGATGCAATTTATTTACTGACGAGATATATAGCCACTAGCCCTCAAGATGTGTGTTGGCCTAAAATCCGAGATGCACATTAGAGGACATAGTGATCGGCAGACGGGCCCTTGAGAGAGGGTTTTGAGAAGTCACTGTAATATATTAGCTTGATGCCGGATAAGTCCCAGATGGTACCTATTGTTGTCCGTAGACGCGTTTGCCCATAGTTCGGTCAAGCTGAACACTGAGCACTTTGAATTTTCTGTATTGAATAGGTAATGCAGTAGCCCCCGAGACACTGGTCGGGTGGCAACACCAGATCAGGGGATCAATGTGCCCCTTCAATATTAGTAAATGATAAGCCCGAAGCTCAATAGCCCCCGAGCCTTAATGTGGGCATAGGTGGCCTAATTAAGGATCGATATCCGGAATAAAATCAGAAATTATGTGTAATGATTCTACGTATCCAAGCACTCTACATTATTAATGCTTGGATCTGCATTGTACAAAACTTTGATGACCGACCATCGGCTTCAACCTCCTCGGCCAGTAGCCGGGGAGTGTTTGTCCTACTTTATAAAGCCTTTATAAGGGCAAAGATTTATGACAAACAAGGCAATCTGGCCATATGGTTTTATAAACAAAGGTACACAGAGAGTTATGTTATATTACTTTCTAACATAAGAAACATCTTCCAAAGAAAATAGTCCTGCTATCGGTTCCTTTCTTTGGGTTGTCATGCTGATCATGATCATGAAACCTCACCACCGATTAATGTGGGAGGAAAATATCGAGGATTTGGTGTGGGGAAAGTTCCTGAACTCTATGGCCTTAATGAATCGAAATTTTCACTTCTGTCGTTGCCGACCAATTATATTCTAAAGATAGCTAGCTTTTGGCTTCACCCAGTCTGAGGTACTAATCCGGATGACCCGGTAGTAACCATCACAAAGGTGCTCCCTTTACCCCCTAGCCGAACAATCGAGAACGTAGGGTTAAACACATGAGCCAGGCAACCCAGCTTGGCCAAAATCTTAAGTCAAATTTGATGCATATTTTATGGCTTTATAGCGATAATTACAAAAGGCAATGCTTCTATACCGAATACAAACACTGATGATATATGTTTATTTTGACTCCGTTGCGGCCGTTTATCAGTTGAAAGTGGCCCATCATCGGCTTCTACCCCTTTGTAGATACTACGCAGGGTGTTTCTGCAGTAACAAGACAACCCTTAGCCGATATCTCGTTGCCTGGAGGAGGTTGTGTTAGCAGAAAGAAGGCAGTCACATATGCGGGCCTTATAACTTTCACTTAGTCATAGGAGCTTTAAACTGGGGAAGCTAGCTACGATCCCCTGGTTAGTGTTCGGCACTGACCGAACTCTAGCCCTTAACACTTCGCGTGTTATGAAAGGCCCATCGTTTAACACAGGTAATCAGTATCGATCTATAGTCTGACACCGTCATCGGATCGCTAACCAGTTTACGCCCATTGTGACAGTCAGTTTTCGGCTTTCTCCATTGAGGTGCTTAACCATTCGAGCTAGAAGCACAATCGCAGTGGTTCTCCCTTTGCACATCTAGCCGAACAAAGCGAAACATAGGAGGCAAGCACAGGATCCGGGCAACCCAACTATTGACCGAAGGTACAATTCGAAACCGATGCATATATAGGAATATCCTAGAATGTTATTGCCGAATCTCTAAAGGTGTCCGGTGTTACACTGCGAGACTTATGCTGGAAACATAAACATAGTTTAAAAGTGCCATAGACTTGGAAAAACAAAAACTTCAGTAAAACCTTTATGCCCGAACTAAATCAAGTCATTTGGTGCCAAACCGAAAATTGGTCTTATTTTTGTGCTTCAATCATGCATTAATATGACACGTCAGATCTTAAGACTTCAAGCGGGTCAGCCTACGGCTGCAACCTCCTATCCCGAAGGCGGAGTACTGCTTGTTTGGCCAGTTTAGCAAACTAAACTCGAGCGGCATTAGAGAGAAAACAGGCTATCCGACTATTAACCACACACTCGAGTCGAGAAAGGAGTGGTAGAAAAAGACTTTGCAACGACAAGGAAGAAAACAATTATTATAGAACGGCTCGTACAAATTTAAGAGACCCAAGTTAACATGGGTAAAGGAAGTGTTTTTCACAAACTAAGTTTTTTGTTTAACATAAATATAAAGTTTGGTCAAACCAAATGAGAATAAAAAACTGAGCATGGAAGCGACTTAGCTGGTTAATGAGCTCAGTGTCGATGTGCAGCCCGAGCTTACGACGGGACGAGGTCCCAGCCCCCAAGCCAGTCCAGAGGGGGCAGAGCAAAGAGCTCGGCATTCCGAAGTGGTGACATTGCACGACCAATGTGGCGAGGTGGAACCCCCAGTCCGACCGAGGTGACAGAGCAGGCCGGCAGTATGATGCCAAAGTCCCCGGCATGGTGTAATGAAGTGATGACGAAGCCACCGGTCCAGCCGAGGTGGCATGGTACGTCGGTACGCCGTGGTGACAGCGCTGCCCAACCCGGATCATTTACCTGTACACAGAAAATAGTGCAAGCCAAAGATAATATTAATAAAAAAAATAAAAAATTTGTTGCAGAATTGATAATTTATGCAAAGCGAGTAACAAAAGAAATATGGCCCGTGTGCCGAACACTCGATGAGGTAGAGCTCTCTCAGCGATGCCGAAATCCCCAAGGCAATTGAACATGTCGGTATGGCAATTTGACCAACAAGGTGATCACGTGAGCCGATTTATGCCGATTGGGACGATGACGTCCGCTTGATGAAGTGACCGCGTGACGCAGTCGAAGTCGATTACCTACCCCTGTAAAATAGTGCAGTCCAAAAATAATAATATAAATATATGAAAAATCCTTGCATAATTAATTTATGCAATTAATTTTGAAAGAGATGTGGCCTAGCGTCGAAGCCAATGTCGATGCGCGATACGTCTCCAATGTATCTATAATTTTTTATTGTTCCATGCTATTATATTATCAATCTTGGATGTTTCATAATCATTTATAGTCATTTTATATCATTTTTTGGTACTAACCTATTGCCATAGTGCCAAGTGCCAGTTGCTGTTTTTTCCATGTTTTTTTACATCGCAGAAAATCAATATCAAATGGAGTCCAAATGCCATGAAACTTTACGAAGAATTTTTATGGGCTGGAAGGAACACAACGGGCCCTGGTTGCGCCTGGGGGTGCCCCGAGGGAGGCACAACCCACCAGGGCGCGCCAGGAGGCCCATGCGCGCCCTGGTGGGTTGTGCCCACCTCGGGTCCCCCTGGACCGCCTCTTTGCTATATAAATACCCCAATATTCCCAAAACCCTAGGGAGTCGACGAAATATATATCCAGCCGCCGCAGAGTCTAGAACCACCAGATCCAATAAAGACACCATCTCGGATGGGGTTCACCACCTCCGTTGGTGCCTCTCCGATGATGCGTGAGTAGTTCTTTGTACACCTTCGGGTCTGTACTTAGTAGCTAGATGGCTTGATCTCTCTCTCTCTCTCTCTCTTTCTTGATTCTCAATACAATGGTCTCTTGGAGATCCATATAATGTAACTCTTTTTGCGGAGTGTTTGTTGGGATCGATGACATTTGAGTTTATGATCAGATTTTATATCCATGGAAGTATTTGAGTTTCTTTGATCTCTTATAGCCTCGTATTTCTTATCCGATATTTGGGTTTTATTTGGCCAACTTGATCTATTTATCTTGCAATGGGAAGATGTGCTTTGTAGTGGGTTCGATCTTACGGTACTTGATCCCAGTGACAGAAAGGGAACCGACACGTATGTATCGTCGCTCCTAAGGATAAAACGATGGGGTCTATATCTACATAGGTAGATCTTGTCTACATCATGTCATCATTCTTATTGCATCAATCCACTTCTCCATGAATTTAATACACTAGATGCATGCATGCTGGATAGCGGTCGATGTGTGGAGTAATAGTAGTAGATGCAGGCAGGAGTCGGTCTACTAATCTTGGATGCACTAGTAGAAAACAGGGCTTTGGTCCAGGCCGGGTCAGCCCATTAGTCCCGGTTCAGTCCAGAACCAGGACCAATGTGGGCATTGGTCCCGGTTCGTGAGCCCAGGGGGCCGGCCGGGCCACGTGGGCCATTGGTCCCGATTCATCTGGACCTTTTGGTCCCAGTTGGTGGGATGAACCGGGGCCAATGGGCCTCGCTCCTGGCCCACCACCATTGGTCCCGGTTGGTGGCTTGAACCGGGACCAAAGGCTCCCCTTTAGTCCCGGCTCATGTCACCAACCGGGACCAATGAGGTGCCTATATATACCCCTCGCTCGCGAGCAGAGCACCCCAGTGCTCTGTTTTTCTCTGGCCGAGGGGGAGAGGGCTTGGTGGTGCTCTAGCTCACCTCCTATGCACACAAGGTGTTCGATGGAATGCCCGAGCCACACTACTTAAGCTTTCTCCTCTCCAAGCTCGACCTCCAAGCTCCATTTTCCATAATATTTGTCTAGGTTTAGCGGTCCGTCACGCCCCGTTCCCGTCTTCACCGTCGTCGATCACCCGCGCCGAGCTCATCGCCGGCACCACCATGGTGAGCCTCTTGTTTTATGTTCTTTCTGAAAGGAAAAATATTCTTACTTGTATGTTTACATAGATACTTGTATTATTTTCTTACTTTTATTATTGCATCTTATATAGTGCGATGGTTTTGGTATCCTCCCCCGTCGGCCCTCGTCCTGTCAATGATTCGGATGTGGTATATATATTATCTTTATAACTATTGGTTCATTTATTGTTTATGAAAATTATGCCGACCAACGTGACATAGATTTTATTTATGTAGGATGTATGTGAATCGGAAATGCCAACCAACCCTATTGTCGAGAGGTTAAATTTAGTTGAAGAAGAAAACAATTTGTTGAAGGAAAAAATAAAAAAAATTGAGGAGGAGAAGATGATATTGGAGTTGCATGTTGCGGATGTCGTCGATGATCACAAGATCAAGATGGATGCAATGCACTTGAAGATTAGAAAGATTAGAAAATATGCCATTCATACTGAGGCTTGGTATCATTATGCCGTTGGATCAATTGTTACCTTGGCTGCGATTATCATCGCATTTGTTTTCACATTGAAATGTTGTACATAGTTTCAATGTATGGTTTAATTAATTAGATGCTCTGGAGAGCTATATGTTGTTAGATGAGAACTATGTATGCACTTTGGTTTTAATGTGATGATGAACTTCTATTAATTTGGACACTTAATTATATATAATGCATGCAGATGAACTGACAATGGATGTACGGTGACAGACACACCCGAGAGTACATTAAGGGCGTGCATGAGTTTCTCGATGCGGCTGAGGCAAACAAGCAGAATGGTTTTATGTGTTGTCCATGCACTGAATGTGGGAATACAAGGTCTTACTCTAACCGGAAAATCCTTCACTCCCACCTGCTTTACAAGGGTTTCATGCCACACTATAATGTTTGGACGAGGCACGGAGAAATAGGGGTTATGATGGAAGACGGCGAAGAAGAAGAGTACGATGACAACTATGTGCCCCCTGAATACGGTGATGCTGCAACGGGGGAAGCTGGTGGAGATCAAGAGGAACCAGACGATGTGCCCAATGATGCTGCAACAGGTGAAGCTGCTGAAGATCAAGAGGAACCAGACGATGTGCCCGATGATGATGATCTCCGCCGGGTCATTGTCGATGCAAGGACGCAATGCGAAAGTCAAAAGGAGAAGCTGAAGTTCGATCGCATGTTAGAGGATCACAAAAAAGGGTTATACCCCAATTGCGAAGATGGCAACACAAAGCTCAGTACCGTACTGGAATTGCTGCAGTGGAAGGCAGAGAATGCTGTGGCTGACAAAGGATTTGAGAAGCTACTGAAAATATTGAAGAAGAAGCTTCCAAAGGATAACGAATTGCCCGACAGTACATACGCAGCAAAGAAGGTCGTATGCCCTCTAGGATTGGAGGTGGAGAAGATACATGCATGCCCTGATGACTGCATCCTCTACCGCGGTGCATACAAGGATCTGAATGCATGCCCGGTATGCAGTGCATTGAGGTATAAGATCAGACGAGATGACCCTGGTGATGTTGACGGCGAGCCCCCCAGGAAGAGGGTTCCTGCGAAGGTGATGTGGTATGCTCCTATAATACCACAGTTGAAACGTCTGTTCAGAAACGAAGAGCATGCCAAGTTGATGCGATGGCACAGTGAGAACCGAAAGAAAGATGCGAAGTTGAGAGCACCCGCTGATGGGTCGCAGTGGAGAAAAATCAAGAGAAAGTACTGGGATGAGTTTGCAAAGGACCCAAGGAATGTATGGTTTGCTTTAAGCGTGGATGGCATTAATCCTTTCAGGGAGCAGAGCAGCAATCACAGCACATGGCCCGTGACTCTATGTATGTATAACCTTCCTCCTTGGATGTGCATGAAGCGGAAGTTCATTATGATGCCAGTTCTCATCCAAGGCCCTAAGCAACCCGGCAACGAAATTGATGTGTACCTAGGGCCATTAGTTGAAGAACTTTTACAGCTGTGGAATAGAAACGGTGTACGTACGTGGGATGAGCATAGACAGGAGGAATTTAACCTTAAGGCGTTGCTGTTCGTGACCATCAACGATTGGCCCGCTCTCAGTAACCTTTCAAGACAGACAAACAAAGGATACCACGCATGCACGCACTGTTTAGATGACACTGAAAGTATATACCTAGACAAATGCAGGAAGAATGTGTACCTGGGCCATCGTCGATTTCTTCCGACCAACCATCAATGTCGAAAGAAAGGCAAGCATTTCAAAGGCGAGGCAGATCACCGGAAGAAGCCCGCCATGTGCACCGGTGATCACATGCTTGCTATGGTCAATGATTTACACTACGTAATCTTTGGAAAGGGTCCCGGTGGACTAGCTGTTCCGAATGACGCTGAGGGACATGCACCCATGTGGAAGAAGAAATCTATATTTTGGGACCTACCCTACTGGAAAGACCTAGAGGTCCGCTCCTCAATCGACGTGATGCATGTGACGAAGAACCTTTGCGTGAACCTGCTAGGATTCTTGGGCGTGTATGGGAAGACAAAAGATACACCTGAGGCACGGGAGGACCTGCAACGTTTGCACGAAAAAGATGGCATGCCTCCGAAGCAGTATAAAGGTCCTACCAGCTACGTTCTTACGAAAGAAGAGAAAGAAATCTTCTTTGAATGCCTGCTCAGTATGAAGGTCACGACTGACTTCTCGTCGAATATAAAGGGAATAATAAATATGCCAGAGAAAAAGTTTCAGAACCTAAAGTCTCATGACTGCGACGTGATTATGACACAACTGCTTCCGGTTGCATTGAGGGGGCTTCTACCGGAAAACGTCCGATTAGCCATTGTGAAGCTATGTGCATTCCTCAATGCAATCTCTCAGAAGGTGATCGATCCAGAAATCGTACCAAGGCTAAGGAGTGATGTGGCGCAATGTCTTGTCAGTTTCGAGCTGGTGTTCCCACCATCCTTCTTCAATATCATGACGCACATCCTAGTTCATCTAGTCGATGAGATTGTCATCTTGGGGCCCGTATTTCTACACAATATGCTCCCCTTTGAGAGGTTCATGGGAGTCCTAAAGAAATATGTCTGTAACCGCGCTAGGCCAGAAGGAATCATCTCCATGGGCCATCAAACAGAGGATGTTATCGGGTTTTGTGTTGACTTCATTCCTGGCCTTAAGAAGATAGGTCTCCCTAAATCGCGGTATGAGGGGAGACTGACTGGAAAAGGCACTCTTGGATGAGACTCAATAATATGCAGGGACGGATATTCTTGGTCTCAAGCAAACTACACAGTTCTACAGAACTCTACCTTGGTGACCCCGTATGTCGATGAACACAAGAACAGTCTGCGCTCCAAACACCCGGAGCAGTGCGACGACTGGATTACATGTGAACACATCAGGACTTTCAGCAGTTGGTTGGAAACACGTCTCAGAGGTGACAACACTATTTGTGATGAGTTGTACTTGTTGTCCAGGGGACCATCTTTGACTGTATTGACTTACAAAGGATACAAGATAAATGGGAATACACTTTACACGATCGCCAAAGATCAAAAGAGCACCAACCAAAACAGCGGTGTCCGCTTTGATGCAGCAACCAAGAGCGGAAAGGACACATATTATGGTTACATAGTGGACATATGGGAACTTGACTATGGACCTAATTTTAAGGTCCCTTTGTTTAAGTGCAAATGGGTCAATCTGTTAGGCGGCGGGGTACAGGTAGACCCACAATACGGAATGACAACAGTGTATCTGAAAAATCTTGGGTACACTGATGAACCGTTCGTCCTAGCCAATGATGTGGCACAGGTTATCTATGTGAAGGACATGTCTACCAAACCGAGAAAAAGAAAAGATAAGGAAGCGAATACATCATATGATGAGCCAAAGCGCCACATAGTTCTTTCAGGAAAAAGGGACATCCTGGGAGTGGACGGCAAGACAGACATGTCTGAAGATTATGAAAAGTTTCATGAAATTCCTCCCTTCAATGTCAAGGCTGACCCAAGCATCCTGATAAACAATGAAGATTATCCATGGTTACGGCGCAATAAGCAAATGACACAAGCGAAGAAAAAGTGAAGACTTTCTCCCGCAACTATTATGATGATACCATGCCAACTTTGTAACACACGAACATGCTACCATTGTCCGTTTTGTACATGCACATGCTATGTGGGTGAAATTATGTTACCATGCCAACTTTCAACATTTTCAGAGTTCATCTGAAATGCTTTCATGTCTTATGGTTCGGCCCTCGTAATACCATGACCATTAGTCCCTGGCCCATGCCAACTTTCAACTTTCAACTTTCTAAAACTAATGGCACTAACAGAAAGTTTATAATTTTGCTCCTCGCCCCTGGCCCATGACCATTAGTCCCGGTTTGTGCCACAAACCAGGACTAAAGGGTTGGTCCTCGTTGCGGGCAGAGTTTAGTCCCACCTCGCCAACCAAAGGGGGCTCACACCAGTTTATAAGCCCTTCCCTCTCTGCCTTGTTGAGCTCCTCTCAAAGTGAAAATAGATGCCCTAATAGAGAAAAGTTTAACCTAAATTCATAGTGAATTTCTCTGAAATTCATAGAAATTTACTAGGAATTTAGGTTGAATTTTCCCTATAAGCGCATCTATTCTCATTCTTTAGTAAGTTAATCACAAACTTGTGATTTAAACAATTTTCAAAGAATTCAAATTAAAAGTAAAAAGTTTATAATGGCACTAACAGAAAGTTTATATTTTTTCTAAAACTAAAAGCAAAAAGAATAAAAAAATAAAGCAAAAAACAAAACAAAAAAACTGGAAAAAATAGCAACAATAAGTATTTTGTTGTAAGTAGAAACAAAATAAAATAAATAAAGCAACAGAAAGTTTATAATTTTGCTGACCTAAAAGCAAAAAAAATTAAAAAATAAAGTAAAAAACAAAAGAAAATAAATAATACAGAAAACAAAACAAAAAAACTGGAAAAAAATAAAAATAGCAACAATAAGTATTTTGTTGTAAGTAGAAACAAAATAAAATAAATAAAGCAACAAAGAAAACAAAAAAACAAAAAAAGTGTTTTCAAATTTGAAAACTAATGGCACTAATAGAAAGTTTATAATTTTTCTAAAACTAAAAGCAAAAAGGATTAAAAAATAAAGCAAAAAACAAAAGAAAATAAATAATGCAGAAAAAAAACAAAAAAACTGGAAAAAAAATTAAATATAGCAACAATAAGTATTTTGTTGTAAGTAGAAACAAAAAAACAAAAAAACAAAAAAAGTGCCACCTACTGGGCACCGATGGCCTGAATACGACTAGAAACCCTACCATGGGCCAGGATTCAGGCCCGCGGGAAGCCCAGTAGGCCCACAGGCATAGATTGCACAGTTAGGCCCGAAAGCCTGCTTTAGAGAGGAGCTCGAGAGGAAAGGCGCACCGCACCTTATAAACAGGTGCGGCTCCCTCTCAACCAGCGAGGTGGGACTAAACATTTGGGCGCGGGGCAGCACAAGGCCTTTGGTCCCGGTTGGTGGCACGAACCGTGACCAATGCCCCTCTTTAGTCCCGGTTGGTGCCACCAACCGGGACCAAAGGCCGCCGCTTCCCGCCCTTTGGGCTGCTGAAAATTGGCCTTTGGTCCCGGTTGGTGGCACCAACCGGGACTAAAGGTGGCATTAGTCCCGGTTGATTTCACGAACTGCGACCAATGCTCTTGCTATATATATACAGCACTTAGCAGTTTTCAACCAAATCACCCACTTCTCCCCCGACGCCCCCTGCTCCTCCTCGTCGCCGTCGCCGCCCGACGCCCCTGCTCCTCCTCGTAGCCATCGCCACCGACGCCGTCAGGCTGCACGCCTCCGCTGTCGCTGCCGCCACCGACGCCGTCAGGCTGATCGCCTTCGCCGTCGCCGCCCCCCTGTGAGCACAACCCCTCCCGTGCCGCGCCCCCTGCACCCCTGTTTGAGATCATAGCAATCGCGCCCGACGGCCAACCAATTGAACCCCTTCGGACAAAGAGCGCATTTGTTGCTCAGTGCGGGGTTTTGGTTAGGGACAAGATCCCGATCAGCATCCAGCAATGGTTTAAGCCGGCTACAGAAAACCTTGAGGTGTCTTATGTCAATGATATGCAGAAAAATGATCTTTGGACCGAGCTGAAGTCAAATTTCACCCTACCGCCAGAGGATAATCCAGAGAAGCCAGTTAAAGAGCAATTAATCAAGTCTTTTGCTCTTAAGAGGATGGCAGAACTATTCAGGAGGTGGAAGAAAGAGCTGAATAAGTTTGTCGAAAATAATGAGACACCAGAATTCAAGGGCAGATATGAGAAGATCAGAGATCACTGGCCCGCATTTGTGGCCCACAAGACATCGGAAAAGAGTAAGAAGATGTCGGCGACAAACAAGCAAAATGCTGCGAAGAAGAAGCATCACCATCGCACGGGGTCAGGTGGCTACCTCGTAGCCCGGCCTAAGTGGGCCAAGACTGAGAATGATCTGGTTGATAAAGGGATCGAACCAGAGACAATTAACTGGCCAGACCGTTGCCGGACTTGGTTCTTCGGGGCTGGCGAAACCTTGGACCCTATAATAGGGAAGTGCATTTGGACGAACGATCAAATGGACATACTAGTCAGGAAGCTTCAACACTATATCGAAGCAGCGCAGCAAGGGACGTTCTTTCCAGATAGAGAGAATGACGAGCTCACAATGGCCCTCGGGAATCCTGAGCACCCTGGACGGACACGAGGCACGCTAGGCTCCATTCCATGGAAGGTTGGGTTTCCGGATGCAGGCGGTTACAAATCCCATGAGAGGAGGAAAAAAGTGCAAGAGACCCAAATGCAGGCGCTGCAAGCAAGGGTACAAGCGATAGAGGAACGAGAAGCAAATCGGAGCAAACGTACTGCCGAAGCTTCCCCTGAAGCTACCCCGCCATCTCAGCGGAGAAGCAGCGTGGCTTCCACCGAGCTGCTTCAGCCGGAGCATGCCTTGACGGCTCCTGCCAGCTATCCCATGGATGCTATCACGGAGTCTCAAAATTGCCACCTTATGACGCAATGGATGAATTTGAAGGTTAAGGCGGCTATTGGCTCTGTTTATCCTACTGAACCCGGCGCAACTTTTCACTGCCGACCGATTCCAGAAGGATATGCTAGGGTGATGGTGGATGAAATAATGGAGGGATTTGAGGACCTCCAGCTTGACCACCCTACCGGTGAAGGGGAGACTAGGCTGGGGTCTGCTCTGAAGACTCCGTGCCTATGGCGGAAGGAGCTCATCAACCTTCCGAACTGGATGCCTCCGCCTCACCCTCCTCCTCCGGCAAGTCAGGGCACTCCGCCTCCTCCACCGCCTCCTCCTCCGGTGAGTCAGGGCACTCCGCCTCCTCCACCGCCTCCTCCTCCGGCGAGTGACGATCAGGGCACTCGACCGGCTCCTTCTCCAGCGCGTGGCGGCACTCCGCCTCCTTCTCCGCCTGCGCCGACGCGCCCGAGCAGCCAGCCTCCTCCTTCTCCGCCTCGTCAGCAAGGGCGGAAGAGACCTGCCGCCACTCCGGCTGCTCCGGCGCGTCGTAGTCCTTCTCCTCCGCCTCGTAGGCAAGTAAAGAAGACAACCGCTCCGTCTGCTCGGCCGGCGTCTAGCAGTACAGCCAGAGGCGGGAGGACATACAGATTCGGTCCTTCTCTGAAGACTCCAAAGAAGTTACCATACGAGAGGACCCCGGAGGAGAACGCCGAGATCGCACGAACTGAAGTCGATGACTGGTTTCAAGGGTTGAAAGCAAAGAGACATCCACTTCCGGAGGAGAAGGTAGATCCGGTGAAAGCAAAGCGCACTCTGGCTGCCCTGACAAAACCACCCAAGTCTCCGCCGAAAGGAAACTATGAGCGCATTATTGGAAAAGAATTTGCCGAAGCGGAGCGGTCGGGAAGTACTGTCAGTGATCAAAGGCTGAAAGAACGACGAGCTGGGAAACAAATTACCCAGCTCGGTGAACAAGCGAAGCAATCATGCCCCCCGCTCAAGGTGCCTAGCCACAACGTCGCTAATGATCCGAGGATGGTGCCCGGTTATAGCAATCTTGCAGATTACCTGCCCGATGATGTACATTATGAACCCATGGAGGTGCAGATACAAAGATACGAGTACGGGAAGCCTCTCGTAAAAGATGAAAGATCTCTATCAACGATGATGCGAAGATTGCATGATTGGTTCTTGAAAATCTGCAGAGACTCTGGGGGGAGGAGTACTTTGTATGTGAAAGTTAAAAAGGAGCATGACCTCGTTGGAATTGAATGGTTGCCTGTTCCATTTGAGGAGTTCTACCAGTTTTTCAATCAATTGGCCCTCGATAAAACAACGGTCGCCTACTACTGTCTGTAAGTAGTACTACTTCTGTCATTAAGTCTCTCTATATAGCTCAGCTCTTTCATTGCATGTATTTATAATCATCCTCACTATATTATGCAGATTGAAGATCGCCGAATTGAAGAAAAGACAAGTCGGTGATATTGGGTTCATTAACACATATCTCATAGATGCAACTCAGGTAAATTTCATGCCGCAGCTACCGAGGCCAACTTGTTACGATCGTTGGTAGTAAATGAAAACAAAGATATAATACTCTTTCCTTACAACTTCAAGTGAGTGTTACTATCTTGTGCGTATTCGGTTTCCTTTATATATTAGTCAAGGTTATAGTAATGTAATTGATGAGTTATGCATGCGTGTGCAGTTTCCACTATATTCTCCTAGAGATTAAGCTTGAGCAGGGACTAGTAACCGTCTTAGACTCAAGACGAAAAGATCCCCAGGACTATGCAGACATGACTCAAATACTCGAGAAGTAAGTTAAATCGATCATTATCCACCATATCAGCAACTTTGTTCATTTCCTGATATATCAAGTAATTGTTTTCTTTGTCCGGCAGGGTTTGGAGAAAATTCACCAGAAAAGCTCCGGGACTGCCGAAGGAGCTGCAATTTAGACACCCGAAAGTAAGTACTATAGTAGCAAGTTCCGCGCATCTACTAGTCATTCAAGCGCTAGTTTCATTAATACCATTTGGCATTCTTGCTTATCAGTTTGATTGGCCTCTGTTTCTTGTAAAGTGGTTGTGGCAGGAACAAGGGAATGATTTCTATGGATACTACGTTTGCGAGTCCATCCGCCACACGACATGTGAGCGGGGCTACACTGACGAACAATATGAAGTACGTAAATAACAACATTCACAATTTTATTTTATTACCATCATTTGTGTTGAGTTTCATTCATTCATATATATGTATTGACCCCCTTCTTTAAATTAGATGTTTCGAAAGCGGGATGAACTCCTAGCACCAGCTCGCATGCGAGCAATTCAAGAGGAATTGGCGGCATTCTTTCTTGACCACGTGATCCCTGAAGACGGAGAATACTATGTGGACCCTGAGTCCATATGATTATATTTGTAAGAGATAATTATTGTATATATGTAGCCGGTAGTGTCGGATAGATATACGAGAACTTGTTGTTCGACCAATCTCTCGGAGAAGGAGAGGTGGTCGATATCACTTCTCTCTGTATGCATATATGTTCATGACGATCTTCTGTTTCCTTCGTTTGCTGACTAGCTAGCTAGCGTGTCTAGTCCTCTCTATACGTATGTATAGTACGTAGCGTCGACCAAGCACGGACATAAGAGAGGACACTTCTCTCTATTAATTATAGCTAGCTAACACAATATATGAAACACCTAAATTAACCCCCCCAAACCCCCAAACCCCCCTCCCTTTCAAAAAAAAACCAAAAACCCCAACCACAGAAATGCTGACGCGTGGATGCCTATTGGTCCCGGTTGGTGCCACCAACCGGGACCAAAGGGTCTCCTGCCTGGGCTCCGCGCACAGGCCACGTGGAGGCCCATCTGTCCCGGTTCTGGATTGAACCGGGACTAAAGGGACAGGGCATTAGTACCGACCCTTTAGTCCCGGTTCCAGAACCGGGACAAAAGGCCCTTACGAACCGGGACAACAGGCCCTTTTTCTACCAGTGATGTGATGCCTATATAATGATCGTTGCCTCGATATCGCCATGAGTATTTGAATTTCTATCAATTGCCCAATAGTAATTTGTTCACCCATCGCTTTGCTATTTTTCTAGAGAGAAGCCACTAGTGAAATCTACGGCCCCCGGGTCTCTTTCTCATATGATTTGCCTTTGCGATCTACTTTATTTTCTTTTATTTTCAGAGCTATTAGTCCAAAAATCCAAAAATACTTTGCTGCACTTTATTTCACTTGTGATCTATTTATTCAATCTATTACAACTTTTTCCCGTCACGCACCAATTTCTGGCATCGTTACCCGAAAGGGATTGACAACCCCTTTAACACGTCGGGTTGCGAGGATTTGTTTTATGTGTGCAGGGGTTGTTTACGTTGTGTTGCTTGGTTATCCTACTGGTTCGATAACCTTGGTTTCATATCTCAGGGAAATACCTACCGCCACTTTGCTGCATCATCCCTTCCTCTTTGGGGAAATACTGACATAGCTTCAAGAGACACCAAAAGGAATTTTTGGCGCCGTTGCCGGGGAGGATCTTCAACATATACCAGGTTCTGCATCTCGTTTTCCTCTCCCCACTTCAAAAAATTTGCCATTTTATCTGCCCCTCTTTTCCGATCGTCGTTTTCTTGTCAGATCTATCCTTTGCTTGCAATCATGAGTGATTTCGGTATGGCACCAACATATGATGGCCTAACTCCTAAGATTGGACGTACGTGCAATCTGGATGCTAAATCTTTTATCTTGGGGCAAGCGAACGTTATGGGAAAAGAGTGTATCCAAGAATTTTTCAATTGTGTTGGGAAGCTAAGTCTTGATGATGCTCCTATACTTAAAACTACTAGGGCTTATGCTGATGCTATTTCAGCACTAGTTCTGAAACTTGAAAGTAAATTTATTCGTACCCATCCTACTTTGCAAAGATTGTTTCTTGAGCTTCCCGTTATAAAGAATCCTAGGGCTAAAAAGTTAGCCACTCTCCTTCTTATGAATGAGTTTGACTACATAATACGGGAAGCTAGGGAAATTATTGATTTTTATGGTATGAATCATGAAAAACCAACGATAGATGAAATTCTTTACAATAGTGATTATGCTTTAAGACATTTGCTGGGGGGTAATAAAATCTTTGATGAGAATCTCAGAAAGGAAGTCCCCGTTCTAGATATAATCCAACAAGTTTTCAATAATGTTATTCAACATTACTCTTGGATTGTTGCGGGAAATCAAAGAGGTTATGAGAACATCAACTTAGGAACGCTAAGGTTTATATGGATAATATGTTTTATTTTGTGTTTACAAAACCCCATGATGAAAGCACCTCTAAGAAAGTTAAGAAGAAGGATGACAAAACTTAGATATTGCTTTATGCCTAGCTAAGGGCGTAAAACTATAGTGCTTGTTGGGAGGCAACCCAATGAATAAAACTTATTTTTTCTTTTTTCTTCCTGTTTTTGAGTGTTAGCACAATTATGCTACTGTTATGGTTGTGTTTTTTATGTTCTAATTAGTGTTTGTGCCAAGTAAAGCCTTTAGGACCTTCCTGGGTGGTTGTTTGATCTTGCTGGAAAAAACAGAAACTTTTGCGCTCACGAAAATAATTTTCATTTTTTAACAGAGATAGATAAAATAACCATTCCACTTGCAGTAGATCAATATACAAATTACTCAGGTCTCCCTAATTTTTTAGAATTTTTGGAGTTACAGAAATATTCTAAATAGTCAGATTGCTACATACTGTTCTGTTTTGACAGATTTTGTTTTCTTTGTGTTGTGTGCTTATTCTAATGGCTCTATTGTTTTTCTTTGATGAGTTTTTTCCATAGAAAAGTTGGAATACAGTAGATATAATACAAGAACAAAATAATTTGTTTTATATAGCACTTATAATAGTGATTTATTATTCTTATACTAACGGATCTGATGAAGGTTTTGTTGAGTTTTGTGTGATTGAATTTTTCAAGTTTTGGGTTATCTTATGATGGATGAAGGAATAAGGAGTAGAAGAGCCTAAGCTTGGGGATGCCCCGACATCCCAAGATATTATCCAAAAATGAGCAACCAAGTAAGCTTGGGAATGCCCCCGAGTGGCATCCCCTCTATCTTCTAACGACCATCAGTATTTTACTCGAAACTATATTTTTATTCGTCACATACTATGTGTTTTGCTTGGAGCGTCTTGTATGATATGAGTCTTTGCTTGTTTTATTTTGTGTTTTAAGTTTTGATCCCTTGCTGGACACACCTATTTGAGAGAGCCAAAATTAGGTCATGACTTGTTATAATTGCTCTCTATGCTTCACTTAAATTTTTTATGAGCTATGGACTTGCTCTAGTGCTTCACTTATATGTTTTTGACCACGGTGTGCTTTAGTATTTTTGAAGAAATGCTCTCTTGATTCACTTAGATTTATTTGAGAGTTAGTAAAATTTTCAAGAAATTCAAATTACTTTGAGAGAAAGAAATATTATGCTCATGATCTTCACTTATATTCGTTTGAGCTTATGGAAAGCAACATATGAAAATTAGTCCGAAAGTGATAGGTATCCAAGAAGGATATAATAAAAACTTTCATGAAGATCATTGGACAATAAACTTGATTCTTAGTAATAGTTTTGAGATATGATGATGTGATATGTGAGTCATCTTGATGAGTAATTATGCTTCAGTAAGAATATTGGTGTTAAGGTTTGTGATTCCCTATGCAAGCACGAAAGTCAATAGTTATGCAATGGAATTATATCCTACTTATGGTGCATTATTCGGTGTTAGTTATGCTTAATACTCACTTATGAGATTATTCGTTTCTTGGTTGGTCGCTTCCCAATCTATTGCTAGCCTTCATTTTGCACTAAGTATTATCACTACTTGTGCATCCAAAAACCTTTAAACCAGTTTTGCCACATGAGTCACAATATCTACCTATATGCGGTATTCTTTTGCCGTTTTAAGCAAATTTGAATGTGCCATCTCTAATTTTCAAAAATAAACTTCTCTTTGTGTGTTTGTTTTGCTCGCGGAGCGGTGAGGGGTGGCTAATATTTTCCATGCTAGATGTGTTATTCTCAAGATGAGTGTTTATTCACTTGTCATTGCATGAGAGTAAGGCAAAGGTATTAGGGATGACCAATCCCAAAATGAAAAAAATGAATTTACTTTATGTTGGAAAATAATAAATTCCTTGGAAAGTGTTGGTAGGGAGGGAAACCGTGGATACGGCTAGCCATGGAAAGTGAAAGTATGGTGGAAAAAGGAATACACTTCATTTTCTATTTGGGAACCGCCTATGATATATCTAAGCATGGAAAGTATTGGGAACTCTAAGTCGTTTTCGTTGGTGGGATGGATACACCTCCCAAAATGTTTTTATCTCTAAGTTTTTCGCTTTGAGCTCTGGCACCTCTACAAATCCCTACTTCCCTCTGCGAAGGGCCTATCTTTTACTTTATTAAATTTTTATTTTTGAATTTGAGTCTCCATCTTCTCTTATAAAAACACCAACTAGGAGGCAATAAGATCGTACTTGAGTATTGGACATAGCTAATATGCAAGTGTGTTTCATGAATGGTTCAATGATTGAGCATGATGGGCTAGGGATAGCTTATTTTAGCGTTGATATTTTGAAAGAGATGGTTGCTTGTTGATATGCTTAAGTATTTAAATTATCATGTCAAAACCAGACTGTTGCTTTGAATAATATAAAAGTCCAAATGTCCATGCTGTAAACAAAGAAATGTGATATGACATGTTAGGCAACATTCCACATCAAAAATTCTGTTTTTATCACTTCCCTACTCGAGGACGAGTAGGAGTTAAGCTTGGGGATGCTGATACGTCTCCAACATATCTATAATTTTTGATTGTTCCATGCTATTATATTATCAATCTTGGATGCTTTATAATCATTTCATATCATTTTTTGGTACTAACCTATTGACATAGTGCCAAGTGCTACTTGTTGTTTTTCCATGTTTTTTTACATCACAGAAAATCAATATCAAACGGAGTCCAAATGCCGCGAAACTTTACGAAGAATTTTTATGGGCCAGAAGGAACACAACGGGCCCTGGCTATGCCTGGGGGGTGTCCTGAGGGAGGCACAACCCACCAGGCCGCGCCAGGAGGCCCAGGCGCCCTGGTGGGTTGTGCCCTCCTCGGGTGCCCCCAGACCGCCTAGTTGCTCTATAAATACCCCAATATTCCCAAAACCCTAGGGGAGTCGATGAAATATTGATCCAGCTGCCGCAGAGTCCAGAACCACCAGATCCAATCTAGACACCATCTCGGATGGGGTTCACCACCTCCATTGGTGCCTCTCCGATGATGTGTGAGTAGTTCTTTGTAGACCTTTGGGTCCATACTTAGGAGCTAGATGGCTTCATCTCTCTCTCTCTTGAATCTCAATACAATGGTCTCTTGGAGATCCATACGATGTAACTCTTTTTGCGGTGTGTTTGTTGGGATCGATGAACTTTGAGTTTATGATCAGATCTATCTTTTTATATCCATGAACGTATTTGAGTTTCTTTGATCTCTTTTATGCATGATCTCTTATAGCCTCGTATTTCTTCTCCGATATTTGGGTTTTGTTTGGACAACTTGATCTATTTATCTTCAATGGGAAGAGGTGCTTTGTAGTGGGTTCGATCTTACGGTGCTTGATCCCAGTGACAGAAAGGGAACCGACAAGTATGTATCGTCGCTCCTAAGAATAAAATGATGGGGTCTATATCTACATAGGTAGATCTTGTCTACATCATGTCATCATTCTTATTGCATCACTCCACTTCTCCATGAATTTAATACACTAGATGCATGCTGGATAGCGGTTGATGAGGACACTTTGGCGTCAAGAAGACGGAGGATATACTTGCTACACATTTCTTTTGGCCAAAGATGAGACGGGATGTTGAGCGTTTTGTTGCTCGCTGCACTACATGTCAAAGAGCTAAGTCACGACTCAATCCTCATGGTTTATATATGCCTTTGCCTGTACCTAGTGTTCCTTGGGAGGATATATCTATGGACTTTGTTTTAGGTTTACCTCGAACAAAGAAGGGGAGGGATAGCATATTTGTTGTCGTGGATAGGTTCTCGAAAATGGCACACTTTATACCATGTCATAAAAGCGATGATGCTGTTAATGTTGCTGATTTGTTCTTTCGTGAAATTATTCGCTTACATGGTGTGCCAAATACTATTGTTTCAGATCGTGATACTAAATTTCTTAGCCACTTTTGGAGATGTTTATGGGCTAAGTTGGGGACTAAGCTGCTTTTTAGTACTACTTGTCACCCCCAAACTGATGGACAAACTGAAGTAGTCAATAGAACATTGTCTACTATGCTTAGGGCTGTTTTGAAGAATAACAAGAAAATGTGGGAAGAATGCTTGCCTCATATTGAATTTGCTTATAATCGCTCATTGCATTCTACTACTAAGATGTGCCCTTTTGAAATTGTGTATGGTTTCCTACCTCGTGCACCTATTGATTTGTTGCCTCTTCCATCTTCAGAGAAGGTTAATTTTGATGCTAAAGAACGTTCTGAATTGATTTTAAAAATGCATGAGTTAACTAAGGAAAACATTGAGTGTATGAATGCTAAATATAAACTTGCTGGAGATAAGGGTAGAAAACATGTTGTGTTTGCGCCTGGAGATCTTGTTTGGTTACATTTGCGTAAAGATAGATTCCCTAATCTGCGCAAATCAAAGCTAATGCCACGTGCTGATGGTCCTTTTAAGGTGTTAGAGAAAATAAATGATAATGCATATAAACTTGAGCTACCTGTAGATTTTGGGGTTAGTCCCACTTTTAACATTGCAGATTTGAAGCCTTATTTGGGTGAGGAAGATGCACTTCCGTCGAGGACGACTTCATTTCAAGAAGGGGAGGATGATGAGGACATCAATACCATTGTTACACCCACAGCCCCTACTTTTACATATACTGGACCAATTACTAGAGCTCGCGCACGCCAATTAAATTACCAGGTACTTTCGTTTCTTGGTAATGATTCTAATGTTCATGAGATTATGATGCTGCCTAAATTGGATACATTTGTTTTGCTTACAAATGAAGGGCCTAGCTTGGAGAAGGATGAACATTGGAGCAAGAACACGCATGGAGTTGATGGCATGCGCAAGGGGATCAAGAACGGAGTTACAAGTGATGATTTCAGGACTTTGAAGCCGCCATAAGGAGTGCATGAAGCCTTGGACGAAATATACAAGATGCCACTTCATAATATTCGTCCATAGGCTATTCTAGGTGCTGCGTCACCTTATTAATGGGCCAGGCCCATGTAATTTTGAAATACTTAAGTATAGGCTATTTTTAGAGTCCGTATGTGTGGGGAAACAAGAGTTAGGGTTGGTTTCGGACCCCACCCTCAAGGGCCACGAAATTCCCCCCTTTTCCTCCATATATACAGCCCTTAGGGCGTCGTTTAGACTTTGGGTTTTGTTTAGATTAAAAGTTCGCCATAGCTGCAACTTCGCGTACTTCGTTTGTGTCCAACGACCAGACCAAGACGTCACAGAACCCCACCTTGATCAATAAAGCTTTCATCTTATATTCGCAATATCCAGATTGCAATCTCAGTTTCTTGCTTGTTCTTCGTTTGCTCGCAGGAAACAGACCCTCGTGGTCAGGTTGATCGTGCTCCGGCGTGGTGAATAACCTTCGGAAGTTGGTTTAGCGATTGCTAAGGCGCGACGTCTCGCACGTTCGTAGTCGGATCGTCAAGGTCAACTCCCACAGAAAACGATAGCCACCATCTCATCGAAACATCGGGACACCTTAGCCTCTATCAGCGGTCGATGTGTGGAGTAATAGTAGTAGATGCAGGCAGGAGTCGGTCTACTAATCTTGGATGTGATGCCTATATAATGATCATTGCCTCGATATCGCCATGAGTATTTGAAGTTCTATCAATTGCCCAACAGTAATTTGTTCACCCATCGCTTTTCTATTTTTCTAGAGGGAAGCCACTAGTGAAATCTACGGCCCCCGGGTCTCTTTCTCATATTATTTACCTTTGCAATCTACTTTTATTTGCTTTTATTTTTAGATCTATTAATCCAAAAATCCAAAAATACTTTGCTGCACTTTATTTTATTTGCGATCTATTTATTTAATCTATTACAACTTTTTCCCGTCATGCACCAATTTCTGGCACTGTTACCCGAAACGGATTGACAACCCCTTTTACACGTCGGGTTGCGAGGATTTGTTATCTGTGTACAAGTGTTGTTTATGTTGTATTGCTTGGTTCTCCTACTGGTTCGATAAACTTGGTTTCATATCTGAGGGAAATACCTACCGCCGATGTGCTGCACCATCCCTTCCTCTTTGGGGTAATACCGATGTAGCTTCAAGTGACATCAATGCGGGGCGTCGGCGTGGCAAAGCCTAAATTCGCTGGGCAGACGTAGTTTCCGATGTGGCATTCGCCGAATTGTAGATGGGAAACTGACCGAACCATCACCCAACCATCGTTAATGCGGCCAGCATTTGACAGTCCTGTGTACAGAGGATGGAACAAATCGGAGTAATATTCCTCGGAAAAAATAAGCCAATGCAAGCAAAAAATTAGTAGGAATAATAGCACCTGGTTTATTTGTTGTAGCAATCCAAAGAGACACACGTGGGTGTTCATGGATTTCCATCAAGTAATAGTACTAGTGCCAGCGCTAGCTTGATGTTGTGTGCACGTGCTCGACCGGGACGCGGCGAAGCGAAGCCCCCAGTCCAGCTAACGTGACGAAGCTGGTCGGCTGGTGAAGCCGAAGTCTCCGGAGTAGGTTGATTAAGAGATGGCCAAGCTCCCGGTCCAGCCGAGGTGACGGAGTAGGTCAGTAGGGTGACGTTGAACCTGTCGTGCCAGCCGAGATGTTGAAGCAGTTCGGCATGGCAGACATCGGTTTGAAGAAGCTATGGCTCGGCCATGCTGAAGCTGGTCATAACTTGTGACGCGGTCAATGGCGGATTGATGAAGTGACCAAGCGGCAAAGTTGGCGCGCCTGACCCGTGCAGTCCATGGGGCGATGGTTTTGGTGATGATTTAGCCTTCGTGATGCCAAACTCTTGTTCGGCTTGCCGAGTTGATGATCCGATATGGTTAGGCTCAGCTCGATGAAACGACGATTTGCCTAGCGCAGGTCGGCAGACGTGGAGCAAGGGCTGGTTTGACACCTGCATGATGGTGAAGATTACCTCCGAAAAGGAGCAAAATTTGTGAGCATGTGTTCGGAAACAAAACACAATACCCTAGAAAGAGATTCTTCCAAAAAGGTTGTCCAACATCCCGTTCATGAAAAAAGATGAACATTCGCACAGAAAACAGATCCGAAAAGTGATGCATTAATCGGAAGGTTCCCGGAGTTTGAACGGTCGGATCAAGCTGAAATTTGAGAGGTGGTAGATAAGGAAATTCCGCAGAAGATGAACGGTTGGATCTTCCAAATAACCTCTGAGCTAGGCTCTGGAGACCATGCTCTAAACTCGTCCAAATTCCCGTCGAGACTCGACAGGCCTACGATATATCATAGATCGCCGGAGATTCCTCAATCGGAAGGCGATGAAATTTTACAGGGTTGTTGTATACTCAATTCTGCACAATTCCACCAAAGGGTTCGTCAAATCGACTCCTGAGCAGACGGTGGGAGCGAAAACAATTCTGTTGTATAGAAAAAACTATGCGATCGCACGAGGGCAATGTTGACGATGCGCCCCCAGGCTCCATGGACGACTTTTCCATGGTCTCGGTTGAGATTTGAGCTGATGATGATGAAAGTATCCGTCTGATCTTGATGATCTGACGTGGAGCGCAGTCTTTGGTCCAGCCGAGGTGACCAGTCGAGCCGGCGACAAAGATGCCGACATCGACCATAAAGCTCAGCTCCGATGCGTAGATCACGTCGGAGACGATCCAAATTCCCATCGCACTGTGGCGACTGCCAGCAGGCTCTCAATGAAAGCACCAATGTCGGTTCTATATCCGGCATATCTCGTAGTAGGGGTCCTAAGCTAGGCTTCTTGGAGCGATGGTAACATGGACACGGGATTTTACCCAGGTTCGGGCCCTCTTGATGGAGGTAAAACCCTACGTCCTGCTTTTGATTGTATTCATATGGGGGTGTAGTACAGAGTACATGTATCTACCATGAGATTGTTCTAATGAATATTAGATTATCGATTGACTAGCCTGGCCTAGGGTTTATAGGAGTCCTTGTCTTGGGCGCCAAGTCTTGTGGAATCCTCCTTGTATGCGGCATGGGCTTCCCGAAGTGGCCCATAAATGAACCGCCATGGGGGTCCTCGGCCCGATCCAGCTGGTTGGGAGACGACGTGGTGAGTACGTAACCCGTAGTCCAGGACACCGTCAAACATCACGCGGGAGACATAACTGCTCACAAGGTATTGCAGTCTGGGTTTTATTGGCCTACTCTTTTCAAGGTTGCTCGTAAGTTCATCTGATCTTGTGATGAATGTCAAAGAATAGGTAATATCGATAAGCGTCAGGAAATGCCTATGAATTATTCACTTGCTGTTGAACCATTTGATGTTTGGGTTTTGATTACATGGGACCTTTTCCTTCCTCTACTGGGTATAGACATATTTTGGTTGCTGTTGATTATGTTACTAAGTGGGTAGAAGCTATTCCAACTAGTAGTGCTGATCACAACACCTCTATTAAAATGTTGAAGGAACTTATTTTCCCAAGGTTTGGAGTCCCTAGATATATAATGACTGATGGTGGTTCACACTTTATTCATGGTGCTTTCCGTAAAATGCTTGCCAAGTATGATGTTAACCCTAGAATTGCATCACCCTATCATCCTCAGTCTAGTGGTCAAGTTGAACTTAGCAATAGGGAAATAAAATTAATTTTGCAAAAGACTGTCAATAGGTCCCAGAAGAATTGGTCTAAGAAATTAGATGATGCACATTGGGCTTATATAACAGCATATAAAAATCCTATGGGTGTGTCTCCTTATAAAATGCTTTATGGGAAAGCTTGTCATTTGACTCTTGAGTTAGAACATAAAGCATATTGGGCAATCAAAGAACTCAACTATGACTTCAAAATTGCCGGTGAAAGGAGGTTATTTGATATTAGCTCATTATATGAATGGAGAACCCAAGCTTATGAAAATGCCAAGTTATTTAAAGAAAAATTTAAAAGATGGCATGATAAAAGAATCCAAAAGCGTGAGTTCAAAGTTGGAGAATATGTTCTTTTGTACAACTCTCGTTTCAGATTCTTTGCAGGAAAACTCCTCTCCAAATGGGAAGGACCCTATGTTATGGAGGAGGTTTATCGATTTGGGGCTATCAAAATAAATAATGCCGAAGGTAGAAACCCGAAGGTTGTTAACGGGCAATGAATAAAACATTATTTCTTAGGTACGCCCATTAATGTTGAAAGCAATATTATCCAAACTATGACACCGGAAGAACACATAAAAGAGACCTTCCGGAACACTCCAGAATTGTGAAAAAGAGGAGGTACGTGATACGGTAAGTAAACAGACTTTGAAAAATCTGCAAAAATATTTTCTGTCCGTTTTGGAATATAACAAAAATTAGGAAAATAAGAAACTACCAGGAAGGTCACCCTGGTGGCAAAAGACACCAGGGCGCGCCTGGCAAGCTAGGTGCTCCGAGGTGGGTTGTGCCCACCTCGGGTACCTTCCGGACTTCGTTTTTCTCCCATTTGCTTGTTTCCCGAGATAAAAAATCTTTATATACCCCTCAAACCTATTGACAACCGTATCGCGGAGAAATCTTTTGTTTTCTTTTCCTTGGTGTTTTCTGACAGATCCCATCTACGATGGCCACTTCAAGCTCCTCCAAGGATAAGTTCTTCAAGAACGTCATCAACCCATATCTGCGGGAAGTGATGCAACACCCTCAAGTCGTCCAGATGCATGAGGGGGTGCTTCACATCTGCGATGTGCATGGTCCCAAGGGAACGTGAACCGTGGAGGCTAGGCTTGAAGCGATGGAGCAGGATGTATTCCGGTGCAAGGGGATGGTGGAGTGTGGACTCAATGCCAATCACCTCATGATCACGGACTTTACCCATGATCTCAAGGTGGATGGCAAGTCTATGAAGGAAGGTGGATTTTAAGTCCATGAAGGACATCATCTTCACCCTCAACAAGCAAATCAACTTCCTCCAAAACCATATCTACGATCTCCAAAACCAAGTCTTTGAATATGAGGCGAGGTTTAAAGGTATGAGTTTGGCTGCCAGTTGTAGGACCCGTGAGACTCATTCCTCCTCTTATGATGGTGGACCTCTGCCCTGGAAACCCGAGGACAAGATCGCCTCTACTTCGTCACCACCACCTTCTTCTTCATCACCTAAAGAAAAATGAGTATCGGGTATGGGAACTCCCCTTAGCTTCCGCCAAGCTTGGAGGAGGTGCCCCAGTATCGTATCACCTCCACTATCTTTTGCCTTTACTTATCTTAGTTCGATCCTTAGTTATCTTATGCTTTAGATGAATAAAAGTTTTAGTTCGATCCTTTCTTTCCGAGAGTTTGCTTAGTGATCTATCCTTGTAATCGTGTGCGAGATATATAATAAAGTTTAGTTTGAGTTTTTGCTTTCTTTACTTTCATGTTCCAATAAAAAGAAAGGAAATAAATGAAAAAGATCATATACTAATCTTATGGTAGGTAATGACACCACATAAGGAAAAGTATAAGTAGAAAAATTTATTAGAGATTGACAAACATAGCATTGGTCGATGATGCAACTCATGAAAGTATTAATAAGGGAAGAGAAGATTCACATATAAATACACTATCCTGGAAATCTTTTGTGATTGTGAGCCCCCATTGAAATATTATATGCCAAAATTGTTGACGTTGGACAAGGAAGACAACGTAATGATTTATGTTTGTTCATATTCACATAGAATTTATATTGTCATAGATCCTTCAACATGTGGTGCTTGCCCCCCATCTTTGCTAGCCAAAAATTCCGCACCAAGTAGAAATACTACTTGTGCATCCAAAAACCCTTAAACCCAAATCTTACTTTCAAGAGTCCACCATACCTACCTAGGGATTGAGCAAGATCCCTCAAGTAAGTTGTCATCGTTGCAATAACGCAATAAAAATTGCTTCTAGAAGTGTTAGATCATTTAGTGTAAGAGAAAATTGAGTGTTGTACGAACTTGTGATAGCAAATAATAAAAGTGAAAGACTGCATAATAAAGGTTGCTATCATAAGGGGCTATATAACGTGACATTCTTTTTCACTAAGGGGTTGAGCATACAAACAAAAAAGCGCATGGCAACCTCTACTTGCCTCTGTGAAGGGGCTATCTTTTACTTTTATGCAATAGTCAAAGTTTTTCTCTCTTTTCCTTTTTATTTTTCTCCTTTGGCAAGCATCATGTGGTGGGGAAAGATCTAGGAACATATGTCCAGTTGAATATGGATAGCATGAGTTCTTATCGTTGACATCACCCTTGAGGTGAATACGTTGGGAGGTGAAATTATAAGCCCCTATATTTCTATGTGTCCGATTGAAACGTTTGCTCATGTGTATGCGGTGAGTGTCAGCAATCATAGAAGACTATATGATGGTTGAAAATGTGGACTTGCCTAAAGGCTCTGATACATGACCCTTCCTGAAAAGATGATGAATTGTAGTTGCAAAGTTGACTGAGAACATAGTTTGTTGGTTTCCAATAGAGTTTATGCTTTATACTTCGATAGTGTGATGAATTGTTACTTATTCATGAATTGTTACTTATTCATGAGAAGTTCTATGATAAAAAGTCAATGATAAAAGTTTTATGTTAAAGTTTGTTGTTGTTATAATAATTCACATGATGCTTCTATGTCCGTATTTTGTTTTTATCGACACCTCTCTCTCTCTAAGCATGTGGACATGTTTTTCGATTTTGGTTTTCGCTTGAGGACAAGCGAGGTCTAAGCTTGGGGGAGTTGATATGTCCATTTTGCATCATGTTTACCTACTGTTATTTATAATGTTTTATGCATAATAATGATTTTTAGAGTAATTCTAATGCCTTTTGTCTCATAATATGCAACATACACACAAAGATGGAGAATTCCAGTAGCTGGAAATCTAGACCTGAAAAGGCTACGTCGGGCTACCTATTGTGCACAACTCCAAATGAGCTGAAACTTCACGAGGATTTTTTATGGAATAAATAAGAAACACTGCAGCAAATAACCACCGGAGGGGTGATATATCTCCAACGTATCTACTTTTCTCACGCTTTTCCTCTTATTTTGGACTCTAATTTGCATGATTTGAATGAAACTAACCCCGGACTGACGCTGTTTTCAGCAGAACTACCATGGTGTTGTTTTTGTGCAGAAATAAAAGTTCTCGGAATGGAACAAAACTTCATGAGGATTTTTTTATATCAATAATAAGAATTTCTGGAGCCAAGACCCACCAGAGAGGGGCCCCTGGGTGGGCAGAACCCACCAGGGTGCGCCCCTCTCCGGGTGCGCCCTGGTGGGTTGTACCCACCTGGTGGCCCCGCAAACGACCCCCCTGATACAATAAAATCACATATTTCCAGAAAAAAACCAGGGAGAAAGAATTATCACGATCCACGAGACAGAGTGGCTGCCAAGCCCTGTTCTTCCTCGGGAGGGCAGATCTGGAGTCCGGTTGGGGCTCCGGAGAGGGAGGGTCTTCGTTCTTCGTCATCACCAACCCTTCTCCATTGCCAATTCCATGATGCTCCCCACCGGGAGTGAGTAATTCCTTTGTAGGCTCGCTGGTCGGTGAGGAATTGGATGATATTCATCATGTAATCGAGATAGTTTTGTTAGGGCTTGATCCCTAGTATCCACGATGTTCTTAGATTGATGTTGCTATGACTTTGCTATGCTTAATGCTTGTCACTTTGGGCCCGGGTGCCATGATTTCAGATCTGAACCGTTTATGAATTCATCATTATATCCATGTTCTAGATCCCATCTTGCAAGTTATAGTCACCTACTACGGTTATGATCCGACAACCCCGGAGTGACAACAACCGGGCGCATTCTCGGTGATGACCATTGTTTGAGGAGTTCATGTATTCACTATGTGTTATTGCTTTGTTCCGGTTCTCTATTAAAAGAAGGCCTTAATATCCCTTAGTTTCCAATATGGACCCCGCTTCCACGGGAGGGTAGGACAAAAGATGTCATGCAAGTTCTTTTAATAAATCATGTATGGCTATTTACGGAATACATGCCTACATTATATCGATGAACTGGAGCTAGTGTCGTATCGCCCTAGGTTATAACTGTCTCATTATGAATATCATCCAACAAGTCACTGATCCAATGCCTACGAATTTATCCTTATTGATCTTGCTGCGTTACTATTGCTATCATCACTGTTACACTTGCTACGAATTACTGCTATCACTATTACTGTTACTGTTGCTGCTGTCACTATTATCAAAACTATCAAACTACTTTGCTACTAATCATTTGCTGCAGATAATTATTCTCCATGTGTGGTTGAATTAAAAACTCATCTGCTAATACCTTCAAATATTCTTTGGCTCCTCTTGTGTCGAATCTACAAATTTGGGTTGAATAATAATCTACCCTCGAAAACTGTTGCGATCCCCTATGCTTGTGGGTCATCAAGGGGGGCACCTGATGAGCACAAGACACCAGGGCGCGCCTGAACCCCCAGGCGTTCCCTGGTGGGTTCTGCTCAGCCCACCCCACCTCTGGTTCCCATCTTCTGGTATATAATTCATTTTGACCTAGAAAAAATAAGGGAAGGACTTTCGGGATGGAGCGCCGCCGTCTTGAGGTGAAACTTGGGCAGGAGCACTTTTGCCCTCCGGTGGAGCGATAACGCCGGGGGAACTTCCCTCCCGGAGGGGGAAATCATCGTCATCATCATCACCAACAACTCTCATCTTGGGGAGGGAAATCTCCATCAACATATTCAACATCACCATCTCCTCTCAAACCCTAGTTCATCTGTTGTGTTCAATCTGTGTACCGGAACTATAGATTGGTGCTTCTGGGTGACTAGTAGTGTTGATTACATCTTGTAGTTGATTACTATATGTTTATTTGGTGGAATATTATATGTTTAGATCCAATATGCTATTTAATACCCTTCTGATCTTGAGCATGATTATCATTTGTGAGTAGTTACTTTTGTTCTTGAGGTCACGGGAGAAATCTTGTTGCAAGTAATCATGTGAACTTGATAAGTGTTCGATATTTTGATAGTATGTATGTTGTGATTCCCTTAGTGGTGTCATGTGAACGTCGACTACATGACACTTCACCATATTTGGGCCTAACGGAATGCATTATGGAGTAGTAATTAGATGATGGGTTGCGAGAGTGACAGAAGCTTAAACCCTAGTTTATGCTCTATTCCGTAAGGGACCGATTGGATCCAAAAGTTTAATGCTATGGTTAGAATTTATTCTTAATACTTTTCTCGTAGTTGTGGATGCTTGCGAGGGGGTTAATCATAAGTAGGAGGTTCATTCATGTAAGAAAAAAACCTAAGCACCGGTCCATCCACATATCAAATTATCAAAGTAGCGAACACAAATCGAATCAACATGATGAAAGTGACTAGATGAAATTCCCGTGTACCCTCAAGAGCACTTTGCTTACTATAAGAAACCGTTTTGGCCTGCCCTTTGCCTCAAAAGGATTGGGCTACCTTGCTGCACTTTTGTTACTATTACCGTTACTTGCTCGTTACAAATTATCTTGCTATAAAACTACTCTGTTACTTACAATTTCAGCACTTGCAAACATTACCTTGCTGAAAACCACTTGTCATTTCCTTCTACTCCTCGTTGGGTTCGACACTCTTACTTATCGAAAAGGCTGGAATTGATCCCATATACTTGTGGGTAATCAGGAACACACACTGCTTCTTTTAGCTTGAGAACATGCCATAGGAAGCCCTTGAATGTGTCCTTTCGGCCACAGAAGCATCTCTGTGCCAAAACATTAATTTTCTCTAAAATTGCACACAAAATCCTAAACCATGTCACAAACCCTAGAAATATGATCTGTAAATACTTGCATTAAGCTGTAAGTACATGATCTGGAAATACTAGAAATGCAGAACTACCACACAGCTATGCCACAACCCTAAGAAATATGTCTTTGCTATCCTTCTCCAAACCCCGGAAGAATGCATATGTACTATCCCCAATTTCACTCATGTGTATTGGTGAGCTACCATAAGCACGAAAATAAACTATGGCAATAACAACAAATAACAGCAAAGAAGTAATTGCAATGAGTGCAACACACTACATCTGATGGCATGAAAATCCTAATACTTTTGTACCCTCAACTTCATATTCTTTCCACGCCACTGCCATCTGCATAGCCTTCATTATGCTTTTCTTCAATGTTTCATGTGAAAAGTATGAGGGCACCGACATGCACTACAGATAAAATTCTCAATAAATAAGTCTTATTTCTATTTGTATCCAACAAGTAAAACTCTGTGATACCATCATTAACTATTTTCTATCTAGTAACAAGGAAAAAGCACATAAAACCAAATCAGAGCCACCAAATTGGAAGCCTATCAAAAATTAATTAAGACTCCAAATCACCACCATTATTCCACAAATGAACCGATCAAAGTTTTGACATACCAATCATAAAGTGTTTCATTTCTCCCTCATACAAAAATTAAAATAGCTCAACAAATGAAGTCAAAACCTGAACAATGGAAATTTGTTAAGAAATAAATGATAAGAACTTATCTTATTAGTGGCATGATTTAATAATCAAACGATCACTTTCATATGCATTAGTTATCAATATTTTAGAGCATGTTCTTCCTATACATAACAGTAGACTTGGTACAATATTTAGTGACCTTTTAAAATCTTCACGTATCAATCCTGAAATGCAATAGTATACCTGATAACATGAACTTGTATTCGGAAGTGATATACATATGGAGGGAGTACTATCTAATAAATTCGAAGTAATATACAAATTCAGCCTCTGTGCTAAGATTTTTTTTTCTGCACATCCGTCCGGTTCATTTTTAGTTACACTCATGGTTAGGCCACCATCAACTGACACCACATGCACCTGCAGAATTAAACAAGTTGGTAGTCATTTCCTGTGAACATCAAGGAATCTTCAGGTGGTAGTACCTAAACTGCCCGTATTTCTTGCCTAACAGCCCAAATACACAAACAATCACTCGTATCCTAGACATAACGGCACCAATAGGATTCTAATCGAACAAGTAGTAAGTGAAGCAAACATCACACACTATCATGCTGGTATGAAGTACGAACCTGTTACTGGTGGACGATAGCACCGGAAGTTCCTGCAATCTTCATATAGGTAGCACAAAATTACTTCCTGAAAAAAAGATAGAACAAAATAATGTCATATAGGATTACACGCCTGCAGTGAGCCTCTCACATGGTCATCTCATCGAAGCGGTGCTTGATGGCCTTCCATCCCTTCTCGACTCAAATATGTTGGAGAACCATGACTGACTTGAAGTCTATTGCTTCCTCGGCAGTGCATATTTTGTTTTCTTTCCACTTTTAAATTTTTTGTAAACTCTTTGAGTCAGGTTGCAACATATACAACAACATTTATCAACATATACATTAGCATATATCAACGCATACAATAGGATGCTTGTTTTTGTATGTCATCATTAATTATTTTAGAGTTTACCTTGCAATTGAATCTGGCTATTGTATCCATTGCATCTACGTCATCACTTCTTGAGCCCACGGGGATGGGAACTTGGATTCCTATTCCAAGCCCCATCACAATCTAGTATCAAAGGGTTGTATCAATCGGTCATGTACAAATGCCGCTGCGGCTGCTGCTCCAAGTTGAACTGCTATGACAGACCACGTATGCATACGTGTATCTGTTATTAGAAATTTACTATCCTAAATTCGTGTGTGCAACTCGCTTATAAGATTCTATCTATAAATAAATTTCTTCACTGTCTCATGTAACATACTTGGAGGACAATGACAATACATGTGTAATCCATTGATGAACTATTTTCAGATCAGAAAACAGCCGTGCCACATGTGCTCACCTGGTAGCATGTGACGGGGATCTTCATGGCGGGCGTGGCACGGGGCTCCTGCCTACCACAACCCTCGGCCGCGGTCACCGATGTGGCGGTGGCCTTTGAGTTCCTTGCACGGACCTCGGCCCCTTGCCACGCACCCGCCCCATTCCTAGTGGAGGTATTGCCCCACGCAGCGTTGAGGAGGAGGAAGGGGTGTCTCCGGTGGAGACAGTGCGGTATGCCGAGGAGGTGGAGGAGGACGGCGCGGCGATCGTGGAGGGTTGGAGCAGCGCCGCGGCCGCTGTTGGCGTCGTCGTGTGACTCATGTCCGAGGCGGGCTCGACGAAAGGAGAATCATGCAGGCCCGCATCTCTGGACCGCGCGCCTCCATGGGCGGAGGGTGTGGTGGTGGGGGGTGGGGCTCCAAGGAGGTGGAGGAGGATGGGGTAGCAACCGTGGAGTGGTGGAGCAGCGTCGCGGCCACCATATGCATCGCTATGGCTAAGGAGAGACGACATCGGAGGAGAAACCCTAGGAATATGGGGAGAGGACTATGGTGCGAGGACGGGATGAGGGCAGGCGTACAAGGCATAGCGTCGCTTTCGTGGACGTAGGCGCTAATGGGTCGGCCCAAGTATGCTGCTGTGATGTGATGTGAAGGTGGGCAAAAATAGAAGTGGCAGGATATGGTGGGATGTGAGGCAAGACTACCAACTAAGACATTAGGAGTAAAGAAATTCTCAATAAATAAGTCATGTTTCTATTTATATCCAACAAGTAAAACTATGTGATACCAGCATTAAGTATTTTCTATCAGGTAACAAGGAAAAAGCACAAATCCAAATCAGAGCCCCCAAAATGGAAGCCTATCATAAATTAGTTAAGACTCCAAATCACCGCCATTATTCCACAACGCGATCAAAGTTTTGACCTACCAATCATAAAGTGTTTCATTTCTCTCTCATACAAAAATTAAAATAGCTTAACAAATGAAGTCAAAACCTGAACAATGGAAATTTGTTAAGAAATAAATGACAAGAACTTATCTTATTAGTGGCATGATTTAATAATCAAATGATCACTTTCATATGCATTAATTATCAATATTTTAGAGCATGTTATTCCTATACATAACAATAGACTTGGTACAATATTTAGTGACCGTTTAAATTCTTCAAGTATAAATCCTGAAATTGAATAGTATACCTAATAACATGAACTTGTATTCGGAAGTGATATACATATGGAGGGAGTACCTCCTAATAAATTTGAAGTAGTTTACAAATTCAGCCTCTGTGCTAAGATTTTTTTCTGCACATCGGTCCGGTTCATTTTTAGTTACATTCATGGTCAGGCCACCATCAACCGACACCACATGCACCTACGAAATTAAACAAGTTGGTAGTCATTTCAGGTGAACATCAAGGAATCTTCAGGTCGTAGTGCCTAAACTGCCCGTATTTCTTGCCTGACAGCTCAAATGCAAAAAAATCACTCGTATCCCAGACACAATAGCACGAATAGGATTATAATCGAACAAGTGAAGCAAACATCACACACCATCAAGCTGGTATGAAATACGAACCTATTACTGGTGGACGATTGCATTGAAAGTTCCTGCAATCTTCATATAGGTAGCACAAAATTACTTCCTGAAAAAAAGATAGCACAAAATTACATCATACAAGATTACACGCCTGTAGTGAGCCTCTCACACGGTGATCTCATCGAAGCAGTGCTTGATGGCCTTCCAGCCCTTCCCGATTCGAATGTGTTGGAGAACCATGACTAACTTGGAGTCCATTGCTTCCTCTGCAGTGCATATTTTGTTTCTTTCCACTTTTCAAGTTTTTGTAAACTCTTTGAGTCAGGTTGCAACATATACAACAACATTTATCAACATATACATTAGCACATATCAACATATACAATAGGGTGCTTGTTTTTGTATGTCATCATTAATTATTTTAGAGTTTACCTTGCAATTGAATCTGGATGTTGTATCCATTGCATCTACGTCAGGACTTCTTGAGCCCACGGGGATGGGAACTTGGCTATTTATTCCAAGCCCCATCACAATATAGTATCAAAGGGTTGTATCAATCGGTCATGTACAAATGCCGCTGCGGCTGCTGCTCCAAGTTGAACTGCTACGATAGACCACGTATGCATATGTGTATCTGTTATTAGAAATTTAGTATCCTAAATTCACGTGTGCAACTCGCTTATAAGATTCTATCTGTAAATAAATTTCTTCACTGCCTCATGTAACATACTTGGAGAACAATGACCATACATCTGTAATCCATTGACGAACTATTTTTGGAGTAGAAAATACCCAGGCCAGACATGCTCACCTGGTAGCACGTGATGGGGATCTTCATGGCGGGCGCGGCACGGGGCTCCTGCCTACCACAACCTTCGGCCGCGGTTACCGATGAGGCGGAGGCCTCTGAGTTCATTGTCCGGACCTCAGCCCCTTGCGACGCACCTGCCTCATTCCTGGTGGAGGTATTGCCCCACGCAGCGCTGAGGAGAAGGAAGGGGTGACATCGGCGGTAGGTATTTCCCTCAGTTATGAAACTAAGGTTATCGAACCAGTAGAAGAACCAAGCAACACAACGTAAACATCCCATGCATACAAATAACAACACCTCGCAACCCGACGTGTTAAAGGGGATGTCAAACCCTTTCGGGTAGCGGCGCAAGAAATTGGTGCGTGATGGTCAAAAGGTTGTAATAGATTCGATAAAAAGATTACGAATAAAATAAAGTGCAACAAAGTATTTTTGTATTTTTGGTTTAATAGATCTGAAAATGAAAGCAAGGAAAAAGTAGATCGCAAAGGTAAATATATGAGAAATAAGACCCGAGGGCCGTAGGTTTCACTAGTGGCTTCTCTCAAGAAAAATAGCAAACGGTGGGTAAAAAGATTACTGTTGGGCAATTGATAGAACTTCAAATAATTATGAATATATCCATGCCATGATCATTACATAGGCATCACGTCCAAGCTTCACATCGACCGCTATCCAGCATGCATCTGGTGTATTAAGTTCATGGAAAAACAGAGTAATGCAATAAGAATGATGACATGATGTAGACAAGATCTGTTTATCTATATGGCGGTAGATATAGATCTCATCTTTTTATCCTTAGTAGCAACGATACATACATGTCGGTTCCCTTTCTGTCATTGGGATCAAGCACCGTAAGATCGATCCCACTACCGGGCACCTCTTCCCATTGCAAGATAAATAGATCGAGTTGGCCAGACAAAACCCAAATATAGGAGAAGAAATACGAGGCTATAAGAGAACATGCATAAAAGAGATCAAAGAAACCCAAATATTTTCATGGATATAAAAACATAGATCTGATCATAAACTCAAAGTTCATCGATCCCAACAAACACACCGCGAAAGAGTTATATCATATGGATCTCCAAGACACCATTGTATTGAGGATCAAGAGAGAGAGAGATGAAGCCATCTAGCTAGTAACTACGGACCCGAAGGTCTACAAAGAACTACTCACGCATCATCGGAGAGCCGCCAATGGAAGTGGTGAACCCCTCCGTGATAGTGTCTAGATTGGGTCTGGTGTTTTTGGACTCTGCAGCGACTGGATGAATATTTCGTCGACTCCCCTAGGGTTTTTGGGAATATTTTGGTATTTATAGAGCAAACAGGCAGTCTGGGAGGCACCCGAGGTAGGCACAACCCACCAAGGCGTGCCAGGGCCTTCTGGCGCGACCTGGTGGGTTGTCCCCTCCTCGGGACTCCTCCTCTGTGCAAACAGGGCCCATCTGCTTCCTTTTGGCCCATAAAAAATCATCATAAAGTTTCGTGTCATTTGGACTCCATTTGATATTGATTCCTGCGATGTAAAAACATTGAAAAAACAGGAACTGGCACTGGGCACTATGTCAATAGGTTAGTACCAAAAAAGATAGAAAATGATTATAAAACATCCAAGATTGATAATAAAATAGCATGGAACAATAAAAAATTATAGATACGTTGGAGACGTATCAGCATCCCCAAGTTTAACTCCTACTCGGCCTCGAGTAGGTAAGTGATAAAAACAGAATTTTTGATGTGGAGTGCTATTCATCAAGTCATATCATATTCTTTTCTTTATGGCATGGACATTTGGAATTTTATGTGATTCAAAGAAATACTCTAGTTTTGACATAATAATTTAGATACTCAAGCATATGAACAAGCAACCACTACAAGAAAAGACACATCTGTGACATTTTGGGCCGAATGAAATTTTTTCCTGTCATGCTTATGACACTTCTATGACCATAATTGTGACGAAACCCGATATTAGAATAGATGTGGTGGGGTCATACTTCTATGACAAAAAATCCTGACAAAAATGGGCTCTTCGTCCTGGGCGGGCCAGAGACGCAGCTGCATGACATTCTTTGGGCTGTCCATGATGGAGAAAACCGTTGTAGAAGCGAGGGCGAGGAAAATATCGGGGGACTTCCCAGTTACGGTGGGTGGTTGGGAGCCGAGTGATGTGCGTTTCTCTCGTACGTACGCGCCTGTGTGCGAGGCGTTGCTCTCTAACGGAACCCGAGCGATTACACTTCAGGCTACACTTACTGAACCAGAGTGATCGATCGATCCCTTGCTGTTATCTGAACCCGAGTGATTTCTTCGCTACTGCTACTAACCGAAGCCGTTCGATGCTGCCTCTTGATGAACAGTGAGCTTTGTTGGGGGGTTTGGATGAATAGTTCCTGGTGGGGGGTTGGATGAACAGGACCCCGTGGTAGTAGAGGCCGTTGCCGCTGGATGAACAGGAACCCTTTCGATCGAGCCAGTGGATGAACATGACCCCATGGAGGGCTGGATGAATAGGACCCCGTGGAGGGCTCGATGAACAGTAGCTGCTGGAGGGCTAGTTGAACAGTAGTCGGTGGAGGGCTGGATGAACAGTAGCCCGTGGAGGGGTGGTTGAACAGGACCCCATGGATAGGGCTGGTTGAACACTAGCCGGTGGAGGAGCGCGCGGTGGAGGCTGGATGAACAAGAGCCCGTGGAAGAATAGTTGCAGGTGGAGGCTGGAGGAGGTCGACCATGGATGAATAGGAGCCCGTGAAGGCTGGAGGAGGTCGATGATGGAGATGAACAGTATCCCGTGGAGTCATGTTTTGCGGTACGCTACCGTTTCGACCGTAGCGCTCCAACACAAGTCTGTTTCCTCCGTTTTGTGGTACGCCACACCCCTCCTGATCAACAGGACCCCGTTTCGACCGTATGAGGTCCGTTTCCTCCGTTTTGCGGTATGCCAGACCCCTCCCGATGAATAGGATCCTGTTTCGACCGTGGTCGGTCGAACACAAGGTCGTTTCCTCCATTCTGCGGTACGCCAAGCCTCATTTCTATTGGCCGTTCCATCCAAGCCGGTTGGCTCCCGATGAACATGACAATGCATTCTGTTCTGACCCAGCCAGTTGCCTCCCCATGAACACGACGACGGCGTAGCTTCTCCATTCCGACCCAGCCATGTACACGAGCTCTGGCCGCATGTATGCGTGAGTACGCGTTCGAGACCCCGCCCGAATGTACGTATGTGGCCGTATTTTCTTTCTTGCATCCTGGTCGCTGTACGTACGTGTACATGCTATGTGCGCACCTCTACTACGACATGTGCGCGCCTCTACTACCACATGTGCACACCACTACATCGACCAGTATGTACGTACACGTTCGCGACCAGAATGACAACGCTACGTACGCTTCGACCGGGTGTGTCCCGACTGTTAGGCACTTCCTTGCGTGCGAAGATGTAGCTGGTGGGTCCCAGCAGTCAGGGGGGCGAATCATTTCTTTGCCCGTAATATGGACGCCCTTCCTTGCGTGCGAAGATGTAGCTAGTGGGTCCCAGCAGTCAGGGGGGAACGTTTTTTTTTTCACGAAATACCGTGGCCCGTCTGGTGGGTCCCTGCTGTCAGGTGGAGGAATAATTATTTTGCATGTAATAAGGAGGCACTTCCTTGCTGCGGCCGTGGACCCAGCTGTCAGCCACTCAACGTACAGTGCTCTTCCAATGGAAGTCGTTCGTTGACCACATTGACCAGCCGCGCTGAGAGCACCAAGGCGGTGGACGATGGCGAGGCCTAGGAAGGGAACGACGCGGAACGGGGGAAGACACGGCAGTGGATGCCCACGCGGAGAGGAGTACGAGGGTTCACTGGTTCGGCTGCGGTGTGAGGTTGCCGTCGCCGCAGGGCCTGGGCAGCAGTGGGAGTAGTAGGGGAGGTGAGGCCTCCGCGACAACACAGCCAGCCACGGGAGGAAAGAGCACACGGTGGTTTGGATGGCTGGAGCAAGAAAATTAGAGGTTGAAGAAGTAGGACGACTGTTGGATGTTAACAATCCAACGGTCACTGGTGATAGAATCGTTTGTTGACTAAGTTGACAAAGCCCTCCATCCGTGTCAACTTAGTAGGCCCACAAGTCAGCCTCCCACTATGGTGGGTCCCAGCTAGCAGGGGGAGTATTCATTTTTGTGTGTAATAAGGAGACACTTCCTTGCATGCGAAGATATAGCTGGTGGGTCCGAGCTGTCAGCGGGATTATTCATTCTTTTTGGCGTAATAAGGAGGTACTTGCTTGCATGCGGCCATGGACCATGTGAGTCCCAACTGTCAGCCTCTCCATGTACGTCCCTCTTCCAATGTTGTCGTTTGTTGATAACGTTGACCACGCCGTGTCGAGAACACCAGCGCGATGGACGATGGCAAGACCCAGGAAGGGAATGACCCGGAAGCGACGAAGCCACAGTAGTGGAGGGATGTGGGTGAGTAGAGGGACGGCCTGGCCAGCGGTGGGAGTAGTAAGGGGCGGTGAGGCCTGCGCGGCAGCATAGCCAGCCATGGGAGGCGGGAGCAGGCGGTCCCGCAGGCGCTGGATTTGGCGGATGGAGCAAGAAGATCAGAGATTGAAGAAACACTACCCACAAGTCAACTAGAATCATATGTTGTTGTATATAATAAGTAAAAAAAAATCTTGCATACGCATCAACTTAATAGGCCCACAAGTCAGACCATTCCCTATTTTTTAATAATTTATATATAGCTCATTGCAACTTATTATGCAATTTATTGCAGTCCGTTTTGTTGTTGGCCAGGGCCAGGGTTAAAAATTTAAACGAAATTTCATGTATTTCTGTGGGTTCCAAACTATTTTTAATACCGAAATGTGGAGCCAGATTTAAAGTACTTTGAATATATATATATTTGAATTAGGTTAAAGCCCAATGAAATTGGAATCTGAAAATATGAAAAAATTCAGAAATAATAAAGTAATTGCCAATTTGTCATCTTTTTATATATTCATAACCCATTTCATATAACTTTCAAGATTTGCAGGCGTCTTGAAAGAGTTGCGGCCCATCAGGGCGTAGAAAAATAAGTAGGCCTGGATTGGGTATTCTTCTGAAAAAATAAACTGGGCTCATTTTTACAAACAAAAAATAGCTGGGCTGGTCATGGGGTGAACATAAAATATAAGCCTGGGCTAGATGGGCCACGACCCAGTTGACACCCTGCTCCGTCTCAACAATAACAAAAAATACTGCTCGAGTAGCTACGTCCCAGGTGTCAGCCGATCTTGTGCTGTTCTTTTGTCTATTGACTATATACGCTGACAATGTTGTGGGTCCCAGATGTCAGGAAACCACTAGCAGGAAGCGTTTTCTTTTTCCATGCGCTGACAATGGAGTATATATATAAAAAAATGAGGAACTTCCTTGCGTCCGGCCATGGACATGGTGGGCCCCTACTATCATCTTCTCCACGCACAGTCCTCTCCCAATTCCTCTTGTTTGTTGACCATGTTGACAACGCGAGAGGGCGGCGCCGCGGCGAGTGTAGAAAAGCGCGGGGAGGACGACGGCGAGGCCTCGGAGGTCGGCATTAATGATTTAGGAGACGGTGGGGCGGCGATGTGTGCGCTGAGGCGCAACCAGCCGTGGGAGGCGGAAGCAGGCGGCCCCGCCGCCGCTGGTTTGGTTTTGGCGGCTGGAGGGAGACAAGATTGAAGAAACATGATAGACTGTAAAAGCAGGAAGAGTAGTCAACAACCTTAACTGAAACCAGCAGGGGCACTTAACAACCATAGCTGAATGCAGTATGAGTACTTATACAGGTTCAGCCGTACAAAGCACGCCTCAAACAATGCTACTTTGCCTACAGTTAACCAAAGGGTGAGGCCGCCAAGCCTAGGTCAAGGCCTAGGCGCCACCCGGTGCATCCACAACCTACTGAGAGCGGCTTCATCTCGCAATGTGGTCAATAAACAAGATATTTGCTTTAGAGCCATGGAAAAGCGGGAACATAATCTTCTGTCCTATTCTCCAAGATGGACAGGCCTTCATTATTTGAGACCACCCATGAATAAGTATCTTTTCACCTCCAAGGGGAATAGAGTAGGTCGACATAAACATCATGTTGTGACCAAGTGCAAGTCTGACCCGACCATGGTCAGGCATCTGTATAGGAACAATAGACCTGAGCAATTCCTGTTTCAAGAAGATCACAAATGTAAAACTATGCATAAGCAAGAGTTTATGAACATATATAACAGAAAACAGCTCGTACCATAAGTTTCTCAACATAGTTGGACCTGTTCAATGAGTGCAGCAGTGGCACACATATCCCACGTGGCCTTCCACCATTGAAACGCCCCACAAGGACCTCAAGATGATCAATAAAGTGTAGGAACTTGTGGATGTCGTCCAAGTCAACTTCAGTGCCATGAGTAACAACCGAGTTCTTATAGAATAACAAACGAGTAGCCTACTTAACTCTGAAAAAACCTACACATGCCACCAATTATTAGAAAATATTAGTTAGAAGTAGCATCTTCGTGAGAGATTTGTTGCTACTTCTAAAGTTAAATTGTGATTAGTTAGACAGAATAGGTGGATTAAGAAGTAATTGAGCAAGAAGCAAGAACAAGATACAAAACTAACATGGATGAACAATTGGAATGACATCGGGGTGGAAGATTGTAGTGAAGATGAGACCAGGTTCTGCTATTTCCATCAACTATCATGCGCCAACTTTCAGTCCGTAACACTTGAGAAAGTTTATCCAAGTTTGGCCATAAAAAAGCAGCAATCTTCTTGGTTCATGAACCCAACTCGAAACTTATATCCATGGCTTTTCTTCACTGTGACCCTTAAACTAGTGTATTCAGTTATGGCAAGGCCGAGCATCTTGAGTACATGTGTTCTGGCAGGGCAAGGAATGCACTGCAGGAAAAATAATATGATAACACAATGTATTCCCTATATCCAAATCTAGAAATAATTTCCTCCTTCACGTCAGTGTTGACCATGGTAATACCTTTTATCCAAATATAGCAATCCAAATTTCCAAATTAGTCAAAAGCATGTTCAAAAAAACCCCACTCTCCCGGATAGGAAAGAGGATTCTAGGAACATACTGTGCGCGCTTTAAAATCATGTGTTAGGATGAGAAGGAACAAGTGTGGCGTCACGCCGAGGGCGCAGAAACCTGTAGGGTCCTCGCACTTTGGGCACTGCAAATGAAACACACTAGATTCAGTAGGAAGAAAAATGCATCAACGGTGGCGGCTGCCATCCTAGGAGTACCCGCGACAAAGGGACTTGGATTATGGGGGATGGATGAAGAATTCGTACTAGGTTCTCCATGAGAAAACCCTATGCAATCACCGAGCGGGGGTTTTCTCTGAACAAGTAGGAGAGGGAAAGGGGATTCAGGCCCAGTGAAATATTGCCGATTCATCCGTCCAGCTTACTGCTAAAGCTGGAAAGGTGGGGATTTTTGTGATTTGATGGCTCATTGGGCATTACTGTGGCGCTACGACCAGGGTGTGTCTACCGTGCAGTTGTGCAATCTAATTTGGTGCATATGGCACGTGGACCCTGTTGCCGGATGCCCCACGTATCAGTGAAAGGAAGTAGAAAGACAGGAGTAACTAGTTACACATAAATATATTTTTGATAGAGAGATACTCCCTCTGTAAAGAAATATAAAGATATTTTATATCACAACTTTATACATAAGAAAAATCAAGGGGAATATATATAACATATATAATTATAAAAACAGAGTTTTTTTAACACGGAACTAAACGAGTTGGTGATGATGGTGTGCCTGCCATCCTGCAATATAGGCCGTCCGAGTTATATATGACGGATAGGAAGGAAACTATGGCAATTTTGCAAAAAGGTACCCACACACCTCTCCACATTTGCAAATAAGGCCTTCCCTCTTTCATCCTTTTCTCTCAGAAGATAAAATACTCATACAAATGCATCTTGATGTTACGTGCAACGCACGGGCATTATGGGGGTTTAGCTGAGAAATACTCATACATGCTCACGGTTCTGGAGTTTGGGCCACAGGCTGGTGGCCCTGCATGTTTGGGGGCCCATGTGTTCTACCTCAGCACTTTTCATATTGCAAGCGGTCGGTACGGCGCTGGTTTTAGATGCTGTCGCAAGGCGAATACACAAGATTGAATAAAGCACGGCAGCTATTATAATGAAATCAAACAACAGTTCCAAACAAGCAGTCAAAGTTGCAATTCTATCAACGATATTGTCGTACTACTTATACACACAAGACACTTGTTTCACCATGCCAGAGTATTACATCAAAATCTCTCGGAGGATAGATCAGTTCGGTAGTTGCGTGCTACTACTGAAGAATTTCAAAGTTGATTTGGACCAGCTCTCCTTGCCGAGAAAGTTCGATTTTGACATCGTCCCCTACCGCAAGATATGATTTAGATTTGAACCTTGACCATCCTGTAGCATCAATCATCATGCGACCATCCTTTGTACTTACAATATATTGAGCAGGTTCATTCACACCAAGGCTGCACATGGTAAGAGAAACTTGGCCATGGTCGCCCGGATTGTTGAACGACTCCCTCATTGCTCTAGGAATTCTCTGTTTGCAAACAAGAAGACATACACAAGCAGTTAGATCAACATAGTGAATCATGTGAAACAACATGGAAAGAAAAAAGAACAAAGCACTTGGGCGGCCAATGCTTACCAAGAAGGTGGACATGTCGGTTTTTGTAAGGACTTTGGTATATGAAGTGCGAACTGCAGCCTAGTCTGTTGCTGGTGCAACTGCTGGTTCCGTTGCCGCTGCACGGGCTGGAGCAGATGCAAGTGCAAGTGTTGGTGTAGGTGCCGAAGCCATTGCTGGTGCCCATGCCCGTGCGACTGGTAGTGCCGCTGCTGCCGCCGAAGACGGTGCTCCTTGTAGAGCTGGTGCCGGTGTCGAAGCAGGTGTCAGTGTCGATGCCCGATCCTCCGGTAGACCAGCCTGATCCGTTGACGCGGTCGGTGTCGTGGGAACGATTCCGACAATAATAAGGTATAGGGTAAAGGAGCATGATCTATCGAGATGCATATGGGTGACACGGTGGTTTTAGCGAGTTTGGGCCTCTCACGGTGGAGATAACAGCCCCATGTCTCGTGCTCTGGAGAGGCTTTGTTTTATCTGAGTATGCATCCAGAGATTACAATGTATGTGAGAGAGAGGAGAATGGATCTCCATTGCCGAGCTAAGTCCTGAGACTCATGAGAGAGAGAGCTAGGAGGAGAAGAATGAGGGCCTGCCCCCAAGTCTAGTGGTGGGGGTGTCTTATATAGAGTGCGCCACCCCTCACCTCCTATGTTACAAAGTGGGGCATTGATGTCATAATGTCAGCCTGCTACTAAGATGATGCCTTGATTGCCTTGTCGATTGTTGGTCTTCGCATATCCGAGTGAGTCGTACGGTCGAGTGGTGAATTGTCATCCGAGTGGATAGTATGCTGCTTGTCCGAGTAGATAATATGTATGTATGAAATTTATCTAGACCCACATGTTGTGTGGACCCCATACTTTATGATATTTCGACCCTTCGTGGGCCAACCTGTTATGTGTATCCCCAACATTAGCCCCCGAATCGATTGCGATTTTGCAGAACGAGTCTTTGAAAGAAACAATTTGGTCTGAGTGATTACGGAAATACTCGTTACCCGTCATCGTGCTTTCAGACAACCAAGGTTTGAACAAAATCTCAATGGATTCTGGCACTGCGCTTCCTGACTGATCTGGGGTAAGTGCCCGCGAGGAGCAACTTGGTGACATTCGTTCATCTCTCAGAAGAGGTTAACTCGTGAATAGAGTATGGGTGTGTCATTAAATCTGGGCAGCAAGATTGACGCATGGACTACTCTCTCGGAGAGATGCCATTCTTATCCCGGAGGAACGCCCATACGAGTCGGTTCGAGATCCAAACTTATGAGTTTCATGCTTTGAGTCCTAGAAGAAGTCTCAAAACAGGTCCATGGAAGAGCGTTAAACTCACCTTATAACAAATGTTTGGTAGCCGACGGGAGCCTTAGAACTTGTTTGTTTGTTGTTCTCCACTCGGACCGATCAGGCCGTACCGAGTGGAGATTTCTCCAGCGGGGGCACGCTAAGTGCACCCGCTGGGTGTAGTCCCCAAGACCACCGTCGACTGCGGGCAGTCGGCGGGGGTCTGAGAGAACTAAAAATCTTCTTAGCTGGTACTGATAGAACATGTTACTCTCCGACACAGAGGTCGAGTAGTACTTGAGGATCTGGTACTGGTCTAGCTTGCCCTTCCTCGACTCGGAAGTCGAGTAGTGCTTGAGTGATTTGGAGCTGGTCTTGCATCGAGCAAAATGTTTCTTTCTGAGTTCTCTTCCAGTGGGGTCACGTAGAGTGCACCCACTGGGTGTAGTCCCCGAACCTCTGTCGGATAAGATGAGTTGGGCAGAGGGTTTAAATCCCCTGGTAAACCTCCACGCAGTCGACACCGTAAATATCTTTTAGTCTGAAATTGAGTCATTCGGATGCATCTTTAGGCGCTTGACATGGTAAGTAAGCTCAGCCTGGAGCTGAGTCAATCGGACTGATCTTTGTGCACTCGGCACAGAGTAAATTCAGCCTGGAACTCGGTCAAGAAGGTGAATCTTCATGCTCTCGGCACGGTGAATGAATTCGGCTTTGAAACTGCCAACTATAGAAAAAAGCTAGACACTCCAGGGAGTAATCGTTCCAGTAGTACTTCTTATATTTACCGTTAGATTTTGCGTGAAAGGGGTATTTGTAAGAGTACATTGTATCCGTAGAGGAGCTTCGTTTTCACCCTTTTGCATGAAAGGGGTATTTGCCCGAGTGGATGTGCTTCTCGACTGATCGGGGTATGTTGACAACAAGGAAAAAGTTGGTGGCACTCGTATGTCTCTCGGAGGAGATAGACTAGTGGTCTGACATGGACGTGCCATGAAACCCGAGTGACGAGGCTAGTGTGTGGGCTGACTCTCCGGAGAGAGGCCACTCATTATCTCGGGGGAACACCAGCACATGTCATCCCTGAGTCCAAGTTTGTGAAACTGACGCCTTGGAGCCTAGGATAAGGGCCAAGTATATCCATAGAGGAGCGTCGTTTTCACCCCTTGCAGTCCTGAAGATGACTTTAGGTAATGATTTGGGCGATCATCCGAGTGGACAGTACTACCCTTATAGATTTCTGGCGGACCGGGCATGAATGGTTAGAAAGATATTCCTGATGTGATCAATGGGTTGATCGAATGGGCGTAACCCCTAAGGGTGGCATGGCCAACGGCTATGCGTAGCCCTCGAGTGATGCTCGAAAGAGGTAAGCTTGCTACAAAGTGTGATATGAGGTTTTATCATATGAGTAACTTAGTCGTTCCCGTGTTGGGGGTGTAGAGGTAAAGACATGACCAACTGATGGTGACACGCGAGGCGTCCGAGGGGCGATGATGTGTACAACCGAGTGACGACATGCGGGGTGACCGAGTGGTGAAGACGTGCACAACCGAGTGGCAACGCGCGGAGCGGCCGAGTGGTGAAGACGTGCCCAACCGAGTGGTGACGCGCGGGGCGGTCGAGTCATGATGTACAAGGTGGTCAGATGATGAAGACGTGCACAACTGAGTGGCAACGCGCGGGGCGACCGAGTGGTGAAGATGTGCACAACTGAGTGGCAACGCGCGGGGCGGTCGAGTGGTGATGACGTGCGAGGCGGCTGTGTGGTGAAGGCATGCACAACCGAGAGGCGACATGCAGAGCGGCCGTGTGCACGTGGTGAAGGCATGCACAACCGAGAGGCGACGCGTGGGACGGCCGAGTGGTGATGACGTGCACAACGGAGTGGCGCCGCGCGTGGCGGTTGAGTGAGTATGCGCGAGGTGGCCGAGTGAAGGACTACGTGTCCAGCCAAGTGGTGATGCGCGGGGTGGCCGAGTGAGAGATTGTGTGTCCAGCCAAGTGGCTGAAATGGTCTTCGAAGGAGTTAGCCAGATGCTTTCGAAGCTTATGTAGCGACGACGTCAGTGTAGTGTGGTTGCGACGCAACAAGACCAGCGTGACAACTGAGTCTGAGTAGGAATGAAGATGGCGCGCAGAGCGTCTGGGCGATTATGAAACTTGTCAAAGTGGCGGATCGAATGCACTTGTTCAAGTGAAGGATCTGACTGGTGATGAAGTACTCGACCACTCAGGAGAGTGCCATTCCAAATGAGATGCAGCCCCCAAGTGCGGCGTAGCCCTCGAGCATACTACAGGCTTCGACAACGGACATGTCGGAATACGAGAAATGTAGTTTTGAATGGATGAATTGTAGTTCATCGAGTCGGACTCGGGTAGAGGTGAGGATGAGCTTCCGAGTGATGCTCAAAACAGGCAAACTCACAAAGGAGTGAAGTGTGTGGTTTGATTATAAAAGGGACTTATCTGTCTCATGTCTGGCGAGGTCTATATCATTGATATGATTAAGTGGATTCCACAGAGGGGTTGGCCGGTTGTGTTTGGAGTCAACAGAGCGACAAGGTCGGTGTTGTGGTGCGCTAGGACCGGTACGGTGACTGAGTTGGAGCAGCGATGAAGTTGGCGCATAGGGCCGTCGAGTGATCGTGTAACTTGTGTAAAAAATGGCACAAGCCAACGAAATAATTTCTCGAGGAAATTTGATGTGTGCTAACATGATTTGTGCGAATAACACCCATAGACACCTGCTGGGAGTGCAAGGGGCTTGCTGGTTAACCAGCGAGAGTCTGGAAGAGCGAAGGATCCGTTAGAACTTGTCGAAGCAATGGATCCGACTGAACTCATTGGAATACTGGCTATAATAAAACGGAAGTGTAGTGTTTCGACTGAGTTGCAGCCCTGGAGGACTGATGCAAACTTGAAACGAAGAACGACACATGGTGTTCGTGAATGATGTATGTGAAAAAATGGAAATTGGACCCGGGAGTCACATAACCATTACTAAGAAAGTATGTGAAAATAAGCAGCCCAGCGTAGAGGTACACTCGATGGCGTGGCCTCCGAGTGAACGTGATGGGTGAATTACGGGATACTCGGGAAGACGGAAATAACAGAATGTAAAATGACTTAGCTGTCTGAAGACGCGCCAGTGGCCGAGTGGTGATGAGGTGACCAACCGAGTGGCGATGCGCGAGTGGCCGAGTGGTGATGAGGCGACCAACTGAGTGGCGAGGCGCAGGGCGGCCGAGTGGTGATGAGGTGACCAACCGAATGGCGACGCGCGGGGCGACCGAGTGGTGATGAGGTGACCAACCGAATGGCAACGTGCGGGGCGGCCGAGTGGTGATGAGGTGACCAACCGAGTGGCGACGCGCGGGGCGGCCAAGTGGTGATGAGGTGACCAACCGACTGGCAATGCGCGGGGCGGTCGGGTGGTTATGAGGTGACCAACCGAGTGGCGACGTGCCGGGCGGCCGCGTGGTTATGAGGTGACCAACCGAGTGGCGATGCGTGGGGCGGCCGAGTGGTTATGAGGTGACAAACCGAGTGGCGACGCGCGGGGCGGCCGAGTGGTTATGAGGTGACCAACCGAGTGGCGACGCGTGGGGCGGCCGAGTGGTTATGAGGTGACCAACCGAGTGGCGATGCGCGGGGCGGCCGAGTGGTTATGAGGTGACCAACCGATGGCGACGCGCGGGGCAGCCGAGCGGTTATGAGGTGACCAGCCGAGTGGTGACGCGTGGACCGGCCGAGGGGTGATGAGGTGACCAACTGAGTGGCGACGCGCAGGGCGGCCGAGCGGTGATGAGGTGACCAATCGAGTGGCGACGCACGGGGCGGCCGAGTGGTTATGAGGTGACCAACCGAGTGGCGACGCGCGGGGCGGCTGAGTGGTTATGAGGTTACCAACCGAGTGGCGACGCGTGGGACGGCCGTGTGATGATGAGGTGAGCAACCGAGTGGCAACGCACGGGGCGACCAAGTGGTTATGAGGTGACCAGCCGATGACAACGCGCGGGGCGGCCGAGTGTAGTAGACCGTCCCGCTGAATGACGATGCGCGGGGCGTTTGAGTGAAGCAGATGTGTCCCACGGAGTGGCGACGCGCCGGGCGTCCAAGTGATGTAGACACCTCCCGCGGCATGGCGGCGCATGGGGCGGCCAAGTGATGAAGATGCGTGCCGCAGAATGACGATGCGCGGGGCGTCCAAGTGATGTAGACGCCTCCCGCAGCGTGGCGACGCACGGGGCGGCCAAGTGATGAAGATGTGTGCCGTGGAATGATGATGTGTGGGACTTCCGCGTGATGTAGACGTGTCTGATACGTCTGAGGGAGTCCTGGATTAGGGGGTCTCCGGACAACCGGACTATCTCCATTGGCCGGACTGATAGACTATGAAGATACAAGATTGAAGACTTCGTCTCATGTCCGGATGGACTCTACTTGGAGTGGAAGGCAAGCTAGGCAGTACGTATATGGATATCTCCTCCTTTGTAACCGACCTTGTGTAACCCTAACCCTCTCCGGTGTCTATATAAACCGGAGGGCTTTAGTTCGTAGGACAACAATCACAACATACAATCATACCGTAGGCTAGCTTCTAGGGTTTAGCCTCTCTGATCTCGTGGTAGATCTACTCTTGTAACACCCATATCTTAAATATTAATCAAGCACGACGTAGGGTTTTACCTCCATCAAGAGGGCCCAAACCTGGGTAAAACTTCGTGTCCCTTGCCTCCTGTTACCATCCGGCCTAGACGCGCAGTTCGGGACCCCCTACCCGAGATCCGCCGGTTTTGACACCGACATTGGTGCTTTCATTGAGAGTTCCGTTGTGCGTCGCCACAAGGAAGGATGTCTCGCCCTGTCTTTAAAGACGGCACTATTGCTGAGGGAGCCCTGTCTATCGGCCAAACTCTCCGGCTTGGTGGTTTTCTTATGACCGCCTGTTCGGCCGCTGCGTTGACGATGACTTCTCGGGTCATCGAAAGCAATCTTCACATCAACTCGGAACTCGCCGAGCAGTTAGATCCAATGGAGCTGTATTCCCTGAACGAGCTCTTGGATTGTATCGCCACCCTGGAAGTCGGTACAGACTACGATCAGATTGGGCCTAAACCCGATCTAAGAGAAATTAACTCTCCCCAGGTCACCCATCACGTTGAAGTGGTGGAAGAGAAATGCGGCAAAACTTCATCTATCTTAAGGACTAGCTACGTCCGGATTCCCGATCCCTCCAAGACGGATACCCGCCGAGGGGAGGATGTCACTCAAAGCCTGAAACCAGAATCAGGCAGTGGGCCAGATTTACCGGAAAACATCCAAGAATCCAAACTTTCGAGTTCGGAAACTCCTCGGCCGCTGAGCCTCAGATTGGGTGAGGATTCGGATTCAATTCCACCCACCCACCCAGACATGCGCGATCTATCCCAAATTAGGCAAGAGCCCGAAGAAACAGTACACCATTACTGGGCCAGATTCCTCCTGGTCAAGAACAGGATAAAGGATTGCCGCGAGGAAGACGCAATTTCATTCTTCTGCAATAATTGCACGGACAAGGGAATTCTCAACGCCATAAGTCGTTGCGAAATTACATGCTTTGCCGACTTGGTGTCCACAGTGCGGAAGTACTGCGCGATGGAAAGCGCCTGGAAAACCGAAATAAAATTTTGGGATAATCCAGCCCTGAATACAAACCTAGTCCAAAATAAAAGGGCGCATTATCACAATACACCTGGGTTAACTACCAAAAAGCAAAAGCCCTCTACGGGGCAAGGAACCGCACTTGAGGGATGGCTCAACGGACCCTGCAAAATTCATAGTACAGCGGATGCGATACCAACGCACAGCCTTAGAGCATGCTAGATACTCCGGCAGGTGGCCAAAAGTGGTGAGGATCTACTCCTCCCAAAAACCACAGAGCACCACCCCGAGGATAACAGTACAGTCTTAACGGTCTTCGAGATCTTTGCGTCAAATAAAAGACGGAAGTGAACACTCCGCAGTACGTCCGAAATATTCCACATAGCAGAAAAAAATCCTTGGAGCAACATGGCTATTACCTTCAATGCCAGTGACGAACCTCAATTCCGAACAGCCCGAGTACCAGCCGCACTGGTCCTCAGTCCAATCGTGGACGGCTTTCGACTCACCAATGTACTCATGGACGGCGGCAGTGGATTAAACCTTATCTACAAGGAAACTCTTCAAAATATGGAAATAGACTGGAGCCGCATTAAGCAAAGCAGCACAACCTTTAGAGGCATCATCCCTAGTCGGGAAGCACGCTGCGCCGGAAAAATCACACTAGACGTGGTATTCGGCATGCCGGATAATTATAGGTCCGAAGAAATTACATTCCAAGTGGCCCCGTTCAGCAGCGGATACCACGCTCTATTAGGGCGGGAGGCGTTCACAATCTTCCAAGCCGTACCCCATTACGGGTTCATGAAGGTCAAAATGCCCGGGCCCAACGGAATCATCACTCTTGTTAGTGATCCGGACATAGCACTCCGCGCCGAAAATAAGACAGCTGCACTGGCCCTTGAGGCACTATCCAAAGCCCTAGCGGCCGAAGAACTAACTGCGCTGCGCTCCATGGTAAACAGGGACGACGTGATACTCGATAAAAGATCCAAGTCCACCTCCTTTAAGCCGGCGAACGAAATAGTCAAATTCCAAGTCCATCCAACGGCCCCTACAAAAACAGCTTCCATCGGGGCACAATTAAACCCTGATGTTGACGCTGCACTGCGAGAGTTCCTACACGAGAACTGGGATATTCTTGCCTGGCACCCTTCAGACATGCCAGGAATCCCATGCAGGCTGGCTGAACACAGCCTAAATATCATAAAAGGGTCCAAGCCACTCAAGCAGACTCTTCGATGTTTCTCCGAGCCTAAAAGACAAGCAATGGGAGAGGAACTAGCCAAGCTATTGGAGGCCGGATTCATCAGAGACATTAAACATCTGGACTGGCTAGCAAACTTGGTGATGGTACCAAATAAGGACAAATTCTGGCGCTTGTGCGTCGATTTTAAGGACCTTAACAAGGCCTGCCCAAAGGATCCCTTCCCCCTCCCCCGCATCGATCAAATCATCGATGCTACCGCGGGACACGATTCATTGTGTTTCCTCGATGCATACTCCGGCTACCACCAAATAAAAATGGCAGAGCCAGACCAAGCTGCAACGGCATTCATCACACCATACGGCCCATTCTGCTTCAACACAATGCCCTTCGGGCTAAAAAATGCCGGTGCAACATATCAACGCATGATTCAGACATGCATGGAAAACCAGATCGGCAAAACAGTGGAGGCATACGTGGATGACGTGGTCCGCATCAAAAAGACGGCCCAGCCAGATCTATATACGGGCCAAGAAAGCAAGCTCTAGTAAGCAATGCAACACAACAAATATCCGAACACCACGGTACACCCAAATACAGGGGTGCCGCACACCCCCTATGTTTCACCGATGAGGTGCTGGACCATGAATTTCCAGCGGGATTCAAGCCCGTAAACATAGAGGCGTACGACGGAACAACAGACCCTGGGGTCTGGATCGAGGATTATATCCTCCACATACACATGGCCAGAGCAGATGACCTCCACGCCATAAAATACTTACCCCTCAAGCATAAAGGGCCAGCCGGCATTGGCTCAAAAGCCTTCCCGAAAACACCATTGGAAGTTGGGAAGAGCTTGAGGATGCTTTCCGGGAAAAATTTCAAGGGACCTATGTCCGCCCTCCGGATGCAGACGATCTCAGTCACATAACTCAACAGCCCGGAGAGTCAGCCCGGAAATTCTGGAACATATTTCTTACTAAAAAGAATCAGATAGTCGACTGTCCGGACGCCGAAGCCCTAGCAGCTTTTAAGCACAACGTTCGAGATGAATGGCTCGCCAGACACCTCGGCCAAGAAAAGCCAAGAACAATGGCCGCATTAACAAGCCTCATGACCCGCTTTTGTGCAGGAGAGGATAGCCGGTTGGCAAGATGTAGCACCAGCGACCCAAGTACATCCGAAGTTAGGGATGGAAACGGAAAACCCCAACGCAGCAAGGACCAGCGCCGGAATAAGGGAAACATCCTAAAGAGCACAGCGGTCAACGCCAGATTCAAAAGCTCGCGGCAGAATCAGAGAAAGCCGCCCCTCAAGGATAACAGGGACGAGCTATCCAACTTAAACAAAATCTTGGACAAGATATGTCAAATACACAGTACTCCTGGGAAGCCTGCAAACCATACCCATAGAGATTGTTGGGTTTTAAAGCAAGCCGGCAAGCTCAACGCCGAACACAAGGGGCTCGACACACCAAGTGAGGACGATGACGAACCCCACAAGCAGAGCACCAGGAAACAAAAGGATTTCCCACAAGAAGTCAAAACAGTAAACTTACTTCACGTGACGAACAGAACGGCGCCACCAGAGATACGCGCCATACGGCCTATCCCAAAGGAGTCTCGCCAATGGTTGTTAAAACCAATCACCTTCGACCATCAGGATTACTCTAGAAGTATCCGGAATGCAGGCTGGACTGCCTTGGTATTAGATCCAATAATCGGCGGACTCCACTTTACAAATGTCCTGATGGACGGCGGCAGTGGTCTAAACCTGTTATACCAGGACACAATCCGCAACATGGGGATAGACCCAACAAAAATTCGCCATAGCAAAACCTCCTTTCAAGGGGTAACGCCAGGCCCGGATGCCTGCTGTATGGGTTCTCTCCGGCTAGAAGTTTTGTTCGGCTCCCCCGGTAACTTCCGTCGCGAACAGCTAACTTTCCACATCGCCCCATTCTCAAGTAGCTATCAAGCACTGCTGGGACGTGAAGCTTTCGCCCGCTTTAACGCAATACCGCATTATGCATCTCTTACGCTTAAGATGCCCGGTCCACGAGGCATCATCTCATTAAAGGGAAAACATTGAGTGTTCCCCCGCGCGGAAAATAGTGCAACTGCCTTGACGGCCCCACAATAAAGTGGCTTCACCAGCCAAAGCATCTAAACAGGTCATCAAGACAACGGACACGGCTAGACGAGTCCGGCATAAACATACAATTGATAAAGGCTTAATAGCCGTATACCCATGTACTAGGGGCTCCGCGCATATAAAACAAGAGACAATAAAGCTTAATTTTACCCATTTGGATTTATACTTCGTTTATTTAGCATAACTTATGTTCGGCACGATCTTTCTTTAACTAAGTTCCTCTCTTTTCCAGATGAACACCGTGCTACGCCCGTCCAGGATACGGCACAACGGAGACACAGGCGCAAATGTGCAGCAGGGACCCGTTCCAAGGATTCTTTTTAGATTAAGACCCTGCGTAAACCTTTTTACTGTCTCTTGTTGATACACATCCCCTGGTCTTGATATAACCAAGCAGGAGGCTGGCGTTTTGGCATGTGGCTACGTCAGAATTTCGCGCGTACCTGGACACTAGGGGCTTATTACTAAGGGCGTTATCCCGCTCGCCCTCATAAAGACCGAACACCTTAGGGAGTGTTCGGCGTCGCGAGTTTGGCCTTACATGCATCAGCTCCGAATCATGTCTTGGGTCAAATGTTGGGTTTGCCCGGCTCTTGTGTTTTGCTGCCTTACATTCCGCTCTATCGGCTAAGGCGGCACCAGGAGAACTACTGCGATAGTGCCCCGGTTCGGCCAAGCGAGCACCTCAGTAGAGAAAGCCGAAAACTGACTATCATGATATAGCGTGAGACTGGTCAACCACTCGATGACTTACCGGAATCTTTACAATTCCTTTTCCCGGCCAGGCACATACGCGCCCTGAGTTCGGGCGAGCGCAGGCGCCACCAGGGGCTATATAAGTAGCCTCACTGTCAAACTCCTATGGCTAAATGAAAGTGATAAAGCATCATAGTCCGATTGCCTAGTTCGCTGCGCTATCACCTCCTTTGTAGGACCAAGACGTTGGATCAAGCGTGAAAATGCGCCTTCTGCGAACACCACCGCATTATGTGCGTGGGGGCTAAAGCTGACGACTGCCATCTTTCAGATTATATATACATATATGTTAAACGGCCGCACAGGAGGTATCATAATACTTGCAGGCACAAGTATAAAAAGCTTCTACAATTTATCAAAATATTGTTTTACAATAATACATGCTATTCGAATACAGTATCCTTCCAGCACTGCGTCTCTATTAAATGAGCGCCTTGCAGAACTTCCTGAAAATAGCGCTCGGCAGGTACTCGGCTTCCATCCGAGTCTGGGGATGCAACAGCGGTGGCTTCCATTTCCGCCCAGTATGTCTTGACACGGGCAAGAGCCATCCGCGCACCCTCTATGCACGCTGACCTCTTCATCGCATTGATATGCGGCGCCGCACCAGGGAACTGCTGCACCAAGTTGAAATAACTTTTCGTCTCTGGCCTCTCTGGCCACAGATGACTCACGACATACTTCATGGCGAGTCCGGACAACCTATTTAGCTCGACCCATTCGGTCAAACGATCGGCTAATGACAGTGGACGGTCTGGATTGTGGAACTGCGACCAGAAGAGATTTTCCACTTCGCGATCTTCTTGATCTCGGAAGTGCTCGGCCGCATCTGCGGCACTCGCTGCTAAATCCAGATAGGTGTCCGCTGTACTCCACATCTGGTCTAACGGAGCATGTTTAGGATCACAGAACTTCCTCCGCAGCATAAAGGGCTTTCCAGCCGCGATTTCTCTGGCCTGACGCAGCTCCTCCTTCACAGCTCTCATTGCAGAGTGAGCATCCTTGGCATCGGCAACGACCTTCTTCAGGTCCGTCTGTTCTACCCAATCTTCATTTTCAAGAAGCTTGCAACGGTCAACAGCGTTCTTCAGCTTCACGGCCACCTCGGCCATTTCTTTCTTGCTTCGGCAGTGAGCAGCCTGTTCGGCTTTCAGCTCTTCAATTGCCTTTCCGGCAGCCGCATCACTTTTCCTCGCTTGCTCCTTGGCTCGGGCAAGTTCCGCCCGAAGATTCTCCATGGCAGCAGCACCATCTGCGTCAAGCGCAGACATTGTAAGATACTGGCATAAAGCTCCTCTTACCAGGCGCCGCCGAAGGAATTACATACCTTGTGCCTCGTCAAGCTGCTTGTTGACAAGCACGATGTCGGCATCTGCCACGTCAAGTTGCCGCTTTAGCTAGGCAAATCCATCAGTCCGGCTGGCCACCGGACACTTCGCCACCTACGTATAAAGGCAGCATATTAGACTTGGGATTATGATCCTCTGTGTGCCGTCACTTTTGACAACACACAGAGTCTCAGGGGCTACTATCTACACAGGGCACATCTTATTTATGCGCAACTGCCCAAAGGGCACATTATTTCGCGTACCTCAAAACCTGTCAGTAAACTCCTGACGGCCTCGTGCAATCCGCTCTCTTGGGATGAAATCCTCTCAATCACCGTACCCATCAATGCACGGTGCTCCTCTGAGATAGATGCTCGCCCTAGCAGATCCTGCAGCTCCTCCGACCGCGCACCAGACGGCGTCGGACTCGTCCGATGGCCCTTTTCGAAGGCCGGACGTGGAGGTCTTTGGGAGGCCATATGACTACCTTCCGGCCCCGCCGGATTCGGAGAAACCCTCCGTGACGATACCTCAGGGTCGCCTGCCTCGCAAGGAGGTACGGCAGGGGGAGGCGTTCCGCTCTCCATCATCTCCGGAAGAAGATCCCCAGAAGACAAGCTCTGCTGAGAAGGGCTAAGGTCCAAGCTACAAGGTAAATTTTCGATTACTTTTCTCAGATATAAAGTAGGGATTTCTCTTGTTTCTTACAAAGAAAACTCCTCTCTACTTACGGCTCGGTGGAGGGCTGATCCCCTTGAGGGCATAATTCGGCCGAAGTATCCCCCAGCACAGGACCCTCTGGGGAAGATTTCTTCCCTCGCTTTAAGGCCATGGTCTCCGGGTCTTCAGAGGCGGTCCTCTTCTTCCCCTAAGGAGAGGAATTTTCGATTCCTCCCTTCAGGACAACCTGCTTCGAGGAGGCTGTAGCTTCCTTGTCCCCTCCCTCGCTTCCCTTTGAAGGCACAACCTCCAACATCCAGACTAGCACGGGACCTGGCGTGTTCTCGGGGAGGGGGGCCGGACACCTGATTAGCTTTGCTTTCGCTATCCACTCCTATTTAAAGGATAACTCTTTTAAGGGCAATTTTATGATAAATATACGGATAGTGAGTCCGGGCACAAGGCTACTTACTTGAGTATCCGGACGATTGCAGCTCAGACCTGCGTCCTCCGTAGAATCCGGACACACTACTTGTGCTCCAAAGAACAATTTGTACATCTCCATGGGCCTCATGCCAAGAAAATGTTGGAGAACTCATGGTCCCTCCTGGTTGAACTCCCACAGGCGGAGGGGGCGACGTTTGCAGGGCAGAACTCGGCGAATTAACATAACCTGCGTCACCATGACCAGACTGATGTCTCTTTCTAGGAGATCTCGGATGCGGCCCTGCAACAGGGGCACGTCCTTTTCCGGCCCCAGTCCAGCCCCGTATTGACCCATGACGCCAGTCGTGGCGGGGGACCCGAGTGAAAGGCAGGTGGCGCCACCCACTTAGGGGCCCTGGGAGCGGTAATATAAAACCACTCTCGTTGCCATAAGCTGGACTCCTCTTGAAAAGAGCCCTCGGGCCATGGGGTACCAGCATTCTTGCTTATAAAAGCACCTCCGCACTCCGCGTGCCGTCCCTCGATCATCTTCGGCTCTACTTTGGAGGTCTTGAGCCATAGTCCGAAGTGAGGAGTGATACGGAGGAAGGCTTCACACACGACGATGAATGAGGAAATATGGAGGATGGACTCCGGGGCTAAGTCGTGAAATTCCAGCCCATAATAATACATGAGCCCCCTCACGAAGGGATCCGTCGGGAAGCCTAGCCCCCGAAGGAAGTGAGACATGAACACCACACTCTCACCGGGCTTGGGAGTGGGAATGACCTGCCCTTGAGCAGGCAGCCTATGCGAGATTTCGCTGGTCAAGAACCTGGCCTCTCTCAACTTCAGCACGTCCTCCTCCGTGACGGAGGAGGGCATCCATCGGCCTCGAAGGTCAGAACCGGACATTGTCGAAGGGCCAAAGTGCCTGGAATCTGGAGCCTTGGGTGTTGGAACTCGAGGCGAAGGGCGAACTCGTTTGAGATTGAAAGAAAGGAGTAAGGCCTTGGTCTCTTTATAAGAGGTTGAATACCAAGGGCCTTCCCCGTGACCGTTTGGGACTCGCCTTTGTTCGAGAAAATATACCAACGGGTACGGTTGGGTTACCCACGCCCGTATTGATGAGAATCCCGGAATAAGGGGACACGATCTCTGCTTTAACAAGACGTGCCAAGGAAACCGCCTGGCTAAACGCGCTGAGGTGGGATAGTAAAACGATTCGAATAAAGACTTGGCCGTGGTGTGATGTCACGCTACAGAAAACGTCAGCAGATGAGATTTGTGTAAATATTATTCTCTCTATGGCAATATGTGGAAACTTATTTTGCAGAGCCGGACACTACCTTTTTGTTCAAAATCTTCTATGAAGTATTTCGAGGAGGAACCCGCCTTGCAATGCCAAAGACAATCTACGTCGGACTCGTCATCATTGAAGTCTGGTTCAGGGGCTACTGAGGGAGTCCTGGATTAGGGGGTGTCCGGATGGCCGGACTATACCTTCGGCCGGACTCCTGGACTATGAAGATACAAGATTGAAGACTTTGTCCCGTGTCCGGAAGGGACTTTCCTTGGCGTGGAAGGCATGCTTGGCGATACGGATATGTAGATCTCCTACCATTGTAACCGACTCTGTGTAACCCTAGCCCTCTCCGGTGTCTATATAAACCGGAGAGTTTTAGTCCGTAGGACGAACAACAATCATACCATAGGCTAGCTTCTAGGGTTTAGCCTCTCTGATCTCGTCGTAGATCTACTCTTGTACTACCCATATCATCAATATTAATCAAGCAGGACGTAGGGTTTTACCTCCATCAAGAGGGCCCGAACCTGGGTAAAACATCGTGTCCCCTGCCTCCTGTTACCATCCGGCCTAGACGCACAGTTCGGGACCCCCTACCCGAGATCCGCCGGTTTTGACACCGACACCAGCCAATCACACCAACAGAGAATGTTGGGTGTTCAAGCACGCCGACAAGTTAAATGCCAAAAACAAGGACAAGGGGATGCATGGTGATGACGAGGAGGAGCCCCGTCCGCCGAACCCAGGAGGACAGAAGGGGTTTCCCCCACAAGTGAAGACAGTGAACATGATATACGCAACCCACATTCCCAAGAGAGAGCGGAAGCGTGCACTAAGGGACGTCTACGCGATGGAGCCCGTCGCCCCGAAGTTCAACCCATGGTTTGCTTGTCCGATCACCTTCAATCGCAGGGACCACCCCACTAGCATCCGTCATGGCGGATTCGCCGCACTTGTCCTAGACCCCATCATTCATGGATTTCACCCCACTCGAGTCCTTATGGACGGCGGCAGCAGCCTAAACCTGCTTTATCTGGACACAGTGTGAAAAATGGGTACCAATCCCTCAAGGATCAAACCCAGCAAAACCACCTTTAAAGGCGTCATCCCAGGTGTAGAGGCCCATTGCATAGGCTCAGTCACACTGGAAGTGGTCTTCGGATCACCGGATAACTTCCGAAGCGAAGAGTTAACCTTCGACATCGTCCCGTTTCGCAGTGGCTATAATGCACTGCTCGGACGGACAACATTTCAAAATTCAATGCAGTGCCGCATTACGCATACCTCAAGCTCAAGATGCCAGGACCTCGCGGGGTCATAACAGTAAATGGAAACACAAAACGCTTGCTCCGTACGGATGAGCACAATGCGGCCCTTGCAGCAGAGGCACAAAGCAGCCTGTTCAGACAGACCACTCATTCGGCGTTACAGCCCCCGGACACCTTCAAGCGAGTCTGGAACAATCTCCAACAGGATCTCCTAGCGCGATTTGCACTCGCCTAGCAATCCGAACCCCGCCTAAGTCCCAGTGCAACAAGGAAATTCGTGTCGCGCGTACATAACTACACATTGAAAATACCATGGACATAGGCGGGGGCACAATCAGGACACGCCCCGCATTGTGGCTTAACCACACCAGGGGTTGTATACCTTTGACATTCCTTTTCTCTTTCAGGTCCTAACTCTTCAGAAGCCCTTTCCGGTAGTCCGATTGCCGGACACAATCCAGAAGCAACAACCAAGGCGGCAAGAAGCTAAGATGAACATGGGAACCGCCAGGTGGTCTCTAGTAATACTTGATATACCCACTTTTCACTATTTATGCGTAGCTTGCCTTGGGATAGGACATTTCGAATTGTCCTACTTTATGCTTATTGCACTACTTGTACCAGTACGCTTCGACGTATTATTCAAATAACAATGTATATTATTAATCTGTCATTGCATTATTTAAGTTTTTTTCTTTCGCTTATATGTCCATTTACGACATTCCGCACCTGGATGTTCGGGTACGGTCAGTACGCCAGGGGCTCTCATTCGCCCCGTAATACGGCACAAGAAGTCCGAACACTTTCGACAGTGTGGCACCCCGAACTGATAGCATTATATCCATCAGCTCCGAATCATGTCTTGGGTCAAATTTTGGGTTGCCCGGCTCCCATGCTTTGGTACCTTACGTTCCGCTATATCGGCTAAGGTAGCAGTGGGAGAACTACTGCGATTGTGTCCCGGTTCTTCCGGACGAGCACCTCAGTAGAGAAAGCCAAAAACTGACTGTCATGATAAGGCGAGAGACTGGTCGCTGTTCGAGAGGTCTCAAGTCCTTAAAGACTTTTTCCGCTTCGGGCAAAGAGTCGGCCTTGTCCGGCTTAGGCGTATATAGCGCCCCAAATTCGGCCCTCCGAATACCAGGGGCTTCGCCAAAAATTTAAAATCATAGACTTCTATGGCTAAGTGAGAGTGATAAAGCATTATAGTTCGATTGCCTGGTTCGTTGCACTGAGCACCTCCCTTGAAGGACCCAAAATTGGGGTAAAGAGTGTTCAGATTTACCCCAAACACCCCAGTACTAGTTACATGGGGGCAGAAGCCGATGACTGGCCAACTCTCATATTTTATAAACGGCCGCACATAAGGTAATATTTTAAATTAAGAAAGCGTCGCATGGCGCAAAAGAACTCGTTTCATATTACAGGATCACATGGGCATGTTCATTCAAAAATTATATCCTTGGCACACTCATCTGCCACTAAGAGGGAACCCTTCAGGACACTCTCATAGTAATTCTCGAGGCAGCGATGCTCCTTGACCTCCGGCGGCCCCTCCTTCACAAGCTTCACGGCGTCCAGCTTTGCCCAGTGCACCTTCGCCCGGGCAAAAGCTCTACGTGCACCTTCGATGCAAACGGATCGCTTGATGACTTCAAGCCGTGGGCAGGCTTCCTCCAGCTGCCTCACCAGACCGAAGTAGCTGCCGGACAGGTGCTCGCCAGGCCACATTCAGACTATAAGGCCCCTCATGGCCTGTTCAGCTGCCTTGTGAAGTTCGACCAACTGCTTCAGCTGGTCGCGCAAGCACACGAGGTGTTCGGTCCAAGTATACTGAGACCAGAACAACTTCTCCGTTGAGCTCCCCTCCTCAGCCCGGTAAAAATCCACAGCATCCAGCACACTGCGGGGAAGATCTGCAAACGCTCCTGGAGAGCTCCGAACTCGGGTAAGAAAAAGGAAAGTCTCCTTCACATGCTTTCTTTGCATATTGAATGCCTTACCCGCTGATATCTTCTTCGCCGCATCAATCTCCTGGAGGGCCTTGTGGGCTTCGGCCTTGGCGCTTCGGACGCTTTCAAGCGCCTGCGCGAGCTCGGACTCTCGCGTTTTGGAGTCAAGCTCCAAGGACTCGTGCTTTTTGGCGAGAGCCTCGAGCTCTTGCTGCACCTCGCCCACTCGGGCTTCTTGTTTCTCCCGTTCAATGCGTTCTTTGGCCGCTTTGTCTTCGGCCGCGAACAATGCCTTCCTCAGGGTCTCCACCTCGGTCGTGGCCCCTGACAAATTCATGATGATCCTATTACTTTACACCGAACTTCTTTTTATATAGACTGGGGTATATCTTACCTTTGCTCTCTTCGAGCTGCCCCTTGGTAAGGCCGAGCTCATCCTCGGACCGCTTCAGGGCCTGCTTCAGCGCAGAGACCTCCGCAGTACGTGCGGCAGCAGCTAGCAGGGAATCCTGCACATACACATAGACATACTCTAATTAGACTCCTGAGTTATCATTCGATACTCTATTCAGCTTTTCTTCGCGAACGCCGAACAGAGCATCAAGGGCTACTACCTATGCGGTAATATTTTTATATTTTCAATGCTTACCTCAAAGCTTGTTAGGAGGCTGGCGCAAGCTTCGGTCAGTCCGTTTTTGGCGGACTGAACCTTCTTGACCACCACACTCATGATAGTGTGGTGTTCCTCATCGATGGAAGCGCTGTGAAGCGCTTCCAGCAAGTTGTCCGGTGCATCTGGTTGGACAGAGGACACCGGCACGGATGGTTGGCCCCCCTTAATGGGGGACCGCCTACCGGAGTCCGGAACCATCGAAGGTTCCGGCGTAGTGCCCGGCTGGGGCCTAAACTTGAAGCCCGTAGGAGCCTTGCTCCCTTGGTACCCAGGGTCCGAGAGGTAGCCGTGAGGTGCCCCCAAGATCACCTCCCCTTGGGTTGGTGCCTTTTGAGACACCACCTCGGCGTTGTCCACAGGGCGAGGGGTGGAAGCCGTCGGAGGAGAACCGCTGTTCATATCCGACAAGCCCAAAGAGCCACTCGACAAGGGTACGTTGAGATGAGCTCGGGCCAGACTGCATAATCATGTTCGACATGAGCAAAGGTAGTACAATAAAACATACCATGAAGTACTATGTTGTTCGGACACTTACAACTTCGGCAGGGGCTTGTCCCTGGGTAGCCACTCTCCGCCACTGTCGGTGGCCGTTGTGGCACAGTCCGGAGGAAGGGTCTTTCCCTTCTTGGAACCTTCGGCCTTCCCGGATGGGTCGGCCTACCTTTTCTTGTCTCCCCTGGCTGGGGGGGAGAACTTTTCTCCTCCTCCTCGTTTCTGTGGGAGGAGTGCGCGTCGGACTCATCGGACGTTGAGTCCAATAGAACCATGCGCCGGAGACCCTTTCGCTTCCCCACGGCCTTCTTCTTAGCCATCTTTTCCGGCACCTCATAAGGTGCCGGAGTCGGCAACTTCGTTAGAAGAGCATTTGCAGGATCTTCGGCCAGGGGAGCTGGGTAATCAAGCTGCTCCGTTGTCTTTATGCAGTCCTGTTAATGACATGAAAGCTTAGATCTAGCACATAACTAAACCAGGGCACATAAATACCCTGAGAGATATAAAAGCCTACCGGATGGGCGCAGCGCTTTGCGCTGAGTCCGCGGTCCTCGGTGAGGGAGGGAGGCATCTCGGCGCCCTTGAACAGCACCCTCCAGACGTCCTCGTGCGTTGTGTCATAGAGCTCTCGCAACATCTGGTGCTGGGCCGAGTCGAACTCCCACAAAACAAATGCCCGTCGTTGGCACGGAAGGATCCGGCGGAAGAGCATAACATGGACCACGTTGACGAGCTTTATTTTCTTGTTCGTCATGTTCTGGATGCAGGTCTGGAGTCCGGTCAGCTCTACCGAAGAACCCCAGGACAGGCCCTTCTTTTTCCAGGAGGTGAGCCGCGTGGGGATTCTGGATCGAAATTTGGGGGCCGCCACCCAGTTGGAGTCGCGCGGCTCAGTGATGTAGAACCACCCTGATTGCCACTCCTTTATGGTATCCACGTAGGTACCCTCGATCCAGGTGACATTAGGCATCTTGCCCACCATGGCGCCTCCGCATTCTGCTTGCTGGCCACCCACCACCTTCGGCTTGACATTGAAGGTTTTCAGCCATAGGCCGAAGTGGGGCCTGACACGGAGGAAGGCCTTGCAATGACGATAAACGCCGAGATCTTGAGGATGAAGTTGGGGGCCAGATCATGGAAATCCAGCCCGTAGTAGAACATGAGCCCGCGGACAAACGGGTGGAGAGGAAATCCCAGTCCGCGGAAGAAATGGGTGAGAAAAACTACCCTCTCATGGGGTTCGGGCGTTGGGACGATCTGCCCCGCATTCGGCAGCCGGTGTGTGATATTCGAAGCTAGGTATCCGGCTTCCCGTAACTTTTTGATGTTCTCCTCCGTGACGGAGGAGAACATCCACTTGCGTCCTGCTCCGGACATGATTGGAGTGGTTTGAGAAGAAGAACGCGAGCTTGGGCGCTAGAGCTCGGGTGTGCGGGAATGGGTAAGCGAGAAGGAATAAGGCGTGGGTGAAAAAAGTAAATCTTTGTCCCTTTATAAGGGCAGAGGAGGCTATGAGTCTTCCCACTTGCCTGGCAAAACCGTTTATTCCCTAGGCGCCGTAATTGATGGCGCAGTTGGGTTACCCACGTCCGTATTGATGAGAATCCCGTGATAAAGGGAACACGATCTCTGCTTTGACAGGACGTATCAAGAAAACCGCCTCGCGATATGTGTGGAGCTGGCTGAGAAAAGCGGTTCGAATAATAACCGGGCCTTGAAGTGATGTCATACTATCAAAACGTGTCAGCAGATTGGATTTGTGGAAGTATTATTCTCTCTATGGTGGTATGTGGAACTTATTTTGCAGGGTCGGACACTATCCTTGTATTCAAACTCTTCCATGGTGTATTTGGAGGAGGAACCCGCCTTGCAATGCCGAAGACAACACTGCGCGCCGGACTCATCGTCATTGAAGCCTGGTTCAGGGGCTACTAAGGGAGTCCTGGATTAGGGAGTCTCCGGACAGCCGGACTATATCCTTTGGCCGGACTGTTGGACTATGAAGATACAAGATTGAAGACTACGTCCGGTGTCCGGATGGGAATCTACTTGGCGTGGAAGTCAAGCTAGGCAATACGGATATGCATATCTCCTCCTTTGTAACCGACCTTGTGTAACCCTAGCCCCCTCCGGTGTCTATATAAACCGGAGGGTTTTAGTCCGTAGGATAACACACAATCATACTATATGCTAGCTTCTAGGGTTTAGCCTCTCTGATCTCGTGGTAGATCAACTCTTGTAATACTCATATCATCAAGAACAATCAAGCAGGACGTAGGGTTTTACCTCCATCAAGAGGGCCCACAGCTAGGTAAACATCATGTCCCCTGCCTCCTGTTACCATCCGCCTTAGAGGCACAGTTCGGGACCCCCTACCCGAGATCCGCCGGTTTTGACACCGACACCTGCATTCTTAGCCAATTCATGAAAATCTTCATAAATCCTGGCTGCTCTCAAGAAATCATCGGAAGGCCATTCACACAACCGAACCTCCGTGGTGCGAGGCAGATTATACTTAGGCTTTGGTGCCTTTTCTTCGAGCTTCGGCTCGATGAGCCCCTCAAAAGTCTCTTGATCATTTTCTGAAAAATTCTGAAATTTTTAGTAACTTCAAAAAAAAGTAAACCAAACTCAATAATATTGATAGCAACTACTCCTACAAGTGCCTAGGGCCTATATCATGCATCAAAACTACTTTTGACCATATAAATTTGACATGCAAGCTCAAGAACAGGGTCACCTAAGCAGCAAAAATTTGCAATGAATAAAGCACTAGAACAAAAACTAATTGGACCAATAGAGGAGTCACATACCAAGGAACAATCTCCCCAAGCAGTTTTGTGAGAGGTGCTTTGAGCTAGGAGATCGAAAATGGCAGCAAAACGAGCTTGGACTCGGGTTTGAGCTGGTTATTCGTGTTTGGGGGAGGAAGAAGGAGTGTGTGGGTGAAAGGATAAGTGGAGGAGGGCCACCGTGAGCCGACGAGGCAGGGGGGTGCACCAAGGGGGTAGGGCGCGCCCTCCACCCTCGTGGGCAGGTGGTTGACCCCCCTGCTGTGTTCTCAGTGCCAAATATTCTCAAATATTCCAGAAAAAATCATATTCAAATTTCAGGGCATTTGGAAAACTTTTATTTTCGGGGTATTTTTATATTGCACGGATAATCAGATAACATACAGAAACATGCTATTTTTATTTTATTTAATATAAATAACATAAAGTAAAAGGAGGGTACAACAGGTTGTGCCTTCTAGTTTCATCCATCTCATGATCATCAAAAGGAATCCACTAACAAGGTTGATAAAGTCTTGTTAACGAACTCATTCCGAATAAGAAGGAACCAGAGAAATTTCGAATAACACTATGTTACCTCAATGGGGATATGCACATCCCCAATAATAAGAATATCATATTTCTTCTTGACAATAGGAAGAGGAAATTCAAAACCTCCAAATATAATCGATGGATTTTTTCCAATAGAGTTGATACTATGAACTTGAGGTTGTTTCCTCGGAAAGTGTACCATGTGCTCATTACCATTAACATGAAAAGTGACATTGCCTTTAGTGCAATCAATAACAGCCCCTGCAGTATTCAAAAATGGTCTTCCAAGAATAATAGACATACTATCGCCCTCGGGAATATCAAGAATAACAAAGTCCGTTAAAATAGTAACGTTTGCAACTACAACAGGCACATCCTCACAAATACCGATAGGTATAGCAGTTGATTTATCAGCCATTTGCAAAGATATTTCAGTAGGTGTCAACTTATTCAAATCAAGTCTACGATATAAAGAGAGAGGCATAACACTAACACCGGCTCCAAGATCACATAAAGCAGTTTTAACATAGTTTCTTTTAATGGAGCATGGTATAGTTGGTACACCGGGATCTCCTAATTTCTTTGTTATTCCACCCTTAAAAGTATAATTAGCAAGCATGGTGGAAATTTCATCTTTCGGTATCTTTCTTTTATTTGTAACAATTTCTTTCATATACTTAGCATAAGGATTCATTTTGAGCATATCAGTTAATCGCATATGCAAAAAGATAGGTCTAATCATTTCAGCAAAGCGCTCAAAATCCTCATCATCCTTTTTCTTGGATGGTTTGGGAAGAAAAGGCATGGGTTTCTGAACCCATGGTTCTCTTTCTTTACCGTGTTTCCTAGCAACAAAGTCTTTCTTATCACAACGTTGATTCTTTGATTGTGGGTTATCAAGATCAACAGCAGGTTCAATTTCTATATCATTATCATTACTAGGTTGAGCATCATCATGAACATTATTATTAGCATTATCACTAGTTTCAGGTTCATTACCAGATTGAGTTTCAGCATCATAAATAGAAATATCATTTGTATTCTCAGGTGTTTCGGTAATAGGTTCACTAGAAGCATGCAAACTCCTATCATTTTTCTTTTTCTTCTTTTTAGAAGGACTAGGTGCATCCACATTATTTCTCTGAGAATCTTGCTCAATTATCTTAGGATGGCCTTCAGTATACAAAGGTTCCTCAGTCATTCTACCACCTCTAGTCATAACTCTAACAACATTATCATTATTCTTACTATTCAATTCATTGAGCAAATCATTTTGAGCTTTAAGTACTTGTTCTACTTGAGTGGTAACCATAGAAGCATGTTTACTAACAAGTTTAAGTTCACCTTTGACATTAGCCATATAATCACCCAAGTGTTCAAGCATATTTGAATTGTATTTCAATTGTCTACCAAAATAAGCATTAAAATCTTCTTGCTTAGCCATAAATTTATCAAACTCATCTAAGCATGGGCTAGCAAACTTAGTAAATGGGATTTCAGCTTTATCATATCTATATAGAGAATTTACCTTTACCACCTGTGTCAGGTTATCAAGACCATGAGTTTCTTCAATAGGTAAAGGATTAAGATCATATGTTTCTTCAACAGGCAGTAAATTAAGACCATGTATTTCTTTAATAGGAGGCAAATTCTTAACATCTTCAACTTTAATACCTTTTTCTTTCATAGATTTCTTTGCCTCTTGCATATCTTCAGGACTGACAAATAGGATACCCCTCTTCTTCGGAGTTGGTTTAGGAATAGGCTCAGGAATTGGCTCCGGAGGTGTCCAATTATTTTCATTTGTCAACATATTATTAAATAGAATTTCAGCTTCATCCGGTGTTCTTTCCCTGAAAATAGAACCAGCACAACTATCCAAGTAGTCTCTGGAGGCATCGGTTAGTCCATTATAAAAGATATCAAGTATTTTATTTTTCTTAAGAGGATGATCAATCAAAGCATTAAGTAATTGGAGAAGCCTCCCGCAAGCTTGTGGGAGACTCTCTTCTTCAATTTGCACAAAATTATATATATCCCTTAAAGCAGCTTGTTTGTTATGAGCAGGGAAATATTTAGAAGAGAAGTAATAAATCATATCCTGGGGACTACGCACACAACCAGGATCAAGAGAATTAATCCATATCCTAGCATCACCCTTTAATGAGAACGGAACTATTTTAAGGATAGAAAAGTAACGAGTTCTCTCATCAGTAGTGAACAGGGTGGCTATATCATTTAATTTAGTAAGATGTGCCACACCAGTTTCATATTCATAGCCATGAAAAGGATCGGATTCAACCAAAGTAATTATATCAGGATCAACAGAGAATTCACAATCCTTATCGGTAACACAGATAGGTGAAGTAGCAAAAGCAGGGTCAGGTTTCATCCTAGCATTTAGAGATTGTTTGTTCCATTTAGCTAATAACCTCATAATTTCGTATCTATCTTTGCAAGCTAAAATAGCTAATGAAGCTTCTTTATCAAAAACATAACCCTCAGGAATAACAGGCAAGTCTTCATCATCAATTTCATCAGTATTATCAGATTCAATATTTTCAATCTCTCTAGCCCTACCCAGTTGTTCATCAAGAAATTCACCAAGTGGCACAGTAGTATCAAGCATAGAAGTAGTTTCATCATAAGTTTCATGTATAGCAGAAGTAGCATCATCAATAACATGTGACATATCAGAACGAATAGCAGAAGCAGGTTTAGGTGTCGCAAGCTTACTGAAAACAGAAGGTGAATCAAGTGTAGAGCTAGATGGCAGTTCCTTACCCCCCCTCGTAGTTGAGGGATAAATCTTGGTTCTTGGATCTTTCAAGTTCTTCATAATGATAAGCAGATATAAATCCCAAGTGACTCAAAGAATAGAGCTATGCTCCCCGGCAACGGTGCCAGAAAATAGTCTTGATAACCCACAAGTGTAGGGGATCGCAATAGTTTTCGAGGGTAGAGTATTCAACCCAAATTTATTGATTCGGCACAAGGGGAGCCAAAGAATATTCTCAAGTATTAGCAGCTGAGTTGTCAATTCAACCACACCTGGAAACTTAATATCTACAGAAAAGTATTTAGTAGCAAAGTAATATGATAGTAGTGGTAACGGTAGCAAAAGGTAATGGTAGCAAAAGTAATGTTTTTTATATTTTGTAGTGATGATAGGAATAGCAACGGAAAAGTAAATAAGCGAAGAACAATATATGGAAAGATCGTAGGCAATGGATCGGTGATGGAGAATTATGCCGGATGCGGCTCATCATGTAACAGTCATAACCTAGGGTGACACAGAACTAGCTCCAGTTCATCAATGTAATGTAGGCATGTATTCCAAATATAGTCATACGTGCTTATGGAAAAGAACTTGCATGACATCTTTTGTCCTACCTCCCGTCATAGCGGGGTCATTACAGAAACTAAGGGATATTAAGGCCTCCTTTTAATAGAGTACTGGAACAAAGCATTAACACATAGTGAATACATGAACTCCTCAAACTATGGTCATCACCGGTAAGTATCCCGATTATTGTCATTTCGGGGTAAACGGATCATAACACATAATAGGTGACTATAGACTTGCAAGATAGGATCAAGAACACTCATATATTGATGAAAACATAATAGGTTGAGATCTGAAATCATGGCACTCGGGCCCTAGTGACAAGCATTAAGCATTGCAAAGTCATAGCAACATCAATCTCAGAACATAGTGGATACTAGGGATCAAACCCTAACAAAATTAGCTCGATTAAATGATAGATCCCATCCAACCCATCACCGTCCAGCAAGCCTACGATGGAATTGTCGGATTTTGGGTTCCGGCAGACCCTTGAGGTTCGAACACTGGGGTGCGCGCGGAGATTTCGCCTTCTACTTACCTGCACCCCTCCGCCTCGCTAAGATCTAAGCTATGGAAAGAACAGCACAAGAGACACAGGGTTTATACTGGTTCGGGCCACCGTTGTGGTGTAATACCCTACTCTAGTGTGTGGTGTGGTGGATTGCCTCTTGGGCTGATGATGATGAGCAATACAAGGAAGAACAGCCTCGCGAGGGTCTGTTCTTGGCTGGGGGGATGAACTGCTAGGAGGAGTTCAGTCTCCCTTCTCTCTCTCTCCGTGTGATGCTACTCGATCCGATCCTAGCTAGTTTCTCTCTTGGCTTCTAGATTCTCCCTTCTTCATTGCCCCCCTACCCTGGGGGTGGCTAGTCCTATTTATAGGCAAAGGCCCTGGGCCTCTTCCCAAATATTGAGCGGGAAGGACGCCAACAATTGGCTATTTTGAAGGGGAACATCTGGTACACTTATCCTGACTAAAGTTTGTCCTCGCCTGCCAAAGGCTCTAGTGGTGACGCTGGCTTGGGCTCCACAATGACTTCCTCCCTGCCATTGGACTGGTCTTGGTCTCGTTGCACCGAAACGGGTGCCTTTGCTTGATGCTCTCGCCTGCGCTTGCTCCCTTTGCACCAAAGAGGAAAGGAGGACACTGTGCGGCTGGCGCCCACCTGGCGCCTTTGGTCTTCATGGCTTGCGTCACGGGCACCTCGCGAGGTACCCCGCCTTGATCTCTCCGCCTCCTCGCGAGCCAGCCTGATGAGGCCGTGCCTGAGGAATTTCCGTGTCGTCCGCCCCGCGAGGCTTGGCCCCTCGCGAGGGTCTTGGGTTTGTGTTGATGAAGATGGGCCATGCTGGGCCCCCCTTTGAGCCACGCCGCAGGCCGCAGACAGGCAAGTCTGGGGACCCCCATTCCCAGAACGCCGACAGTATCCCCCGGGCCCAAGGCGCGCCCAGACTTGGCCGTGCAGGGAGGCGAAAGGGCAAGAGCGAAGCGCCGCGGGCCCTAACAGCCTGCGGCCTTGGGCGCCGCGTGGCGGTTGATTGGACGCGGGCGGCACTGTTCCCCCATGCCCCCTTATTTTGCGCCATGCTAGGCGGACTCGTAGTCGTACACAGTCGCTCCCCTTTCTGTTGCTCAAGCGCCCTCTGTCCTTCCTCCTCTCGAACTCCAGCTTTTGTTTTCAACCCAATCTCGAACCTTCCCCTCCTTCCCATCGCCATGGCTCCGACGAAGAAGGGAAGAGGGAAGAAACCCATGCCTCCGCCTTGCTCGCCGCCATTGGCGGCCCCCACCGAGGGCTTGGGCAAGGTCAGCTCGGCTCTGGCCACTATCTTCAACGAATGCGGGAGGACGACGTCCTGGCCCGCGTCTCACTTCTCCATCGACAGGATAGTCACCGAGGTCCAGTATTTTGCCGACGCCCTGTGGGCGGGTCTGGTTCCCCCCTTTTCTGATTTCTTCAATTGCGTCCTTTCCCACTATCAGATCCACATGATGCATCTGGGTCCTGAATCCATCACCCTCCTTTCGGTCTTCGCCTTTGTTTGCGAGGCAATGATGGGCATCCTTCCTTCAGTTGCCTTGCTGCGCCACTTCTTCTCTCTGCGCCTTGTCGACCCTACCCAATGCTGGGCATGCGTGAGCTTCGTTGCCGCGTCTGATACAGCGGCCTCAGGGATTGACTTCAGGCTCCCTCTGCCCACGGCTGGGTTCCGCGAGCGGTGGCTATATGTGGATGCAGGGGTGCCCAGCCCCCTGCTATCGGCGCCAACTTCGCCTGATGTCCCCAATTCGGGCTGGGGCCAGGAGACGTTTGAGATCCCCCGGCTCGTCTTCGTCTGGCACCGCTTCGCGTTCTTGAGGTCGCTTGGCGTAACAGCGCCCAAGGTGGTGAAGGAGTTCCTGCTTCGCCGCATTGCTCCTCTCCAACGCCACTCCCGCCGGATGTGGGCCTTCAGCGGGCGTGATGATCGTATGAGGCTCCAGGAAGAGGACCTGATCCCTGAAGTGCTGAGGACAGTGCTCTTGATCCTGACTGGGGACCCCAACCCTGGCAGCATCCAACAGGGAGGGGCCTTGTGAAAGTGCAACTATCCCTAGGTGGTTTTGGTAATTCATAACAACATATAGCTCATTGAGCTAATGCTATTCCAAGATAATTATTTCAGGAAAGCTCAATGATTGGCATGGCATGGATGTGAAAGTGGAACCCTCAAAATGCTAAGGACAAAGGATTGGCTCAAGCTCAAAAGCTCAAGACTCTTCATTTTATATTTTAGTGATCCAAGATCACATTGAGTCTTTAGGAAAAGCCAATACTATCAAGGAGGGATGAGGTGTTGCTTAATGAGCCTCTTGCTTCATGTGCTTAGTGATATGCTCCAAAACCCTCAACTACTTTCCCATATCCACATATGACCTAAACCCTAAGCCAAACTCGGTCCTACCGATTCTTCCTATCCGGCGCCACCGAGTTTTCATTTGTCATAAGCCACTGCCAAAACCTAGCAATTCAGTCCTACTGATAGGGATCTCGGTCTCACCGAGATGGGGTTGCAAACTCTCTGTTTCCCTTTCGTAACTTTTCGGTCTCACCGAAAGAGCGAATCGGTCCCACCGAGATTGCAATGTAAATTCAGTGTTTCCCCTTTGTAACTTTTCGGTCTCACCGAAAGAGCAAATCGGTCCCACCGAGTTTGCCTAACCAACTCTCTGGTTAGCTAATTACAAAATTCGGTCTCACCGAGTTTGTGTAATCGGTCTCACCAATATTACGTTATGCCCAAACCCTAACCATATCGGTCCTACCGAGTTGCATGTCAGTCCCACCGAAAATCTCTAACGGTCACTAGGTTTACATTTTCGGTCCGACCGAGTTTGTTGATTCGGTCCCACCGAGATTGGAAAACTGTGTGTAACGGTTGGATTTTGTGTGGAGGCTATATATACCCCTCCACCTCCTCTTCATTCATGGAGAGAGCCATCAGAACACATACACCATTCCAACTCATATGTTTTGAGAGAGAACCACCTACTCATGTGTTGAGACCAAGACATTCCATTCCTACCATATGAATCTCGATCTCTAGCCTTCCCAAGTTGCTTTCCACTCAAATGTTGTTTCCACCAAATCCAAATCCTATGATAGAGAGTTGAGTGTTGGGGAGACTATCATTTGAAGCACAAGAGCAAGGAGTTCATTACCTACACACCATTTGTTACTTCTTGGAGACTGGTGTCTCCTAGATTGGCTAGGTGTCACTTGGGAGCCTCCGACAAGATTGTGGAGTTGAACCAAGGAGTTTGTAAGGGCAAGGAGATCGCCTACTTCGTGAAGATCTACCGTTAGTGAGGCAAGTCCTGTGTGGGCGATGGCCATGGTGGGATAGACAAGGTTGCTTCTTCGTGGACCCTTTGTGGGTGGTTGCTTCTTCGTGGACCCTTCGTGAGTGGAGCCCTGTGTGGACTCGCGCAACCATTACCCTTGGGTGGAGCCCTGTGTGGACTCGCGCAACCGTTACCCTTCGTGGGTTGAAGTCTCCATCAACGTGGATGTAGGATAGCACCACCTATCCGAACCACGGGAAAAACATCCATGTCTCCAATTGCGTTTGAATTCTCCAAACCCTTCCCTTTACATTCTTGCAAGTTGCATGCTTTACTTTCCGCTGCCTATATACTCTTTGCATGCTTGCTTGAATTATGTGATGATTGCTTGACTTGTCCTAAATTAGCTAAAATCTGCCAAGAACTAAAATTGGGAAAAGGTTAAGTTTTTATTTGGTCAAGTAGTCTAATCACCCCCCTCTAGACATACTTTCGATCCTACAAGTGGTATCAGAGCTTTGGTCTCCATTTGCTTTGATCTCCATAGCTTTGGTGGTTATAGCCTTGGTTTCACAACCTAGGAGAGTATGGCGTCTAGCGAGGGAAATTATCACCGTAGAGGTCCTTACTTTGATGGTACTAATTTTGCTAGTTGGAAGCATAAAATGAAAATGCATATTCTTGGACATAACCCCGCCGTTTGGGCTATTGTGTGTGTTGGCTTGCAAGGTGACTTCTTTGATGGGAGAGAACCAAACCGTGAAGCTACCGCGGATGAGTTGAAGATGTTGCAATATAATGCTCAAGCTTGTGATATTCTCTTCAACGGATTGTGCCCCGAAGAATTCAACAAAATCAGCCGTCTTGAGAATGCAAAGGAAATTTCGGACACTTTGATTGATATGCACGAAGGTACCGACTCCGTCAAGGAATCCAAGTTGGATATTCTTCAAAGGCAACTTGACAAGTTCAAGATGAAGGATGGTGAAGGTGTCGCTGAAATGTACTCTAGGCTTGCTCTCATCACAAATGAGATTGCCGGCTTAGGAAGTGAAGAGATGACCGATAGATTCATCATCAAGAAGATTCTAAGAGCCTTGGATGGAAAATATGATACCGTGTGCACATTGATCCAAATGATGCCAAATTACAAAGACCTCAAGCCAACGGAGGTGATTGGAAGAATTGTTGCTCATGAGATGTCACTTAAGGATAAAGAGGAACTTCACAACAAATCAAGTGGTGCCTATAAAGCCTCATGTGAAGCCCCTACATCATCAAGTGAGAAACAAGACTTCAATGAAGAATTGAGCTTAATGGTGAAGAACTTCAACAAGTTCTACAAGAGTAGAAGCAAAGATAGAAGCTTCAAGTCAAGGTCCTACAATGACAAAAGATCTTCTAGTCGAGAGCGAAACTGCTACAATTGTGGAAGACCCAGACACTATTCCAATGAGTGTACGGCCCAGACACTATTACAATTGTGGAAGACCCAGACACTACAAGAGAAGAGAAGATTCTCCAAGAAGAAGAAGCAAAGAATCACCACCAAGAGAGAGAAGGAGTAGAGATGATCGTTATGAACGAAGATACTCACGGAGAAGCAAGGATTCGGAAAGGAAGGAAAAATCATCAAGGAGCTACACAAGACGAAGACATCAAGCTCATGTTGGTGAATGGGTATCCGGCTCCGACTCCGACAGCCACTCCGAGAGAAGTTATCACTCTGACTCCGAAGATACTCAAGATGAAGGTGTTGCCGGTCTAGCACTTGTGTCAACCAACTCCTACGACATATTTGACTCACCAAATGAAGGAATTGGAAGATGCTTCATGGCCAAAGGTCCTAAGGTAACACACCCCGAGTATGTTGATTTCAATAGTGATGAAGATGACTTGTTAGGTGATGATTTGCTTGTTGACAACTCTAGTGATGAATACTACGATGAAACGTCAATTAATCATGCTAATCAAGATAAAACGAATGACAATGATAAGGAGAAGATTGAGGCTCTAACTAAAGAACTAAACACTCTTAAGTTAGCTCATGAAACTATCTTCGAAGATCATCAAGAACTTTTAAGAGCTCATGAGAAATTACGCTTTGAAAAGCTCAATCTTGAGCAAGAGCATGAGTTATTAAAAGCAATCAATGATGATCTCCGCAAGAAAATTTCTTCTTACATTGCCAAGCATTTACTCTTATCCACTTACATGCCTCAAGTCAAGTCTAGTAACAAGAAGAAGAAAGATTCTTCCTCTAGCAGTAACAATGATCATGTTAAATCCAATATTGTTGCTTCTAGTAGTTCTCTTGATTCTACTAATGATTCTCTTAGCCAAGTTACACTTGAGCAAGAAAATAGCTTATTGAAGGGAATTATAGAGAAAGGAGTGTACAAAAGCCTTGCCGGGAGTAAGCAATTCGAGGAAATTGTGCGCAAGCAAGGAATGCACCGGAAGAATCAAGGTGTTGGTTTTGAACGAAAGTTTAATGCCAATGGAGTTGAGTGGGAAGAAGATCAATACCCCAAGACAAAGTTTATTCCTCAACAAGAGAAGTATGATACTTCTTTCAAGGGGACACAAGCTCAAGATGATCTTCCACCACAAGACTACAAGCAAAAAGGCAAGGACAAGCTTCAAGAGGAAATTGACGCATTTGAAGAAGCTCCAAAGACCTTAGTCAAGTGGATTCCCAAGACTACTTAAAGTTCCACTTCATCGAGTACGAGTACAACTCCAAGGATTCCCATCAAGATGATGTGGATCCAAAAGAAGAAGAACTAGAGAGTTCTTGAGGGTGACTCCGCCAACATACTTCACTCTTATCATTTTGGCAAGAACAAGTGCAATCAACTTCCACATCTTGCACTAGTTCAAGGAGTCACAAACCCACTTGTTGGTAAGACAAGGGACAAGGTAACCTAAAAGTTTTCATGGACATCATCTTGTGTGTGCATCACTCTATGTCTATGGATATCCTTGTTTGTCCCTTGTGGGACTAACCCATGTATGTATTGAAAGTGCAATTCACTCAAATGGATAGATCTAAGTGATCTACATCAACATTGAGCATCCACATCTTCAACATCTACATGAAGTCATCATCGACAAAACCCAAGGTTAGTTCATCCCTCTTAGGGGGGATATCACATCTAGGGGGAGCTTTACTCTAAGACTTGAGCTAAAGCAACTCTAAAGATGTGAACACAACAATGCTTTATGTAAAAGTGGTAACCCCACTTGAGCTTAAACAATGAGTATGACCTATGATCAAGTGTTCTCACTTGACTCCTAAGTCAATATACTCATATATAGATGACCTAGTCATCGCAAATTGCTTGATAGATGCTAGAATTGGTTGTGCATGCCTTGTCACATATTTCATTTGCCATCTTATTGTGTGAGCATGCTGGTTGCATCTTTTACTCATTCGAGGACATCCACTTGTTTTTTTGATTGTTTGGTTTTATCTTCTTCTGCCAAGTGGATGGACAAGAATGCCTAAGAACCTCCTCTAGATATCTATGCTTTTTTTGTCTCAAACTCTATTCACGCTGCATCACAAAATTTGATCAAGTCAGATTCGAACCACTCTGTGTGAGGAGCGCTCGGAGTCCCCGATTCGTCATAGACTTAAACTTCCAAAACCTCTTTATGATTCTCGGTCTGACCGATACCCCACTTCGGTCCTACCGAGATCATTAAGTTGATCTAGGTTTTCGATCTCGGTGCAACCGATTTGAACCTTTCGGTCACACCGAGTTTCAGTAACTGCCTGCAGTTATGAATCTCGGTGCCACCGAGTTGTTCCACTCGGTCACACCGACAGGGTCGGGCTATATATATTCACGGGCAAAATTTTGGAAATTTCTCCGAACCCCTTCGCCCGCGCGATAGCCTGCTCTGCCCTCGTGGTCTCCGGATCGTCTTCTCGCCGCCAGCCGCCTCCAGTCGCTGATCTCCGTCGCCGTCAACGGGAATTGCCCCGCCGTTGCCGCCGTAGTGAGTCTCCGCCGAACTAGGGTATGGACTCGATCTTTGTGCTATTCCCCAATCTGATTCCTAGCACATTGTGATCATATTGGTTCTAGCCACGTTTGATAAACTTCTATCCAGTCAATGAACTCATAGATTAGGTTTGATTCGAAAATTCTAGGTTTAGGTTTCCGCCGAAACCATCTCGGACCCACCGAGTTGAAAAACTCGGTCCCACCGATTTGGCTTATGTCATTGCACAAGTGAGACTCGGTCTGACCGAGAATTACTTATCGGTGTGACCGATTTTGGAACTCTGTGAAACCCTAGCAGTCTCGGTGCCACCGAACTATGACTCGGTCCAACCGAGTTCACCAGTTCAGGTGCCAAAACTGCTTCGGTATCACCGAGTTTAAAAATCGGTAGATCCGAGATGATTTCAGTGGGGAACTAAAACTAAGTTTTTTGGATCATTCTTTTGCAAAAAATCTCTGCATTTTGTGATGCTCATCCTCTCTATCTCATCCATAACCTATTCACAGGGTCAGCAGTCAGAGTTTGCAGCATGTTTGATCAAAGTGATAGCCAGAACATGTCAGAGCAGCAGGTGCACATGAGTGAGGGCACTAGTCCCTCAAGTTCTTCAGATGAGGGCAGCAGGAGCACCCCTAGCAACTTGCCAAAGGCTGCCACGAGACAGAGGAAGAAGAGAACTTCAGACTCCGAAGATGAAGACTATGTGGCAGAGGAAGAGGCCACTTCCAAGAGAGTTGAGCCAGCTCAAGGCACAAAGCCAGGCCTAAAGATCAAAAGGCTAGCAGGCAGGCAGCCCATGTCAAAGGCAAGAGCCTCAACTGAGAAGCCCACTCCCCAAGAGCCAGTTGCTGCAGAAGGCAAGAAGAGGAAGGAAAGGGTCAAGAAGACCGTAGCCAGAGTGCTAGGAAAGGCTTCCATCATGGAAGAGGAAGAGGAGGAAGAGGTAGCTGCACCAGCACCCAAGGCACCCAAGCTGATGGGTGATGCCATAAGATCAGGGGCTACTGCATCTAAGCCCAAAGCTGCCTCCAAGCCCAAGTTTGCACCCAAGAGGAATACAAGGAGCATTCCTGCAGCTGAGAAGAACAAGGCCCCAGTGCCTGAGACTGTTGCTGAAGAAGAGGAAGAGAATGTTCTGAGAAAGCTCAAGCCCAAGATCCCAGACCACAACGATGCTCATCCTGTGGCTGAGGACATGAAGCTCAGGAGAGATTCAGGGCTGAGGAAGTGGAGAGAAGCAGATCCGTATGCTTCAAGGAGAAGGACTGCCGTGGATTACAGATTTCACACCAAGGAACAGCAGGACATCTATGAGACAGTGCTGCTAGATAAGAAGCCCATTGTCTGTGACATGAGATGGGTCGACTGGACCTACATGAGGGAGAAGGAGGAACACTACCAGGAGTATATGACAGCTTTAGTGCTTGTGGAGTTGCTGACTTTGTTGGGCAGAAGCTCACAAAGTGGAACGAGGAACTGATCATGCAATTGTACTCCACGGCACACTTTTACCCATATGGAAAGATCACATGGATGTCTGAAGGTACAAGGTACCAATCTACAGTGGCTGAGTGGGCACAACTCATTAATGCCCCAGAGGAGCATGATGATGACTTGGACATATATGCCAAGAAGAAAATGGACCACAATTCCATGTCCAATATGTATAAGGAAATTCCAAATAAGGCACTTGACACTTTCAAATTTGGCTCAGTGCACTATCTTCTGTCAGGACTGCCAACCATCAATTGGATCTTGAGGCACACCTTGTTGCCCAAGTCAGGTGATCACAAGATGATCAGAGGCCATGCGATCAACTTGCTACATGTATTTGATGTGCCTCAGAAGTTCAAGGTGATGAGCCTCATAGTGGAAACTATCAAAAGGACTGCAACAGATCAGAAGAGGAGTTGCGGATATGCCCCTCAGATCCAGGAGCTCATCAACTCTAAGATGGGCACAGGCATATACTTATTGGACAAGGAACACCTGCCCATCCGTCCAGATTTTGAGGATAACCAAGTGGTCATGACTGAGAATGAGCCATCATCAGTTCAAGCACAAGCAAAGAAGGAGAAGGCAAGAAAGGAGAAAGCTGCCAAGATGCCAACTCAAGAGGAGGCATCTGAGTATTTCTTGAAGACTAAACAAGAGCAGCTTGGTTACTTGATTGCATCCACGCTGAGGATTGAGCAAAGTCTGGCCACCCTCACTCAGAATCAGCAGAGCCTAGAGAGAATCATGGAACAGAAGTTCTATGACTTGGATGTCAAAGTAACGGAAGTTCAGTCTGTAGTGGAGCAGCTCCAGGAGGACATGCAGGAGAGGAGAGGCAGGACTACCACTCATGCCTTTGCCAGAGTGCCACGAGGCCCGAGGTCATCTGCCGTGCCAGTTGCTGACACCAGAGCCACCACTTCAGCACCAGCTACAGCCTCAGTTCCACCAGCTCCAGCATCTACTTCAGCTCCAACTCCAGCGTCTACTTCAGCATCTACCGAAGCCTTCGTCCTTGGAGTGATCCGGACTCCACCACCACCAGAAGATCAAGCCTGAGCGTCGATCTAGCACTATGCATTTTCTAGGAACTTTTTGGTAACTTGTTGCCAAAGGGGGAGAAGATGTATAGATCATAGGCTTCGAGAGAGAGAGTGTTGCTTTTCTCTCTTGCTTTATTTGGTGGTTTTTCGAACTTGTTTGCTTTTGAGTGCTTGAGATACTACATCATTATTTGTGAGACATTGATGATCATGTGTTTGATCATAAGCTACACTTAATGTTTGCTTAATGCTATTATCTTATCTATCTTATGTGATCATTCACTATTCTTGGTGATGAGTGCATGTATTTCATTCTTATCATTTTAAGCGCTCCACCAAGATGTGTGTGACATGGAAGAGTAACCCATGACTCTAACTCCTTGTGCATTTGCAGTCCAAAGCAAATTTTAAATATGCACAAATTTAGGGGGAGCTCTTACTTATCACATACTTCTCAAAGCAACGATATATTTCATGCTTATTATCATTTGTCGAAGCTTTGATCTATATGTTGTCATCAATTACCAAAAAGGGGGAGATTGAAAGTGCAACTATCCCTAGGTGGTTTTGGTAATTCATAACAACATATAGCTCATTGAGCTAATGCTATTCCAAGATAATTATTTCAGGAAAGCTCAATGATTGGCATGGCATGGATGTGAAAGTGGAACCCTCAAAATGCTAAGGACAAAGGATTGGCTCAAGCTCAAAAGCTCAAGACTCTTCATTTTATATTTTAGTGATCCAAGATCACATTGAGTCTTTAGGAAAAGCCAATACTATCAAGGAGGGCCTCTTGCTTAATGAGCCTCTTGCTTCATGTGCTTAGTGATATGCTCCAAAACCCTCAACTACTTTCCCATATCCACATATGACCTAAACCCTAAGCCAAACTCGGTCCTACCGATTCTTCCTATCCGGCGCCACCGAGTTTTCATTTGTCATAAGCCACTGCCAAACCCTAGCAATTCAGTCCTACCGATAGGGATCTCGGTCTCACCGAGATGGGGTTGCAAACTCTCTGTTTCCCTTTCGTAACTTTTCGGTCTCACCGAAAGAGCGAATCGGTCCCACCGAGATTGCAATGTAAATTCAGTGTTTCCCCTTTGTAACTTTTCGGTCTCACCGAAAGAGCAAATCGGTCCCACCGAGTTTGCCTAACCAACTCTCTGGTTAGCTAATTACAAAATTCGGTCTCACCGAGTTTGTGTAATCGGTCTCACCGAGATTGTGTAATCGGTCTCACCGAGATTACGTTATGCCCAAACCCTAACCATATTGGTCCTACCGAGTTGCATGTCAATCCCACCGAAAATCTCTAACGGTCACTAGGTTTACATTTTCGGTCCGACCGAGTTTGTTGATTCGGTCCCACCGAGATTGGAAAACTGTGTGTAACGGTTGGATTTTGTGTGGAGGCTATATATACCCCTCCACCTCCTCTTCATTCATGGAGAGAGCCATCAGAACACATACACCATTCCAACTCATATGTTCTGAGAGAGAACCACCTACTCATGTGTTGAGACCAAGACATTCCATTCCTACCATATGAATCTTGATCTCTAGCCTTCCCAAGTTGCTTTCCACTCAAATCTTGTTTCCACCAAATCCAAATCCTATGAGAGAGAGTTGAGTGTTGGGGAGACTATCATTTGAAGCACAAGAGCAAGGAGTTCATTACCTACACACCATTTGTTACTTCTTGGAGAGTGGTGTCTCCTAGATTGGCTAGGTGTCACTTGGGAGCCTCCGACAAGATTGTGGAGTTGAACCAAGGAGTTTGTAAGGGCAAGGAGATCGCCTACTTCATGAAGATCTACCGCTAGTGAGGCAAGTCCTGTGTGGGCGATGGCCATGGTGGGATAGACAAGGTTGCTTCTTCGTGGACCCTTTGTGGGTGGTTGCTTCTTCGTGGAGCCTTCGTGGGTGGAGCCCTGTGTGGACTCGCGCAACCGTTACCCTTGGGTGGAGCCCTGTGTGGACTCGCGCAACCGTTACCCTTCGTGGGTTGAAGTCTCCATCAACGTGGATGTAGGATAGCACCACCTATCCGAACCACGGGAAAAACATCCGTGTCTCCAATTGCGTTTTAATTCTCCAAACCCTTCCCTTTACATTCTTGCAAGTTGCATGCTTTACTTTCCGCTGCCTATATACTCTTTGCATGCTTTCTTGAATTATGTGATGATTGCTTGACTTGTCCTAAATTAGCTAAAATCTGCCAAGAACTAAAATTGGGAAAAGGTTAAGTTTTTATTTTGTCAAGTAGTCTAATCACCCCCCTCTAGACATACTTTCGATCCTACACCTTGCTGTACCTCTGCCAGAACAGGGGCGATTTTGTGAATCAGATGCCTATGTTTGATGAGTGGGGGCCGCGCCCCGCCGGCCTCCGGGGGCCTCACGAGAACCCAGTGATGGTGACTGCCCTTCCAGTAGGCCAAGGTGACTCTTCCTCGGGTGGCGGAGCAGGCAGGCGTGAGGCGCCAGAGGCCGAGGAGGCTCCCGGCGGGGTGACAACGCGGGGCGATGCTCATGAGGGAGTAGCTCTTGGGGCCCGTGCCGCCGAGGCTGAGGGCGGCAAGCAGCTGCCCTCAGCGCCTGTGGCTGAGGCCCCTGAGGCTCCATCGACTTCTCTTGGCGAGGCGACTGGCAGTGCGCATCAGGCAGGCGCCCCTAACGCGGATCGCCTTGACGCTTCGTCCTCGTCGCAGGTTGATCCCTGCACTCAACTCTTGGGCCGCTTCCGCATGGACTTTGAGGCCCTCCGGAAGAGTAGGGAGGCCCTGGGCGACGATTACCCTTGTCGCCTGCTGAAGCGTAGGAAGTACTTCGCCACTGATGAGTAAGCCTTCTCCTTTTCCAGCTCCCGATCCTTCTGTTGCTTTTACTGATCCTTGCTCTGCAGGCCCCTTCCAGCCTTGCTCGCGGAGATGGTTGAGGTGCCGTCCCCCTTGGCTTCGCCCCCTCTACCGTTCTCAAGCGCTCCGAGCAACAGAGCTCTTGTGGTGAGGGCGATCGGAGAGGCGAACCGTCCCGAGGCGCATCGAGGCCCTGCGCACCTCGCGATCCTCCTTCGCGGGCCTTCTCGTGGCATATCCAGCCTGCCATGGGCTTCTGCCTGGTTGTGGACTGCGACTGGCTGAGGCGCTCCCTGCGCTCTTCATCTGGGGACGGGCTGGCTCCAGGCCGGGCTTCTGGCGTGGCGTACCCGGTCGTCGCGAGGGTGCCAGCCCCCAACCCCCTGCCCAGAGGGGGAGTGCTGATCCGTGGCCCCCGACGCTTGCTTAGGGCAGATGATGGCGTGGAAGAGGTGCTCGAGTGCGCCCGGGAGCATCGCGCTCTTCACCAAGGATTCCTTCGAAGGGCGGATGACGCGGTGAGCCTGCTTGGTGAGGAGCTTGCTGATGAAGACGCATGCCTTGAGGCCGGGGGCCTGTGCCTGGCTGCAGAGAGGCGCGAGCTGGAGGGCGCCATCGCCCTTGCGCCCCATCAGCACGATCTTGACGACGAAGAGGCCAAGGCGTCGCTGGTGGCCTCTCGGGATGCCCGATCTTGGGCCGCTGAGGAGGTCCGGGAAGCTGACCTGCGGCGGAGGAGCGGGCTTGGGAGCTCTTGGCCTGGTGCCACTCACTGGAGGAGCAACTGGAGCTGCGCGAGGCAGCCCTCGCGTCGATGAAGGTGGCCTCTGGCGACCCAGCAGAGCTCCAGAAGCATGAGGAGGCGCTGACGCTGGAAGCCGCCGAACGTGCCCGTGAGTACGAGCGTCTGGAGATGAGGGAGCGCTTGGTGACGCAGGCGGAGGATGATGTCACTGCATGGGAAGCCCGTGTCCTGGAGGAGGTCGGACGTCGGGTGGCGATGGCGCGCTTGGACCTCGAGCGCGAGTCCGAGGAGAGGCTGGGGTTGATCCGGGCTGAGGCTGAAGGTAGGACTGCTGCCTTGAGGGCCAAGCTGGAGGAAGCGACGCGGCGGGCTGATGCTCTTCGAGACGCCCTTGAAGTAGCGCAAGGGGAGTCAACCACCTCCCAGGCCGAGGTGCTCCTTCTTCGCCATCGGGTGGAGGAGGCTGAAGCCGTCGCGCGCCAGTATGCGGACGAGATACGTCAGCGGCGGGTCCTGGAGCATAAGCACGGCCCCATGCTCACCACGCTCCGGGAGAGAGCCAACACAGCATTGGGCAACATCTGCGAGGTGGCTGTTGGCGAGCCGCATGCAGTCAACTACGCCGGCAACCTTCAGTTCTTCACCGACGTGGTGACGCAGCTGGAGGTGCGGTCGGTCAGGGCCGACAGGTTGGTGGAGGAGAGGAGCCGCGCCCTGCTCGGGCATGCCTTTTCTCGCGTCTTCAGCCATCTCTGGAACATGGATCCCCACTTCGATTTCGACGCCGCCATCGCCCCAGTCCCCCAGGCCGTCCGAGACGACCTGGCGCACTGGGTGGAAGACAATGTGGATGCTCTTGTCAGGGCCTTCGCTTCAGACGACGACGGCGTGATCGTGCCTGCCGACGAGGGCGGTGTGGTGAACGGCCCTGACGCCGCTGGCGGTGACGCAGACAGCGATGGCGAGTCCAGCGACGCCAGCAACGGTTCGGATGGTGCTCCTGAGGACACATTGGGGGATTTATCCGACTGATCATGCATCGTTCCTGTTTCCTTACCCTGCATGAATAGAACTCAGGTTTTGGCCTGATGGCTGTGAGAGCATTTTGGGAGGGGGAGCCCCTTATGTAAAACTTGTGTTCATCATATTAGTAGATGTTACATTGCACATGCGCCCGCGCCAAGTTGTTGGCTAAGCGACGCGCTGGTTGGCTAGTTTACCTTCGTCTCGTGCGGGCCCTGAGGCAGCCTGTGGGAGGCTGTGGTGTCCCGAGTGTTCCCTGATCGAATCCGTAGGATCTGCAGTAAAAAACCCTCCTGAGAGGACGCGGCGGCGGCAGTCTGGGCTGCACGCAAGCTAGGCCTGACCTGGCTCGCGAGGGGCTCATGAGGGGAGGCAGCTGAGGCGAAGTGGTAATCAAAACGCGAGAAATTGCTCGAACGAGACTAAGCACCCCTTCCCCGAACACACGCAAATCTCAAATTCGAATCCAACTTGAATCCAGCGGGGGAAAGTGACAACCAAAGGGAAAAGCGACGAAAGCAGACAAAAGGCCGCGTCCGGCACCTAATCTAGTCTTGGACGTCTTCTCACCAGCGCGGAGCTAAGTGCTGCCACTGGGCGTGGGAGGGAGCCCCAGGGCCTGAGGCCGGCACCCCTGAGACTCCGGGGCGTGTACAGCCCCACTCATTATTACGTGAGAGTGTCACGGGGCGGCGAGCTTCACAGGCACTGGGCCTTCTTCACAGGTACCGGCCTTGCTTCATATCGCCAGACGAGGGCCCTGCCTTGCGCCACACTCTAGTGCCATCAACGACGACCGGAAACCAGGACGCCGCCGATGGGGTAGAGCGGTCGCCAGCGGTTCCCCTGACGACCGCAGGTCCTCCGCCAGGGGCAGGCCCTAACGCACCTCCCTAGCAGAGGGCCTAACTCCTGAGAACACCTTGCTCCGAATGCCGCGGTGGTGATGTCGGATCTCGGCCCCTCTCCTGCAGCCCCCTGCACGCTCCTCCCGAGGGGTAGGAGACTGTGGGAGTGGGGCAGCTGCTCGCTGTGGCGACCTGCACCTCCTGCGATCCATGATTAGCATATGCCTACTCCTGAGGAATTAGCGGTACCCGATAATCATTGCCTCCAGCGTGGCCAGTGGGACCGTCCCGGGGCTCCTGGAAGGGCTCAACTTCTGGCGCCTCGTCCCCCCATCTTGGGCTGAGGAGCGAGCCTTGTTCGCCCTCGTGAGGGTGTCCTTGGTCCATCATGAGGGGCACGTATTCTTCTGGCGCCGTCATCCCGGAGGCCATGCCATAGTGCTCCGCGTGCCACGCAGTCCTGCTTGACACGCCCACCGTGGGGTGGTAGTGCGGCTGTCCACTGGGGCCGTGGGTCGCATCGAGTCCTTCTTCTTCGCAGACCGGGAGCGGGGGCAGCGCCGCCGCCGGTCCGGTGCCAACAGCTTCGCCGGCGTTGGGGTAGCCTTGGAGCCCGCGGGCGCGCGCGGAGCCCCTGCGCGGGCCGCCCTGGGCTTGAGATGGGAGTTGGGTGCAGAAGGGGTGAGCCCCCGAGGCGGTGAAGCCCAGGAGCTCTGCCACCCGCTCCAGCAGCACGTCGCGGCCGCCCTCCAGCAGCCTGCACTGCAGCAGCTCTCGGGCCACCGTGAGCGTGGCCCTCGAGTTTGCCTGCTCCCGGCAGGTGTATGGTGTCGTGGTCGCGGCGTGATTGGAGGCCCTTGCTGCCGACCGTGCCTGCCGTGGTGTGAGAGCTGTCGAAGCCTGTCCGCGTCGCCCGCGGCCCGCAGCGCCCTGCGGACCGCGAGCTGCCTGGGGCACGGGGTCGCCCGAGGCAAGCGGGTCTGCGCGGGCGGGCCACGCCGCCCATGGATCTGGGTTGCCCGCCTGGTCGCCGGACATGGTGATGACGACGCGATGGGACGCGAAGCGGTAGAAGGTGGATTCCGGCGCACCCCTACCTGGCGCGCCAAATGTCGGATTTCGGGTTTCGGCAGACCCTTGAGGTTCGAACACTGGGGTGCGCGCGGAGATTTCGCCTTCTACCTACCTGCACCCCTCCGCCTTGCTAAGATCTAAGCTATGGAAAGAACAGCACAAGAGACACAGGGTTTATACTGGTTCGGGCCACCGTTGTGGTGTAATACCCTACTCAAGTGTGTGGTGTGGTGGATTGCCTCTTGGGCTGATGATGATGAGCAATACAAGGAAGAACAGCCTCGCGAGGGTCTGTTCTTGGCTGGGGGGGATGAACTGCTAGGAGGAGTTCAGTCGCCCTTCTCTCTCTCTCCGTGTGATGCTACTCGATCCGATCCTAGCTAGTTTCTCTCTTGGCTTCTAGATTCTCCCTTCTTCATTGGCCCCCTACCCTGGGGGTGGCTAGTCCTATTTATAGGCAAAGGCCCTGGGCCTCTTCCCAAATATTGAGAGGGAAGGGCGCCAACAATTGGCCATTTTGAAGGGGAACATCTGGTACACTTATCCTGACTAAAGTTGGTCCTCGCCTGCCAAAGGCTCTGGTGGTGACGCTGGCTTGGGCTCCACAATGACTTCCTCCCTGCTGTTGGACTGGTCTTGGTCTCGTTGCACCGAAACGGGTGCCTTTGCTTGATGCTCCCGCCTGCGCTTGCTCCCTTTGCACCAAAGAGGAAAGGAGGACAATGCGCGGCTGGCACCCGCCTGGCGCCTTTGGTCGTCATGGCTTGCGTCACGGGCACCTCGCGAGGTACCCTGCCTAGATCTCTCCGCCTCCTCACGAGCCAGCCTGATGAGGCCGTGCCTGAGGAAGTTCCGTGTCGTCCGCCCCGCGAGGCTTGGCCCCTCGCGAGGGTCTTGGGTCTGTGTTGATGAAGATGGGCCGTGCTGGGCCCCCCTTTGAGCCACGCCGCAGGCCGCAGGCAGGCAAGTCTGGGGACCCCCGTTCCCAGAACGCCGACAGGAATTACTCATGCACGGCGGTAAGCATCATGAAATTGGTGATGGAGGATGGTTGATGATGACGATGGCGACAGATTCCCCTCTCCGGAGCCCCGAACGGACTCCAGATCAGCCCTCCCGAGAGGTTTTAGGGCTTGGCGGCGGCTCTGTATTGTAAAATGCGATGAATTCTTCTCTCTGGTTTTTTTCTCCCCGAAACACAATATATAGAGTTGGAGTTGGAGTCGGAGGAGCTCCAGGGGGTCCTCGAGGTAGGGGGCACGCCCTAGGGGGGCAGGCGCGCCCCCACCCTCGTGGACAGGTGGTGGGCCCCCTGGCCTTCATCTTTTGCAGGTATTTTTTATATTTTCCAAAAAGTTGCTCCATGAATTTTCAGATCATTTCGAGAATGTTTGTTTCTGCACATAAATAACACCATGGTAATTCTGCTGAAAAACAGCGTCAGTCCGGGTTAGTTCCATTAAAATCATGCAAGTTAGAGTCCAAACCAAGGGCAAAAGTGTTTGTAAAAGTAGATACGATAGAGACATATCAAACACGCTTGACAACAATGCTACAGGAAAACACTAGTTCAGGACACGTCGCGACCAGGACACAACAATTGGATAGTTTAGCAGTAGAACTCATCCTCTGGTCTTCCAGTTCACACGGCATGACTTTGAGAACTTCATCTCCACCGTGGACCTAGTTCTAATTCAAACAGAAACCAAATATTTATTACTACCTCCGTTCAGAAATATAAAATGATTTTCGATATATTACTCCATATATGACTACATATACGCACAGAAAGGAGTGAACAAAGACACTAGAACATGTCTTCAAAGGCATGAGAGCGGAGGGATTACTTGCAATATCCATAACACAAGTTCCTGATGCAAATATACCATCTTGAAAGGTAGCATTGATGTTCATAAAGTAGTTGAAAGTAATCTATAAGAAATCAGTGTCAACCTCTCGCATGTTTTGGTCAAAGAGGAATTTAGAAGTTAGAACCACCATTTGGCACACAAAAATCACATGCAAGATCACCCAGAAAGTTGTACTACTAGTACTAGTACTCCGTGTTAGATGAAAAAACACGATCAAGATCGAGAAAAAGATCGTCAAGAAGAGATATTACCTAAACTTGCTTAATGAGGGATCCCGGAGAGGGGGTGTCGGTGTCAAAACCGGCGGATCTCGGGTATGGGGTCCTGAACTGTGCGTCTAGGCCGGATGATAACAGGAGGCAGGGGACACGATGTTTTACCCAGGTTCGGGCCCTCTTGGTGGAGGTAAAACCCTACGTCCTGCTTGATTAATATTGATGATATGGGTAGTACAAGAGTAGATCTACCACGAGATCAGAGAGGCTAAACCCTAGAAGCTAGCCTATGGTATGATTGTATGTTATGGTTGTTGTCCTACGGACTAAAACCCTCCGGTTTATATAGACACCAGAGAGGGTTAGGGTTACACAAGGTCGGTTACAAAGGAGGAGATATCCATATCCGTATTGCGTAGCTTGCCTTCCATGCCAAGTAGAGTCCCATCCGGACACGAGACGAAGTCTTCAATCTTGTATCTTCATAGTCTAGCAGTCCGGCCAATGGAGATAGTCCGGCTGTCTGGAGACCCCCTAATCCAGGACTCCCTCAGTAGCCCCTGAACCTGGCTTCAATGACGATGAGTCCGGCGCGCAGTATTGTCTTCGGCATTGCAAGGCGGGTTCCTTCTCCGAATACATCACAGACGAATTTGAATACGAGGATAGTGTCCAACCCTGCAAAATAAGTTCCACATTCCACCACAAAGAGAATAATATTTTTGCAGATTTGATTTGCTGGCTTGTTTTGGCAGCACGATGTTATGTCATGGCCCGGTGATTATTCGAACCGTTTCTTTTAACCAGCTCCACACATAACACGAGGCAGTTTCTTGACACGTCTTGTCAAAGCGGAGATCGTGTTCCCCCAATTACGGGATTCTCATTAATGCGGTCGTGGGTAACCCAACCGTGTCTAGGACTCCTAGATTATAGGCAAGTCCTTAACGGCTACGGAGAGGACGCTTGATATTCACCCTCTTTATAAAGGGACAAGGTTTTCGCTTTTTCCCTCTCATGCTCAATCGAACCCTTCCCCTGCCTCGAGTTCTAACACCCAAAGCCCAGGTTAGGTGCTCCGGATCTTCAATCATGTCCGGATCCAGCCTTCAAGGCCGATGGATGCCCTCCTCCGTTACGGAAGAGGACATTAAGAAGTTGAGGGAGGCCAGATACCTGACCGCCGAGGTTTCACATCGACTGCCTGCTCGAGGGCAGATCGTCCCTACTCCCGAACCCAACGAGAACATCGTGTTCGTCTCCCACTTCCTCCGAGGTCTAGGCCTCACTCTGGATCCCTTCGTCAGGGGTTTGATGTTCTATTACGGGCTAGATTTCCACGATCTAGCTCCGGACTCCTTTCTCCACATCTCGACATTCATTGTCGTGTGTGAGGCCTTCCCCCGCGTTACCCCTCACTTCGGCCCGTGGCTCAAGACCTTTGAAGTAAAGCCGAAGATGATCGAGGGGGAACATGCAGCGTGCGGAGGTGCATCAATAGGCAAGATGGCAGGAGCTCCATGGCCGAAAGGTTCCTTTCCAGAGGTGTCCGAATTATGGCAACGGGAGTGGTTTTACGTCACGGCTCCCAGAAGTGCCAAGTGGGCGGCTGCCCCCGCTTTCCGCTCAGGCCCCCACCACAACTGATGTCATGGATTAGCAGAGGTCTGAGCTGGGGTCCAGCCAAGGACGTGCCTATACTGCAAAGCCGCATCCGACATCTCTTCGAGTGAGATTTTAATTTGGCTGTGGTAATACAAGTTATGCTGGTTCGTCAAGTCCAGCCTTGCAAACGCCGGCCCCTTCGCTTATGGGAGTTCAACCCAGAGGCACCGCGTGCCATTCAAAGTTTCCTTGGCCTGACGCACGAGGAGATGCACAAGTCATTCTTCGGACCTCAAGTAGAGTGTCCGGATATTACCGAGGACTTGGGCCTGAGCAGTAACCGCGCCGCCGAACAAGTAAGGAATCCTCTGGCTGAACACACTGTCTTTTATTCGTCACGAAGTTATTTCTGAGAGTTCGCTTTTTGACCAGGACTGGCTAACAAAGGCGAAGATGATTCGGTGTTTGGCCCCCCTCCCTGAGGGTTTGGAAAATCCGATATTGGAAAAGATGCTCGAGGTCGCACCTTGCCCGGAGCCCTCAAAGGAAGATGCGGGGGGGGGGGGGGGGATAATACGGGCGGACGCGGACCCCCATCGCTGCCTGTTCCAACCGAGGGAATGAGCGTCTCCATGAAGGAGGATAACCAGGGGAGGTAAAGGACTGCTTTCGAGGATCCGGAAGCCGAAGCCTCCAAGCGGGAGAAGAAGTCTCCCATAGAGGGTCCTGCCTCGGGGGGTGCTTTTGCCGCAGAAAGTTCGCGGGGGGATCAACCCTCCAACGAGTCGTAAGTGATCCAAAATACTTTAATAATAAAGGTATGCTATCTTTTTCTAAGAAAATAACCACCACATATATCTTGCAGTTCGGGCCTTAGCCCCTCTCAGCTGAGCTCGTCTTCGGGGGATCTTCTTCCAGAGATGATGGAGAGCGAAACGCCTCCGCCGGACTCCTCCTCTCAAGAAGCGGTCGACCCCGAAGTGTCATCACGGAGGGCCTCTCCGGATCCGGTGAGGCCAGAAGATAATCCCGTAGACCCCCGAAGTCCCCAGCGTCCGGCTCCCGAAGAGAGCACACAAAAGAGTCCGGCACCGTCTGGTGTGCGGTTGGACGTTTTGAGGGAGTTGGTGGGGCGAGCGGCCATCTCAGAAGAACACCGTACGCTGATGGGTATGGTGATGGAGAGAATTTTGTTCGCCGAAAGCGGATTACATGAAGCCTTTATGAGTCTACAGACAGGCTTTGAGGTACATGAGATAATATGTGATAGTACTGCACATGTTAGGTGTGCCCTGTGTAGATAGTAGCCCCTGAGACTCTGGTTGTCATCAAGAACGGCGGTGAATAGAGGATCACATTCCCAGGCAATAACCAGACTGCCCCTATGTGCAGGTGGTGGAAGCTCCGGTGGCTAGCCGGACTAGTGAGTTTGCCCAATTAAAATGACAACTGGATGTGGCAGACGCCGACATCGAGCTTGTTAACAAGAGGCTTGACGAGGCACAGGGTAAGTGTTATTATCTGGTGAATGCCACATAGTAAGAGCAGCATGATGCCGGTATCTTTAATATGTTGTGACTGTAGATGGAGCTGCCACCGTGGAAACCTTGCGGGCAGAACTTGCCTGAGCTAAGGAACAAGCGAGGATTAGTAATGCGGCTGCTTTGAAGGCGGCCGAAGAGTTGAAAGCCGAGAAGGCCGCACATTGCGAGAGCCAAGAGAAGATGGCCAAGATGGCCGTAGAATTAAAAGACACTGCCGACCGTTGTCGGGTCCTTGAAAAAGAAAACTGAGCGAAGGCAACGGACCTTGAGAAGGCCACGGCGGCGGACAAAGACACCCGTTCCGCTATGAGAGCGAAGAAGGAGGAGCTGCGGGAAGCCGGGGATATTGCGGCTGGGAAGCCCTTCATGTTACGGAGGAAGTTCGGAGATCCACGGTATGCCCCTCTGGATCGGCTGTGGAGTTCGGCAGATGCGTATATGGATTTGTCAGCGAGCGCTGTCGATGCGGCCAAGTACTTCCAAGGTCAGACATATCGTGAAGTGGACAAGCTGTTCTGGTCGCAATCCATGTTCCAGAGCTTCCGCTTTCATTGACTGACCAGCTAGCCGAATGGTCCGAACTGAATAGGTTGTCCAGACTCGCCATGGGGTCTGTTGTGGATCAGCTATGGCCGGAAAAGCCAAAGCCGAACAGCTATTTCAGCTTACTGTAGCAGTTCCTTGGTGCGGTGCCGCGCATTAATGCGATGAAGAGGTCGGCGTGCATAGAAGGCTCGCGGATGGCCCTTGCCCGTGTTAAAGCATACTGGGCGGAGATGGACGCTACCACTGTTGCGGCGCAGGGTTCGGCCATAGGCCGAGTGGCTGCCGAGCATTATTTCGAGGAGGTTCTCGAGGGTGCTCATTTGATAGAGGCCCAGTGCTCAAAGAATATTATGTTTGAGTGATATGTATTCTCATTGTAAACACAATGTTTTTATGAAGTTTTTATAAGGCTATATTTATACTTTTGCCTGAAAGTAGTATGATGCCTCTTGTGCGGCCGTTTATGTATACATGTGTATAACCTAAAAGATTGCAGCCGTCGGCTTCAACCCACGCGCATATAATGTGGAGGTGCTCGCAAAAAATGTGTGTTCACACTTAACCCAACGCCTTGGTCCTATTAAGGAGGTGATAGCGTAGCGAGCAAGACAACCGGACTATAATGCTTTAACACTTTCACTTAGCCATAGGAGTTTGACAGTGGGGCTACTAGATAGCCCATGGTGGCTCCGCACTCTCCCGATCGCGGGGTGCGTACATGCCTGGCTGGAAAACGACCCTTCGTTAAGGCGGAGGAATTCTAACATTCCGATAGGTCATCGAGTGGTCGACCAGTCTCACGCTATATCATGACAGTCAGTTTTCGGTTTTCTCTACTGAGGTGCTCGTCCGGATGAACCAGGGCACAATCGCAGTAGTTCTCCTGGTGCTACCTTAGCCGATAAAGCGGAACGTAAGGCACCAAAATACAGGAGCCGGGCAAACCCAACATTTGACCAAAGACAATGATTCGGAGCTGATGCATATAAGGCCAAACTCGCGACACCGAACACTCCCTAAGGTATTCGGTCTTTATGGTATAAAGCGGGCCTAAATAGTGCCCTTTGTAAGAAGCCCCTTGTGTCCAGGTACGTGCATTATTTTGACGTGGCCACATGCCAAGACGTCAGCATTCTTCTCAACTGTGCTGAGAATTCAGTGGATGTGTATCAACAAGAGACATTAAAAAGGTTTACACAGGGTCTTAATCTAAAAAGAATCCTTGGAGCGGGTCCCCGTTGCACGTCTGCGCCTGTGTCTCCATTGTGCCGTATCCTGGACGGGTGTAGCACAATGATCATCTGTAAAAGAGAGGAACTTAGGTGAAAAAGTTGTCGTGCAAAAAGGATAGTTTTTAAAGAAACCATGTATAATTCAAGATGAGTAAAAATTGCCACTTGTCTGCGCGCGTTGAGCCCCTTGTATTTGTAATAGGGGTGTGACCATTGATCCGGTATGAATTACATATAGCTTCGCCGGACTCGTCTAACCATGTCCGAGGTCTTGACGACCTGTTAAATGCTTTAGTTGGTGAGGCCGTTCTTAGTGTGCGGCTGCCAAGGCAGCCGCACTCTCTTCGACATGCAAAGATCGCTTAATACTTCCATTTACTGTAATGATGCCACGTGGGTTGAGCATCTTGAGTGTGAGGGAAGCGTAGTGCGGTATTGCATTAAAGCGAGCAAAAGCTTCACGTCCGAGTAGTGCTTGATAGCCACTTTGGAACGGAGCGATGTTGAAGGTTAAATGTTCGCTACGGAAGTTATCAGGGAAGCCGAATATAACCTTTAGTAGCAGGTAGCCCGTGCAATGAGCCCCTGGGCCTGGCGTTAGTCCTTTAAAGGTATTATTGCTATGGCAAATTTTTGTTGGGTCTATCCCCATTTCGCGGATTGTATCCTGGTATATCAGGTTTAGACTGCTGCCACCGTCCATCAGGACTCGTGTGAAGTGGTATCCGTCAATTATTGGGTCTAATACCAGGGCAGCCCATCCTGCACGCCAGATACTTGCTGAGTAATCACGATGGTCAAAAGTGATTGGTTGGGACGACCAGTGGCAGGACTCCGCGATGATAGGCCCTTGGGCATATTTTTCTGGAGTGCCGTTTTGTTTCTTCCTTTGATCACGTGTAACACGTTTACTGTTTTGACTTCTGGTGGAAATTTCTTTTGTTCCCCAGTGTCTTGCTTGAGAGGCTCATCCTCGTCTTCGCTTGGTGTATCCTCCCCCTTGTGTACGACGTTGAGCTTGCCGGACTGCTTGAAGACCCAACATTCTCTGTGGGTATGATTAGTGGGTTTACCAGGGGTCCTATGGATCTGACATATTTGGTCCAGAATTTTGTTTAGGCTGGACAGTTCGGCTCTGGCGCCTTTAGAGGGCGGCTTTTGCTGACCTGGTCGAGAGCTTTTGAGTCCGGCGTTTACTGTCGTGCTCTTCGTGCTGTCTTCTTTATTCCGGCGTTTGTTAATGCTGTTGCGCCGTGATTTCCCGTTTCCACCTCTAACTTCAGATGTACTGGGGTCACTGGTGCTGCATCTGGCTAGCCAGCTATCCTCACCCGCGCAAAAGCGGGTCATGAAGCTTGTTAATGCTACCATTGTTCTCGGCTTTTCTTGGCCGAGGTGTCTGGCAAGCCATTCGTCACGGATGCTATGCTTAAAAGCTGCCAAGGCTTCGGCGTCCAGACAGTCGACAATTTGGTTCTTTTTAGTAAGAAACCTGTCCCAAAGTTTTCGGGCTGACTCTCCGGGCTGTTGAGTTATATGACTCAAATCGTCCGCGTTCGGAGGTAGGACATAAGTCCCTTGAAAATTTGCCCAAAAAGCATCTTCGAGCTCTTCCCAGCTTCCAATGGAGTTTTCGGGGAGGCTTTTAAGCCAGTGACGAGCTGGCCCTTTGAGCTTGAGGGGTAAGTACTTGATGGCATGGAGATCATATCCTCGAGCCATATGGATATGGATGATATAGTCCTCAATCCAGACCCCAGGGTATGTTGTTCCGTCGTATGCCTCTATGTTTACGGGTTTGAATCCCTCTGGAAATTCATGGTCCAGCACCTCATCGGTGAAACATGGGGGGTGTGCGGCACCCCAATATCTGGGTGTATCGCGTTGTTCATATGTTTGTTGTGTTACATTGTATGCTGGGGCGCGCTTGCGTGGTCCATAGATGGATCTGGTTGCGCCGTCCTTTTGGTGCGAGCCCTCGCGTGGATCACGTATTGTCTTGTGAGTGGCATTGTTTGCCGCTCTATGTTGGCTGTGAGGTCATTTATCCGGCCAGGTGGCTGTTTTGATTTTTGGTTGTGGGGGGTCTGAGTCCTCCTCATTGAATTCAGGTAGCAACTTCCGCTTTGGGTAGCTCTTGGTGGGGCGATTGTCGCCGTACTTCGTTGCTGTGTTGAGTACTTTACTCCATCTGATTTGGAGTGTGTCCTGCGCAGCCTTGAGCCTTTGCTTCTGCTTTTTCAGACTCCTCGCGGTGGTAACAAGCCTTTGACGGGCATTCTGCTGCTCCGGGTGCCTATCCGGCGTTATGTCGGCCGGACTATTATCTTTGACAAAATTGGTTTGTTCGGTTTGACTCTCCGTATTGCCGTGGTCCGGCAGTGGTTCGCCCTGCTCCAAAGTTGGGTCTGTATGATCGTTATTTCTGCCGAGGCGGGATTTGGGGCGGCGCTTGCGCCGCCGCTTTGACTGCTTCTTGAGGGAACAAGCCTTTGGTGCGTCCTTCCGTTCCTCGTTGTCGTCTTCTTTTGGTGTGTCCACCATGTATATGTCATATGATGAAGTGGACGTCTAGCGCCCTATGGGCGGTGGTTCCAATTCGCCTCCCGCATCATCGTCCATACCGTCGATGTCTTCCGAGTCGAAGTCGAGCATGTCGGTTGAGTCATCGACAGTGGCTATTAAGTGGGTGGTGGGTGGGCGTCCAATTTCTTCGTCGTCCGCATCCCAATCCTATTGGCCATAATCCGGCCAGGGCTCTCCTGACAAAGAGAGAGACCTTAGTGAATTCAGAATGTCGCCGAAGGGCGAGTGCTGAAAGATATCCGCGGCGGTGAATTCCATGATCGGCGCCCAATCGGATTCGATTGGCAGGGGCGCGGGCGGTTCGGAGTCAGAAAACGAGTCCGGTACCTTGGAGTCATGGGCTGCGCAGAGGATTATGCTGGTGTTTGGCTCGATCGCCGTCGAGACTACAGCCCCTGAGGTGGTGTCTAGCAACCCGTCCTCGATTGGCGCAGTTAGCTCCGAGCTAAGGGTCGGGGCTGATGCGGGCGCGGCCTCTGGGGTACTGTTCGGCGGCAGAGCTAGGTCATACCCATCGCGACAGTGCGGCGCGCCCGGCTGTGGCTCGAATCCATCGAAGATCAAATCTCCGCAGATGTCGGCCGTGTAGTTCAAACTTCCAAATCTGACCTGATGGCCAGGGGCGTAGCTTTCAATCTGCTCCAGATGGCCAAGCGAATTAGCCCGCAGTGCAAAGCCGCCGAATACGAAGATCTGTCCGGGGAGAAAAGTCTCACCCTGGACCGCATCACTATCGATGATAGATGGAGCCATCAATCCTAATGGCGACGACACAGAGGAACTCTCAATGAAAGCACCAATATCGGTGTCAAAACCGGCAGATCTTGGGTAGGGGGTCCCGAACTGTGCGTCTAGGCCGGATGATAACAGGAGGCAGGGGACACGATGTTTTACCCAGGTTCGGGCCCTCTTGATGGAGGTAAAACCCTACATCCTGCTTGATTAATATTGCTGATATGGGTAGTACAAGAGTAGATCTACCACAAGATCAGAGAGGCTAAACCCTAGAAGCTAGCCTATGGTATGATTGTATGTTATGGTTCTTGAACTACGGACTAAAATCCTCCGGTTTATATAGACACTGGAGAGTGTCAGGGTTACACAAGGTCGGTTACAAAGGAGGAGATATCCATATCCGTATTGCCTAGCTTGCCTTCCACGCCAAGTAGAGTCCCATCCGGACATGACACGAAGTTTTCAATCTTGTATCATCATAGTCTAACAGTCCGGCCAATGGAGATAGTCCGGCTATCCGGAGACCCCCTAATCTAGGACTCCCTCAGGGGGGCTTGGACAAGGCAATGGCTTTGAGCTTTTCTGCAGTAGTCTCGGCGGGTGCTTGCGCTTCTTCGTACCATGAGCCTCAATGGTTTTTGCCAGAGCCATAGACATCACTTTGGCTGGTGCTGCAGCATCCATCAAGAAACTGTCAAATAGAAATAAAAGAAAAGAAACCATAATCACAAACCCAGAAGAAGAACAGGGAGCGAGTTATAGGATCAGTCTCGGCGTTGCAAGACCGGGCCTTGGCCAGAATCAACACCATTGATTCGCTCACCTTTTCCTTCTTTGGGAGAGAAGAACAATGGCAGAAGTAGGTCGGGGTTTTCTTGAAGAAATGAGGAAAAAGATGAGGGAGAAGCGAGGGTTGGGTAGAGAGGAAGCTGAGAGAGAAGAGTGAAATGATGGTTGCTTTGCCCGTCCAACTTACTGCTGGAAAGGAGGGGGTTTTGTGATTTGACGGCTCATTGGGCATTACTATGGCGCTTCGATCGGTGTTGGGGATATCACTACTGGGCGTAAACCGGCCTATCTGGGCCGGGTTAACTTCGTCAGTAGTTAAGTATGTTAAAGCCCAAGAAGGCAGATGAGCGCTCAAGGCCCATAGTCGGTTCAAGGCCTGTAGCCATAAACCAGCGTTGGTATTTAACTTGTATTGTAAGTTAGGAATAAGTACAGACCAAACCGGACACATCTATGAGCCGGTATTGGGACTCTGTGAACCGACGGGCGTCACCCATGTATATAAGGGGATGACCCGGCGGCGGTTCAAGGACAACAGACAACAACTCGAGACTTAGGCGAAGCTTGTTTGCTCCCTAGTCATCGAAACCCCATCAATTCCATCACAACTAGACGTAGGCTTTTACTTTCATCGAAGGGGCCGAACTAGTATAAACTCTCTTGCGTCCCTGTGTCCGCTTTAACCCCTTCAAGCTAACCCGTCGCGATGGCTCCACGACTATGTCCTTTCTCTAGGACATCTGCCGTGACAAAACCACGATAGTTGGCGCCCACTGTGGGGCTATCGCACGATGGTTTCAAGTTCTTGGAGGGCCGCTTTGAAGGACTCGAGGGCTATGTTGTGGGCCGGATGACTAAGAGTCGTCGCGGCAAGCTCTACATCGATGATGCAGGCTGGGGCCCCGAGGCGGGCTCAGTTGAGTACGGGTACCGGGTCCCCTTTGGTGGCATACACGTTTTCATCGGCAGGATCGGTGAACCGGGCCCTGAGCCAGACATCTGCACCGACCTCGTCGAAATGGCTCAGCGTGCACGATCTGCTCGAGTTAAACCGGCCGTGAAGCGTGCCTTCGTGGGAGTCATCCATGGAGGAAGTTATGAGGATGGATCGGAATCTCGCGGCGAGACCGTTGTTTATTCCGGTGACAAGTGATCAACTGGAGAAACCGAATCTCTGTATCAGCTACAAGATGGCCGGATTGGGGGCTGTTCCGATGGTGACAGTATTCCGGACCCCTCTGATCAACCCAACCGAGTTGGAATATTCATGGCTGGCACACAAGCAGCGCTTCATTCTTCGACCACTGAGCCAATAACCTCCGGTTCAGTAGCAGCGACAGCTGCTGGGGCAGGAAGCTCTGCACACCCGCCAGCTCAAGTTCCATCAGATCTATTTGATGCATTGGCTGCGCTTATGGCAGAAGCTAATCCGGCGGATCAGGAAGTACACAACGCGGAGATTGCAAAGGTGAAGGAACATATCACCCAGGCCAAGGCGGACCTGGCAGCTGAGAATGCCAGGATGACCACAGAGCGGGCCGCTTTAGACGCACAAGCCTATAGGCACATGTTGGACCAGAACGCGTCGAATGAAGTCATGAAGAGGAAGTACCGATCCCGTTTGCCTTCGGTTTTCGAGGCCAGAGACCTTTTCAACACCCCAGGAGCAGGAACCAGTAATCCGCTGGAGGGAAACCAGCCGGAAGCTCCGGGGACCGGTGCGCCGGTTCAGCCCCGTCTGATGAATCCGCCTCGTCAAAACACTGTCATACATCAGGCTGTTTCAACACCACCGGGTCACTACTCCAACCCAATGGACAATCTCGTTGCCACTGCTGCACGGCTGGAGGCCATTCCAATTGAAGGTGACTCGCCGCAGGCGGTAGAGACACGACGGATCAAGGAGCTTCTTAGGACAGCTTTGGTCCAACAGGAAGCGTATCGTACAGCTGCGACCGGATCCACTCGACCCCTCGTCCAAGCCGGAGCTATAGCAGGCGTATGGATGAACCAGCAGTGTCAAGTAATGAACGACGTGGAGCACCCCGCGGCAACAACCCGGCGGGTGGTGCTAATAACGCTCAGGAAGTGGTGGACCGGGCCCGAGCGCGCAGGGAGGCCGAGTTAGCCACACAGTATCAGGCTCAGCAACTTACGCCGGTTCGTCCAACTATTTCGGTTGAGCCCGGTGTTACTTCTAGCTCTTTGGGGGTGCCTTGCCTTGTCCCCGCTTTACGCAATGTGCGCCTGCCCAAGGATTTCAAGGGCCCGCGCAAGGTACCAAATTACACGGCGGATCAACCCCCAGAGACATGGGTGGAGAGCTATGAGATGGCCATGGAGATGCTTGATGTGGATGATGCGGCATGTGCGAAGTACTTCACTATGATGCTTGAAGGAACGGCCCGCACTTGGTTAAAAAGCTTACTGGCCAATTCTATCAGTTCATGGGCCCAATTATGAGCCCGGTTTATCAGTAATTTCAAGGATACATGTAAGCAGCCCATGTCGATAGTAGACTTAGCTGCCTGTGTCCAGGAGGAAGGAGAATCGATGACTCATTGGGTGCGCCGGGTCTCACAAGTGTTGCATTCATCACACCGCATCAACGCTGACACCACGGTCTTAAGCCTAGAAGGCAACTGCCGGTTTGGGCCCCTATAGCTGAAGTTGGGACGGATGAAGCGCCATTGCACTGACATGGGGACCCTCATGGCTGCTTTGGTAAAGTATGCTGATTCTGATAGTACCAAGGATCCCGAATCTGATGATGACAAGGCAGGGAAGGGAAAGAGGAACAGCAACTCCAAAGGTCAGCAGCATCACTTGGCAGGCAATGGTGGTGGAGGCAAGCGTAAAGCGGATGGTAACATGGACTTTGTGGCTAATACCAACACGCAGGACAAGGGCCAGCGACGCAAGGGTAAACTGCCAAAGCGCAGTGGGCCACCCAACCCTAACCCGGACCGCCTAAATTATCTACTGAGCCAGCCCTGTCCAAGACATGGGACGAAGGAGGTGCCGGCAAACCACCTTTGGAAGGATTGCTTCATTATGCAGGAGTTCAAGAATTCTAATGCTTTCCGGTATGATCACGGCTCCGGCGGTGGCTCAGGATCCGGGCGGGGTTACGGTGGAGGAAATTCCGGTTCAGGATTTAATGGTAATCCGGGCGAACATAACAATCAAAATAATCAGAACAACCAGGGTGGTTACAACCAGCAGCAGCAACAATCAGCTTACCAGAGCAACCCAAAGCAGTTGAATAGTGGGCAGTAGCATGTCTTAACCACTAGCTTGGACAAGCGAGACCGGAAGGTTCAGAGGCGGGCAGTCAACTCTGTTGAACCGGCCGTGCCTCGTTATCTACGCTGGTCTGAACAACCAATCATATGGAGCAGAGAGGATCGCCCCCCCAGGTTGATAATCCGGGTCAGTTGGCTCTGGTGGTGGCGCCTTAGGTGGGAGGTTACAAGTTCACCAAAGTGCTCATGGATGGAGGGAGCAGCATTAATATCTTGTACTATGAGACCTTCCGTCGTATGGGACTAACAGATAAAAATCTCAATGCGTCTAATACGGTGTTCCACGGTGTGGTACCTGGCAAGTCAGCATATCCTGTTGGTAAGATAGCTCTGGAAGTGGCCTTTGGAGATGATCATGATTCCAGGTCGGAAACACTGACGTTTGAAGTAGTGCAAATCCAAAGTCCATATCATGCCCTGTTTGGGCGACCGGCCTACGCCAAGTTTATGGCACGTCCCTGTTATGTGTATTTGCAGCTCAAGATGCCGGGTCACAAGGGGACAATAACGGTTCACGGAAGCCGTAAAATCGCTTTGGAATGCGAGGAAGGAGATGCGGCCTATGCAGAGTCGGTTTGTGCCACCGAGGAGCTGAAGTATTATAAGGACAATGTTGATCCGGCGGACATGACTCCATTAAAGAAGCCAACTACGGAGCATGATCCGGCCCTGAAGTTCAAATCGGCAGCAGAAACTAAGCTTGTTGACTTCGTACCTGGCGATTCGTCCAAGCAGTTCAGCATCAGTGCCAACTTGGATCCAAAATAGGAAAGCGTGCTCATCGAGTTCATCCGTGAGAATCGGGACATTTTTGCATGGAAGCCCTCTGACATGCCAGGTGTACCGAGGCAACTCGCTGAGCACACCCTTAATGTGGATCCTAAATACAAACCGGTGAAACAATTCCTCCGCCGGTTTAACAAAGAAAGACGCAAGGCGATTGGAGAAGAGGTAGCCAGGCTCTTAGCATCTGGCTTTATTGTTGAAGTTTTTCACCCTGAGTGGCTTGCCAATCCGGTGCTGGTCCTTAAGAAAAACAGCACCTGGCGCATGTGTGTGGAATATACAGATCTTAATAAGGCTTGTCCAGCAGATCATTTTGCCGTCCCCCGTATTGATCAAATTATTGATGCTACGGCGGGTTGCGAGCATTTAAGTTTTTTGGATGCATATTCTGGCTATCATCAGATCAAATAGGCAGTTAAGGACGAGGAGAAGACGACATTCATAACTCCCTTTGGAGCCTTCTGCTATGTGTCTATGCCCTTTGGGCTCAAGAGTGCCCAGGCAACTTATCAACGATGTGTACAAAATTGTCTTCACAAGCAAATTGGCCGTAATGTACATGGTTACGTGGATGATATTGTGGTTAAGTCCAGGGAGAAGGAGACTTTGGTTGATGACTTGAATGAAACCTTTGATAACCTGAGGACGTACAAGATGATGCTTAATCCGGCCAAGTGTGTCTTTGGTGTACCGGCAGGCAAGTTATTGGGTTTTCTGGTGTCCAACAGGGGAATTGAGGCTAATCCGGAGAAGATCACAGCCATCACCTCCCTGGCTAAACCGAAGTGTATTAATGATGTTCAACGCCTGGCAGGCCGAATTGCCGCGGTAAGCCGGTTTATCAGCCGCCTTGGTGAGAAGGCAATCCCTTTGTATCAGATGTTGAAGAAGACAGATCAATTCATTTGGAGTTCCGCTGCTGATGAAGCATTTGAGGACTTAAAGCGACAATTGGTCAATCCGCCTGTGCTCGCCGCTCCCGTTGACAAGGAGCCGTTACTGCTATATGTTGCTGCTAATTCTCGTGCGGTCAGCGTGGCTATTGTGGTGGAGCGAAAGGAGGCAGGTAAGGAGCATCCGGTTCAACGTCCGGTCTATTATATCCGTGAGGTACTCATTGAGTCCAAGCAAAGGTATCCGCATTGGCAGAAGCTGGTGTACGGAGTTTTTATGGCAAGCCGGAAGCTTAAGCAATACTTCCAAGGGCACCCAATTACGGTGGTCAGTTCTGCTCCTTTGGGGGATATCATCCAGATCCGGGAAGCGACTGGCCGGATTGCCAAGTGGGCTATAGAGCTTGGGCCGCATGGATTGAAGTATGTGCCTCGGACGGCGGTTAAGTCTCAAGCACTTGTTGATTTCATCAATGATTGGACGGAACTGCAAGCACCTGAAGAAAAGCCGGATCACACATATTGGACCATCCATTTTGACGGATCCAGGCAATTGGAAGGCTCGGGGGCTGGAGTCGTATTAACTTCCCCACGAGGTGATAAGTTTTGTTACGTTCTCCGCTTAATGTTCCCTTGTACTAACAATGCAGCTGAGTATGAAGCCTTGCTCCATGGTCTCCGGATGGCTAAGGAGATGAATCTAAATCGAGTTAAGTGCTTCAATGACTCGGACCTCGTGGCTCAACAAGTATCTAGCACTTGGGATTCCAAGGACCCACTCATGGCAGCATATCGTCGTGAGGTGGATATTGTTGCAGGTCACTTTAAAGGCTATCAGGTGGACCACGTGGACCGACGAAAGAATGAAGCGGCGGACGCTTTAAGCCGGCTGGGCTCTCAGCGCAAACCGGTCCCGCCCAATGTTTTTCTGGATGTGCTGCACAACCCGTCGGTCAAGCTCCCTGGTGAAGCGGATTTGGCTATTCCTGATCTGGAGGCTCAATTGGTGGCAGCTCTTCATGTCATTCCGGATTGGACGCTTCCTTACCTGGCGTACATGAATAGGGGCGAGTTACCAGAGGATGAGACTCTGGCCCGACAGATAATCCGGCGGTCCAAGTCCATGACTATTGTCAATGGCGAGTTGCATCATTGCAGTGTATCAGGGGCGTTTCAACGCTGTGTGTCTCCTGAAGAAGGCTATGAAATTTTGCGTGAGATCCACGAAGGAGATTGTGGTCACCATGCCGGTTCAAAATCTTTGGTAGCTAAAGCGTTTCGCCATGGCTTTTATTGGTTAACTGATCATGCTGATGTGGAGGATCTGGTCAGATGATGTGACGGTTGCCAAAAGTTTTCAAGACGTGCTCATGTGCCGGCTCAAGAATTGAGAATGATTCCAATTACTTGGCCGTTTGCGACTTGGGGGCTGGATATGGTTGGGCCTTTCAAAAGGTCCAAAGATAAGAAGACCCACCTCCTGGTGGCGGTTGACAAGTTTACATAGTGGGTGGAAGCAGAACCTGTTAGCAAGTGTGATGCGGCCATGGCGGTTCAGTTCATCAAAAAAGTGATTTTCCGGTTTGGCTTTCCACACAGTATCATCACAGATAATGGTACAAATTTGTCCAAGGGTGCCATGAAGGAGTTCTGCGAACGGGAGCACATCCGGCTTGACGTTTCATCAGTGGCACACCCACAGTCCAATGGTCAAGCAGAAAGGGCTAATCAAGAGATCTTGAGAGGCATCAAGCCCCAGCTTATGGTTCCTTTGCAGAGAACGCCGGGTTGTTGGGTAGAAGAGTTACCATCTGTGTTATGGAGCATCAATACTACACCCAACAGATCAACAGGATACACGCCGTTCTTCATGGTCTACGGAGCGGAGGCAGTTCTCCCAAGTAATATCCATCATGACTCACCTCGTGTGGCAGCTTATGTTGAAGCAGACAACGAGACAGCTTGGCAAGACGCTTTGGACCTGTTGGATGAAGAACGTGACATAGCAGCCGCCCGCTCGGTGATTTACCAACAGGATCTTCGTCGTTATCACAGTCGCCGAGTCAGAACCAGAGCCTTTCAGGAAGGATATTTGGTGCTTCGGCTCATCCAAGACCAGACTGATATGCATAAGCTATCCCAACCTTGGGAGGGACCTTTCGGGGTCAGCAAGAATCTGCACAACGGGTCATACTATCTGATCGATATTCGAGAGCATAAAGACTCACGTACATCAGAGGAAGAGACCAACAGGCCGTGGAACATAGCTCATCTTCGGCCTTACTATACCTGAGCCATTGGCTCTACTTATGTACATATTACGACGATGTATATATTATGATTAAATATAATAAACCGGAACCTCAACTAAAGCGGGGTATCTGTTCTTTTACATCATGTGTGGTTACACGAAGTTGTTCTAAAGCGGCCTCCGGTTTACCCCTTGAGTTAGCTTTTCAAAAGCATCATGTTATATCACTTGGGGGCTTGGTCGTGTCCGAACCAATGCAACACCTCTTGATAGGCGAGAGCCACCAGATCACTTGGGGACTTGGTCACGTCTGAACCAGTCACGCCTCTTGATCGGCCTAAGGCCACAGTATCACTTGGGGGCTTGGTCGAACCCGAACCATTGCCATGCCTCTTGATCGGCATAAATGCCACGGTTTCATTTGGGGACCTGGCTGACTTGAACCATAGCTACACCTATCGGGAGCTTGGTCGTGTCCGACCATGGTAACGCCATCTGATCGGCTCAAATAAGCCTCTTTTTGCAAACGGTTTTATCATTGCCTTTGCTTCACAATTTTCTTTGATAGATTTTTCTTTCTTTTTGTTGTGTTTTTTAAACCGATAAAATTTTAAACCGGCTCACACTGTCAATTGACGGAACACGGTCCATTTTTAATCCAGAGACTATTTGCTCGGTTTTTTTTTGTTAACATCCTATTACGGAGTAACACGGTGTTTTATTATAACCCGGCATGGTTTACATGGTAAACCGGCATTATATATATACAGGAGCTCCTATCTCCTCCAACAGTGTGGGTTTATGAAACCTCCGCTTCAAGATTGGCTAAGCCAACTTCATGCCCAACGATGGCAGGTATTATGTATCTCAAACATTTGATCATATGCTTAAATTTCAGATATTTTGATTTTATATGCAGACATCATACTCCGCCTGACGGTACAACCGCGGTGGCACTTTAAGATTTTTTATGTTGCAGAAAATACTTTGGAAAGTTCATCACCCAAAGGAAGCACAAGTTGCTGTGGTTATGCACGAAGGCATATTAAGATCAAGAGTATCAGCTAGCCTATTACAAGGCAACACGGTGCCCAAAACAAGATCATTGTTTTTTTTCAAAGGAGAAGCAGTTTAAACTGGCTTCCGGTTCAAGCTTGGTCACCAGCCTGGCCTGATGGTTGTGGGTCATCCCGCGCCACTTCAACTTCTGTTTCTCTACCCAACGGCTGGAAATCAACAGTTGTCCAGTCGATTCCCATTAATGCTCGAAAGACAGCTTCATCATGGATCAGCAACGAAGGTTCAATATCGGGAGCGTAAGTATGCTTACGGATTGGAGGGATAAGATTTTCCGCTTCATGAATTGGTGCAGCTACTCGCTTGTTTTGATTGTCATATTTGGCTTGATAATGAGACAAGTCTGCTTCTTCAACCAATTGAGAAGCTAGCGGACGCACCTCCCGGTTTATTGCTCGCAGATCCGCTTCACTAAACTCTGACCCGCCTTCCTTCAAGCTGGGATAGCCTTCAGCTGCTTCAATAGGATCAAAATCCGGCACCCAAGCTTTTGCCCGGATTAAGGCATTGATCGCACCGGTTCGAGCTGCAGATTTCTTCAGCTCTTCAACCCGGGCAGGAAGCACCGACAGTTTCTTCAGAGTGTCCTGAATCAAAGTGGGCACCGGATTGTTGTGGGATGCAGTACAGATGATCCGTTGTGCACCAGTGTACAGTTGTTCGATCAACGTGTAGGGGGCTTTCAATTTCTTCTGCACATCTGACCCCAAGTGACCAATGCGTGTCCCTGAAATATCACAAAGGGTTAACAAACCGGCAGCTCTGTAAGACGGCAGAATCAATTCAAAAATCAAACCGGCTTACCAAAGATAGCAGCGGTCATGGCATGCACGTGCCGCTTTATGCTGGTCAGTTCGTCCACCACCGGTTTTAGTGCAGCCTCGGCGTCTTCTGCTCGTTTGGTTAAAGCGGATTTTTCAGTAGCCCTATCCGCCCGCTCCTTGAAATCCTTCTTAAGCTGTTCCATGACGCTTAAGGCACTGGTCAACTCCTCTTTTGCTTTTGAGGTTTCAGTCTATTGGGACTTCAGATTTTCTTGGAGATCGGCGATTTGGGTCTCTTTTGTCTTCAGCTCAGCCTGCATACAGACAGTTATATGATTTAGCAAGCAGTGCAAGAATTGAAGCACCAACCACATAACAAGTTATGCACTTGGCGCTTGGGGGCTAATGCCTATTTGATATTCATATTTCAGTTGATTATAAAGTCCCAAGATCAATACAAGTATTCAACTTGGCACTTGGGGGCTAATGGCTATTTGCTCGAATATATTCTGATGCGGCGATCTCAATTACTTAAAGTCCCGGTTTAACTACACTAAGTTGAACCGGCCCTTGGGGGCTACATCAGCGAGTTCCGAAGCATTGGGATTTATATTAGCGAGTCCCGGTTTGGATGCAGATTCTAAACCGGCCCTTGGGGGCTAGGAGAGTTAACAAGATTGAAAATATCCAAACAGGAAAAAGTACATGGAAGTTACCTCAAATTTCTCTTTCATCATATTAACCAGACCAGCTTCATAGTCACGGCTGGTGTATAGCCGGTTCAGATAGCCAGAATGTAGATCTTGGGCGTTCAAAGTGGCATAAGTTGTCTGATCGGCATTCCATTTTCCCTTGCCAATGGCAGCAAATTCTTCCTTGCCAGTGTGTCTGGATAAAGCAACGGGATTGCCTGGCTCTGTGTGACCAATCCCAGTAATGACAACCTCATCATCCTTCGCATCGCCGGTTTGCACTGGGGCTATTGGCTTATTAGTAGGCTTTGTTGGATTGGTGGATTTCTCAATCCGGATGGGGCTTGTGGGCTGGTTGACAGGACTTGAGGTATCAATAGGCCTCTCTTCAGCAATAAGATCGTCATCTCGCTGCGGTGGATCATTGGGTATATCTTCAGGAATAGCCGCTTCAAGATCTGGTGTTTTGCCCGGTTCAGGGACGGCATCCTCCTCGGCCGCTTTATCCAGGCGAGCCTTCTTGCATGGCCTACGCTTGGCCCTGAAAGGAATAACAAACTCAAATACAGCATATGTTCCAAGGTGATGTACCGGAAATATTATGATAAGTATAGCTTACCCAAGCACCGTTTTGAGCGGTGGCAGCTGAGTAGCCGGTGACTCGCCAAAGGATGAGTGGGAAGTAACCTGATAATTGGAGTCAGATGGATTAAGAGGTTGACGAAAACAGCCCGCTTTAGGACAAGCACTGACAAGCAAATTAGAGACCTCTGAACGGTGTTTCTGAACCGGACTGTTCGGTAAACCGGCGGAGGTAACTACCTGGCCGCTGTGCCGGGTTGTGCGGCGAGCTTCGTGCTGTTGGGTCTTCATAAGAAATTTGGGATCCAAGTAAGCAAGAGGATGAGAAAATTTAACCTTCCGGTTTGCCCGACGGATTTTTAGTGAAGGCAAAGGGTCTAAATCGGAAGAGAGAATAAATACCTCTGCAGCATCAGCATGGCTGGCTTCGGCATCATCCTCACAAATATCATCATCAATAAGACGCATGAAAAATAAGCCAACTGAGTCAAGCTCTACCTCAAGGTCCGGATTATCCACATCATCATCAGGGGCCGGATCAGAAGATGCAGTGGTTTTCTTCTTGTGAGCAGGCTGTTTCACGAGTTTAGTCTTTGGCCGGGTTGGTCGTTCCGGTTTGTCTGGTTTTTCTGGCTTCTCCTGTGGAAGTTTCTTGCTCCAAAATGGATCATTACCCTGTTTAAACAGACATTGATATTAAACAATGACCATATATATCAATAACAGGTTCGGTAAAAAGAAAAAAAATCAAATTCTTACAGCTGGCAGTTTGTTGATGGCACAGAAGGGAAGCAGGCTGGTTCGAGCACAGACGTGTTCCGGTTCATTCAACATTTTATTCACAGCCTCTGTGACTTCTTCGTCGGTGAGCTGGATGTTAGCATGTCGCAGTGGGTCGTCAACACTGCCAGTATACTCGCACATTAAACCGGAGCGCTGACTAAGGGGCAGTATGCTCCACGATATCCAACAGCGAGCAAGATCAACTCCTGTTAAACCATTGGCCATGAAGGCTCTGAGCTTGGACAGTTGAGGAGCGTATTTGCTTCTCTCCTTGGCAGTCAACCTTTGCGGAAAGGGGTTTGTATTGCTAAGCCGCTCCGGACGAAAGCCAGGCAAAGGATTTTCACCAGCAGGGGAGGTGTCTTTGCAATAAAACCATGTTTGATTCCACTCTTTGGGGTGGCTGTGCAGTTTGGCGTGAGGGTATGTGACCTCTTTCCTATTCTGAATCGCCACACCGCCCAATTCCGTATTGGAACTGTCAGAAAACTCAGTACGGTGGTTTAGATGGAAACAGTCTCTCAACAATTCCATTGTGGGCTCCTCTTTAAAGAACACCTCACAGAGCACTTGGAAGTGACACATGTTTGTAACAGAGTTGGGGCCAGTGTCTTGTGGATGGAGTTGAAAATCGGCTAAAACGTCCCGGTAAAATTTAGAACCGGGCGGCTTAAAGCCCCGGGCTAAGTGATCTACGAAAACGACGACCTCTCCTTCTTAAGCTGTGGGAGGACATTCTTTGCCAGGGGCTCTCCAACGGATGGTGTTTTTGCTGCCTAAAGCACCGATTAGGACTAAATTGTTCAGTTGAGTCTCTGTGACGCGAGAAGGAACCCAGTTGCACTCATATACTTGCTTGGCCATGATGAAATCTACAAGATAGGTGATTCCGGTTCAAGAATGAATTGATTAAAGTGCACTGGTATGTACAATGTTAAACCGGAGACAGTTCTATCTAAACCGGAGTTTTATGAAGCAACAGCATCCGGCGGTCAACAAGGGGACTAATGGTATATTCCGGTTTGGCAATTTTTCTACAAAGTTAAACCGCCGGATCTAAGCATTGAAACAGTTGAGATTGCGGATGGATAAGTGTATAGAAACAGATTTCACAAGATTTCTCTACAGCGACGGATCTGAAGCAAGTTCAGAAAACAAGGAAAATATTCAAGGTTCAAAAAAGAACAGTACCGAATCAATGGGCAGAGATACAGGTAGATCTATGGTCTTGAGGCATCTAAGTAAAGGCGGATGCTAAGTACTACCGCTACACAGAGCAAAGGTTCATAGGTTCATCTAAGATCTATCATATGAGTACGAAGCAGACGATGAACACTGAAGAACTTGGAAACCCTAGAACGGATCTAAGGGGGAAAAGGTGAAGAACTCACCGGAGCCGAGGAAGAAACAGAAGGTCGCCGCGATGCTCTGGTACAATCAGGGTGATGCAGTGGCCAAGGTTGGAGCAGAGGTCGTTGACGGCGGCGGAGCTCTGAAGCTGGACGACGCGGGGAAGACGAAGCAGAAGGGCACGAAGGGGAAAAAGGAATGACCCTTCAGTCCTATTTATAAGGCAAGGGACAGGTGTCAGGCGCGAAAATCAAGGGACCGTGGGTTTCGAAACGAAGTTGTCGCCTTAATTGTCGCAGACCTATTAAACAAAAAAGGGGGTATCGTGGTTAAGGTTCTTTATAACAGGTGACGTCACGCCGGTTTACAACGACCAGAGAAGATGACATCACGGCGGTTCAACAAACTACAAGAAGATGTTGAAGATGAAGATTTTTGCTAAGGATTGACATGAGCCTGTTCAAATCAATCTGGGGCCTAATGTTGGGGATATCACTACTGGGCGTAAACCGGCCTATCTGGGCCGGGTTAACTTCGTCAGTAGTTAAGTATGTTAAAGCCCAAGAAGGCAGATGAGGGCTCAAGGCCCATAGTCGGTTCAAGTCCTATAGCCGTAAACCGGCGGTGGTATTTAACTTGTATTGTCAGTTAGGAATAAGTAGAGACCAAACCGGACACATCTATGAGCCGATATTGGGACTCTGTGAACCGACGGGCGTCACCCGTGTATATAAGGGGATGACCCGGCGCCGGTTCAAGGACAACAGACAACAACTCGAGACTTAGGCGAAGCTTGTTTGCTCCCTAGTCATCGAAACCCCATCAATTCCATCACAACTAGACGTAGGCTTTTACCTTCATCGAAGGGGCTGAACTAGTATAAACTCTCTTGCGTCCCTGTTTCCGCTTTAACCCCTTCAAGCTAACCCGTCACGATGGCTCCATGACTAAGTCCTTTCTCTAGGACATCTGCCGTGACAAAACCATGACAATCGGGGTAGTCTACCATGCAGTTGGGCACTCTACTACGAAGTAATTTAGTGCATGGCTGGTGGACCTTGATGATGGCTGTCCCACACGTCGGTGAAAGTGAGTAGCAAAGTTCCCGACGACCGTCGAGGAGGATCCGCACGGTAGAGCGAGTCCACTGTTTTTTCTGAAGAAAAAAATGATTACAGTAAGCGTTTCCACTCTTACGAAGGAGGAGTGTGAAACACGGTAGCCACTGAACATACACAGTGCTCCTACTACTAGGCATGTGCAGTGGTTCATACGTCAGTACTACATAATCTTGTTGCTAGTGTAGTAAGATATGACGATAACAAATGATGTTGTGCGCATGTCAACTATATGAAGAGTAATGTAACATAGTACCGCATTTTCGACTGTCCGGCCGAGAATGAATGGTGAGACCAATGTCAACAGAACTAGGTCTACAACGCATGGAGAGTACGGTGCTACAGTACTCCATGAAACATGAACCATATGAAGCACGACGACTCAGTGTTAGGCAGGGTGTATGAAGGGTGAACGGGATGGGAGAAAAAGTCCCCTTCTCGACCCACTTTTGGGTGTTTGGTAGAGTCCATGAAGGCTGCATGAGTCCACACTAGTAGGTTAACACAAATACACAAAGAGGGAACAACTATATTGAGTTGAGAATGCAACCAAACAAACCCACACGCTTTGTGCTACAGTGACTGATCTGCACTGTCTGAGTTTGATCCAATGGTCATGTTGCGCCAAGACGTGGACATGCCCATGCAGAGGATGCCTAAACACCACCGAAGTCCCTCTTCTTCTCGAGGCGCACGACATTGGTGATGTAGGGTGCAACGGCCCGCAGAGCCCGCTCCCGTTCGATGAGAGCCAGCTCGTCAAAGATGGTGTCCAATGGCATGAACGGATTCCGATGACGGAGCCCTCAGAGGATTCGCCCGGCAATGGCGATGGCAGCCCGCAACCCCTCCTTGTCCAGCACCGCCCCCACCATCACGCGGAGACGACTCAACTCCTCGGAGATATAGGTGAAGAAGGAGACCAGCTCAGGAAGTTGCAGCTCATTGAAGTCGACGGGGTGGTCGAACGGGTTTAGCCCGACGGCCAGTATGGTCGCGCTGGCACGACGGTAGGCATCGTGCAGTCGCAACACGTGTGTGGCAACTTGATCCACCAAGTGGTTGAGGCAATCCTGGACCTCGTCACGATCGGCCCGCTCGTGCTCCAGCCGGCTCCCCTAGCAGCCTACCATATCTCCCGCTTTCTGCAGCAACGCTGCCGATGCCTCGAGCATCTTTGTGGTGGACGCCTGCCGCTTTTGAAGCTCCGTGAACTCCCACACATAACAGAGGAGCACGGCACTCCTCTCCTCCTTGAGCTCACGGAGCTCCACGTCCTTGGCCATGAGCTCTGCATCCTTGGCCTCGAGCTCCTATGTTAGGCGCCTCACCTCAGACTCCATGATCTGCTGCGCCACCATGGCACCAGGTAGAAGCAATGGGGAGAGGAAGCAAAAAATTAAAAATCCTGCTGCGCCTGCTCCTGTCAATCAAAAAATTAAAAATCCTGCCGCGCCTGCCGCACCCAAAGACTAGAGCAACGCTGCGGTGGACATTTCAATTTACCTGCCAGCAAGGAGATAAAAAAGGTGAAAAACAAATGTGGCGACGGCCTAGCTAATCGGTCGCACTAGCCCAACTAGCTAGCCACCGTGCTTCACTGATGTACTCAGCGGGAAAGGTGGTCTTTCGTGATTTGACGACTCATTTACTTGCTTCGGCGCTATGACCGAGGAGGACCCAGAAAATGCACGGTAGGGCGTCCCACGTCTTGGCAAGGAAGAATATATGCGTGCACCACCCGGGAGGACCCCGAAACCACGCGGTAGGGTGTGCCACATCTCCGCATGGAGGAAAAATGTGTGTGTAAAAATATATTGTATCAGACGTAGAAGTACATATGGTTCGACCTCGGGACCCAGCTAGTCGGTCAAAAACACCACACTAGCCATACAGCTTCATCATGCTAACGTGGCACGGAGAATAAGTGTGGTTAGCTCCGTCTCGACCAGCCACAACGTCTCTTGTTCTAGGTGATTCTTATATTTTTCAAGCTTTTTTAGTTATAATAACACCACGGCAAGCTAGCACTGCTCTTCGTGTGTGCCCGTGCGTCTAAAGGTTAGACGATGGAGAGGAGAGAGAGATCGCAGACCTGGGACCCACCAGTAAGTGAGTCAACGGTGATGCACGTGTTGCTGAGGCACTCCCTCTACTCTACTCAACGTAATACTATATAAAATCAAGTTATGAGACAAAGCCAACAACCGTTGTTGTTTCAGGCTATCGACTTACTCTTTGTAGTCCAGGTTGCCAGTTCGAATCTCATCTTTCAGATTCGTTAGTTTTAGGTCCAAATTTGGTCAATGACAAGTGGGACCCCCGTGTGTTGTTCTGATATTTCAGTGTAGGATGGTTTTTTTGAACAAACATTTTCCGCGGTTAGACAAGTAATGGCACGAGTTACATGTATTTTGCAAGTTTATGAACAAAAATGATAGCGGCATAGAATATCACATCCACCCCGCAGCTCAGATGCTATGGTGATACGAGTTTTTGTTCATTGGAACTGAGATTCAATGGCTTGGGAGTAGTCTTTGTAATTATGCGCAATTTCCAAACTCTCCAAGGGTTTTTTGCAAATAAAACATTTAGGCCTCGTGTGTGCTGCTGCATCTTGGATCCAACGGTTACCCGTTGCTCATATTAGGTGCTCCCCGTAGCTTAATTAGCCGATACGGTGATACGAGCATCTAGGTTGTATGATCTGTGATCAGATGTGTCGGATCACGGGTTCCGACAAACCCTTGAGGTTCGAACACTGGGGTGCGCGTGAAGGTTTTCTCCCTATCGATCCACGCCCTAGCTCTCTAAGATCTCGCAGATGAACTCAACGAACTCACACTATAGAAAGACACAAGATTTATACTGGTTCGGGCCACTGTTGTGGTGTAGTACCCTACTCTAGTGTGGTGGTGGATTGCCTCTTGGGCTGATGAAGAACAGTTACAAGGGGAAGAATAGCCTCCTGAGGTTGAGGTGTTCTTGTGCTTGGTGAACTTGTGTGGGTGAGATGATCTTGGATCTGCTTTCGACTTGTGATGAGGTCGGTCCTCTCTCCTCTCACCTCACCGTGGTGGCTATTTCTACTTATATAGGCCCTGGTCCTATCCCCAAATATCGAGCAGGAACGGAGCCAACAACGGCCAATTCGAAAGGGGACAGCCAGTATAAGTTATCCTGACAAAAGGTGATCTTCGCCTGCCAAAGGCTGTGGTGATGACGCCGTCTTGGGCTCCATGGTGACCTCCATCCTGCCGTCCTTCTGGTCTTGGTCTCGTTGCACCAATACGAAAACCTTTGCTTGATGCCTCGGTACTCCGCACCTGCGCTTGCCCCGTTGGCACGAAAGGGGAAACAAGGACACTGCACGCTCGTGCCCGCTTGCCGCCCGCCTGGCCCCCGCCTGGTCTCGATCGTCATGGATCACATCACGAGGACCTCACGAGGTTTGCCTTGCCTTGATCCCTCCGCCCCTCGTGAGCCTACCAGGCGAGGCCGCTCCTGAGGAGGTCTTCCGGCATTCGCCTCGCGAGGCTTAGCCCCTCGCGAGGGTCTTGAATGCCTTGTCGATGAAGATGGGTCGTACAGACATGCCAGCCAAGCCACGCCATGGGTCGCAGGCAGGAAAGTCTGGGGACCCCAGTTCCTAGGACGCTGACAGTAGCCCGGGACCAAGGCGCGCACGTGCTTGGCTTCGAGGCGAACCAAAGGGTCAAGCACGGAGCGTCGTGGGCCCCCAAATCCTACGGCCTCAGTTGACATGTGGCGGTTGATTGGACGTGGGCGCCTCCGCTTCCCCACACCGCCTCGGCAAATGCCTGACTTGACAAGTCCCTGCGACATGCAAGGAAAGCCATCATTACCTGTGATCGTGGGGGTGCTGGTTGGCCTTCTCCTGCTATAAATGGGGAGGGAGGCAGAGCCCCCGTCGCCCATCTCTTCCCATTCCGCTCGCTTCTTCTTCCTCTGGTACACCACCGACTCAAATGGCGCCGTCGAAGAGGTTCTCTGTCGCGGAGAAAGGAAAGGCCCCTCACGAAGGGCCCGGCTCCCCGGCGCCTAAACGGGGACGTGGCCGCGCCCGCAAGGACTCCACGACTCTCGCCGTGGCCCCCTGCTCCCGGGGTGGCGCCGCTGCGCGCGGCGGGGGTCGATCCAGTCATGGTAGCCCCGTCGATGAGGGGAGACGTATCGTGGTTGCACGGCCTCCCTGGCCAGGCTTCCACTCGGCAGAGGTGCTGCCGGAGTTCGTTGTCTGGTCGGTGGATCCGGCCGGCAACTGGCTCTAGCTTCCGTGCTACTTCACCAACGAGCTGTCGGCCCCTGGTCCAGGCGGGCTCTGGCTGCAGGCGGACGGTTGCTGCAGCAGGGCCTCCTAGGTCATGGTTGAAGTCTCTGCCACGGGCAACATAGCTCTGGCTCGCGGTTGGCGGACGTTCGCCTGCGCGCGCGGCCTGGGCAAGCAGTGCACCCTCCACTTCAAGTATGACGGTGATGCGACCCTCTACATGAGGGCGTTTGGGGAAGATGGTCGCCGCACCGGGTGCTGCCCCAAGACGCATGACGACGAGGAGGTGCTCGGTCTCGGCGATGGCCGCGACGAGGCTGAGCCCACCGGCCGCACCTCGTCTAGCTACAGTGGCTCTTCTCTTGGCGAAAGCTCCGGCATTGGTGGCTACGACCAGCCGCCCCACCGCCGCGCCCACTTCGAAGGTGGTAGCGGGTCGTCTCGTCGCCGTGCTTTCATGAAGCGCGAGTGTCAGGGGTTGGGTGCGACATATGCCAAAGGATGGCTTATCATGGTGGGGGCGAGTAGAACGTCGCCGGTGCCTAGAAACGGGATAAGGTGAAGGCATGCACGTCGGCGAATCTTACCCAGCTCCGGAGCTCTCCGTGGAGATAGCACCCCTACTACTGCTCTGTGGGGTCTCCTCATGATTACTATGGCAAAAGTGTGTACACGGATGCTCCTTGAGCTGTTTCCTGGAGGTAGGAGAAGGCTTCACTAGCTCTCTCCTTCCTCTATGATTTGGTCTAGTGCTAATGGATTCCAAACCTTTGCATGGGTGCCCAGGGGGGTTTATATAGGCCTACCCCCCAGGGGTACAATGGTAATCCGGCTGGACGCGGGCTCAGCCGTCAGTCTCTCTGGCCGCCGTCTTATCCGACGACTCCTGGGGCCCGCCGACTGGCGGGCCCCGCCGATTGGCTTGGTATGGAGCCGACAGGCCGCGTCTGCCACGGGCGGGTCTTGCCGACGGCGGATTACTGTGGCTGTGCTTCTAATGACACGAGCTCGGTCATGGGGCCGTGGCAACAGCTCCGGCGTCTGGCGGGCGATCACTGTTGCCACTCCCCGTCATGTCTCGTTAATGGCGTGTGGGGCCCGTGGGAGGGGCCGGCCGACTCGTGGGGGCCGACTCCCAACTGGGCCGACTGGTGGTGCTCTCGCCGTCTTCTGTACGCCCGTCGACTGGTGGGACCCGTCGTCCCTGGGCCGTACCGGCAGGCCGTCATGGGCACAGAACTCCGCCCACTGGGGCTGACGTCAGGGCCGGCATGGCAACAGTGTTACGTCGGGCGGAGATCTCCGCCGGTACGGCGTACTGTGGCCACGCCTGCCCTTGGAAAAGGGTGGGAGTGGACCTTACTATGGCCACTCCCCGTCCCGTCCCTCTTTATGAGGGCATGGGGGTTATTGGCATCGCGGGCCGACTCCCCATGACCGGCTTCTCTGGAAGTCGCCAGTCAGGAGTCGGCTCATCCTGAAGTCGTCCCTCGGACTCGGCCACGGGTGGGCAGTTGGCCGCCTCGCCGCCGACTCTTAGAAGGTGGCTCTTCGTCCTGGGGTCTCGAGGGGCGCAGCCTGCCCCGATGTCTTGAAAGGTTCTGGACCTGGGTTAGCCTACCCATTGCCCATTACTCCGACAGTAGTCCCCGAAGCTGGTGAGGCACTGAGGGTGATATGTCGAGGAGCCTCAACAGTTTCTTCTTCCCGGCGGTTGGATCTGGGCCTCGCTAGCCGTCTTCTGTCAAGCCGACTAGTTGGAGCCGGACCTGCTTAAGGCCGACTTGCCCCTAAAAAAGTTTGAACGTCGCGGCGGAGTCCAGGCGGCGTGCCTGATAAGCCTCCAGGTTGCCACCCATTGTGGACCCGTCGCGAGGTGCCAGGTGGCTGAGCCAGTCTGCCCACCCACGCGCGCGACGGGACAGGCCTATAGGTGGGGCCCGCCACTACCGCGCCTCGGCGTGTGAATGGATCCGTTGTGGCCGTGCGGACGGTTGGGATTCCCGCGCAGTTACTGCACGCAGTAACTTCACGTGGTAAATCGTGGGGGTCGTTGGTTCCTAGTCACAGTTAATCCCACGACTGCCCCATCGGCTTCTCAGCCTACGAGCCTATAAGTAGGCGGGGGGAGGGGGGCAGCAACGCACGCGCGCCCATCTTCCCTACTCCCTTTCGCTCCTTCTTGCTTCTTCTTCCTCTCGCCGCTGCTGCTCTGAACCACGCCGCACCCGCAGCGATGAGCTCTTCCTCCGCCGCCGCGCTTTGTGCTATGCGCTCCGGAGTGTGGGACGGCTCCGAGGTCGATGACGACAACGTCGAGATCGTCCGCAAGACACGGCGGCTGCCCGGCAGGGGCTTAGTGCGGGTCTGCCTCGCGCCGGAGGGGGAAATATCGCCGGTGCCGGAGGAGGGCGAGCAGGTCATATTCCACTCGCACCTTATGCGCGGCTTGGGGCTGCCGGCGAGCGGCTTCTTCCGCTCCTTCTTGGAGTTCCACGGGCTCCAGCCGCACCACCTTACTCTGAACACGGTGGTACTGCTGGCTGCCTTTGCCACCTTGTGCGAAGGTTTCCTCGGCGTTCTCCCCACCATCGAGCTCTGGGGTGAGTTCTTCCAGTCCAAGCGCGGCACACACGTCGCCGGCGTGCCGACCTAGTGCGGTGCGTTTATCGCGATGCGGAGATTAGTGGCCGACAATCTGTTTCCCACCATCACACTAATTATGTCGGTGAAGTTGTGGCAGCGGTCCTATTTTTATGTGAAGAACGTCGCCCCAGAAGGCGACTCGGTCAACCTGCCGGCTTATGAAGCCGGCGTGCCGGCTGGAAGGCTCCCCAGCTGGTCACACCGAGCCAGGACGTTGTCTCCTGCTGGTGCCGCCGCCGTCGCGCGACTCCGAGTGCTGACGCAATCGGAGGGCTTGACCGGGGCCGACTTGTTGGCCGCCATCGTGGCGCGCCAAGTCCTCCCACTCCAAGGCCGACCTCACCTGATCTGCCAGATGAGCGGTCATCGGGACCCAAGTCGGATGTGCTCCAAGGCCATGCTGCACGCGGAGGTGGCAGACACGGTGAACTACATCGCGAACTGCGGTCTCTCAGTGGATTGGCGGTTCGGCAAGGAGCCGTACTCACGCGCCAACACCCCACCTATTGTAAGTCGTCTTCCTTCTTCTTCTGTTTCTTTTGTTGCCGAGTCCGACTTGTCCAGTCTGACCATTTTTGTTTTGAATCAGAACCCTCTTGTCCCTCCTTCGGCCGGCACCACGAGGCCGGCTCGTCAGTTTGTCCCCGATTGGGCGGAGAGCGACGTCGACGATCCTGACTTGGGGGCGGCGGCCATGGAGGCCGACGCCAAGGGAGGAGGAGGAGAAGCAGGCGGCTCCAGGCCTACGACCAGTTTCGCCGACTGGCCTAACGACGATGCCGAGGGAGAAGTCGCCCCGCGTCATCAGCCAAAGTTTGGCCAGCCAAGCGTGAGTTCCTCCGCCGCCATGGACGCTCAAGGCGGCGCGAAGAAGCGTCGGGCCGGGCTGAGTACACTGGGTGGCCGGTCGAAGAAATTTAAGGGAGCGGCCGCCGCGACCAAGCGGGAAGAGGCGGTCGCGAAGGCCAACCACTTCCGCAAGGAAGTGAAGAAGCCGCCGCTGGTCTCAACGTAAGCGCCTCTGTCCCTCGTCTTTATTTTCTCTTTGTTGATCTTGTCTGAGTCTTTCATATGCTTCCCTCACTTCAGGGCTCCCCTCACTCTTGAGAGGGTTGCCGCCGCCTTCGTTATGGGGTCGGCGGGGACTTCAGTCTCCACTCGGCGGATTGACCCCGCCGCCGACCTCCGGGAGGCGACGGACCGGAATGCGCAGGAGAAGCGCGGGGAGGAAGAGGCCGCCCGCCTGGAGAAAGCGGAGGCCGATAAGGCGGAGACCTCCACCCTGAAAAAGTTGGAGGAGGCCGAGGCCGCCGTCGTGGCAAGGCGGCAGGCTAAGGAGGTCGCGCACCGGCGATCGCCGGTGTTCATCACCCTTTTGAACTCTGCACCGCCGCCCTCGGAGTTCACAGGGCAGTCAGGGGAAGCCGGCGGCGAGTTCTCAATCATGGAGACGGGCAGCGGTGACGCCTCCATGCCGGACGCGGTCATGCCGCCACCGCCTCCCCCGCCGCCGTCTAGGAGCGCGCAAGGCAAGCAGCCGGTGGACCCGCCCTTGCCGCCGACTGAAGACGAGGCCGTGGCGAAGCTACTCCTTCAGGTCGGCTCGCCAATGCGCCGCAGTCTTGAGAAGGCGACTTCAGCACCACGCCCCATGGAGACCGGCACCGCCAGCTCGATGATCCCAGACGCCGAAGCGACGAGCGCCGTGCCCATTGGGTGGGTGCGAGGAGGCGGCACGGGTCCGCTGAACCAGGCACTTCTGGATGTCCAGACAAAGCTGCGAGCTGAGGGCGACGCTATCCAAAACTACACCAAGGCGTACCTGGCGTCGCGGGCAGCCATCCGGGTATGCTTTCTCCTTTGTCTTTGTTTCCTTGTTCCTCTCTGTGGGGGCGTGTCAGCGCACCCACTGGGTGTAGTCCCCGAGTTTCAGGCCGGCTGCTGAGCAGGCGGCCCGGAACTCCAATTGGCGAGTTCCAGGTACTGACTTTTGTCTGAAATACTTGTCACAGGACTATCACAACCTCTGTGTCACCGCCTTCAACCGCAATATTGAAGAGCTGGGCAAGCGGGTCGCCGAATTGTCGGAGAGCCGGAGTGAGTCCTTTTTCTTCTTTGCGGGGGCACGCTGGCGCACCCGCGGGCTGTAGTCCCCGAGATTCGGGCCGACTGCGGAGCAGTCGGGCCGGATCTCCCCGGCGACCTTCTTTCTTGATGACTTAATGCCTTCCTTCTTCTTTCTCTTCAGAGGCCAACACCACTCTTCAATAGCAGCTCAGCAAAGCCAACACCGCATTGCGCGCCAAGGGGGAGGAGTGCAGCAAGCTCGCCGCAGAGCACGATCTGCTGGCCGCACAATTGGCAGAGCAGAAGGAGCTGCTTAAGGAGACGCAGAAGGAGGCGGAAGAGGAGGAGGCCGCCCTCCTGGCCGAGTTCGCAAGCGAGCGCTCCTCCTGGACTGAAAAGAAGGAAATGCTGGCCTCCGGCTTCCACGAGATCGAGGACCTCGTCGATGGTGAGCTTCTTTGCATTTCTTCTTCGAGCCGCTGACTATAGGTCGAGCCGACTCCTGGTTTTTTGACTTGTTCTTCATTCCTTCCATCTTGGCAGACTTCTTCCCCGGCTACTCGCAGGCCGCCATTCAAGCTATCAAGGCTGACCGCGAGGAGCGGAGGGCAGATGGCGCGGAGATCGCCGCCGACGCCCCCTGGACCCTTTACGAGCATATTCTGAGCATTGGGGCTCATTTGCGGCTGGCCCACCGGATGACGCGCCGGCTCCAACGTGTTGGCGCCCAAGCGATCGCCGCCCTGTGGCCAGACGTGCTGGCTCCGCGCACCCCCATTCAGACTGCCGACTGGCTGGAGGTTGCGGCTGGCCATCTTGAGGCCTGGAAGGGTTCCTCGGCCCGAGCTGGAGCGCACCGAGCCTTGGAATTTGTCAAGGCGTGGTATCCGGGGCTGGACCTAGACCGGTTGGCCACACTCCGGTCAGAGGCCCAGCCGGAGCTGGCAGCCGCGGAAGACATCCTTGTCAAGCGCGCGGCAGCGATTGCCGAGTATATTGATACCAACATCTTTGTCCCCGAGCGGGCTGAAGACGGCGGGGAGGTACCGCTGGATTGGTTTGGGATGAACCCAAACTACGGCGAGGACTCGGCGGAGGTGATCGGCTCCAGTGTCGAGGAGGAAGACGAGGCGGAGGATGGAAGCGAGACGGAGGCACCGGAAGACGGAGCGGACGGCCAGCCTCAGCTTGACCGCGCCTCCAGCAACGAGCCGTGCCCGCCCGAGCTGACTGCCGCCGGAGGTGATCAAGCCGAGACCGCCCAGCCGGCCGCCCCAACATCCGACACCGCCATCACCTCCGATCCTCCAAACCCGTCTGCTGCCTCCTAGGCTGCCACCTTATCTTTGTTTTATCTGCTTTAATAGTCTTTGAAGAACTCATTCATTCGCACAATTCCACCCGCGGGGTGTATTTTGAAATTCTGCTCGAAGATTCGGCCAAGGGCCTTTGCTATGTAAATATTCATCCGACTTCTATCTTTTCTTGCTCATTGATTCTTTGGATTTTTCCTTTGCCGCCTTCCCTCAGTTACCGTCTTTGTCAGTCGGACAGCCGCTCTATGGACTGCTGCTGGATCAAATTCTTGGTCACTTTGGGAAGGCAAGTACTTAGCCGTTTTTAGAGTTGTTTTAGCAAGTCGGATAGAAGGCGGCAAGCCGACTGCTCAAGAGTCGGTTTGCGAAAAAAGGCTGGAAGCCGGCTTTAAGCTATGTTTATGCTTTCAGTCCTTAGCCATTTTTCATGTGGACGCCCATTCTTCCTTACTCCTGCCTACCAGACAGTCGCTCTGCGAGCTGCGGCTTCTGACAGGAGACGGCTTAGGCACCACACACTACTTGTCCGGCTGCAGGAAGCATTTCATAGCGCAAGGCGGCAAGTCCCTGGGCATGACTAAAAGTAACATACTCATAGGCATAATCCTTATCATATAGATAAAAGAGGGCAGTCCCCGAGCTCTTCTCGGGGGGGGCCTGAAGTCTTTGTACTTTTAATACAAAAGGTAGCATGGTACATACTGCGTTTAACTGTAAAAATTTTGGAGGAGGTTTGCATTCCATGGCCGCTCTGTCTCTTTGCCGGAGTCGTCCCTCTTGTGTGCTCGTGGCTTCTAAGTGTCGATCAGGTAGTAGGAGTCGTTGCCCAGCACTTTGCTGATGATGAAGGGGCCTTCCCAAGGCGCCGACAAGTTGTGCTGGGCGGCTGGTCGCTGGATCAGTCGCAGCACAAGGTCGCCCTCTTGGAAAGATATCGGCCTGACCATCCTGTTGTAGTATCTGCGCAGGCTCTGCTGGTAGATACTGGACCGGTTGAGTGCCAACAACCGGCCCTCTTCCAGCAGATCGACGCCGTCTTGACATGCTTCTTCTGCTTCTTCCTCGGTGTACATGGTGACTCGCGGGGAGTCGAACTCTATGTCTGTTGGCATGACGGCTTCAACACCGTAGACGAGGAAGAAAGGTGTGAAGCCAGTTGACTTGTTTGGAGTCATGCGCAGACTCCATAGGATGGCTGGCAACTCATCGAGCCAGCGGCCAGCCGAGCGCTGCAGAGGCTCGACCAGTCGGGGCTTGATGCCGGACAGGATGAGGCCGTTTGCTCGCTCCACCTGGCCGGTTGACTGTGGGTGGGCGACGGATGCTAGGTCCAGTCGGATGCCCTGTGTCGCGCAGAAACGGGCCAAGGCGAAAAATTCGTGCCGTTGTCGGTGATGATGCTGTGTGGTACGCCGTACCGAATTGTGATGTCGGAGATGAAAGTCACGGCAGTCAGACCATTCAGCTTCTTGATTGGCTTCGCTTCTATCCACTTGGTGAACTTGTCCAACGCGACAAGTAAGTGAGTTAGGCCACCTCGTGCCGTCTTGAATGGTCCCACCATGTCTAGGCCCCAAACTACGAAGGGCCAGGTAATGGGGATGGTCTTGAGTGCAAAAGTCGGCTGATGCAGCTTGGAGCGGAACTTCTGGCACCCTTTGCATTTTTGGACCAATTCCTTGGCCTCTTCTAAGGCCGTTGGCCAGAAGAAACCGTGTCGGAAAGCTTTGGCGATGAGTGCTCTTGAAGCCGCATGGTGGCCGCACTCGCCTTGATGGATGTCTTTGAGAATTTCCTGGCCTTGCTCTGGCTCTACGTAGCGCTGGTAGACACCAGTGATGTTGCGCCTGACCAGTTCTTTGTTGACTATGCTGTAGGCTGCCGCTCGGCGTTGTACTTGCCGAGCTAAGGTCTCATCAGTCGACAGCTCTTTGCTCACCAGGAATTTGAGGATGGGCTGGGCCCATGAGGGTGCTGCTATTTCTTCGACTGCCAGAACTGCGACTTGGACGACGGCGGCTGGGCTGGGAGGCGGTGGGCTGGAGTCAGCAACCGCTTGCTAGATTAATGAATTCCCCAGGCCGACTAGTGCAGCCCTCGGGCCGAATTCTAGAGTCTTCGGGCTGGCCGCCATAGTCCCCGGGCCGGGTTCTGCAGTCCCTGGGTCGGCTTCGACTGTGGCGGCTTTGGAGCCATCTGCCAAAATTCTCGTACCGTCTGCCGGAGCTTTGGAGTCGGATCCGACTTCTTCGGGAGGAGCCGGCACAAAGATGGAGTCTGATTCTGGTGAAGGCTTGACAGACGGCTTGAGGAGGCGTTGAAGGGCGACGCCGGATGGTATTGCTTGGCGGGTGGAGCCGATTCGTTCCAGGGTATCTGCTTGGTCGTTGTCGTTTCTTGGCACATGGAGGAACTCACACCCCTCGAAATATCCACTGAGTTCCTGCACGAGGAAACGGTAACTCGCCATGTTTGCATCTTTGGCGTCCCAGTCGCTAGACGACTGCTGGACCACTAAGTCGGAGTCGCCATAACACAGGATCCGGCGAATACCAAGTTCTTTGGCGAGCCGGAGCCCGTGAATGAGCGCCTCGTATTCGGCGACATTGTTGGAGGCGGCAAAGTGGATTTGCAGTGCGTATTTGAGCTTGTCGCCCTTAGGAGAAGGGAGGACAACGCCGGCTCCCAAGCCGGTGCACATCTTGGAGCCGTCGAAATGCATCTACCAATGGGTGGAGTCGGGTGCTGGTGGTAGGTACTGGGTCTCGGCCCAAGTCGACGAGGAAGTCGGCCAGTGCTTGTGACTTGATGGCGGTGCGGGGCTGGTAGTAGATGGTGTAGGGAGCCAACTCTATGGCCCATTTGGCCACTCGGCCAGAAGCATCTCGGCTTCTGATGATGTCGGCAAGTGGGGCCGTGCAGACCATAGTGATTGGATGATCTTGAAAGTAAGGCTTCAATTTCTTGGCAGCAAAGTGCACGCCATAGCACATCTTCTGGTAGTGGGGGTAGTTCTGCTTGGAGGTCGACAGCACTTCGCTCAGGTAATATACCGGTCTCTGGACAGGTAGTGCCTTGCCTTCCTCCTTGCGTTCCACTACAATGACTGTGCTGACTACCCGACTAGTGGCGGCGATGTATAGGAGCATTGGCTCCTTAGGAGTCGGAGCCACCAGAACGGGTGGAGTAGTCAACATCTTCTTCAATTGGAGAAAAGCTTCGTCCGCCTTGTGGTTCCACTCAAAAAAAGTGGTCTTCTTCATGAGTTGGTATAAGGGGAGAGCTTTCTCGCCCAGCCGACTGATGAATCGGCTGATGGACGCCAAGCAGCCAGTGAATTTTTGCACCTCCAGCAGTCAGCTGGGTACCTCCATCCTCTCAATGGCCTTGATCTTTACAGGGTTGCACTCTATGCCGCGTTCAGAGACCAGGAAGCCAAGGAGTTGGCCGGCTGGTACTCCGAAGACGCACTTCTCGGGGTCGAGCTTGATCTGGAATCGCCGCAGGTTCTCAAAGATCTCCTTGAGGTCTTCCAGCAGTGTTCCATGCTTCTCCGTCTTCACCACCACATCGTCCACGTAAACGTGGGCGTTTCTACCGAGTTGCTTGAGGAGGCATTTCTCCATGCAATGCTGAAAGGTGGCGCCGGCATTCCTCAAGCCAAACATCATGGTTAGGTAGCAGAAGGCTCCAAATGGTGTGATGAAGGTGGTCTTCAGTCTGTCAGCTGGGTTCAGCTTGATCTGGTGATATCCTGAATATGCATCTAAGAAGCTCAACAGCTCGTATCCGGCTGTGGAGTCTATCACCTGATCAATTCTCGCCAAAGCAAACGGGTCCTTGGGGCAAGCCTTGTTGAGGCTTGTGTAGTCAATACACATTCGCCACTGCTTGTTCTTCTTCAGTACCAGGACCAGGTTCACTAGCCACTCTGGAAAGAATACTTCCATAACGAAGCCGGCGGCTACGAGTCGGGCTATCTCTTCTCCGACAACTCTTCTCTTTTCTTCTGATAGGCGGTGCAAGGGCTGCCTGACTGGCTTTGCATCAGATCGGACATGTAACTTGTGCTCAGCGAATTCCGTCGGTACACCTGGCATGTCTTTGGGGGACCATGCGAAGATGTCCCGATTCTCATGGAGGAAATCGACGAGCTCGCCTTCCTATTTGCTGTCGAGGTTTGCGCCTATGACAGCGTACCTCTCTGGGTGCTCCGGGTCCAAGGGTATCTTCTTCGTCTCTTTGGCTGGCTTGAACGAACCCTCAGCCTCCGACTCCTTGGGGTTAGGCGGCATCTCTGGCCGCTTGCCGGCCATTGCCACAACTCGGTCAAGGAGCCGCTTCTCGGCCGCGATCACCAGGGACTCGGCCAACCGACTACTTTCATCCGCACAAGCAGACGACTTTCAGTAGTCGCCGGCTACGGTCAGAATCCCCTTGGAACTAGGCATTTTCATCTTGAGGTAGGCGTAGTGGGGGACCGCCATGAACTTGACCAGGGCGGGTCGGCCAAGTAATGCATGGTATGGGCTCTCGAGATCCACCACCTCAAACCAAACAGACTCTCGGCGGAAGTGATCTTTGTCTCCAAAGAGGACGTCAATCAGGATCTTGTCGATTGGTGAGCAGGAAAGGCCAGGAACAATGCCGTGGAACACAGTCCGGCTGTTCTGAAGCTGTCTTTGCTTGATTCCCAACTTCTCCATGGTGTCCTTGTACAGGATGTTGATGCTGCTGCCCCCGTCTATCAGAACTCGCGAGAAACGAGCAGCTCGTCTATCCATGGCAAAGGTGGCATCCAAGACCAAGGCATAAGAGCCCGGACTCGGCATCACCTCTGGGTGATCAGCTCTGCTCAAGCTGATAGGCTTCTTGGACCAGTGCATGAATTATGGTGTCTCGGATGCTACTCGTTCACCTCTTGCTGCTGCAGCCGCCTGCTGCGTCGATCATCAGCCATGCTGGTAAATACCACGTAGGCTCCGTGCTCTTTGGGGTACTCGTCTTGTACTACGCCGACTGGCCTGACAGCTGGCTGCTGGGGCGGAGGCGGAGGCGGCTGCCCAACAGGCGGGGAGGCAGGAGGCCGTCTCCTTTGGCGATCCTGGTGAGCCAGTGGCACTTCCGGGTGGTGTGATTTGACGGCTTCACGCCGCTGTGGAACTTGCAAGGACCATCCAGAGTCTGCTCGTATGAGAAAGCCGGCAACCAGTTGGGCTTGCCGCCTTTCTGTCGCTTGAGTGGAGGCTGCCCATCCGGCTGCTGGTCTTCGACTGTCGCCACCTGCCGGCTGCTGGAAGCCGGCTGCGGGGCCTTGCGCTTGTGGTCGCTTGGCTGCTGTCGCCAACTGGCATCTCCGGCTGGAGTTCTAGGAGCCTGAGGGGCCACTTTGCCAGTCGCACTAACTTGAATCTCCGCCTTCATGGAGGAGTCGGCCGTGGCATACTTGTCTGCTATGATCAGCAGCTCATCGAGGGTTTCTGGCTCGTCGCAGAGGAGCTTGTGCTTGAGGAGGGTGCCTTCTCTGCACCCGGCGGTGAAGTACTCGATAGCCTACACCACGTGCACGCCCTCATAAGAGTTCCGGAGCTTGGCCCAACGTGTAAGGTAGTCGCGAGTCGACTCATTGGGGCCTTGCATGCACAATGAAAGCTGATGAGGTTTGGGAGGACGCTTGTACGTGCTTGTGAAGTTGCGGACGAATGCATCGGTGAAGTCGACCCAGCTGTTGATGCTGCGGGGCTTCAAGTTGTTCAGCTAGGTCCGGGACGTGCCTTGGAGCATGAGCGGAACGTATTTTACGGCAACGCGCTTGTTGCCGTTCACTATGGTGACGGCCATGGAGTAGTCAACCAGCCAGTCCTCCGGCTTCACAGAGATGGTGTACTTGGGCGTGTCTCTTGGGAGCGTGAACCCTTTGGGAAAGGGCTCGTCTCGAATGCGGGGCCCGAAACAACGCGGACCTAACTCGTCTTCTTCTTCCAGCGCCAGGGATCGGTGAAGTCGGTCGATCCGGTGGCGGGCGTTGTTTTCTCCGACTCCCTCTCGGCGGCCAAGGCGGTCGCCGAGAGTCGGATGGTCCACAGGCGGCGGGGAGACTCGCCTTTCCTTGCGAGGAGGAGGCGGACAGTCGTCCCGTCATTCCACTGCTCTTGGGCGACCGTCTTGGTCGCGCTCTATGGTAATGCGAGTCCAACTACGGCTGACAGCCGGATCCTTGTCTTTCCTTCCTCGGGCGCCGCCAGTCAGCGTCCGAGACGTCGCGCCTTGGTCTCGGCGTGGAGGTGGGTCGTCGTTTTGTCGCTGCGGCGCCTCTGTGGGGCAGCCGGCCTCGTTCTGCGCGGCAGCCGCGTCGAGGAGCCGCTGGACTCGCTCCATCATCAGGCAGCGCTCTTCGCCCTCGAAGTTGTCCAGCTCAGCCGCCGCTGCCTGGGCGGCTCGAATGTTCTCCGCAAGCATGGCGTATATAGGGCGATTTTCCCCGAATAGGTTGGCGATGGCCACGCCGCGCTGCTGGACCGTGCCTAAGCGGCTGGGCCTAGCTGGGGCTGGCGAGCCACCCACAGCGCGATCCATCTCACGCTGGTAGGCTTCTAACAAGCGTCTCATGCTAGCCAGCATCTTCACGCCTTCGATGAGCTGGAGGCGGCGCGCCTCCAGCGTCCTTGCGTCAGCGTCTTCCGGAATGGGTGCGGTCAGGTCTTGCAATGCCGCGCCAAGTGGGTCATGCGCTCCTCCGCCGGGAGGCTCGTCATGACCGATGACGAGCACCTCTGTGACAGTGCTTCCGTCGCTCTCCGCGCGAGGGAGCGGCTCATGATAGACCACCACATTGGTGGGGAATGCGTCGAGCGACGCAGTGTGGGAGTCGACCAGCATCGGGTCGGTGGAGCCTACAGACGCCAAGTCCACGGCAGGCTCACCGGCGACGTGGACTTGGTCAAGGAGGCCCGTGAGGAGGCTCTTGGGGCCGCCCGTTCCTGCGTCGGATGCAGGCTCGTCGGAGAGGCGAACCTCGCCGACACGATCGGCGAGGCAGCTGGCTGCGCAGGCGATCTCAGCGCCGTGTAGCGCGTCGGCGCAAACTCCGTCTGGCGTGCCGGGCTGGCTGCGCTCGCCAGGGAGGAAAAGGTTTCCCGTCCAGAGCAGGTCTCCGGACGACGGTGCACCAGTCCCCACGGTGGGCGCAAAATGTCGGGGGTTGGGTGCGACATATGCCAAAGGATGGCTTATCATGGTGGGGGCGAGTAGAACGTAGCCGGTGCCTGGAAACAGGATAAGGCGAAGGCATGCACGCCGGCGAATCTTACCCAGCTTCGGAGCTCTCTGTGGAGATAACACCCCTACTGCTGCTCTGCGGGGTCTCCGCATGATTACTATGGCAAAAGTGTGTGCACGGATGCTCCTTGAGCTGTTTCCTGGAGGTAGGAGAAGGCTTGGCTAGCTCTCTCCTTCCTCTATGATTTGGTCTAGTGCTAATGGATTCCAACCCTTTGCATGGGTGCCCAGGGGGGTTTATATAGGCCTACCCCCCAGGGGTACAATGGTAATCTGGCTGGATGTGGGCCCAGCCGTCAGTCTCTCTGGTCGTCGTCTTATTCGCCGACTCCTGGGGCCCGCCGACTAGCGGGCGCCACCGACTGGCTTGGTATGGAGCCGACAGGCTGCGTCCGCTGCGGGCGGGTCTTGCCGGCGGCGGATTACTATGGCCATGCTTCTAATGACGCGAGCTCGGTCATGGGGCCGTGGCAACAGCTCCGGCGTCTGGCGGGCGATCACTGTTGCCACTCCCTGTCGTTTCTGGTTAATGGCGCGTGGGGCCCGTGGGAGGGGCCGGCCGACTCCTGGGGGCTGATTCCCAACTGGGCCGACTGGTGGCGCTCTCGCCGTCTTCCGTTCGCCCGTCGACTGGTGGTACCCATCATCCCTGGGCCATACCGGCAGGCCGTCGTGGGCAGAGGACTCCGCCCACTGGGGATAACGTCAGGGCCGGCATGGCAACAGTGTTGTGCCGGGCGGAGATCTCCGCGAGTACGGCGTACTGTGGCCACGCCTGGCCTTGGAGAAGGGTGGGAGTGGACCTTATGTGGCCACTCCCCGTCCCATCCCTCATTATGAGGTCATGGGCGTTATTGGCGTCGCGGGCCGACTCCACATGGCCGGCTTCTCTGGAAGTCGCCATTCATGAGTCGGCTCATCCTAAAGTCGTCCCTGGGACTCGGCCGCGAGTGGGCAGTCGGCCGCCTCGCCGCCGACTCTCAGAAGGCGGCTCTTCGTCCTGGGGTCTCGAGGGGCGCAGCCTGCCCCGATGTCTTGAAAGGTTCTGGGCCTGGGTTAGCCTACCCGTGGCCCATTACTCCGACAGCGAGGAGGGGTCCGGCTGAGCTCGGGACGTGGCTGGAGGCCTGCCCCCGTGGTTCTTTGCAACGCCGCTTTTGTTTTGTTCCTCTTTTCTTTCTTGCATCAAAATGAAACCAGTATGGGCCCGGAGGGGCGTGTATCGAACTATGATTCCTCAGTCATTATGCTATGCTTGTTATTTCTATGTTGTGTCGTTATTTCAGGCAGAGATATCTTAGCTTGGCGCGTTTAGGGCAGCCTCTTCTTCACGAGGCACTTGTCTCCTCGTGCCCGTCCTGGCTTAATGGTTGCTTAGGAACTGCAAAAAACTTGTCAGGAAGCTCACTAGGAGACTTATCATTCACCCAAGCCTTGACCCAGCGCTTCATATCGCGGTACCCGAGGGGCACGGATTAGGAGAGATGTGCCGGTGGCGGGCTCAAACAAGGGTACCTCGCGAGAAGGCAGACCGAAGGCAGAAGAAACCCTCACGAAGGCACCGTCCTAGCCCCTTCGCGAGGTATGCAAGAGAGAGAGAGAGAGAACAAGTGAACTAGATTCAGAAAAGGCGGCAAAAGGGCAACGAAACCAAATTAGCAAGGGTCACTAGAAGCAAACTCCGATTAAGAGAAGGCGAGCCAACTACGGAAAGCAAATGAAAAGCCGCGTCCGGCACCTAGTCTAGTCTTCGACATCTTCTCACCAGCGCGGAGCTAAGTGCTGCCACTATGCGTGGGAGGGAGCCCCCGAGGCCCGAGGGCGACTCTCCGGAGGCTCCAGGGCATGTACAGCCCCACTCATTATTATGTGAGAGTGTCACGGGCAGCGATTCTTCACAAGCACTGGGCCTTTCTTCACATGCACCGGGCCTTATTCACAGGCACTGGGCCTTTCTTCACAGGCACCGGGCCTTCTTCACAGGCACTAGGCCTTTCTTCACAGGCACCGGGCCTTGCTTCACAGGCACGGAGCCTTGCTTCATGGGTAGAACTTCCGGAGGTGCTGGATGTTCCAGGCGTTCTGGACGGGCACCCCGTCCTGCGTCTCCAGGCGCGCGGCGCCAGGCCTGGAGATATGGACGACCCTGAATGGGCCCTCCCACATGGGTGAGAGCTTGTGCAACCCCTCCCTGGAGAGGACCCGCCTTAGGACAAGGTCGCCTACCTCAAGTGTCCTAGAGCGGATGTTGCGGCAGTGGTACCGCCGCAGCGCCTGCTGGTACCTTGCTGCCCTAAGTGCAGCTTCACGGCGTCATTCCTCCCCTAGTACGAGGTCCATCCCCCGCGTGGCGTCCTGCTGCGTTTCATCAAACGCGAGGACCCGTGCGGAGCGATGCTTGACCTCGTGAGGGAGGACCACTTCGGCTCCGTTGACAAGGAAGAATGGGGTCTCGCCGGCCGGCTTCGTGGCGGTGGTGCGGATGGACCACAACATAGACTGGAGCTCATCGTGCCAGCCCCTGCTGCACACCTCGAGCTTCTTCTTGAAGGTCCTGGTCTTGAGGCCTCTGATACGTCTCCAACGTATCTATAATTTTTGATTGCTCCATGCTGTATTATCTACTGTTTTGGACATTATTGGGCTTTATTATCCACTTTTATATTATTTTTGGGACTAACCTATTAACCAAAGGTCCAGCCCAGAATTGCTGTTTTTTCCTCTTTTAGCGTTTCGCAGAAAAGGAATATCAAACGGAGTACAAACAGAATGAAACCTTCGGGAACGTGATTTTCTCATCGAATACAACTCAGGAGACTTGGACCCTACGTCAAGACACATAACAGGAGGCGACGAGGTAGGGGGCGCGCCTACCCCCCCCCTAGGCGCGCCCTCCACCCTCGTGGGCCCCCTGTTGCTCCACCGATGTACTTCTTCCTCCTATATACGTCCACGTACCCCCAAACGATCAGATACGGCGCCAAAACCCTAATTCCACCGTCGCAACTTTCTGTATCCACGAGATCCCATCTTGGGGCCTGTTCCGGAGCTTCGCCGGAGGGGGCATCGATCACGGAGGGCTTCTTCATCAACACCATAGCCCCTGCGATGAAGTGTGAGTAGTTTACCTTAGAACTACGGGTCCATAGTTAGTAGCTAGATGGCTTATTCTCTCTTTTTGGATCTCAATACAATATTCTCCCCCTCTCTTGTGGAGATCTATTCGATGTAATCTTCTTTTTGCGGTGTGTTTGTTGAGATCGATGAATTGTGGGTTTATGATCAAGTCTATCTATGAATAATATTTGAATCTTCTCTGAATTCTTTTATGTATGATTCGTTATCTTTGCAAGTCTCTTCGAATTATCAGTTTGGTTTGGCCTACTAGATTGATCTTTCTTGCAATGGGAGAAGTGCTTAGCTTTGGCTTCAATCTTGCGGTGTCCTTTCCCGGTGACAGTAAGGGAAGCAAGGCACATATTGTATTGTTGCCATCGAGGATAACAAGATGGCATTTTCTTCATATTGCATGAGTCTACCGCTCTACCTCATGTCATCTTGCTTAAGGCGTTACTCTGTTTTTAACTTAATACTCTAGATGCATGCTGGATAGCGGTCGATGAGTGGAGTAATAGTAGTCGATGCAGGCAGGACTCGGTCTACATGTCTCGGACGTGATGCCTATATACATGATCATACCTAGATATTCTCATAACTATGCTCAATTCTGTCATTTGCTCAACAGTAATTTGTTCACCCAGCGTAGAATACTTACGCTCTCGAGAGAAGCCATTAGTGAAACCTATGGCCCCCGGGTCTATCTTTATCATATCAATCTCCTACTACTTAGTTATTTACTTTGCCTTTATTTTACTTTGCATCTTTATCATAAAAATACCAATAATATTATCTTTATCATATCTATCAGATCTCACTCTCGTAAGTGGCCCTATAGGGATTGACAACCCCTATTTGCGTTGGTTGCGAGGATTTATTTGTTTTGTGCAGGTGCGAGGGACTCGCGCGTAGCATCCTTTTGGATTGATACCTTGATTCTCAAAAACTGAGGGAAATACTTATGCTACTTTGCTGCATCATCCCTTCCTCTTCGGGGAAAACCAACACAGTGCTAAAAGAGGTAGCACGAAGGATTTCTGGCGCCGTTGCCGAGGAGGTCTATGCAAAAGTCAACATACCAAGTACCCATCACACACCCTTATCTCCCGCATTACATTATTTGCTATTTGCCTCTCATTTTCCTCTCCCCTGCTTCACCCTTGCCGTTTTATTTGCCCTCTCTCTCTATCCTCCCTCTCTTTCTCTATTTGCCTCTTTTTGTCCGCTTGCTTTTTGTTTGCTTGTGTGTTAGTTTGCTTGCTTGTCACGATGGCTCAAGATAATACTAAATTGTGTGACTTCACCAATACCAACAACAATGATTTTATTAGCACTCCGATTGCTCCTCTTACCGATGCTGAATCTTGTGAAATTAATGCTGCTTTGCTGAATCTTGTTATGAAAGATCCGTTCTCCGGCCTTCCTAGTGAAGATGCCGCTACCCATCTAAATAGCTTCATTGATTTGTGTGACATGCAAAAGAAGAAAGATGTGGATAACGATATTGTTAAATTGAAGCTATTTCCTTTTTCGATTAGAGATCGTGCTAAAGCTTGGTTTTCGTCTTTGCCTAAAAATAGTATTGATTCATGGAACAAGTGCAAAGATGCTTTTATATCTAAGTATTTTCCTCCTGCTAAGATCATCTCTCTTAGAAACGATATTATGAATTTTAAGCAACTTGATCATGAACATGTTGCAGAAGCTTGGGAGGGAATGAAATTAATGATACGCATATGCCATACTCATGGTTTAAATTTATGGATGATTATACAAAAAAATTTATGCCAGATTGAATTTTGCTTCTAGAAATCTTTTAGATTCGGCCGCGGGAGGCACTTTTATGGAAATCACTTTAGGAGAAGCTACTAAACTCCTAGATAATATTATGGTTAATTACTCTCAATGGCATACTGAAAGGTCTACTAATAAAAAGGTGCATGCGATCGAAGAAATTAATGTTTTGAGTGGAAAGATGGATGAACTTATGAAACTATTTGCTAATAAGAGTGTTTCTTCTGATCCTAATGATATGCCCTTGTCTACTTTGATTGAGAATAATAATGAATCTATGGATGTGAATTTTGTTGGTAGGAACAATTTTGGTAACAACGCGTACAGAGGAAATTTCAATCCTAGGCCTTATCCTAGTAATGCCTCTAATAATTACGGTAATTCCTACAACAATTCTTATAGAAATTATAATAAGATGCCCTCTGATTTTGATTCTAATATTAAAGAATTTATTACTTTGCAAAAGAATTTTAATGCTATGATTGAAGAAAAATTGCTTAAGATTGATGATTTGGCTAGGAACGTTGATAGAATTGCTCTTGATGTTGATTCTTTGAAACTTAGATCTATTCCACCTAAGCATGATATCAATGAGTCTCTCAAAGCCATGAGAATTTCCATTGATGAGTGCAAAGAAAGAACCGCTAGGATGCGTGCTAAGAAAGATCCCTTTATAAAAGTGTGTTCTTCTAGTTCCTATGAAAATAATGATGAAGATCTAAAAGTTATTGATGTGTACCCTATTAAATCTTTGTTTTTCAATATGAATCTTGATAATGATGGGACTGAATATGATCCACCTTTACCTAGAAGGCGTTCCACGAATTCTGAATATTTTGATCTTCATGCTAAATTTGATAAAAGTGGGATTGAAGAAATTAAAACCCTAGATGTTGCTAAACCCACTATTATGGATTTCAAGGAATTTAACTTTGAAAATTGCTCTTTGATTGATTGTATTTCCTTGTTGCAATCCGTGCTAAATTCTCCTCATGCTTATAGTCAAAATAAAGCGTTTACTAAACATATCGTTGATGCCTTGATGCAATCTTATGAAGAAAACTTGAATTGGAAGTTTCTATCCCTAGAAAACTTTATGATGAGTGTGAACCAACTATTAAAATTAAAATTAAATATCATGAATTCTATGCTTTATGTGATTTGGGTGCTAGTGTTTCCATGATTCCAAAGACTTTGTGTGATTTGTTAGGTTTCCGCGATTTTGATGATTGCTCTCTAAACTTGCACCTTGCGGATTCCACTATTAAGAAACCTATGGGAAGAATTAATGATGTTCTTATTGTTGCAAATAGGAATTATGTGCCCGTAGATTTTATTATTCTTGACATAGATTGCAATCCTTCATGTCCTATTATTCTTGGTAGACCTTTCCTTAGAACGATTGGTGCAATTATTGATATGAAGGAAGGAAATATTAGATTCCAATTTCCATTAAGGAAAGGCATGGAACACTTTTCTAGAAAGAAAATTAAACTACCTTATGAATCTATTATGAGAGACACTTATGGATTGCCTACCAAAGATGGCAATACCTAGATCTATTCTTGCTTGTTATGCCTAGCTAGGGGCGTTAAATGATAGCGCTTGTTGGGAGGCAACCCAATTTTATTTTTATTCCTTGCTTTTTGCTCCTGTTTAGTAATAAATAAATTATATAGCCTCTGTGTTGGTTGTGTTTTTTTGTGTTTAATTAGTGTTTGTGCCAAGTAGAACCGTTGGGAAGACTAGGGGAAAGTCTTGTTGAACTTTCTGTAAAAAACAGAAACTTTAGCGCTCACGAGAAATGCTGTCATTTTTATTTGGAAAGTGATATTTAGTTAATTATTTTTGAAGATGATTAATAGATAAAGTCCTCACGTCCAGCAATTTATTTTAGAATTTTGGGGGTTCCAGATCTTGCGCTAGCTACAGATTACTACAGACTGTTCTGTTTTTGACAGATTCTGTTTTTCGTGTGTTGTTTGCTTATTTTGATGAATCTATGGCTAGTAAAATAGTTTATGAACCATAGAGAAGTCGTAATACAGTAGTTATAACACCCATATAAATAAAGAATGAGTTCATTACAGTACCTTGAAGTGGTCTTTTGTTTTCTTTCGCTAACGGAGCTCACGAGATTTTCTACTTTAAGTTTTGTGTTGTGAAGTTTTCAAGTTTTGGGTAAAGATTTGATGGATTATGGAATAAGGAGTGGCAAGAGCCTAAGCTTGGGGATGCCCATGGCACCCCCAAGATAATCCAAGGACACCTAAAAGCCAAAGCTTGGGGATGCCCCGGAAGGCATCCCCTCTTTCGTCTACTTCTATCGGTAACTTTACATGGAGCTATATTTTTATTTACCACATGATATGTGTTTTGCTTGGAGCATCTTGTTTGAATTGAGTCTTTGGTTGTTAGTTTACCACAATCATCCTTTCTGTACACACCTTTTGAGAGAGCCATACATGATTTGGAATTTTTTAGAATACTCTATGTGCTTCGCTTATATCTTTTGAGTTATATAATTTTGCTCTAGTACTTTGATTATATCTTTTAGAGCACGGTGGTGGATTTGTTTTCACTACTAGGAAAATGCTTATAGATAGAAGTTAACTAGTAGCACATGTTTATGACCCTACGCTACTAGTATTTAGTAGTAGCGCTGGGCAGGAAACACGCTACTACTAATATATAACAGCAGCGTTTGTTTGCTTGGGCCGCGCTACTGTTAGATGGGCCACAGGGCAAAAATAGTAGCCCACTTAGCTATAGCCTTTGTTTAGAACGGGCGCTACAGCTGGTGGGCTTAGCAGTAGCGCCAGCCTCTAAACAGCGCTACTACTAGAGCAAAAGAAAATCGGCCCGAGCGCCCCCTCACAATCGATCCCCTCCGCCCGACGACGCCGCCGCGGTTAGGGTTCGTCCCCGGCCGCCTCACCCCCGTCGACGGTGTCGTGCACCGCCACCACGTGCGGTCGCCTCTCGCCTACTCCGACGCTCTAGCCCCGTAAGTCCCCCTCGATCTCCTCCTCCCTGCGCGTGCCACACTAGCTAGGCCCCAGTCGATTTCCCGCGATGGCTCGCCATGTTTTTGGATTTAGGGATTGCACGGTGGCTCCACGCTTCGATGCTACATGCTCCTCGCGTGATTGGGGAGAGAGTAGAGAGAGGGGTTAGGTGAGAGAATTAGAGGCTTTTTGTTGCTCACCGAAACTTAATAGAGAGTAGAGAGAAGTAGCTAGAGAAGTAGAGGCTTTTAGCACATATAATTGAAACTTGGGTTTCAATTCTTGGCTGTTGCCCCTAGAGGAGTGGTGGCGGCAGCGGTGCCTAGTGTTCTAGGGTTCAGAGAGGGGGCGTCCATGTCGTGACTATTGTTTCCGACATTTAGGATCATTGATGTAGTACTTGTAACTACTTGTCATTCCTTCGCTGGAACAACCATAGTGCTCGACCGTAGAATCGTGAGCATTTTTTTAGCTCTGATATGACAGCAACGGTTGAGGGTTTCAATTCTTGGCTAATGCCACTAGCTTGTTTGTTGATGCACATAAAGATATGTCCAAGAAGCCCCCACTGTTATGTGGTTTCATGGAAAAATCAATGCTTGATTCGATACTCTCTTTCAGGTTGAAGAGAGTATCTGTATGTGGTGATGCTCAAATTGCTAAGTTCTTATGATGCTGTTAGTGAGCCCATTTTTGGTAAATTTCAGAAAAATAAAAGACAGATAGATAGAGAGTTGTATCTGATCGAAAAGGGGGGTGTTTGCCTTTTATAGTTTTAATTATTGTGCATCTGATGCCAAAGGTGGAATGGATGTTTACTTATTGTGTTCTGGAAGATTCTAAGCTGGTTCAACTTTTGGATGTGGGAATAGATAAAGTGTTCCCCTGGACTGAACTTTATGTTTACTTTTTAGTTGTTATTTTGCTTGCCATGTGAACTCTAGCAATGAAAACTTTATGTTTACTTTTTTGATCGTTAATACTTTAATCATATTGCTTTAGGGAAATGGCGCTACCACCACCACCACCATGTCGGCGGTGCAAGTCAAGGTGCGCCAGCAGCCTTGCAACTGGCACGCTATTTGGCATCTACTTCGAGTCTAGTTTTCTTCATGCGGCGGTAATAAATTATATGAAACTAGTAACTACTATTTTTTTTAGTGTTATTGGCATTAATGCATCGTGTATATATCATTTTTCTTTTTGTACACAGATCATCCCATGCAATGTGAGGTCAGAATTCAACAATCTGACTGGACACTCTGTGACCTTTGAGGCTCCTGGGTGCCCCTACACTATGGAGATTGAGAAAGGACGAAAGATGATGCGGGTGGGAGGAGATGGATGGGTCCGTTTCATCGACCACATGCGTATCACCGGTGGTGAGTTGATCAGCTTCTCCTTCAGAGCTGAAAGACCCAAGCTGGCCGTGATTTATGTCAACAAAGCAGAAGATTATGAGGATGATGAGGATGATGAAGAGCCACTCGGTGATGCCATCATAGCTCAAAGAATGAAGTTGAGCGAGGAGGACGTGTGCAACCAATGGGACATCATTCCGCCACGTGCTGACTTTGTCGGGGTGCCATTCGTGACCCGCCTGACAAGTACCATGGTTGATCGGCATATCATGGTATGTTGCATTTACTGTAGTAATTTGTTGATATGCTTTATTGTTATACTTAGTGTAGAGTCCGATGATATATATGCTTAGTGAATCTTATATACTCAGTAAATCCGATGATCTATATGCTTAGTGAATCCGATGATATATATGCTTAGTGAATCTTATATGCTTAGTGAATCCAATGATATATATGCTTTATTGTTATACTTAGTGTAGAATCCAATGATATATATGCTTAGTGAATCCAATGATATATATGCTTTATTGTTATACTTAGTGTAGAAATGTAGTACTGTCTTTTGATAGTGTAGAATGTGTGAGGCTACTTATTAATTGATATGTTTTTCTTATTCAGAAATTGCCAAAGAGCCTATCTGAGAGTTTTGGTATCAAGCCTGATGAAGAAGGCTCTGCTGGAATACGCCTTACCACGAGGGGCTCCATCACCACTTGTGCGTACGGCGTGGACACGAACGGTCGCACACACTTCAGCTCGGTTGGGTGGAAGAGCTTCCTCGTCGGCAAGAATCTTCATGTTGGAAAAGCAATCCTAATTACTATCAGGAACACCCACCGCCTAGGCTTGAGGATGATGGTCGTCATCGATATCATCTAGAACTACATATGCTTGTGAGATCTATCCATGCATGCGTGTGGATGCTGAACCATATATTTGCTAGTATGACTACCTAGTAGACTTATCAACTATGATCTATCCATGCATTGTTGACTACTATATATGAGTTTGTGAGATTGTGTGGTTATATTAAATGTGGTATTTGTCGTTAATGCTTGTGAGATGGTTCTGTGAACTTAGTTTATTTGCACTGGACCTGTCTTGATTTAAATTAATATTACCTCTGACTCTTTTTTTATTTTTTATTTCTATTTACCTAGTTGTAGCGCGGGGAGAAAATAGGGCGCTACTACTATGTGATCATAGTAGTAGCGTTGGTAGAGAAAGAGGCGCTACTACTAAGTATTTTAGCTACAACGCTTGTTTAGAAACGCGCTACTGCTAAATAATAGCTGTAGCACCCTAGCAGTAGCACTGGTGCCCGCGCTACTGGTAGCTCAAAAACCAGCGCTACTGGTAAGCATTTTCCTAGTAGTGTTTATAGAAACTATTGACCTCTCATGCTTCACTTAGATTATTTTGAGAGTCTTAATAGCATGGTAATTTGCTTAAAATCCTAATATGCTTGGTATGCAAGATTAATAATAAAACTCTCTTATGAGTGTGTTGAATACTATGATAAGTTTGATACTTGATAATTGTTTTGAGATATGAAGATGGTGGTATTAAAGTCATGCTAGTTGAGTAGTTGTGAATTTGAGAAATACTTGTGTTGAAGCTTGTGATTCCCGTAGCATGCACGTATGGTGAACCGTTATGTGATGAAGTCGAAGCATGATTTATTTATTGATTGTCTTCCTTATGAGTGGCGGTCGGGGACGATAGATGGTATTTTCCTACCAATCTATCCCCCTAGGAGCATGCGCGTAATACTTTGCTTTGATAACTTGTAGATTTTTTCAATAAGTATATGAGTTCTTTATGACTAATGTTGAGTCCATGGATTATACGCACTCTCACCCTTCCACCTTTGCTAGCCTACCTAATACCGCGCACCTTTCGCCGGTATCATACACCCACCATATACCTTCCTCAAAACAGCCACCATACCTACCTATTATGGCATTTCCATAGCCATTCCGAGATATATTGCCATGCAACTTTCCACCATTCCGTTTATTATGGCACACTCCATCATTGTCATATTGCGTAGCACGATCGTGTAGTTGACATCGTATTTGTGGCAAAGCCACCGTTCATAATTCTTTCATACATGTCACTCATGCATCATTGCATATCCCGGTACACCCCTAGAGGCATTCACATAGAGTCATATTTTGTTCTAAGTATCGAGTTGTAATTGTTGAGTTGTAAGAAAAATAAAAGTGTGATGATCATCATTATTAGAGCATTGTCCCAGTGAGGAAAGGATGATGGAGACTACGATTCCCCACAAGTCGGGATGAGACTCCGGACGAAAAATAAAAAAAGAGAAAGAAAATGAGCCATAAAAAAATAAGAGAAAAGGCCCAAATAAAAAAAAGAAAAAAATGAGAGAAAAAGAGAGAAGGGACAATGCTACTATCCTTTTACCACACTTGTGCTTCAAAGTAGCACCATGATCTTCATAGTAGAGAGTCTCTCATGTTATCACTTTCATACACTAGTGGGAATTTTTCATTATAGAACTTAGCTTGTATATTCCAATGATGGGCTTCCTCAAATTGCACTAGGTCTTCATGAGCAAGCATGTTGGATGCACACCCACTTAGTTTCTTTTTGAGCTTTCATATACTTATAGCTCTAGTGCATCCGTTGCATGGAAATCCCTACTCACTCACATTGATATCTATTGATGGGAATATCCATAGCCCGTTGATACGCCTAGTTGATGTGAGACTATCTTCTCGCTTTTTGTCTTCTCCACAACCACCACTCTATTCCACCTATAGTGCTATATCCATGGCTCACGCTCATGTATTGCGTGAAGATTGAAAAAGTTTTGAGAATGTCGAAAGTATGAAACAATTGCTTGGCTTGTCATCGGGGTTGTGCATGACTTAAATATTTTTTAGGGTGAAGATGGAGCATAGCCAGACTGTATGACTTTGTAGGGATAACTTTCTTTAGCCATGTTATTTTGAAAAGACATAATTGCTTAGTTAGTATGCTTGAAGTATTGTTATTTTTATGTCAATATGAACTTTTGTCTTGAATCTTTCGGATCTGAATATTCATACCACAATTAAGAAGAATTACATTAAAATTATGCCAAGTAGCACTCCGCATCAAAAAGTATGTTTTTATCATTTACCTACTCGAGGACGAGCTGGAATTAAGCTTGGGGTGCTTGATATGTCTCCAATGTATCTATAATTTTTGATTGCTCCATGTTATATTATCTACTGTTTTGGACATTATTGGGCTTTCTTATCCACTTTTATATTATTTTTGGGACTAACCTATTAACCGGAGGCCCAGCCCAGAATTCCTGTATTTTGCCTGTTTTAGGGTTTCGAAGAAAAGGAATATCAAATGGAATCCATACGGAATGAAACCTTCGGGAATGTAATTTTCTCATCGAATACAACTCAGGAGACTTGGACTCTAAGTCAAGACACGTAACAGGAGGCCACAAGGTAGGGGGCGCCTACCCCCAGGCGCGCCCTCCACCCTCGTGGGCCCCCTGTTGCTCCACCGACGTACTTCTTCCTCCTATACATATCCACGTACCCCCAAACGATCAGATACAAAGCCAAAACCATAATTCCACTGTCGTAACTTCCAGTAACCACGAGATCCCATCTTAGGGCCTGTTCCGGAGCTCCGCCGGAGGGGGCATCAATCACGGAGGGCTTCTTCATCAACACCATAGCCCCTCCGATGAAGTGTGAGTAGTTTAGCTCAGACCTACGGGTCCATAGTTATTAGCTAGATGGCTTCTTTTCTCTTTTTGGATCTCAATACAATGTTCTCCCCCTCTCTTCTGGAGATCTATTCGATGTAATCTTATTTTTGTAGTGTGTTTGTTGAGATCGATGAATTGTGGGTTTATGATTAAGTCTATCTATGAATAATATTTGAATCTTCTCTGAATTCTTTTATGTATGATTGGTTATCTTTGCAAGTCTCTTCGAATTATCAGTTTGGTTTGGCTACTAGATTGATCTTTCTTGCAATGGGAGAAGTGCCTAGCTTTGGGTTCAATCTTGCGGTGTCCTTTCCCGGTGACAGTAAGGGCAGCAAGGCACATGTTGTATTGTTGCCATCAAGGATAACAAGATGGGGTTTTCTTCATATTGCATGAGTCTATCCCTCTACATCATGTCATCTTGCTTAAGGCGTTACTCTGTTTTTAACTTAATACTCTAGATGCATGCTGGATAGCGGTCGATGAGTGGAGTAATAGTAGTAGATGCAGGCAGGAGTCGGTCTACTTATCTCGGACGTGATGCCTATATACATGATCATACCTAGATATTCTCATAACTTTGCTCAATTCTGTCATTTGCTCAACAGTAATTTGTTCACCCACCGTAGAATACTTATGCTCTCGAGAGAAGCCACTAGTGAAACCTATGGCCCCCGGGTCTATCTTTATCATATCAATCTCCTACTACTTAGTTATTTACTTTGCCTTTATTTTACTTTGCATCTTTATCATAAAAATACCAAAAATATTATCTTTATCATATCTATCAGATCTCACTCTCGTAAGTGGCCCTATAGGGATTGACAACCCCTATTTGCGTTGGTTGCGAGGATTTATTTGTTTTGTGCAGGTGCGAGGGACTCGCGCGTAGCCTCCTACTAGATTGATACCTTGGTTCTCAAAAACTGAGGGAAATACTTACGCTACTTTGTTGCATCATCCCTTCCTCTTCGGGGAAAACCAACGCAGTGCTAAAAGAGGTAGCAGCCTCTCAGGACCTCCGCGTTGGCGCGTTCAGCTTGGCCATTGCTCCTGGGGTGCGCCATTGAAGCGTAGCAGATATACGTTCCAAGGTTAGCATAGTATGATTTGAAGAGGTTACTGGTGAACTGCGAGCCGTTGTCGGTGATGATGCGGTTGGGGACCCCGAAACGGCTCACGAGGCCCTTGATAAACTTAACCGTGGAACTGGCTGGGATGGTGCGGACGGCTTCCACTTCTGACCACTTGGTGAACTTGTTAATGGCGACGTAGAGGTAGTGGTAGCCCCCTGGCGCTCGAGGGAATGGGCCCAAGATATCCAGCCCCCAGACCACGAACGGCCACGTGAGCGGTATAGTCTGGAGGCCCTGAGCGGGCTGATGGATCTGCTTGGCGTGGAACTGGCAAGCTTCGCAGGACTTCAACAGCTCAGCTGCGTCGTTGAGCGCCGTGGGCCAGTAGAATCCACTACGGAACACCTTGCCGACGACAGTCCGTGATGACGAGTGGTGTCCGCAGTCCCCGCCGTGTATGTCAATCAGCAACTCCTTCCCCTGGTCCCTGGAAATGAAACGAAACATCATTTGGTCGCTTCTTGTACAACTCACCGTCCTAGATGCAGTACGCCATGGGTTGCCGAGCTACGCAGTCTGCGTCCTCCTCCCTCTTTGGTAGCGTCCCTTGCATTAGATATTCCTTGAATTCCTTGGTCCAACATCCCTCTTGAGGCTCGAGAGCCAAGAGCAAGCCAGCCCCTGAGGTTGGGCCACAAGCTAGGGCTCCCGTGGCTGGCAGTTGTGGGAGCTCCTCCCGAGGCCGTGTCGTGCTTGGAAGTGGTGGCATCACTGACGGCTTGAAGAGCCGCTCCTTGAAGACACCAGGCTCTTGGGGCTACCGCTTGGATGCCCTCCTGGCGATGTCGTCGGCTTCCTTGTTGGTGCCACGGGGCACATGTTGCACCTCCATGCCTAGGAACTGCTTTTCCATCTTACGTACTTCCGCGAGGTATGCCTCCATGTGCTCGTCCTTTGGCTCGTACACTTTGTTGGAGAAGTTGACGAGGAGCAGTGAGTCGCCCCTAATAGTGAGGCACTTCACCCCTAGAGCTGTCGCGGCCTTCAGGACAGCTATGAGGCCTTCATATTCCGCGATGTTGCTGGAGACCTTCTCGCCCTGCTGAAAGCAGAGCTGCACGGTGTAATAAAGCTTGTCCTGCATGGGTGAGCACTGCTCCAGCCCCCGCGCCCTGCTGCGCGAAGGCACCATCAAAATACATGACCCATCCGTATGGCGCCTCACTTCCTGGCGAGGTGGACCTGTCCTCGCGTCCTTCTAGTGCCGGGGCATCCGTCCATTCCACCACGAAGTCAGCGAGTGCGACTCCCTTGATGACCCTGGTGGTACTGAACTCCAACTGGAATGCATGTAGCTCGATGTTCCACTCGGCGACCCTTCCAACAAAGTTGGGGCTCCTGAGCACCCTCTCCAACGGGTAGGCCGAGACGACCTTCATGGGGTGGCCCTGGAAGTAGTGCCGTAACTTACGCGAGGCCACCAGGAGCGCGAGCAGGAGCTTCTGAGGCATGGCATAACGTGCCCTTGTGTCCCGTAGCATCGTGCTGACGAAGTACACTGGGTGCTCGACGAGGACCGGCGTGTTGGTGAGGCTCGCATCATGCGCAAGCTGGGGTGCCTCCTGAGGTGGTGGGACCTCTGGCGCCTGGTTTCTTGCGGGGATCTCTACGGTGTCATCCTGCCGAGCTTGGTCTTCTGTTGCTGCCGCTATGGCTCTTGTTGTGCCTTCCTGATCTTGCGTCATCTTAGATGGCGACGTAGCCTGGCACGGCGCACTCTTGGCCTGGTGCTCCTCTCAAACCGCCACTAGCACAGCGCTGGTGGAGTATGGCGTGGCGGCAAGATAGAGTACCAAGGGCTCAAGAGGCCGTGGCGCCACCAATATCGGTGGGCTGGTCAGGTATCTCTTGAGGTCTTGGAAGGCTCGGTCGTCCTCCGGAGTCCACTTGAACGGGCCCATCTTCTTCATCAGCTTGAAAAAGGGTAAGGCGCGCTCTCCCAGCTTGGAGATGAAGCGCCCCAATGTAGTCACCCGACCAGCCAGCTTCTGCATTTCCTTGAGGGTCTGTGGCGGACTCATGCCTTCAATGGCCTTGATCTTCTCCGGGTTCGCCTCAATCCCTCTGTGTGACACGAGGAATCCCAGCAGCTTGCCGGAAGGAACACCGAACACACACTTTTTTGGGTTAAGCCGCAGGTTTGATACGTCTCCAACGTATCTATAATTTTTGATTGCTCCATGCTATATTATCTACAGTTTTGGACTATATTGGGCTTTATTTTCCACTTTTATATTATTTTTGGGACTAACCTATTAAACCAAGGCCCAGCCCAGAATTGTTGTTTTTTGCCTATTTTAGTGTTTCGAAGAAACGGAATATCAAACGGAGTCCAACCAGAATAAAATCTTCGGAACGTGATTTTCTCACCGAACATGATCCAGGAGACTTGGACCCTGCTCCAAGGAACAAAAGAGGCGGTGACGAGGGTGCCCCCCTAGGGCGCGCCCCCTGCCTCGTGGGCCCCTCGTTGCTCCTCCGGCGTACTTCTTCCTCCTATATATACACACGTACCCCCAAACGATCAGAACAGGAGCCAAAAACCTAATTCCACCATCGCAACTTTCTGTATCCACGAGATCCCATCTTGGGGCCTGTTTCGGAGCTCCGCCGGAAGAGGGTCGTCATCACGGAGGGCTTCTACATCATCCTAGCCCCTCCGATGAAGTGTGAGTAGTTTACCTCAGACCTTCGGGTCCATAGTTAGTAGCTAGATGGCTTCTTCTCTCTCTTTGAATCTCAATACAAAGTTCTCCCCCTCTCTTGTGGAGATCTATTCAATGTAATCTTATTTTTGCGGTGTGTTTGTTGAGACCGATGAATTGTGGGTTTATGATCAAGTCTATCTATGAATAATATTTGAATCTTCTCTGAATTCTTTTATGTATGATTGGTTATCTTTGCAAGTCTCTTCGAATTATCAGTTTGGTTTGGCTAACTAGATTGGTAGTTCTTGCCATGGGAGAAGTGATTAGCTTTGGGTTCGATCTTGCGGTGTCCTTGCCCCGTGACAGAAGGGGCAGCAAGGCACGTATTGCATCGTTGCCATCGAGGATAACAAGATGGGGTTTATTTCATATTGCATGAATTTATCTCTCTACATCATGTCATCTTGCTTAAGGCGTTACTCTATTTTTCACTTAATACTCTAGATGCATGCTGGATAGCGGTCGATGAGTGGAGTAATAGTAGTAGATGCAGAATCGTTTCGATCTACTTGTCACGGACGTGATGCCTATATACATGATCATGCCTAGATATTCTCATAACTATGCTCAATTATGTCAATTGCTCAACAGTAATTTCTTCACCCACCGTAGAATACTTATTCTCTTGAGAGAAGCCACTAGTGAAACCTATGGCCCCCGGGTCTATTCTCATCATATCAATCTCCGTTACTTTAATCTTGCTTTGCTTTTTATTTTGCTTTTACTTTTTACTTTGCATCTTTATAACAAAAATACCAAAAATATTATATCTATCAGATCTCACTCTCGTAAGTGACCGTGAAGGGATTGACAACCCCTAATCGCGTTGCTTGCGAGTAGCTATCGCTTTGTGCAGGTACGATGGACTTGAGCGTGGCCTCCTACTGGATTGATACCTTGGTTCTCAAAAACTGAGGGAAATACTTACGCTACTCTGCTGCATCATCCCTTCCTCTTCAGGGAAAACCAACGCAAGCTCAAGACATAGCAAGAAGGATTTCTGGCGCCGTTGCCGGGGAGTCTACGCAAAAATTCAATATACCAAGTACCCATCACAATCCCTATCTCTCGCATTACATTAGTTGCCATTTGCCTCTCGTTTTCCTCTCCCCCACTTCACCCTTGCCGTTTTATTCGCCCTCTCTCTCTCTATCCTCCCTCTCTATTTGCCTCCTTTTGCCCGTTTCTTGTTTGCTCGTATGGTTGGAATAGTTGTTTATTTATTACTAAACAGAGAACCTAAGATTTATGGATCCTCATCCGCTTGCTAATCTTTTTAAGAGATCCAATTATGATGAACCAATTGCTAGTGAGTTTTGTGCACTAGATTATCTTTATGAAGTTTTGCTTGAAATTCGTGAATCTAAAAATTGCGATGAAGTAATTCACGATAGATCTTTGAATAAAAAGCATGATTGCAATGATGCTATTATAAAATCTATTAATGTCAATTGTGCTAATAATATGCAAAACCCTAAGCTTGGGGATGCTAGTTTTGCTATGTCCTCTACTTCTTGCAATGATCATGATTGGGGTAATTCTTCTTTTGATCTTGAAAATTTATTTAAACCCCATGATGAATATGAGATTGATTATAATGTTTGCAATAATATTAAAAGTGGGTTTGGAAAGGTCATGACTTTAGTTAATATTGATCCCACTATTTCGGAAGAGTGTCAACTTTGCATGCATGTGGATCATGTTGAGAATATTTTATGTGATAGCTATATTGTTGAATTCTCTTATGTCCTACATGTAATTATTATGAGATAGGAAAATATGGTGGTAGAAATTTTCATGTTACTAAATTACCTCCCGTTATGTTGAGATTGCTATTGTTTCTTTCCGCTTCCTTGCATATGCTAGTTTTTGCTTGCCTTGATAATTTGTTTTCCTATAAGATGCCTATGCATCGGAAGTATGTTAGACTTAGATGTGTTTGTCACATGCTTTATGATGCTCCTTTTGTGCTTCAATTCTTGTCTTTCATGTGAGCATCATTAAAATTATCAATGCCTAGCTATAAGGCTTTAAAGAAGAGTGCTTGTTGGGAGACAACCCAATATTATTCCTTGCTGTTATTTAATAAATAATTTATTTAGCCTCTGTTTTGGTTGTGTTTTTTGTGCTTAATTAGTGTTTGTGTCAAGTAGAACCGTTGGGAAGACTTGGGGGAAGTCTTGTTGAACTTGCTGTAAAAAACAGAAACTTTAGCGCTCACGAGAACTGCTTTAATTTTTATTTGGAGAGTGATATTTAGTTAATACTTTTTTAAGATGATTAATAGATAAATTCCTCACGTCCAGCAATTTATTTTAGAATTTTTGGGGTTCCAGATATTGCGCTAGCTACAGATTACTACAGACTGTTCTGTTTTTGACAGATTCTGTTTTTCGTGTGTTGTTTGCTTATTTTGATGAATCTATGGTTAGTAAAATAGTTTATAATCCATAGAGAAGTTGGAATAAAGTAGGTTTAACACCAATATAAATAAAGAATGATTTCATTACAGTACCTTGAAGTGGTTTTTTGTTTTCTTTCGCTAAAGGAGCTCACGAGTTTTCTACTTTAAGTTTTGTGTTATGAAGTTTTCAAATTTTGGGTGAATTCTTGTGATGGATTATGGAACAAGGAGTGGAAAGAGCCTAATCTTGGGTATGCCCATGGCACCCCCAAGATAATCCAAGGACACCAAGAAGTCAAAGCTTGGGGATGCCCCGGAAGGCATCCCTTCTTTCGTCCACTTCCATCGGTAATTTACTTGGAGCTATATTTTTATTCACCAACATGATATGTGTTTTGCTTGGAGCGTCTTGTATTATTTGTGTCTTTGTGTCTTAGTATGACACAATCATCCTTTCTGCACACACCTTTTCAGAGAGCCATACATGAATTAAAATTTGATAGAATACTCTATGTCCTTCACTTATATCTTTTGAGCTAAGTAGTTTTGCTCTATGTGCTTCACTTATATCTTTTTGAGCTAGATAATTTCGCTCTATGTGCTTCACTTATATCTTTTGAGTGTTATAATTTTTCTCTATGTGCTTCACTTAGATCTTTTAGAGCACGGCGGTGGATTGGTTTTAAAGAAACTATTGATCTCTCATGCTTCACTTAAATTATTTTGAGAGTCTCTTAATAGCATGGTAATTTGCTTAATAATAATATGCTTGGTATTCAAGACTTGTGAAACTTTCTTTTGAGTGTGTTGAATACTAAGAAAAGATTGAAGCATGATAATTGTTTTGAGATATGGAGGTGATAATATTAAAGTCATGCTATTTGAGTAGTTGTGAATTTAAAGAATACTTGTGTTAAAGTTTGTGATTCCCGTAGCATGCATGTATGGTGAACCGTTATGTGACGAAGTCGGAGCATGCTTTATTTATTGATTGTCTTCCTTATGAGTGGCAGTCGGGGACGAGCGATGGTCTTTTCCTACCAATCTATCCCCCAAGGAGCATGCACGTAATACTTTGCTTTGATAACTTCTAGATTTTTGCAATAAGTATATGAGTTCTTTATGACTAATGTTGAGTCCATGGATTATACGCACTCTCACCCTTCCACCTTTGCTAGCCTCTCTAATACCGTGCACCTTTCGCCGGTATCATACACCTACCATATACCTTCCTCAAAACAGCCACCATACCTACCTATTATGGCATTTCCATATCCATTCCGAGATATATTGCCATGCAACTTTCCACCATCTAGTTCAACATGACACATTCATCATTGTCATATTGCTTAGCATGATCATGTAGTTGACATAGTATTTGTGGCAAAGCCACAATTCATAATTTCTTCATACTTGTCACTCTTGATTCATTGCATATCCCGGTACACTGTCGGAGGCATCCATATAGAGTCATACTTTGTTTTACAATCGAGTTGTAATCATTGAGTTGTAAATAAATAAAACTGTGATGATCATCATTCAATAGAGCATTGTCCCAATAAAAAAAGGCCAAAGAAAAAAAGAAGGCCCAAAAAAAGAAAATAAATAAAAAGGGGCAATGCTACTATCCTTTTTTTCCACACTTGCGCTTCAAAGTAGCACCATGAAATAGCGAGTCTCATATATTGTGCTTCAAAGTAGCACCATGTTCTTCATATAGAGAGTCTCATCTGTTCTCACTTGCATATACTAGTGGGAATTTTACATTATAGAACTTGGCTTGTATATTCCAATGATGGGCTTCCTCAAAATTTCCCTAGGTCTTCGTGAGCAAGTAAGTTGGATGCACACCCACTAGTTTCTTTTGTTGAGCTTTCACACATTTATAGCTCTAGTGCATCCGTTGCATGGCAATCCCTACTCACTCACATTGATATCTATTGATGGGCATCTCCATAGCCCGTTGATATGCCTAGTTGATGTGAGACTATCTTCTCCTTTTGTCTTCTCCACAACCACCATTCTATTCCACCTATAGTGCTATATCCATGGCTCACGCTAATGTATTGCGTGAAGATTGAAAAAGTTAGAGTATGAAACAATTGCTTGGCTTGTCATCAGGGTTGTGCATGATCTAAATACTTTGTGTGGTGAAGATGGAGCATAGCCAGACTATATGATTTTGTAGGGATAGCTTTCTTTGGCCATGTTATTTTGAGAAGACATAATTGCTTTGTTAGTATGCTTGAAGTATTATTATTTTTTATGTCAATATAAACTTTTGTCTTGAATCTTTCTAATTTGAATTCATACCACAATTAAGAAGATTTGCATTGAAATTATGCCAAGTAGAACTCCGCATCAAAAATTCTCTTTTTATCATTTACCTACTCGAGGACGAGCAGGAATTAAGCTTGGGATGCCTGATACATCTCCAATGTATCTATAATTTTTGATTCCTCCATGCTATATTATCTACTGTTTTGGACTATATCGGGCTTTATTTTCCACTTTTATATTATTTTTGGGACTAACCTATTAACCGGAGGCCCAACCCAGAATTGCTGTTTTTTTGCCTATTTCAGTGTTTCGAAGAAACGGAATATCAAACGGAGTCCAAACGGAATAAAATCTTCGGGAACGTGATTTTCTCACCGAACGTGATCCAGGAGACTTGGACCCTGCTCCAAGGAACAAAAGAGGCGGTCACGAGGGTGGGGGGCGCCCCCCCCCTAGGGCGCGCCCCTGCCTCGTGGGCCCCTCGTTGCTCCTCCGGCGTACTTCTTCCTCCTATATATACACACGTACCCCCAAACGATCAGAACAGGAGCCAAAAACCTAATTCCACCGCTGCAACTTTCTGTATCCACGAGATCCCATCTTGGGGCCTATTCCGGAGCTCCGCCGGAAGAGGGCCATCATCACGGAGGGCTTCTATATCATCCTAGCCCCTCCGATGAAGTGTGAGTAGTTTACCTCAGACCTTCGGGTGCATAGTTAGTAGCTAGATGGCTTCTTCTCTCTCTTTGAATCTCAATACAAAGTTCTCCCCCTCTCTTGTGGAGATCTATTCGATGTAATCTTCTTTTTGCGGTGTGTTTGTTGAGACTGATGAATTGTGGGTTTATGATCAAGTCTATCTATGAATAATATTTGAATCTTCTCTGAATTCTTTTATGTATGATTGGTTATCTTTGCAAGTCTCTTCGAATTATCCGTTTGGTTTGGCCAACTAGATTGGTAGTTCTTGCTATGGGAGAAGTGCTTAGCTTTGGGTTCGATCTTGCGGTGTCCTTACCCAGTGACAGAAGGGGCAGCAAGGCACGTATTGCATCGTTGCCATCGAGGATAACAAGATGGGGTTTATTTCATATTGCATGAATTTATCTCTCTACATCATGTCATCTTGCTTAAGGCGTTACTCTGTTTTTAACTTAATACTCTAGATGCATGCTGGATAGCGGTCGATGAGTGGAGTAATAATAGTAGTTGCAGAATCGTTTCGATCTACTTGTCATGAACGTGATGCCTATATACATGATCATGCCTAGATATTCTCATAACTATGCTCAATTTTGTCAATTGCTCAACAGTAATTTGTTCACCCACCGTAGAATACTTATGCTCTTGAGAGAATCCACTAGTGAATCTTATGGCCCCCGGGTCTATTCTCATCATATCAATCTCCATTACTTTAATCTTGCTTTGCTTTTTATTTTGCTTTTACTTTTTTACTTTGCGTCTTTATACCAAAAATATTATATCTATCAGATCTCACTCTCGTAAGTGACCGTGAAGGGATTGACAACCCCTAATCGCATTGGTTGCGAGTAGCTATCGCTCTATGCAGGTACGAGGGACTTGAGCGTGGCCTCCTACTGGATTGATACCTTGGTTCTCAATAACATAGGGAAATACTTACGCTACTCTGTTGCATCATCCCTTCCTCTTCGGGGAAAACCAAGGCAAGCTCAAGACGTAGCAAGGTTCACCTGGCGCAGGCTTTCGAAGGTCTCCTCCAGGTCTTGGATCAAGGTTCTCACCTCCCGAGATTTCACTACAATGTCATCGACGTAGGCCTCCGTGTTCCTCCCTAAAGTGATGTGCATCAGCCGCTGAAAGGTCACACCCGCATTGCATAGTCCAAAGGGCACACAGGTATAGCAGTACACCCCACATGGGGTCAGGAAAGCTGTCTTCTCTACATCTTCCACCGCCATCTTGATTTGTTGATACCCCGAGAACGCATCCAGGAAGCACAGTAGGTCGCACTCAGCGGTGGAGTCAATGATCTGGTCGATGCGCGGGAGAGGGAACGGATCTTGAGGGCACACCTTGTTGAGGTTAGTGATGTCGACACACATTCGCTCCTTCCCGCCTTTCTTAGGCACTACGCCTGGGTTCGCCAGCCATTCGGGGTACCTGACCTCACGAACGGCACCCGCCGCCTCCAACTTGCGGGTCTCTTGAACGATGAAGGCCTGCTTCTTCGTGGACTGCAGCCTTGCTCGCTACTTCACAGGGCGCACATTGGGGCACACCCTCAAGTGGTGCTGAATCACCTCTCTCGGGAACCCACCAGCTGGTTGGGCTCCCATGCGAATATGCCCTTGTTCGCACGCAAGAACTTCACCAATGCTTCCTCCTGGCTGGGGTTAAGGCCGGCACCTATGGTGAAGGTGGCTCCTAAGGAGCCGTCCTCATCGACCGGCACCTGCTTTGTCTCTGCCTTGTCTTGGGTGAACAACTGCTTCTTCTTGGTCGGCGCGGCCTCCTTGGCCTCGGGGGCACTGGCGCCGACGGGCTGCGCTATCGCAGCGGTCCTGAAGGCAAGTTTGTGTGCCGTCACGGCCTCCTTGGTGTCCCCCCTGATGGTGAGGACACCCTTGCTTCCTGGCACTTTCATGAGATTGTAGGCTGGATGAGTCGCCGCCATGAACTGGGCCAGGGCCGGGTACCCGAGGATGGCGTTGTACGGGAGGCCGATACGGGCGATGTCGAAGTCGACCAGCTCGGTGCGGTAATTGTCGCGTGTGCCAAAGGTGACGGGAAGGCGGATCTGCCCCAGGGAGTGGGCAACGCCACCACCAACTCCTAAGAAAGGCTTGCTGAGGCTGAGTCGTTCGAGCGGCATGTGAAGCAGGTTGAAGGCCTCCATGGAGAGCAAGTTAACGCATGCGCCGCCATCGATGAGGGTCTTGGTGACAGCCACGTTGCAGATGGTGGGCGTGTAGAGCATCGGAAGCATGCCCGAGCCGGTGGTGGTGACGGGGTGGTCTTCTGAGCTAAAGGTGAGGTTAGCCTCGGGCGCGGCCCAGCCCGGCGGAGCCCCCGAGCGCGTGGAAGCGGCGCCGATCTGGCAGAGGAATGGCTTGATGTGGCGCTCTTAAGGCGGCGCCTGTGAGCCGCCTATCAGGGCCGCGACCGCGTGGTGCGCCGGCGCAGCGTAGCGCGCAGTGAAGAGGTCGCGGAGCTCCTCCCAAGACGCCACCGTGGATCCGGGAAGGTTGAGCAGCCAGCTGCACAGCTCGCCGGCGAGGGCCATGGGAAGCCTGTTGGCCATGACCTTGTCGTCTCCCCTAGCTTCGAGGATGGCCTCCTCGTACGCCAGCAAGAAAGCTGACGGGTCCGCTGCGCCGTCGTAGGGCGGCGGTGTCTCTGGCTTGAACTTGGGCGGCCACTGCACCCACCGCAGGGCGGGGGCCAGGGCTCGGAGCCCCCTGGCCCCGTCGTCACCGCTGGCCGTCGGAGTCGACGACAGGGCGCCTACCATGTGGGCGGAGCGTGATGTCGATGGAGCGCAGATCGACGAAAGAGAAGCTACGGCGCACCCCTAACTGGCGCGCCAAATGTCAGATCACGGGTTCCGGCAAACACTTGAGGTTTGAACACTGGGGTGCGCGTGAAGGTTTTCTCCCTATCGATCCATGCCCTAGCTCTCTAAGATCTCGCATATGAACTCAATGAACTCACACCACCGAAAGACACAAGATTTATACTGGTTCGGGCCACAGTTGTGGTGTAATACCCTACTCCGATGTGGTGGTGGATTGCCTCTTGGGCTGATGAAGAACAGTTACAAGGGGAAGAATAGCCCCTTGAGGTTGAGGTGTTCTTGTTCTTGGTGAACTTGTGTGGGTGAGATGATCTTGGATCTGCTTCCGACTTGTGATGAGGTCGATCCTCTCTCCTCTCACCTCACTATGGTGGCTATTTCTACTTATATAGGCCATGGTCCTCTCCCCAAATATCGAGCACGAAGGGAGCCAACAACGGCCAATTCGAAAGGGGACAACCTGTACAAGTTATCCTAACAAAAGGTGGTCTTCGCCTACCAAAGGCTCTGGTGATGACGCCGTCTTGGGCTCCATGGTGACCTCCGTCTTGCCGTCCTTCTGGTCTTGGTCTCGTTGCACCAACATGGAAACCTTTGCTTGATGCCTCGGTACTCCGCGCCTGCGCTTGCCCCCTTGGCACCAAAGGGGAAACAAGGACACTGTGTGCGCTAGCGCCCACCTGGCGTCCGCCTGGTCTCGATCGTCATGGCTCACGTCACGAGGACCTCACGAGGTTTGCCTTGCCTTGATCTCTCCGCCCCTCGTGAGCCTGCCGGGCGAGGACGCTCCTGAGGAGGTCTTGCGTCATTCGCCTCGCGAGGCTTGGCCCCTCGTGAGGGTCTTGAATGCCTTGTCGATGAAGATGGGCTGTCAAGACAAGCCGGCCCAGCCACGTCGTGGGCCACAGGCAGGCAAGTCTGGGGACCACCGTTCCCAAGACGCTAACAAGATGCCACATGCGTAGTACTTGTACTTTCTGTGCAATTCCCAAACTCTCTCAGCCGTATATTGCAAAAACATTCAAACCTCCTACTGTGAGCCGTTATATCTCCGTGAACTCGTATAACCATAGAATCTATGGTGCGGGGGCACCTCATATTGTCCCGTGTGAGAAAACATCAAGTGCTCTCGTAGCTTGGACGCTATGGTGATACGAGCTTCGAGGTCGTTTCATCTGAGATCCAATGGCATCTGAGCAGTCTTTGTGCTTGTAAGTAGTGGCCGAACTCTTTGGCGGCTTTTCTGCAAAAAAACATTCGAACCACCGAGGAGTTGTTGGGTCACAAATCCAATGTCTCCGAAGAGCTTGTATAACCAAAGCATCTAAGGTGTGGTAGCACAAGATATTCTTACATACAGGAGAATATGATGTCCTCCTTCATCTTAGATTCTATGGTGATCCGAGCTTCGAGGTTGTTGGATATGGGATCCAAGGGCGTCTGATTAGTTTTTGTACAAATTGTGTGCAATTCTCAAACTCAACAAGGTTTCCCGTAAAAATATTAAGACATCATGTGAGCTCCTATATCTCAGATCTACAAGCTCCAAGGAACTCGTATCAGTATATAGCATCTAAGGTGTGGGGGCACATGATATTCTCCCAGGGAGTGACACGTCCATTTTGCATCATGATTTTATATCGATATTTATTGCATTCTGGGTTGTTATGACACATTATGTCACAATACTTATGCCTATTCTCTCTTATTTTACAAGGTTTACATGGAGATGGAGAATGTCGGCAGCTGGAATTCTGGGCTGGAAAAGGAGCAAATATTAGAGACCTATTCTGCACAACTCCAAAAGTCTTGAAACTCCATGAAAGTCAGTTTTGGAATATATTAAAAATATTGGGTGAACAAAGCACCAGAGGGCAGCCATCCACCGTCCACGAGGGTGGGGGGCGCGCCCTACCCCCCTGGACGCGCCCCTGCCTCATGGGCCACCTGGCAGGCCCCATATGCCCATCTTCTGGTCTAGGTTAGAGAATGTTCTTGATGACCCACTACCTATTGATGATAGCTTTCCTGATGAACAATTAGCTATCATAAATGCTTCTCGTACTGCTCCATGGTATGCTGATTATGCTAATTACATTGTTGCTAAATTTGTACCACCTAGTTTCACATACCAGCAAAAGGAAAAGTTTTTATATGATTTAAGACATTACTTCTGGGATGACCCACACCTTTATAAGGAAGGAGTAGATGGTGTTATTAGATGTTGTGTACTTGAGCATGAACAGGAATAGATCCTACGCAAGTGTCACTCTGAGGCTTATGGAGGACACCATGCTGGAGATAGAACTGCACATAAGGTATTGCAATCCGGTTTTTATTGGCCTACTCTCTTCAAGGATGCCCATAAGTTTGTCTTGTCTTGTGATGAATGTCAAAGAATTGGTAAGATTAGTAGACGTCAAGAAATGCTTATGAATTATTCACTTGTTATTGAACCATTTGATGTTTGGAGCTTTGATTATATGGGACTGTTTCCTTCCTCTAATGGGTATACACATATTTTAATTGTTGTTGATTACGTTACTAAGTGGGTAGAAGTTATTCCAACTAGTAGTGCTAATCATAACACCTCTATTAAGATGCTTAAATAAGTTATTTTCTGAGGTTTGGAGTCCCTAGATACTTAATGACTGATGGTGGTTCACACTTTATTCATGGTGCCTTTCATAAAATGCTTGCTAAGTATGATGTTAATCATAGAATTGCATCCCCATATCACCCGCAGTCTAGTGGTCAAGTAGAACTGAGCAATAGAGAGCTTAAATTAATTTTGCAAAAGACTGTTAATCGATCTAGAAAGAATTGGTCCAAGAAACTTGATGATGCATTATGGGCCTATAGAACTGCATATAAAAATCCTATGGGTATGTCTCCATATAAAATGGTTTATGGAAAAGCATGTCACTTACCTCTTGAACTAGAACATAAGGCATATTGGGCCATTAAAGAGCTCAACTATGACTTCAAACTTGCTGGTGAGAAGAGACTATTTGACATTAGCTCACTTGATGAGTGGAGAACCCAGGCTTATGAGAATGCCAAACTGTTTAAAGAAAAAGTTAAAAGATGGCATGACAAAAGGATACAAAAACGTGAGTTTAATGTAGGTCATTATGTATTGTTATACAACTCTCGTTTAAGATTTTTTGCAGGAAAACTCCTCTCTAAATGGGAAGGTCCTTACGTTATCGAGGAGGTCTATTGTTCCAGTGCCATAAAAATCAACAACTTCGAAGGCATAAATCCGAGGGTGGTGAAAGGTCAAAGAATCAAACATTGTATCTCAGGTAATCCTATAAATGTTGAAACTAATGTTATTGAAACTGTAACCCCGGAGGAGTATATAAGGGACACCATCCCGAATGTTCTAGCCTCCGAAAAGGAATAGGTATGTGGTACGGTAAGTAAACCGAGTCCAAAACAGTTCTAATAGCATTTTTTTCTCCGTTTTGGAATATTTAAGAAAATAGGAAAACAAGAAGCAGTCCAGAAAGGACACGAGGCGCCCCCTTCCTCGTGGGCACATCATGTGCCCTCCAGACTCCGTTTTCTTGCATGATACTTCTTTTGGTCGGTAAAAATTCATTATATAATCTCCCAAAGGTTTTGACCACCATACCATGCAATTATCCTCTGTTTTTGTTTTGAGATGTTTTCTGACAGAGTTGTCAAGACCGGGCATCATGTCCTACCCTTCCTCCAACATTGAGGGCGACGGTGCTTGGCTAATGAAGATAGAGCTAAAGAGAGAAGAACCCGGGGAGATCAACAAGGATGATGGGATCAACAAGACCACGGAGGATCTAGCTCCGGCAGCAGAAGAAGAAGACATCCTTCAACCTCATTACAATCTTCTTACCCCTACTGGAATTGAAGCTTTCAAGATGATTGAATTAGTTTGGGTGCAAAACAAGTATCTAACTAGTGAAAATATTCTGTTGCAAGAGCATATCACCGCACTCGAGGGCATTATTCGTAAGTTGGAGCACCTCCTACGCTCGATGTTGGACGACAAGCCTACATCATCAACAACTCCATCATCACTACCACCAAAGGAGAATTGAGTATTGGGTGTGGGAACTCTCCTTAGCAACTACGAAGCTTGGGGGAGTGCCCCGGTATCGTATCACCATCTCACTTTTATCTTTACCATTTTTCTTAGTTCGATCCTTTTGGTAATATCTTGATCTAGTAGAATAAAGTTTTAGTATGATTTAGTTTTGAGTTTTCCTTTATGATCCTTCTATGTAATCGAGTCCATGAGCTATATATAATAAAGATTAGTTTTAAGTCAACGGCTTGGTTATCTTGCTATGATCTTGAGGGAATAAAAGTAAGAATAAAAAGAAATAAAGAGATCATGTTGATCTTATGGAGAGTAATGACTTCACATATAAAGAGTGTGATGAATAAAAGTGGTTGAGAGTTGACAAACATAGTTTTGGTCATCATTGCAATGAATAGGAAGTAATAAAGAAAGCGAGGTTTTCACATATAAATATACTATCTTGGACATCTTTTATGATTGTGAGCACTCATTAAAATATGACATGCTAAAAGGTTGATGTTGGACAAGGAAGACAACGTAATGGGTTATGTTTTCTTACATCCAAAATAAATTATATTGTCATGGATCATCCAACATGTTGAGCTTGCCTTTCCCCCTCATGCTAGCCAAATTCTTTGCATCAAGTAGAGATACTACTTGTGCTTCCAAATATCCTCAAACCCAGTTTTTCCATGAGAGTCCACCATATCTACCTATGGATTGAGTAAGATCCTTCAAGCAAGTTGTCATTGTTGCAAGCAATAAAAATTGCTTTCTAAATATGTATGATTTATTAGTGTGGAGAAAATAAGATATATATAATCTTGTGATGTGGAAGAAATCAAAGCGACGGACTGCATAATAAAGGTCCATATCACAAGTGGCAATATAAAGTGATGTTCTTTTGCATTAAGATTTTGTGCATCCAACCATAAAAGCACATGACAACCTCTGCTTCCCTCTGCAAAGGGACTATCTTTTATTTTTGTCCTATACTTCATACAAGAGTCATGGTGATCTTCACCTTTTCTTTTTACATTTTATCCTTTGGCAAGCACTGTGTGCTGGAAAGATCCTGATATATATAACTAATTGGAAGTGGGTTTTCATAAACTATTATCGTTTACATTACCCTTGAGGTAAAAGGTTGGGAGGCAAGACTATAAGGCCCTGTCTATCTCTGTGTCCGATTAAAACTTCATACCCATAAGTATTGCGTGAGTGTTAACAATTGTGAAAGACTAAATGATAGTTGAGTATGTGGACTTGCTGAAAAGCTATTATATTGACTCTTTCCGATGTTATGATAAATTGCAATTGCTTCAATGACTGAGATTATAGTTTCTTAGTTTAAATGAAGTTTCTGATTCATACTTGAAATTGTGAATGAATTGTTACTTTAGCATAAGAAATCATATGACAATATATATATGTTGCTGTTCTAAGAATGATCATGCTGCCCTCATGTCCGTATTTTATTTTATTGACACCTCTATCTCTAAACATGTGGACATATTTTTTGAAATCGGCTTCCGCTTGAGGACAAGCAAGGTCTAAGCTTGGGGGAGTTGATACGTCCATTTTGCATCATGCTTTTATATCGATATTTATTGCATTATGGGCTGTCATTACAAATTATGTCACAATATTTATGCCAATTCTCTCTTATTTTACAAGGTTTACACGAAGAGGGAGAATGACGGCAGCTGGAATTCTGGGCTGGAAAAGGAGAAAATATTATAGACCTATTCTGCACAACTCCAAAAGTCCTGAAACTCCACGGAAGTCAGTTTTAGAATATATAAAAAATATTGGGCGAATAAAGCACAAGAGGGGGGCCACCCACCATCCACGAGGGTGGGGGCGCGCCCTACCCCCTAGGCGCGCCCCCTATCTCATGGGCCCCCTGGCAGGCCTCCGGTGCCCATCTTTGGCTATATGAAGTCTTTCGCCCTAGAAAAAATCGTAACCAAGCTTTCGGGACAAAACACCGCCCCCACAAGGCGGAACCTTGGCGGAACCAATCTAGGGCCCCGGTGGAGCTGTTCTGCCGGGGAAGCATCCCTCCAGGAGGGGGAAATCATCACCATCGTCATCACCATCAATCCTCTCATCGGGAGGGGGTCAATCTCCATCAACATCTTCACCAGCACTATCTCATCTCAAACCCTAGTTCATCTCTTGTATCCAATCTTTGTCTCAAAACCTGAGATTGGTACATGTGGGTTGCTAGTAGTGTTGATTACTGATACGTCTCCAACGTATCTATAATTTTTGATTGCTCCATGCTATATTATCTACTGTTTTGGACTATATTGGGCTTTATTTTCCACTTTTATATTATTTTTGGGAGTAACCTATTAACCGGAGGCCCAGCCTAGAATTGCTGTTTTTTTGCCTATTTCAGTGTTTTGAAGAAACGGAATATCAAATGAAGTCCAAACGGAATAAAATCTTCGGGAACGTGATTTTCTCACCAAACGTGATCCAGGAGACTTGGATCCTGCTCCAAGGAACAAAAGAGGCGGTCACGAGGGTGCGGGCGCCCCCCCTAAGGCGTGCCCCCCTTCCTCGTGGGCCCCTAGTTGCTCCTCCGGTGTACTTCTTCCTCCTATATATACACACGTACCCCCAAATGATTAGAACAGGAGCCAAAAACCTAATTCCACCGCCGCAACTTTCTGTATCCACGAGATCCCATCTTGGGGCCTGTTCCGGAGCTCCACCGGAAGAGGGCCGTCATCATGGAGGGCTTCTACATCATCCTAGCCCCTCCGATGAAGTGTGAGTAGTATACCTCAGACCTTCGGGTCCATAGTTAGTAGCTAGATGGCTTCTTCTCTCTCTCTGAATCTCAATACAAAGTTCTCCCCCTCTCTTGTGGAGATCTATTCGATGTAATCTTCCTTTTGCGGTGTGTTTGTTGAGATCGATGAATTGTGGGTTTATGATCAAGTCTATCTATGAATAATATTTGAATCTTCTCTGAATTCTTTTATGTATGATTGGTTATCTTTGCAAGTCTCTTCGAATTATCCGTTTGGTTTGGCCAACTAGATTGGTAGTTCTTGCCATGGGAGAAGTGCTTAGCTTTGGGTTCGATCTTGTGGTGTCCTTACCCAGTGACAGAAGGGGCAGCAAGGCACGTATTGTATCGTTGCCATCGAAGATAACAAGATGGGGTTTATTTCATATTGCATGAATTTATCTCTCTACATCATGTCATCTTGCTTAAGGCGTTACTCTATTTTTAACTTAATACTCTAGATGCATGCTGGATAGCGGTCGATGAGTGGAGTAATAGTAGTAGATGCAGAATCATTTCGATCTACTTGTCACGGACGTGATGCCTATATACATGATCATGCCTAGATATTCTAATAACTATGCTCAATTCTGTCAATTGCTCAACAGTAATTTGTTCACCCACCGTAGAATACTTATGCTCTTGAGAGAAGCCACTAGTGAAACCTATGGCCCCTGGGTCTATTCTCATCATATCAATCTCCATCACTTTAATCTTGCTTTGCTTTTTACTTTGCTTTTACTTTTTACTTTGCATATTTATACCAAAAATACAAAAAATATTATATCTATCAGATCTCATTCTCGTAAGTGACCGTGAAGGGATTGACAACCCCTAATCGCGTTGGTTGCGAGTAGCTATCACTTTGTGCAGGTACGAGGGACTTGAGCATAGCCTCCTACTGGATTGATACCTTGGTTCTCAAAAACTAAGGGAAATACTTACGCTACTCTGCTGCATCATCCCTTCCTCTTTCGGGAAAACCAACCCAAGCTGAAGACGTAGCAAGAAGGATTTCTGGCGCCGTTGCCGGGGAGTCTACGCAAAAAGTCAACATGCCAAGTACCCATCACAATTCCTATCTCTCGCATTACGTTATTTGCCATTTGCCTCTCGTTTTCCTCTCCCCCCAATTCACCCTTGCCATTTTATTCGCCCTCTCTCTCTATCCTCCTTCTCTTTTTGCCTCTTGTTTGCTCGCGTGCTAGTTTGTTTGCTTGTCGTCATGGCTAGTCCTCTTTCTGCTCCGATGTCTCCCGAGTTTGAAGTCCTTCACTTCAAACAAAAGCAAGGAGAAAACTTAAAGGATGCTTGGTTTAGAATAATGGAATCTTATCGTAAATGCACCCTGGAAGTAAATTTCAGAATTTTGCTTCGCAATTTTTATGTTGGGCTTAATATGTCTCATAGACAACTTTTGGATTGTGTTGCCAAAGGCAATTTTATTGAAATTGATCCCAGTATCGCGCATGAAATTATGGAAGGTATAGTAGGAACTTTACCTCAACAAAAGGGTGCCCATCATACCCAAGAGGAAACGCAAGTTTTTGAGAAAATTTGCAAAGTAACTAAGATTTTACAAAAATCTCTTGAACCTCTTAAGAGCGTTAGCGGAAATCTTCACCGCATGAATATGTTAATTACTCTTTGCAATAAGCAGTTGCATTCTTTAGATCTCAAGATCTCTGAATATGAAGGGAAATGTAAGGAACCTCCTGGATTCGAGCATAACGTCAGTAAAAGAACTAAGAATCAAGATGGCAATACCTAGATCTATCCTCGCTTTTATGCCTAGCTAGGGGCGTTAAACGATAGCGCTTGTTGGGAGGCAACCCAATTTTATTTTTATTCCTTGATTTTTGCTCCTGCTTAGTAATAAATAAATTATTTAGCCTCTGTTTTGGTTGTGTTTTTTGTGTTTAATTAGTGTTTGTGCCAAGTATAACCGTTGGGAAGACTTGGGGAAAGTCTTGTTGAACTTGCTGTAAAAAACAGAAACTTTAGCTCTCACGAGAACTGCTGTCATTTTTATTTTAAGAGTGATATTTAGTTAATTATTTTTGCAGATGATTAATAGATAAATTCCTCACGTCCAGAAATTTATTTTAGAATTTTTGGGGTTCAAGATCTTGCGCTAGCTACAGATTACTACAGACTGTTCTGTTTTTGACAGATTCTGTTTTTCGTGTGTTGTTTGCTTATTTTGATGAATCTATGGCTAGTAAAATAGTTTATAATCCATAGAGAAGTTGGAATACGGTAGGTTTAACACCAATATAAATAAAGAATGTGTTCATTACAGTACCTTAAAGTGGTGTTTTGTTTTCTTTCGCTAACGGAGCTCACGAGTTTTCTATTTTGAGTTTTGTGTTGTGAAGTTTTCAAGTTTTGGGTGAATTCTTTTGATGGATCATGGAACAAGGAGTGACAAGAGCTAAGCTTGGGGATGCCCATGGCATCCCCAAGATAATCCGAGGACACCAAGAAGTCAAAGCTTGGGGATGCCCCGGAAGGCATCCCCTCTTTCGTCCACTTCCATCGGTAATTTACTTGGAGCTATATTTTTATTCACCAACATGATATGTGTTTTGCTAGGAGCGTCTTGTATTATTTGTGTCTTTGTGTCTTAGTATGCCACAATCATCCTTGCTGTACACACCTTTTGAGAGAGCCATACATGAATTAAAATTTGATAGAATACTCTATGTGCTTCACTTATATCTTTTGAGCTAAGTAGTTTTGCTCTATGTGCTTCACTTACATCTTTTGAGCTAAGTAGTTTTGCTCTATGTGCTTCACTTATATCTTTTGAGCTAAGTAGTTTTGCTCTATGTGCTTCACTTATATCTTTTGAGCGTTATAATTTTTCTCTATGTTCTTCACTTAGATCTTTTAGAGCACGGTGGTGGATTTGTTTTAAAGAAACTATTGATCTCTCATGCTTCACTTAAACTATTTTGAGAGTCTCTTAATAGCATGGTAATTTGCTTAATAATAATATGCTTGGTATTCAAGATTTGTGAAACTTTCTTTTGAGTGTGTTGAATACTAAGAAAATATTGAAGCATGATAATTGTTTTGAGATATGGAGGTGATAATATTAAAGTAATTCTAGTTGAGTAGTTGTGAATTTAAAGAATACTTGTGTTAAAGTTTGTGATTCCCGTAGCATGCACGTATGGTGAACTGTTATGTGACGAAGTCGGAGCATGATTTATTTATTGATTGTCTTCCTTATGAGTGGCGGTCGGGGACGAGCGATGGTTTTTTCCTACCAATCTATACCCCAAGGAGCATGCGTGTAATACTTTGCTTTGATAACTTCTAGATTTTTGCAATAAGTATATGAGTTCCTTATGACTAATGTTGAGTCCATGGATTATACGCACTCTCACCCTTCCACCTTTGCTAGCCTCTCTAATACCGCGCACCTTTCACCGGTATCATACACCTACCAGATACCTTCCTCAAAACAGCCACCATACCTACCTATTATGGCATTTCCATAGCCATTCCGAGATATATTTCCATGCAACTTTCCACCATCTAGTTCATCATGACACATTCATCATTGTCATATTGCTTAGCATGATCATGTAGTTGACATAGTATCTGTGGCAAAGCCACCATTCATAATTTCTTCATACTTGTCACTCTTGATTTATTGCATATCCTGGTACACCGCCGGAGGCATCCATATAGAGTCATACTTTGTTTTAGAATCAAGTTGTAATCATTAAGTTGTAAATAAATAAAGTGCGATGATCATCATTCAATAGACCATTGCCCCAATAAAAAAAGAGAAAGGCCAAAGAAAAAAGGGCCCAAAAAAAGGAAATAAATAAAAGGGGGCAATGCTACTATCCTTTTTTCCACACTTGTGCTTCAAAGTAGCACCATGAAATAGCCAGTCTCATATATTGTGCTTCAAAGTAGCACCATGTTCTTCATATAGAGAGTCTCATATGTTGTCACTTTCATATACTAGTGGGAATTTTACATTATAGAACTTGGCTTGTATATTCCAATGATGGGCTTCCTCAAATTGCCCTAGGTCTTCGTGAGCAAGCAAGTTGGATGCACACCCACTAGTTTCTTTTGTTAAGCTTTCATACATTTATAGCTCTAGTGCATATGTTGCATGGCAATCCCTACTCACTCACATTGATATCTATTGATGGGCATCTCCATGGACCGTTGATACGCCTAGTTGATGTGAGACTATCGTCCCCTCCTTTTTGTCTTCTCCACAACCACCATTCTATTCCACCTATAGTGCTATATCCATGGCTCACGCTCATGTATTGCATGAAGATTGAAAAAGTTTTGAAAAAGTTGGAGTATGAAACAATTGCTTGGCTTGTCATCGGGGTTGTGCATGATTTAAATACTTTGTGTGGTGAAGATGGAGCATATCCAGATTATATGATTTTGTAGCGATAACTTTCTTTGGCCATGTTATTTTGATAAGACATAATTGCTTTGTTAGTATGCTTGAAGTATTATTATTTTTTATGTCAATATAAACTTTTGTCTTAAATCTTTCTAATCTGAATATTCATACCACAATTAAGAAGATTTGCATTGAAATTATGCCAAGTAGCACTCCGCATCAAAAATTCTCTTTTTATCATTTACCTACTCGAGGACGAGCGGGAATTAAGCTTGGGGATGTCTGATACTTCTCCAACGTATCTATAATTTTTGATTGCTCCACGCTATATTATCTACTGTTTTGGACTATATTGGGCTTTATTTTCCACTTTTATATTATTTTTGGGACTAACCTATTAACCGGAGGCCCAGCCCAGAATTGTTGTTTTTTGCCTATTTCAGTGTTTCGAAGAAACGGAATATCAAACGGAGTCCAAACGGAATAAAATCTTCGGGAACGTGATTTTCTCACCGAACATGATCCAAGAGACTTGGACCCTGCTCCAAGGAACAAAAGAGGCGGTCACGAGGGTGGTGGCGCGCCCCCTGCCTCGTGGGCCCCTCTTTGCTCCTTCGGCGTACTTCTTCCTCCTATATATACACACGTACCCCCAAACGATCAGAACAGGAGCCAAAAACCTAACTCCACCGCCGCAACTTTCTGTATCCACGAGATCCCATCTTGGGGCCTGTTCCGGAGCTCCGCCGGAAGAGGGCCGTCATCACGGAGGGCTTCTACATCATCATCCAAGCCCCTCTGCTGAAGTGTGAGTAGTTTACTTCAGACCTACGGGTCCATAGTTAGTAGCTAGATGGCTTCTTCTCTCTCTTTAAATCTCAATACAAAGTTCTCCCCCTCTCTTGTGGAGATCTATTCGATGTAATCTTCTTTCTGCGGTGTGTTTGTTGAGAACGATGAATTGTGGGTTTATGATCAAGTCTATCTATGAATAATATTTGAATCTTCTCTGAACTCTTTTATGTATGATTGGTTATCTTTGCAAGTCTCTTCGAATTATCCGTTTGGTTTGGCCAACTAGATTGGTAGTTCTTGCCATGGGAGAAGTGCTTAGCTTTGGGTTCGATCTTGCGGTGTCCTTACCTAGTGACAGAAGGGGCAGCAAGGCACATATTGTATTGTTGCCATCGAGGATAACAAGATGGGGTTTATTTCATATTGCATGAATTTATCTCTCTACATCATGTCATCTTGCTTAAGGCGTTACTCTATTTTTAACTTAATACTCTGGATGCATGCTAGATAGCGGTCGATGAGTGGAGTAATAGTAGTAGATGCAGACTCGTTTCGATCTACTTGTCACGGACGTGATGCCTATATACATGATCATGCCTAGATATTCTCATAACTATGCTCAATTCTGTCAATTGCTCAACAGTAATTTGTTCACCCACCGTAGAATACTTATGCTCTTGAGAGAAGCCACTAGTGAAACCTATGGCCCCCGGGTCTATTCTCATCATATCAATCTCTATCACTTTAATCTTGCTTTGCTTTTTTACTTTGCTTTTACTTTTTACTTTTCATCTTTATACCAAAAATACAAAAAATATTATATCTATCAGATCTCACTCTCGTAAGTGATCGTGAAGGGATTGGCAACCCCTAATCACGTTGGTTTCGAGTAGCTATCGCTTTGTGCAGGTACGAGGAACTTGAGCGTAGCCTCCTACTGGATTGATACCCTCGTTGTCAAAAACTGAGGGAAATACTTACGCTACTCTACTGCATCATCCCTTCCTCTTCGGGGAAAACCAACGCAAGCTCAAGACGTAGCAATTACTCCTTGTAGTTGATGCTAGTTGGTTTATTTGGTGGAAGATCATATGTTCAGATCCTTTATGCATATTAATACCCCTATGATTATGAACATGAATATGATTTGTGAGTAGTTACGTTTTTTCCTGAGGACGTGGGAGAAGTCTTGGTATAGGTAGTCATGTGAATTTGGTATTCATTCGATATTTTGATGACATCTATGTTGTATCTCCTCTAGTGGTGTCATGTGAACATCGACTACATGACACTTCACCATTGGGAAATAATAAGTAGATGATGGGTTGCTAGAGTGACAGAAGCTTAGACCCTAGTTTATGTGTTGCTTCGTAAGGCGCTGATTTGGATCCACATGTTTCATGCTATGGCTAGGTTTACCTTAATACTTCTTTCGTAGTTGCGGATGCTTGCAAGAGGGGTTAATCATAAGTGGGACGCTTGCCCAAGGAAGGGTAGTACCCAAGCACCGGTCCACCCACATATCAAATTATCAAAGTAACGAACGTGAATCATATGAGCGTGATGAAAACTAGCTTGACGATAATTCCCATGTGTCCTCGGGAGCGCTTTCCTTTATATAAGAGTTTGTCCAGGCTTTTCCTTTTCTACAAAAAGGATTGGGCCATCTTGTTGCACCTTATTTAGTTTTGTTAGTTGTTACCCGGTACAAATTACCTTATCACAAATCTATCTGTTACCGATAATTTCAGTGCTTGCAGAGAATACCTTACTGAAAACCGCTTGTCATTTCCTTCTGCTCCTCGTTGGGTTCAACACTCTTACTTATCGAAAGGACTACGATAGATCCCCCATACTTGTGGGTCATCAAGACTCTTTTCTGGCGCCGTTGCCGGGGAGTGAAGCACCTTTGGTAACTGGAATTTGGTAAAGAAAAATTTATATAGTGTGCTGAAATTTACTGTCACTTGTTACTATGGAAAGTAATCCTTTGAGGGGCTTGTTCGGGGTATCTTCACCCTGACCAGTAGAACAAAGAGTTGCTCCTCAACCTATTGAACCTATTGAAAATATTTACTTTGAAATTCCTTCGGGTATGATAGAGAAACTGCTAGCTAATCCTTTTACAGGAGATGGAACATTGCATCCCAATTTGCACTTAATCTATGTGGATGAAGTTTGTGGATTATTTAAGCCTACAGGTATGCCTGAGGATGTTATCAAGAAGAAGGTCTTCCCTTTATCTTTGAAGGGAAAGGCATTGAAACGGTATAGGCTATGTGATGATATTGGGTCATGGAACTACAACCGATTGAAATTGGAATTTCATCAGAAGTTTTATCCTATACACTATTACCACTTGAGCACTCCGTTGGTTTTCCCTTGAAGAGGAAAAGGTGATGCAGCAAAGTAGCATAAGTATTTCCCTCAGTTTTTGAGAACCAAGGTATCAATCCAGTAGGAGGCCACACGCAAGTCCCTCGTACCTACACAAACAAATAAGAAGCTCGCAACCAACGCGATAAAGGGGTTGTCAATCCCTTCACGGTCACTTACGAGAGTGAGATCTGATAGAGATAATAATGATAAGATAAATATTTTTGGTATTTTTATGATATATATTTAAAGTAAAGATTTCAAAGTAAAAATAGATTGGAAACTTATATGATGGAAAATAGACCCGGGGGCCATAGGTTTCACTAGTGGCTTCTCTCAAGATAGCATAAGTATTACGGTGGGTGAATGAATTACTGTCGAGAAACTGATAGAAAAGCGAATAATTATGAGAATATCTAGGCATGATCATGTATATAGGCATCACGTCCGCGACAAGTAGACCAACTCCTGCCTACATCTACTACTATCACTCCACACATCGACCTCTATCCAGCATGCATCTAGAGTATTAAGCTCATAAGAACAGAGTAACGCCTTAGGTAAGATGACATGATGTAGAGGGATAAACTCAAGCAATGTGATATAAACCCCATATGTTTATCCTCAATGGAAACAATACAATATGTGTTGTGTCCCTTTCTGTCACTGGGATCGAGCACCGCAAGATTGAACCCAAAGCTAAGCACTTCTCCCATTGCAAGAAAGATCAATCTAGTAGGCCAAACCAAACTGATAATTCGAAGAGACTTGCAAAGATAACCAATCATGCATAAAAGATTTCAGAGAAGAATCAAATATTGTTCATAGATAGACTTGATCATAAACCCACAATTCATCGGATCTCGACAAACACACCGTAAAATGAGTTACATCGAATAGATCTCCAAGAAGATCGAGGAGAACTTTGTATTGAGATTCAAATAGAGAGAAGAAGCCATCTAGCTAATAACTACGGACCCGAAGGTCTAAATTAAACTACTCACACATCATCGGAGGGGCCATGGAGTTGATGTAGAGGCCCTCCGTGATCAATGCCCCCTTCGGTGGAGCTCCGAAAAAGGCCCCAAGATGGGATCTCTTGGGTACAGAAGGTTGCGGCGGTGGAAATAGGGTTTTGTGGTGCTCCTGGATGTTTTCGGGGTAGGTGAACATATATAGGAGGAAGAAGTAGGTCGGTTGAGCCGTGAGGGGCCCACGAGGGGGAGGGCACGCCTAGGGGGTAGGCGCGCCCCCCTGCCTCGTGGACACCTCGTTCGTTTCTTGACGTCCACTCCAAGTCCTCTGGATCACGTTTGTTCCAAAAATCACGCTCCCGAAGGTTTCATTCCGTTTGGACTCCGTTTGATATTCCTTTTCTGTGAAACACTGAAATAGGAAAAAAAACAGCAATTTGCACTGTGCCTTGGGTTAATAGGTTAGTCCCAAAAATAATATAAAACTGTAAAATAAAGCCCATTAACATCCAAAACAGATAATATAATAGCATGGAACAATCAAAATTATAGATACGTTGGAGACATATCAAGCATCCCCAAGCTTAATTTCGGCTCGTCCTCGAGTAGGTAAATGATAAAAACAGAATTTTTGATGTGGAATGCTTTCTAGCATGTTCTTCAATGTATTTTTCTCTATTGTGGCATGAATGTTCACATCCGAAAGATTCAAGATAAAAGTTTATTGTTGACATAAAAATAGTAATACTCCAAGTATGCTAATCAAGCAATTATGTCTTATCAAAATAACATAGCCAAAGAAAACTTATCCCTAGAAAATCATATAGTTTGGCCATGCTTCATTTTCGTCACACAAAATGCTCCCATCATGCACAACCCCGATGACAAGCCAAGCAATTGTTTCATACTTAGCCTTCTCAAATTATTTCAACTTTTACGCAATATATGAGCGCGAGCCATGGACACAGCACTATGGGTGGAATAGAATATGATGATTGAGGTTGTGTGAGAAGACAAAAAGGGATAAAGTCTCACATTGATGCAGCTAATCAATGGCTATGGAGATGCCCACCGATTGATGTCAATGCAAGGAGTAGGGATTGCCATGCAACAGATGCACTAGAGCTATAAATATATTAAAGCTCATCAAAGAAACTAAGTGGGTGTGCATCCAGCTCGCTTGCTCACGAAGACCTAGGGCATTTGAGGAAGCCCATCATTGGAATATACAAGCCAAGTTCTATAATGAAAAATTCCCACTAGTATATGAAAGTGACAAAATAAGAGACTCTCTATCATGAAGAACATGGTGCTACTTTGAAGCACAAGTGTGGAAAAAGGATAGTAACATTGTCCCTTCCTCTTTTTCTCTCTTTTTTTATTTGGGCCTTCTTTTGTCCTTTTTTTATGGCCCCCCTTTTATTATTTTATTATTTTATTTTTCCTCCGGAGTCTCATCCCGACTTGTGGGGGAATCATAGTCTCCATCATCCTTTCCTCACATGGGACGATGCTTTAATGATGATCATCACACTTTTATTTACTTAAAACTCAAGAATTACAACTCGACACTTAGAACAAAATATGACTCTATGTGAATACCTCCGACGGTGTACCGGGATTGCGATGAATCAAGAGTGACATGTATGAAAAATTGAGCATGGTGGATTTGCCACAAATATGATGTGAACTACATGATCATGCAAAGCAATATGACAATGATGATGTGTGTCATAATAAATAGAACGGTGGAAAGTTGCATGGCAATATATCTTGGAATGGCTCTGGAAATGCCATAATAGGTAGGTATGGTGGCTGTTTTGAGGAAGATATAAGGAGGCTTATGTGTGATAGAGCGTATCATATCACGGGGCTTGGATGCACTGGCAAAGTTTGCACCAACTCTCAAGGTGAGAAAGGGCAATGCACGGTACCAAAGAGGCTAGCAATGATGGAAGGGTGAAAGTGCGTATAATCCATGGACTCAGCATTAGTCATAAAGAACTCACATACTTATTGCAAAAATCTACAAGTCATCAAAACCAAGCACTACGCGCATGCTCCTAGGCGGATAGATTGGTAGGAAAAGACCATCGCTCGTCCCCGACCACCACTCATAAGGAACACAATCAAAGAACACCCCATGCTTCAAATTTGTCACACAACGTTTAACATACGTGCATCCTATGGGACTTGCCAACTTCAACACAAGTATTCATCAATTTCACAATTACTCAACTAGCACACCTCTAATATTACCACCTTTATATCTCAAAACAACTATCAAGCATCCAACTTCTCTTAGCATTTAAAATTTATAACCAAAGTGAATTACCATGCTTTTCTAAAAGACTCTCAAAATGATATAAGTGAAGCATGAGAGATCAATTATTTCTATAAAATAGAACCACCGCCATGCTCTAAAAGATATAAGCGAAGCACTAGAGCAAAAATTATCCAACTCAAAAGATATAAGTGAAGCACATAGAGTATTCTAATAAATTCCAATTCATATGTGTGTCTCCCAAAAGGTGTGTACAGCAAGGATGAATGTGGTAAACTAAAAAGAAAAGACTCAAATCATACAAGATGCTCCAAGCAAAAGACATATCATGTGGCGAATAAAAATATAGCTCCAAGTAAAGTTACCGATGGACGAAGACGAAAGAGGGGATGCCTTCCGGGGCATCCCCAAGCTTAGGCTTTTGGTTGTCCTTGGATTTTACCTTGGGGTGCCATGGGCATCACCAATCTTAGGCTCTTGCCACTCCTTGTTCCATAATCCATCAAATCTTTACCCAAAACTTGAAAACTTCACAACACAAAACTTAAAAGAAAATCTCATGAGCTCCGTTATTAAAAGAAAACAAACCACCATTTCAAGGTATTGTAATGAAATCATTATTTATTTATAATGGTGTTAATCCTACTGTATTCCAACTTTTATATGGTTTATAAACTCTATTACTAGCCATAGATTCATCAAACTAAGCAAACAACACACGAAAAACAGAATCTATCAAAAATAGAACAGTCCATAGTAATCTGTCGGTTTCGAATACTTCTGGAACCCCAAAAATTCTAAAATAAATTGCTGGACGTGAGGAATTTATCTATTAATCATCTGCAAAAATAATTAACTAAATAGCACTCTCCAATAAAAATGGCAGCAAATATCGTGAGCGCTAAAGTTTCTGTTTTTTACAGCAAGATCGCAAAGACTTTCCCCAAGTCTTCCCAAAGGTTCTACTTGGAATAAACACTAATTAAAAGCATAAAAACACATCTAAACAGAGGCTAGATGATTTATTTATTACTAAACAGAATCAAAAAGCAAGAAACAAAAGTAAAATTGGGTTTCCTCCCAACAAGCGCTATCGTCTAACGCCCCTAGTCAGGCATTGATAATTTTAATGATGCTCACATGAAAGACAAGAATTGAAGCACAAAAGGAGCATCATAAATCATGTCGCAAACACATATAAGTCTAATACTTCCTATGCATAGGCATTTTATAAGCAATCAAATTATCATAGCAAGCAAAAATTAGCATATGCAAGGAAGAAGAAAGAGACGATAGCAATCTCAACATGACGAGAGGTAATTTAGTAACATGAAAATTTCTACAACTATATTTTCCTCTCTCATAATAATTACATGTAGGATCATAAGCAAATTCAACAATATAGCTATCACAAAACATATTCTTAACACGATCCACATGTATGCAAAATTGACACTCTTCCAAAATAGTGGGATTAACATTAACTAAAGTCATGACCTCTCCAAACCCACTTTTATCAAAAACTTCATAAGATTGAACATTCTCCAAATATGTGGGATCTAAAGTTGACACTCTTCCAAACCCAATTTCAATATTATTTCAAACATTATAATCAATCTCATATTCATCATGGGGCTTAAATAAATTTCCAAGATCATAAGAAGAATCACCCCAATCATGATCATTGCAACAAGTAGTAGACATAGCAAAAATAGCATCCCCAAGCTTAGGGTTTTGCATATTATAAGCACAATTGACATTAATGGAATTTATACTATCATCATTGCAATCATGCTTTCTATTCAAAGATCCATCGTGAATCACACCATAAAGTACATCATCACAATTTTCAGATTCACGAATTTCAAGCAAAACTTCATAAAGATAATCTAGTGCACAAAACTCACTAGCAATTGGTTCATCATAATTGGATCTCTTAAAAAGATTAGCAAATGGATGAGGATCCATAGATCTTAGGTTCTCCATTTAGCAATAAATAAACAACTATTCCAACCAAATGAGCAAAGGAGCCAAGTAAGACATCAAAGCAAATGGAAAGACGGACAGAAGAAGGGCGAATAAAACAACAAGGGTGAAGTGGGGGAGAGGAAAACGAGAGGCGAAGGGAAAATAATGTAATGCGAGGGATAAGAGTTTGTGATGGGTACTTGGTATGTCTTGACTTGTGCGTAGACTCCCCGGCAACGGCGCCAGAAATCCTTCTTGCTACCTCTTGAGCACTGCGTTGGTTTTCCCTTGAAGAGGAAAGGGTGATGCAGCAAAGTAGCGTAAGTATTTCCCTCAGTTTTTGAGAACCAAGGTATCAATCCAGTAGGAGGCCACACGCAAGTCCCTTGTACCTACACAAACAAATAAGAACCTCGCAACCAACGCGATAAAGGGGTTGTCAATCCCTTCACGGTCACTTACGAGAGTGAGATCTGATAGAGATAATGCTGATAAGATAAATATTTTTGGTATTTTTATGATATATATTTAAAGTAAAGATTGCAAAGTGAAAATAGATTGGAAACTTATATGATGGAAAATAGACCCGGGGGCCATAGGTTTCACTAGTGGCTTCTCTCAAGAAAGCATAAGTATCACGGTGGGTGAACGAATTACTATCGAGCAATTGATAGAAAAGCGAATAATTATGAGGATATCTAGGCATGATCATGTATATAGGCATCACGTCCGCGACAAGTAGACCGACTCCTGCCTGCATCTACTACTATTACTCCACACATTGACCGCTATCCAGCATGCATCTAGAGTATTAAGTTCATAAGAACAGAGTAGATGACATGATGTAGAGGGATAAACTCAAGCAAAATGATATAAACCCCATCTTTTTATCCTCGATGGCAACAATACAATACGTGTCGTTTCCCTTTCTGTCACTGGGATCGAGCACCGCAAGATTGAACCCAAAGCTGAGCACTTCTCCCATTGCAAGAAAGATCAATCTAGCAGGCCAAACTAAACTGATAATTTGAAGAGACTTGCAAAGATAACCAATCATGCATAAAAGATTTCAGAGAAGAATCAAATATTGTTCATAGATAGACTTGATCATAAACCCACAATTCATCGGATCTCAACAAACACACCGCAAAAAGAGTTACGTCGAATAGATCTCCAAGAAGATCGAGGAGAACTTTGTATTGAGATTCAAAGAGAGAGAAGAAGCCATCTAGCTATAACTATGGACCCGAAGGTCTGAAGTAAACTACTCACACATCATCGGAGGGGCCATGGAGTTGATGTAGAGGCCCTCCATGATCAATGCCCCCTCCGGCGGAGCTCCGGAAAAGGCCCCAAGATGGGATCTCTTGGGTACATAAGGTTGTGGTGGTGGAAATAGGGTTTCGTGGTGCTCCTGGATGTTTTCGGGGTATGTGAACATATATATGAGGAAGAAGTAGGTCGGTTGAGCCAGGAGGGGCCCACGAGGGGGAGGGCGCGCCCAGGGGGTAGGCGCACCCCTTGCCTCGTGGACACCTCGTTCGTTTCTTGACGTCCACTCCAAGTCCTATGGATCACGTTTGTTCCAAAAATCACGCTCCCGAAGGTTTCATTCCGTTTGGACTCTGTCAGCATTCTGGGAAACGGGGTCCCCAGACTTGCCTGCCTGCGGCCCATGGCGTGGCTAAGCCAGCAGGCCGTACAACCCATCTTCACCAACAAGGCATCCATGACCCTTGCGAGGGGCCAAGCCTCGCGTGGCGGATGACGCAAGACCTCCTCTGTAGCGGCCTAGTCAGGCAGGCTCACGAGGTGCGGAGATATCAAGGCGGGGCAAACCTAATGTGGCTCTCGTGACGTGAGCCATGACGATTGACACCACGCGGGCGCTAAGCGAGCGCCAGCGCGCGCAACATCCTTGTTTCCTCTTTGGTGCTATGGAAGCAGGCACAGGCGAAGAGTACCGAGGCATCAGGCAAAGGTTGCCATATCGGTGCAATGAGACCAAGACTGTCGGAGTAATGGGCCACGGGTAGGCCAACCCGAGCCCCAGAACCTTTCAAGACATCGGAGCAGGCTGCGCCCCTCAAGACCCCAGGACGAAGAGCCGCCTTCGAGAAGTTGACGGCAAGATGGCCGACTGCCCACTCACGGCTGAGTCCCAAGGACGACTTTAGGGAAAGCCGACTCCTGACTGGCGACTTCCAGAGAAGCCGGCTTTGGGGAGTCGGCCTGCGACTCCAACAAACCCCATGACCTCATCAAGAGGGACGGGGCAGGGGAGTGGCTACAGTGAAGCCCACTCCCGCCCCTTACCAAGGGCAGGCATGGCCACAGCACGCCGTACCCCCGAAGATCTCTGTGCGGCGTGGCACTGCTGCCATGCCGGCCCTGACATCAGCACCGCAGGACCGAATCCTGCACCCACGACGGTTTGTCTGTACGGCCCAGAGGCAGCGGGTCCCACCAGTCAGTGAGACCCCAGGAGACGGCAAGAGGACCACCAGTCGGACCCGTTGGGAGCCGGCCCCGGGGAGTCGGCCGAGCCCTCCCCCAGGGCCCACGCGCCATTAATCAAGATGTGATGGAGAGTGGCAATAGTGATCGCCCGCCGGGCGGCGGGGCTGTTGCCACGACCCCATGATCAAGCTCGCGTCATCAGAAGCATGGCTACAGTAATCAGTAGCCGGCAAGACCCGCCTGCGGCGGACGCGGCTTGTCGGCTCCGTACCAGACCAGTCGGCGGGGCCCACCAGTCGGCGGGGCCCACCAGTCGGCGGGCCCCAGCAGTCCGCGGGGAAGATGGAGGCCAGAGGCGCTGACGGTTGGGCCCGCGTCCAGCCAGATTACCATTGTACCCCTGGGGGGTAGGCCTATATAAACCCCCCAGGGCACCCATGCAAAGGGTTGGAACCCATTAGCTCTAGACCAGATCATATAGGAGGGAGAGAGCTAGCCTTGCCTTCTCCTACCTCTAGAAAACAGCTCAAGGAGCAATCGTGTAAACACTTGGCCATAGTGATCATGCGGAGACCCCGCAGAGCAGCAGTAGGGGTATTATCTCCCCGGAGAGCCTTGAAGCTGGGTAAGATTCGCCGGCGTGCATGTCTTCGCCTCATCCCGTTTCCAGGCACCGGTGACGTTCTACTCGCCCCCACCATGATAAGCCATCCTTTGGCATATGTCGCACCCAACCCCCGAAATTTGGCGCCCACCGTGGGGCCTAGTGCACCGCCGTCCGGAGACCTGTTCTGGACGGGAACCCTTTTCCTCCCTGGCGAGCGCAGCCAGCCAGGCACGCCAGACGGAGTTTGCGCCGACGCGCTGCGCGGCGTTGAGATTGCCTGCGCAGCCAGTTGCCTCGCCGAACTTGTTGGAAAGGTTCGCCTCTCCGACGAACCTGCATCCAACGCAGGCACGGGCGGCTCCGAGAGTCTCCTCGCGGGCCTCCTCGATCAACTCCACGTTTCCGACGAGCCTGCCGTAGACTTGGAGTCTGTAGGCTCCACCGACCCGATGCTGGTTGACTCCGACACCGCGTCGCTCGACGCGTTCCCCACTAATGTGGTGGTCTATGACGAACCTCTCCCTCGCGCGGAGAGCGACGGAAGCACCGTCACCGAGGTGCTCGTCATCAGTCATGATGAACTCCCCGGCGGAGGAGCGCACAACTCACTCGGCGCGGCGCTACAAGACCTAACTGCGCCCATTCCGGAAGACGCTGACGCAGAGACGTTGGAGGCGCGCCGCCTTCAGCTCGTCGAAGGCGCGAAGAAGCTGGCCAGCATGAGACGCTTGTCAGAAGCCTACCAGTGGGAGATGGATCGCGCCGTTGGCGGCTCGCCGGCCCCGCAGGGCCCAGCCGCCTTGGCGCGGTCCGGCAGCGCGGCGTAGCCATCGCCAACCTGTTTGGGGCCAGCCGCCCTGTGTACGCCACACCAGTGGAGAACATCCGAGCCGCCCAGGCAGCGGCGGACGAGCTAGACAATTTCGAGGGCGAAGAACGCCACCTAATGATGGAGCGAGTCCAGCGGCTCCTCGACGCGGCTGCCGCGCAGAACGAGGCTGGCTGCCGCACGGAGGCGCCGCAGCGGCAAAACGATGACCTTTGCCGAGATCAAGGGGCGACGTCTCGGACACCGACTGGCGGTGCCCGAGGAAGAAGAGACAAGGATCCGGCTGTCAGCCACAGTCGGACTCACATTACCATAGAGCGCGACCGAGACGGCCGCCCGAGAGCAGTGGAACAACGGGACGACTGTCTGCCTCCTCCTCCTCGCAAGGAGAGGCGAGTCTCCCCGCCGCCTGTTGACCATCCGACTCTCGGCGATCGCCTTGACCGCCGAGAGGGAGTCCGAGAGAATGACGCCCACCACCGGATCGACCGTATTCACCGATCCCTAGCACTGGAAGAAGAAGACGAGTTGTGTCCGCCTTCTTTCGGACCCTGCATTCGAGACGAGCCCTTTCCCAGAGGGTTCACGCTCCCAAGAGACACGCCCAAGTATGCCGGCTCCGTGGAGCCCGAAGACTGGCTGGTCGACTACTCCACGGCTGTCAACATAGCAAACGGCAACAAGCGTGTCACCGTAAAATACGTTCCGCTCATGCTCCAGGGCACGGCACGGACATGGCTGAACAGCCTGAAGCCCCGCAGCATCAACAGCTGGGTCGACTTCACCGAAGCGTTCGTCCGCAACTTCACCAGCACGTACAAGCGTCCTCCCAAGCCTCGTCAGCTCTCCTTGTGTGTGCAAGGTCCCGACGAGTCGACTCGCGACTACCTCACGCGTTGGGCCGAGCTTCAGAACTCCTGCGAGGGCGTGCACGAGGTGCAGGCCATCGAGTACTTCATGGCCGGGTGCAGAGAAGGCACCCTCCTCAAGCACAAGCTCCTCTGTGACAAGCCAGAAACCCTCGACGAGCTGCTGATCATAGCGGACAAGTACGCCACGGCCGACTCCTCCATGAAGGCGGAGATTCAAGTCAACACAACTGGCAAAGTGGCCCCTCAAGCTCCAATAACTCCGGCGGGAGACGCCAATCGGCGACAACAGCAGGGCGACCACAAGCGCAAGGCCCCGCTGCCGGCTTCCAGCAGCCGGCAGGTCGCGACCGTCGAAGCCCAACAACCGGACGGGCAGCCTCCGCCCAAGCGACAGAAAGGCGGCAAGCCCAACTGGTTGCCGGCCTTCTCCTACGAGCAGACTCTGGATGGACCTTGCAAGTTCCATAGCGGCACGAAGCCATCGAATCACACCACCCGGAAGTGCCACTGGCTCACCAGGATCGCCATGGGAGACGGCCTCCTGCCTCCTCCGCCTGCTGGGTAGCCGCCTCCGCCTCCGCCCCAGCAGCCGGCTGTCAGGCCAGTCGGTGCAGTACAAGATGAATACCATGAAGAACACGGAGCCTACATGGTGTTTACCAGTATGGCCGATGATCGACGCAGCAGGCGGCTGCAGCGACAAGAGGTGAATGCAGTAGCATCAGAGACGCCAGAGTTCATGCACTGGTCCGAGAAGACCATCAGCTGGAGCAGGGCTGACCACCCAGAGGTGATGCCGAGTCCGGGCTCCTATGCCTTGTCTTGGATGCCACCTTTGCTACGGATAGACGAGCCGCGCGTTTCTCGCGAGTTCTGATAGATGGAGGCAGCAGCATCAATATCCTATACAAGGACACCATGGAGAAGTTACGAGTCAAGCAAAGACAGCTTCAGAATAGCCGGACTGTGTTCCACGGCATTATTCCTGGGCTTTCCTGCTCACCAATCGGTAAGATTTTGATGGACGTCCTCTTCGGAGACAAAGATCACTTCCGCCGAGAGACGGTTTGGTTTGAGGTGGTGGACCTTGAGAGCCCATACCATGCGCTACTCGACCGACCCGCCTTGGCCAAGTTCATGGCGGTCCCCCACTACGCCTACCTCAAAATAAAGATGCCCAGTTCCAGGGGAATTCTGACTGTAGCTGGCGACTACCGGAAGTAGTCTGCCTGTGCGGCTGAGAGCAGTCATCTAGCCGAGTCCCTGGTGATCGCGGCCGAGAAGCGGCTCCTTGAGCGAGTTGTGGCGATGGCCGGCAAGCATCCAGAGGTATCACCCAACCCAAAGGAGTCGGAGGCTGAGGATTCGTTCAAGCCAGCCAAAGAGACAAAGAAGATACCCTTGGATCCGGAGCACCCAGAAAGGTACGCTGTCGTAGGCGCAAACCTCGATAGCAAATAGGAAGGCGAGCTCGTCGATTTCCTCCATGAGAATCAGGACATCTTCGCATGGTCCCCCAAAGACATGCCAGGTGTACCGACGGAATTCGCCGAGCACAAGTTACATGTCCGATCTGATGCAAAGCCGGTCAGGCAGCCCCTGCGCCGCCTATCAGAAGAGAAGAGAAGAGTTGTCAAAGAAGAGATAGCCCAACTCCTAGCAGCCGGCTTCATTATGGAAGTATTCTTTCCAGAATGGCTAGCAAATCCGGTCCTGGTACTGAAGAAGAACAAGCAGTGGCGAATGTGTATTGACTACACGAGCCTCAACAAGGGCTGCCCTAAGGACCCGTTTGCCCTACCAAGAATTGATCAGGTGATAGACTCCATAGCCGGATGCGAGCTGTTGAGTTTTTTGGATGCATACTCAGGATATCACCAGATCAAGCTGAACCCGGCTGACAAATTGAAGACCGCCTTCATCACGCCGTTTTGAGCCTTCTGCTACCTCACCATGACGTTCGTCTTAAGGAATGCCGGCGCCACCTTTCAGCGTTGCATGCAGAAGTGCTTCCTCAAGCAGCTCGGCAGGAACGCGCATGTCTACATGGACGACGTGGTGGTGAAGACGGAAAAGCGTGGAACACTGCTGGAAGACCTCAAGGAGACCTTTGAGAACCTGCGCCGATTCCAGATCAAGCTCAATCCCGAGAAGTGTGTTTTCGGGGTACCAGCCGGCCAGCTCCTTGGCTTCCTGGTCTCTGAACGCGGCGTAGAGTGCAACCCTGTAAAGATCAAGGCCATTGAGAGAATGGAGGTACCCAGCCGACTGCTGGATGTGCAAAAGTTCACCGGCTGCTTGGCGTCCATCAGCCGATTCATCAGTCGGCTGGGCGAGAAAGCTCTCCCCTTATACCAACTCATGAAGAAGACCACTTTTTTTGAGTGGAACCATAAGGCGGAAGAAGCTTTTCTCCAGCTGAAGAAGATGCTGACTACTCCACCCGTCCCGGCGGCTCCGACTCCCAAGGAACCTATGCTCCTGTACATCGCCGCCACCAGCCGGGTAGTCAGCACGGTCAATGTAGTGGAACGCAAGGAGGAAGGCAAGGCATTACCTGTCCAGAGACCGGTATATTACCTGAGCGAAGTACTGTCGACCTCCAAGCAGAACTACCCCCACTACCAGAAGATGTGCTATGGCGTACACTTTACTGCCAAGAAATTGAAGCCTTACTTTCAAGAGCATCTGATCACTGTGGTCTACACGGCCCCACTTGCCGAGATCATCGGAAGCCGAGATGCTTCTGGCCGAGTGGCCAAGTGGGACATAGAGCTGGCTCCCTACACCATCCACTACCAGCCCCGCACCGCCATCAAGTCACAAGCACTGACCGACTTCCCCATCGACTGGGCCGAGACCCAGTACCTACCTCCAGCGCCTGACTCCACCCATTGGCAGATGCATTTCGACGGCTCCAAGATGCGCACCGGCTTGGGAGCTGGCATCGTCCTCACCTCTCCTAAAGGCGACAAGCTCAAATACGCACTGCAAATCCATTTTGCCGCCTCCAACAACGTCGCCGAGTACGAGGCGCTCATTCACGGGCTCCGGCTAGCCAAAGAACTTGGCATCCGCCGGATCTTGTGTTATGGCGACTCGGACTTAGTGGTCCAGCAGTCATCTGGCGACTGGGACGCGAAAGATGCAAACATGGCGAGTTACCGTTTCCTCATGCAGCAACTCAGCAACCAAGCAGACGCCTGGCACGAATCGGATCTACCAGACAAGCAATACCATCCGGCGTCGCCCTTCGACGCGTCCTCAAGCCGTCCGTCAAGCCTTCACCAGAATCAGACTCCATCTTTGTGCCGGCTCCTCCCGAAGACGTCGGATCCGACTCCAGAGACCCGGCAGACGGTACGGGGATTTTGGCAGATGGCTCCAAAGCCGCCACAGTCGAACCCGGCCCAGGGACTGCGGCGGCGGACTCGAAGACTCCAGAACTCGACCCAAGGGCCGCTCCAGTTGGCCAGGGGACTTCATTAACCCAGCAAGCGGTTGTTGACTCCAACCCGCCGCCTCCCAGCCCAACCGCCCTCGTCCAAGTCGCTGTTCTCGCAGTCGAAGAAATAGCAGCACCCTCATGGGCCCAGCCCATCCTCAAATTCCTGGTGAGCAAAGAGCTGCCGACTGATGAGACCTTAGCTCGGCAAGTACAACGCCTGGCGGCAGCCTACACCATAGTCAACAGAGAGCTGGTCAGGCGCAGCGTCACTGGTGTCTACCAGCGCTGCGTAGAGCCAGAGCAGGGCCAAGCAATTCTCAAAGACATCCATCAAGGCGAGTGCGGCCACCATGCGGCTTCAAGAGCACTCGTCGCAAAAGCCTTTTGACACGGTTTCTTCTGGCCGACTGCCTTAGAAGAGGCCAAGGAATTGGTCCAAAAATGCAAAGGGTGCCAGAAGTTCAGCTCCAAGCCACACCAACCGGCTTCTGCACTCAAGACCATCCCCATTGCCTGGCCTTTCACAGTTTGGGGTCTAGACATGGTGGAACCATTCAAGACAACATGAGGTGGCTTAACTCACTTACTTGTCGCAGTGGACAAGTTCACCAAGTGGATAGAAGCGAAGCCAATCAAGAAGCTGAACGGTCCGACTGCCATGACTTTCATCTCCGATATCACAATTCGGTACGGCATACCACACAGCATCATCACCGACAACGGCACAAATTTTGCCAAAGGCGCCTTGGCCCGTTTTTGCGCAACACAAGGCATCCGAATGGACCTAGCGTCCGTCGCCCATCCACAGTCAAACGGCCAGGTGGAGCGAGCAAACGGCCTCATCCTGTCCGGCATCAAACCCCGGCTGATCGAGCCTCTGGAGCGCTCGGCTGGCTGCTAGCTCGATGAGCTACCAGCCATCCTCTAGAGTCTGCGCACGACTCCAAACAAGTCAACCAGCTTCACGCCTTTCTTCCTCGTCTACGGTGCCGAAGCCGTCATCCCAACGGACATAGAGTTCGACTCCCCACGAGTCACCATGTACACCAAGGAGGAAGCAGAAGAAGCATGACAAGACGGCGTTGATCTGCTGGAAGAGGGCCGGCTGTTGGCACTCAGCCGGTCCAGCATCTACTAGCAGAGCCTGTGCCGATACCACAACAGGAAGGTCAAGCCAAGATCTTTCCAAGAAGGCGACCTTGTGCTTCGGCTGATCCAGCGAACAGCCGGCCAGCACAAGTTGTCGGCACCTTGGGAAGGCCCTTTCATCATCAGCAAGGTGCTTGGCAACGACTCCTACTACCTGATCGACGCTCAGAAGGCCCGAGCACGCAAGAGGGATGACTCCGGCAAGGAGACAGAGCGGCCATGGAATGCAAATCTCCTCCGAAGATTTTATAGTTGATGCAGTATGTACCACGCTACCTTTTGTATTAAAGTACCAAGACTTCGGGCCCCCGAGACGAGCTCGGGGACTGCCCTCTTTTGTCTGTATGATAAAAATCATGCCTACAAATATGTTACTCTTTGTTATGCCGCTTGGCACCGGGCTCGACAAGTTGGCCCGGGGACTTGTTGCCTTGCACTATGAAATGCTTCCTGCAGCCGGACAAGTAGTGTGTAACACCTAAACCGTCTCATGTCAGAAGCCGCAGCTCGCAGAGCGACTGTATGGTGGGCAGAAGTAAGGTAGAATGGGCGTTTGCATGAAAAATGGCTAAGGACTCAAAGCATAAAACATAGCTCAAGACGGTTTCCAGCCTTTTTTCGCGAACCAACTCTTGAATAGTCGGATTGCCGCCTTCTATTCAACTTGCTCAAAAACTCTTAAAAACGGCTAAGTACTTGCCTCCCCAAAGTAGCCAAGCATTTGATCCAGCGGCAGTCCGCAGAGCGGCTGTCTGATTGGCAAGGCGGGCAACTAAGAGAGAGCGGCAAAGGAAAAAAGGCAAAAGAGCAATGAGCAAGAAAAGATAGAATTCAGATAAATATATTTACATAACGTAGGCCCTTGGCCGAATCTTTGAGAAGTAGTTCAAAATACACCCCGCGGGTGGAATTGTGCAAATTAACAAGTTCTTCAAAGACTACTAAAGCAGATAACATAAAGATAAGGCGGCAGCTTAGGAAGCAGCAGATGGATTCAGAGGGTCGGAGGAGGCGGCAGCGTCAGGCGTCGGGGCGGCCGGCTGGGTAGTCTCGGCTTGATCGCCTCCGGCGGCAGTCGGCTCGGTCGCACGAGGCTCGTTGCTGGAGCCGTGGTCGAGCTGAGGCTGGCCGTCTGCTCCGTCTTTTGGTGCCTCCGTCTCACCTCCATCCTCCGCCTCACCTTCCTCCTCGACGCTGGAGCCAATCACCTCCGCCGAGTCCTCGCCGTAGTCTGGGTTCATCCCAAACCACTCCGGCGGTACCTCCTCGCCGTCTTCAGACCGCTCGGGGACGAAGATGCTTGTGTCGGTGTACTCGGCGATCGCCACAGCACGCTTGATGAGGGCGTCCTCTGCAGCTGCCAGCTCCGGCTGGGCCTCCGACCGAAGTGTGGCCAGCCGGTCTAGATCCAGCCCCGAATACCATGCCTTGACGAACTCCAAGGCACGGCGCGCTCCAGCTCAGGCCGAAGAACCCTTCTAGGGCTCAAGACGACAGCCGCGACCTCTAGCCAGTCGACCGTCAGGCTGGGAGTGTGTGGAGCCTGCATGTCCGGCCACAGGGCGGCAATCGCCTGGGCACCGACACGCTGAAGTCGGCGCAGCATCCGATGAGTCGGCCGAAGGCGAGCCTCGATGCTTAGGATGTGCTCGTCAAGGGTTCGGGGGGCGTCGGCGGCGATCTCTGCGCCCTCCGCCCTCCGACCTTCACGGTCAGCCTCGATGGCTTGGATGGCGGCCTGCGAGTGCCCAGGAAAGAAGTCTGCCAAGACGGAAGAAACAAAGAAGCAAGTCAAAAACCAGGAGTCGGCACGACTTATAATCGGCAGCTCGAAGAAAGAAACTAAAGAAACTCACCATCAATGATGTCTTCAATCTCATGGAAGCCGGAGGCCAGCATCGCCTCCTTGTCAGACCAGGAGGAGCGCTCACTCACGAACTCGGCCAGGAGGGCGGTTTCCGTCTCTTCCGCATCCCTCTGCGTCTTCGCAAGCAGCTCCCTCTACTCTGCCAATTGAGTGGCCAGCAGATCGCGCTCTATGGCGAGCTTGCTGCACTCCTCCCCTTTGGTGCGCAATACGGAGTTGGCTTCGCTCAGCTGCTGTTGAAGAGCAGCGTTGGCTCCTGAAAAGAAGGAAGAAAGAAGGCGTTAAGTCATCAATAAAGAAGGTCGCCGGGGAGATCCGGCCCGACTGCTCAGCAGTCGGCCCGAATCTCGGGGACTACAGCCCGCGGGTGCGCTAGCGCGCCCCCGCAAAGAAGAAAAAGGACTTACTCCGGCTCTCCACAAGTCGGCGGTCCGCTTGCCTAGCTCTTCAACGTTACGGTTGAAGGCAGTGACATGGAGGTTGTGGTAATCCTGCGACAAGCATTTCAGACAAAAAGTTAATACCCGGAGTTCATCAATTGGAGTTCCGGGCCGCCTACTCAGCAGCCAGCCCGAAACTCGGGGACTACACCCAGTGGGTGCGCTGGCGCTCCCCCACAGAGAGGAACAAGAAAACAAGGACCAAAGGAAAAAACATACCTGGACGGCTGCCCGCGATGCCAGGTACGCCTTAGTGCAATTCTAGAGAGCGTCACCCTCAGCATGAAGCTTCGCCTGGACGTCCAGAAGCGCCTGGTTCAGCGGCCCTGTGCCGCCTCCTTGCACCCACCCAATGGGCGCGGCGCTCGTCGCTTCGGCGTCTGGGATCGCCGAGCTGGCGGTGCCGGCCTCCAGGGGGCGGGGTGCCGAAGTCGCCTTCTCCAGACGGCGGCGCGTTGGCGAGCCGACTTGGAGGAGTAACCTCGCCACGGCCTCGTCTTCGGTCGGCGGCACCAGAGGGTCTGCTGGCTGTTTGCCTTGTGCGCTCTCAGACGGCGGCGGAGGCGGCGGCGGAATGATCACGTCCGGCGTAGAGGAGTCGCCGCCTTCCCTCTCCACGACGGGGTTCTCGCCGCCGGCTTGCCCAGTCTGCCCCGTGAACTCCGGAGGCGGCGGCGCAGAGTTTAGCGGGGTGACGAACACCGCCGATTGGCGGCGTGCGGCCTCCTCAGCCTGCCGCTTCGTCGCGGCGGCGGCTTCGGCCTCCGCCAGTTTTTTCTTGGCGGAGGCCTCCGCCTTCTCTAGGCGAGTGGCCTCTTCTTCGTTGCGCTTCTCCTGCGCATTCCGCTCTGTCGCCTCCCGGAGGTCAGCAGCGGGGTCAATCCGCCGAGTGGTGGCGGACGTCTCCGCTGACCCCATGACGGAGGCGGTGGTGACCCTCTCAAGAGTGAGGGGAGCCCTGAAGCTAGGGAAGCAAGCAAAAGACTCAGATAAAGCCACAAAGAAAGAATAAAGCATTGCGATAGAATACTCACGCGGAGACCAATGGTGGCTTCTTCACTTCCTTACCGAAGCGGATGGCCTTCGCAGCCGCCTTGTCCCACCGGGTCTCCACAGCCGAACCCTTGGGCTTCTTCGTCCGACTGCCGAACAAGGTCCGCACGGCCATGCGCTTCTTCCCGCCGCCTGGAGCACCCGGCGCGGCAAAAGAGCCTGCGCCAGGCTGGCTGGCTCCTGGCCGATGGCAGGGGGCGACTTCTCCCTCGGCATCGTCGTCAGGCCAGTCGGCGAAAGTAACCGAAGGCCTGAAGTCGCCTTCTGCTCCTCCTCCTTCCTCGGCGTCATCCTCCAGAGCCGCGGCCCCCAGATCGAGGTCGTCGACGTCGCTCTCCGCCCGGTCGGCAAGGAACTTGCGGGCCGGCCCCGAGGTGCCGGCTGGTGGATGGAGGAGGGGATTCTGACCAAAGCCGACTGGTCAAAACAAACTCGGCGAGAAAGAAGACAATCCAAAGAAAGAAAGAAAAGGCAACTCACCACTGGCGGGGGGTTGGCGCGGGAGTACGGCTCCTTGCCGAACCGCCAATCCTCCAGGAGCTTGCTGTCCAAGAGGTAGTTTACCATGAAGGTCACCTCCTCGTGAGGCATGTCCTTGGTGCACATCCGACTCGGGTCACGGTGCCCGCTCATTTGGCATATCATATGGGGGCGGCCTTGGAGCGGGAGAACTCGGCGTGCCACGAAGGCGGCCAGCAGGTCTGGACCAGTCAAGCCCCCCGACTGCGTCAGCACTCGGAGTCGCGTGATGGTGCCGGCTCCCGTAGGCGTCAGCGACTTGGCCCGGTACGACCAGTTGGGCAGTCTCCCAGCCGGCGGGCCGGCTTCGAAAGCCGGCAGGTTGACCCAGTCGCCCCTCGCGGAGACGCTCCTGACGTAGAAGTACGATCTCTGCCACATCTTCACCGACTTTATCAGCGAGATGGAGGGTAAGGGGTTGTCGGCCCCCGACCTTCGCACGGCGATGAAAGCGCCGCATTGAGCCGGCATGCCTGCAGCCTGGGTGCCGACCTTGGAGAAGAAGAACTCCCCCTAGAGCTCGAGGGTGGGGAGGACTCCGAGGAAGCCTTCGCACAAGGCCACGAAGGCGGACAGCAGCACCACTGTGTTGGGCGTGAGGTGGTGCGGCTGGAGGCCGTAGAACTCCAGGAAGGAGCGGAAGAAGCTGCTCGCCAGCAGCCCCAACCCGCGCAGGCAGTGCGAGCGGAAGATGACCCGCTCGCCCTCCTGCGGCGCGGGGGAAATCTCCCCCCTCGGTGCAAGACGCGCCCGCACGTGATCCTCGCCGGGGAGCCGATGAGTCTTGCGGAGGAACTCGATGTGGTCGTCGTGAACTTCGGAGCCGTCCCAGGTGCCGGAGCGCACCGGGGGAGCGCGGCGGCAGAGGAAGAGCTCATCGCGAGCTGATCGCCGCGGCGTTCGTCGAAGCTTGGGCACGTGGCGGTGCGAAGAAGAAGAAGAAGGAGAAGAGCGAGGAGCGGTGAGAAGGAGGAGAGCGAGGAGTAGTGGGAAGGAGAGGCACGCGTGTTCCGCCGTGCCCCCCTCTCTCCCCTACTTATAGCCTCGCGGGCTGCGAAGCCGAGGGGGCGGTCGTGGGATTTACTGCGCCCACGGCCCCACGACCCCCACGTTCCACGAAAAAGTTACTGCTCGCAGTAACTCCACGGGAATCCCAACCGTCCGCCGGGGCCGCAGCGGATCCGCTCGGGCGCCGAGGCCCGGTAGTGGCGGGCCCCGCCTACGGGCCCGGGCCATCGCGCGCGTAGGCTGGCAGTATGGCCCAGCCACGTGTTATCGCACGACAGGCCTAGAACGGGCGGCGGCCCGGAGGCTTAGCCAGCACGCTACTTGGATCCCGTCGCGACGTTCGAAATATTGTGCGAGTCAGAGTTGGGTGAGTCCGACTCCTTCTAGCCGGCCCGGCAGAAGTCAACCAAGAACCATGTGTTGAGCACCTGGAAAGAGAAACTGCTGAGGCTTCTCAGCCGATCGTCTGCGGCGCCTCACCAGCTTCGGGGACTACTGTCGGAGTAATGCGCCACGGGTAGGCCAACCCGAGCCCCAGAACCTTTCAAGACATCGGAGCAGGCTGCGCCCCTCAAGACCCCAGGACAAAGAGCCGCCTTCGAGAAGTCGACGGCAAGATGGCCGACTGCCCACTCACGGCCGAGTCCCAAGGACGACTTCAGGGAAAGCCGACTCCTGACTGGCGACTTCCAGGGAAGACGGCTTTGGGGAGTCGGCCTGCGACTCCAACAAACCCCATGACCTCATCAAGAGGGACGGGGCAGGGGGGCTGGCTACAGTGAAGCCCACTCCCGCCCCTTACCAAGGGCAGGCATGGCCACAACACGCCGTACCCCGGAAGATCTCCGTGCGGCGTGGCACTGTTGCCATGTCGGCCCTGACATCAGCACCGCAGGACTGAATCCTGCACCCACGACGGCTTGTCTGTACGGCCCAGAGGCAGCGGGTCCCACCAGTCAGTGAGACCCCAGGAGACGGCAAGAGGACCACCAGTCGGACCCGTTGGGAGCCGGCCCCGGGGAGTCGGCCGAGCCCTCCCCCGGGGCCCACGCGCCATTAATCAAGATGTGATGGAGAGTGGCAATAGTGATCGCCCGCCGGGCGGCGGGGCTGTTGCCATGACCCCATGATCAAGCCCGTGTCATCGGAAGCACGGCTACAGTAATCAACAGCCGGCAAGACCCGCCCGCGGCGGACGCGGCCTATCGGCTCCGTACCAGGCCAGTCGGCGGGGCCCACCAGTCGGCGGGCCCCAGCAGTCGACGGGGAAGATGGAGGCCAGAGGCTCTGACGGTTGGGCCCGCGTCCAGTCGGATTACCATTGTACCCCTAGGGGGTAGGCCTATATAAACCCCCCAGGGCACCTATGCAAAGGGTTGGAACCCATTAGCTCTAGACCAGATCATATAGGAGGGAGAGAGCTAGCCTTACCTTCTCCTACCTCCAGAAAACAGCTCAAGGAGCAATCGTGTAAACACTTGGCCATAGTGATCATGCGGAGACCCCGCAGAGCGGCAGTAGGGGTATTATCTCCCCGGAGAGCCCTGAAGCTGGGTAAGATTCGCCGGCGTGCATGTCTTCGCCTCATCCCTTTTTCAGGCACCGGCGACGTTCTACTCGCCCCCACCATGATAAGCCATCCTTTGGCATATGTCGCACCCAACCCCCGACAAAGACCAGAAGGACGGCAAGACGGAGATCATTGTGGAGCCCAAGACGGCGTCAGCACCAGAGCCTTTCACCGGCGAAGACCACTTTTGTCAGGATAGCTTGTACTAGATGTCCCCCTTCGAATTTAGCTGCCTTTGTTGGCTCCCTTCCCGCTCAATATTTGGGAAGAGGACCAGGGCCTATATAAGTAGAGCTAGCCACCACCGTAGAGAAGGAGAGGGAGATCACTCTCACCCGCACAAGTTAGCCAAGCACAAGAACACCTCAACCTCAGGAGGATGTTCTTCCCCTTGTACTGTTCATCATCAGCCCAAGAGGCAATCCACCACCACCACACTGGAGTAGGGTATTACACCACAACGGTGGCCCGAACTAGTATAAATCTCGTGTCTTTCCGTGTTGCGAGTTTGTCGAGTTCGTCTAAGAGATCTTAGCGAGCTAGGGCGTAGATTGGTAGGAGGGAAAGACTTCGCGTGCACCCCAGTGTTCGAACCTTATGGGTTTGTCGGAACCCAACATCCGACATTTGGCGCGCCAGGTAGGGGTGCGCCGTAGCTTCCCTTCCATCACTTCATCGCTTCGTCGCTCTGTCTATTCCATGGAGGATGCTCGCCGTGCTCGAGCTGAGCATTGGGCTGCCCTCACAGCCCGCGTTGCTCAGACGGCTCCCATCGGCGGGGCACCTCGTCGTTCTTCGTCTCCCACTGCCAACGCTGCCCCCGGCCCGGCGGGGAACGAGCAGCAGGCATCCTCGCTGCATCCTTCGGTACGGCAGGACGGCCGCACCGCCACTCCATCACTGACCCCGGCCGGTTCTTCGTCTCACGCACGCCGCGCTCCCATGGAGGCGCGCGCCGCACTCCTCACCACAAACGAACTCATGTGCTACCGCCCAGTCGACGACCTCTACGAGGAGTGGCTCGACCGCGTCGCCGAGATCGTTCGCGCTGCAGGGCACTCTCCAGCGCCGTCCCTCTCTCTACCTCACACTCAGCCAGCCACGGGCGACGAGGCCCATGGCGCACCTCCACCACCTCTACCCCAAGATGGTGCCTTGGCACCAAGGCACGCGGCCCCGCGGCGTGATCCGCCACACCCGGTGCTCGCGTGTGAAGAGAGAAGCTGCCAAAAAATCCCTCGGCTGCGAGAAGCTGCACCCACGCTTCCAGCGCCACCTCGTCAAGACCGCGCACCGCCCGCGGCAGCGCCGCGCGGACCTCGTCAAGACCAAGTTCCACCTTCGAAGCGGGCCCCAGCAACCACGGTCGGCTGTCGCGCCTTCACCCCCAAGCTGCACAGCGTCACCTGGCCAGGCAAGTTCAAGCCGGATTTGCCTCCTCACTATGACGGCACCGCCAACCCCGCGGAGTTCCTGCAGCTCTATGAGCTGAGCATCGAAGCGGCCAACGGCGATGAGAAAGTCATGGCGAACTGGTTTCCCATGGCTCTCAAGGATGGGGCCCGCTCCTGGCTCCTCAACCTGCAACACGGCTCAATCTCCTCCTAGGATGAGATGCGCGACCGCTTCGTCACTGCTACCTCTTGAGCACTGCGTTGGATTTCCCCGAAGAGGAGAGGATGATGCAGCAAAGTAGCGTAAGTATTTCCCTCAGTTTTTGAGAAGTAAGGTATCAATCCAGTAGGAGGCTACGCGCGAGTCCCTCGTACCTACACAAAAACAATAGCTCAACACAACCAACGCGCTTAGGGGTTGTCAATCCCTTCACGGTCACATACGAAAGTGAGATCTGATAGAGATGATAAATAATATTTTTGGTATTTTTGGTATAGAGATGCAAAGTGAAAAGTAAAAGGCAAAGTAAAAAGCAAAGCAATAATAAAGTGATGGAGATTGATATGATGAGAAAGAGACCCAGAGACCATAGGTTTCACTAGTGGCTTCTCTCAAGAGCATAAGTATTCTACGGTGGGTGAACAAATTACTGTTGAGCAATTGACAGAATTGAGCATAGTTATGAGAATATCTAGGTATTATCATGTATATAGGCATCACGTTCGAGACAAGTAGACCGACTCCTGCCTGCATCTACTACTATTACTCCACTCATCGACCGCTATCCAGCATGCATCTAGAGTATTAAGTTAAAAACAGAGTAACGCCTTAAGCAAGATGACATGATGTAGAGGGATAGTTTCATGCAATATGATAAAACCACCATCTTGTTATCCTTGATGGCAACAATACAATACGTGCCTTGCTGCCCCTTCTGTCACTGGGAAAGGATATCGCAAGATCGAACCCAAAGCTAAGCACTTCTCCCATGGCAAGAAAAACCAATCTAGTAGGCCAAACCAAACTGATAATTCGAAGAGACTTGCAAAGATAACCAATCATACATAAAAAGAATCAAGAGAAGATTCAAATACTATTCATAGATAGACTGGATCATAAACCCACAATTCATGGGTCTCAACAAAGACACCGCAAAAAGAAGATTACATCGAATAGATCTCCATGAGAGAAGGGGAGAACATTGTATTGAGATACAAAAAGAGAGAAGAAGCCATCTAGCTACTAACTATGGACCCGTAGGTCTGAAGTAAACTACTCACACTTCATCGAAGGGGCTTGGATGATGATGTAGAAGCCCTCCGTGATCGATGCCCCCTCCGGCAAAGCTCCGGAACAGGCCCCAAGATGGGATCTCGTGGATACAGAAAGTTGCGGTGGTGGAATTAGGTTTTTGGCTCTCGTTCTGATCGTTTGGGGGTACGTGGATATATATAGCAGGAGGAAGTATGTCCATGGAGCAACAGGGGCCCCACGAGGGTGGATGGCGCGCCTGCGGGGTAGGCACGCCCCCTACCTCGTGGGCTCCTGTTACGTGGCTTGACGTAGGGTCCAAGTCCCCTGAGTTGTATTTGATGAGAAAATCATGTTCCCGAAGGTTTCATTCCGTTTGGACTCCATTTGATATTTCTTTTCTTTGAAACCCTAAAACAGGAAAAAAACAGCAATTCTGGGCTCGGCCTCCGGTTAATAGGTTAGTCCCAAAAATAATATAAAAGTGGATAATAAAGCCCAATAATGTCCAAAACAGTAGATAATATAACATGGAGCAATCAAAAATTATAGATACGTTGGAGACGTATCAAGCATCCCCAAGCTTAATTCCTGCTCGTCCTCGAGTAGGTAAATGATAAAAACAGAATTTTTGATGCGGAGTGCTACTTGGCATAATTTTAATGTAATTCTTCTTAATTGTGGTATGAATATTCAGATCTGAAAGATTCAAGACAAAAGTTCATATTGACATAAAAATGATAATACTTCAAGCATACTAACTAAGCAATTATGTCTTCTCAAAATAACATGGCCAAAGAAAGTTCATCCCTACAAAATCATATGGTTTAGTCATGTTTCATTTTCGTCACACAAGAATGCTATCATCATGCACAACCCCGATGAACAGCCAAGCAATTGTTTCATACTTTAGTAATCTCAAACCTATAAACTTTCACGCAATATATGAGCGCGAGCCATGGACATAGCACTACAGGTGGAATAGAATATAATGAGGGGGGTTATGTGGAGAAGACAAAAAAGAAGAAAGTCTCACATCAATGAGGCTAATCAATGGGCTATGGAGATGCCCACCGATTGATGTTAATGCAAGGAGTAGGGATTGCCATGCAACGGATGCACTAGAGCTATAAATGTATGAAAGCTCAACAAAAGAAACTAGTGGGTGTGCCTCCAAATTGCTTGCTCACGAAGACCTAGGGCACTTGAGGAAGCCCATTGTTGGAATATACAAGCCCAGTTCTATAATGAAAAATTCCCACTAGTATATGAAAGTGATAACATGAGAGACTCTCTACTATGAAGATCATGGTGCTACTTTGAAGCACAAGTGTGGCAAAGGATAGTAACATTGTCCCTTCTCTCTTTTTCTCTCATTTTTTTGGGCCTTTTCCTTTTTTATGGCCTTTCATCTTTTTTTGGGCCTTCTCTTTTTTTATGGCCTTTCCTCTTTCTTTTTTTTATATTCCTCACTTGGGACAATGCTCTAGAAAATGATGATCATCACACTTCTATTTATTTACAACTCAATGATTACAACTCGATACTAGAACAAAAGATGACTCTATATGAATGCCTCCGGCGGTGTACCGGGATATGCAATGAACCAAGAGTGACATGTATGAAAGAATTATGAACGGTGGCTTTGCCACAAATAATATGTCAACTACATGATCATGCTAAGCAATATGACAATGATGAATGTGTCATGATGAACGGAATGATGGAAAGTTGCATGGCAATATATCTCGGAGTGGCTATGGAAATGCCATAATAGGTAGGTATGGTGGCTGTTTTGAAGAAGATATAAGGAGGTTTATGTGTGAAAGAGCGTATCATAACACGGGGTTTGGTGCACCGGCGAAGTTTGCGCTAACTCTAAATGTGAGAAAGGGAAATGCACGGTACCGAGGAGGCTAGCAAGGATGGAAGGGTGAGAGTGCGTATAATCCATGGACTCAACATTAGTCATAAAGAACTCACATACTTATTGCAAAAATCTACAAGTCATCAAAAACCTCGGTACTATGCGCGTGCTCCTAGGGGGATAGATTGGTAGGAAAAGACCATCGCTCGTCCCCGACCGCCACTCATAAGGAAGACAATCAAATAACACCTCATGTTTCAAATTTGTTGCATAATGTTTACCATACGTGCATGCTACAGGACTTGCAAACTTCAACACAAGTATTTCTCAATTTCACAACTACTCAACTAGCACGACTTCGATATTATTACCCCCATGTCTCAAAACAATCATAAAGCATCAAACTTCTCTTAGTATTCAACACACTATTACTCTTGCATACCCAGCATATTAGGATTTTAAGCAAATTGCCATGCTATTAAGACTCTCAAAATAATCTAAGTGAAGCATGAGAGATCAATAGTTTCTATCAAACAAATCCACCACCGTGCTCTAAAAGATATAAGTGAAGCATTAGAGCAAAATTATATAACTCAAAAGATATAAGTGAAGCACTAGAGTAAAACTATAGAGCTCAAAAGATATAAGTGAAGCACATAGAGTATTCTATCAAATTCCAAATTATGTATGGCTCTCTCAAAAGGTATGTACAGCAAGGATGATTGTGGTAGACTAACAAGCAAAGACTCAAATCATAAAAGACGCTCCAAGCAAAACACATATCATGTGGTGAATAAAAATATAGCTCCAAGTAAAGTTACCGATAGAAGTAGACGAAAGAGGGGATGCCTTCCGGGGAATCCCCAAGCTTTGGCTTTTAGGTGTCCTTAGATTATCTTGGGGGTGCGATGGGCATCCCCAAGCTTAGGCTATTTCCACTCCATGTTCCATAATCCATCAAATCTATACCCAAAACTTGAAAACTTCACAACACAAAACTTAAAGTAGAAAACTCGTGAGCTCCGTTAGTGAAAGAAAACAAAAGACCACTTCAAGGTACTGTAATGAACTCATTGTTTATTTATATTGGTGTTATACCTACTGTATTCCAACTTCTCTATGGTTTATAAACTATTTTACTAGCCATAGATTCATCAAAATAAGCAAACAACACACGAAAAACAGAATCTGTCAAAAACAGAACAGTCTGTAGTAATCTGTAGCTAGCGCAAGATCTGTAACCCCAAAAATTCTAAAATAAATTGATGGACGTGAGAAATATATCTATTAATCATCTTCAAAAAGAATTAACTAAATAGCACTCTCCAAATAAAAATCACAGCAGTTCTCATGAGTGCTAAAGTTTCTGTTTTTTACAGCAAGTTCAACAAGACTTTCCCCAAGTCTTCCCAACAGTTCTACTTGGCACAAACACTAATTAAACACAAAAAACACAACCAAAACATAGGCTAAATAATTTATTTATTAATAAACAGTAGCAAAAATCAAGGAATAAAAATAAAATTGGGTTGCCTCCCAACAAGCGCTATCGTTTAACGCCCCTAGCTAGGCATAACAAGCAAGAATAGATCTAGGTATTGCCATCTTTGGTAGGCAATCCATAAGTGGCTCTCATGATAGATTCATATGGTAATTTAATTTTCTTTCTAGGGAAGTGTTCCATGCCATTTTTAATGGAAATTGAAATCTAATATTCCCTTCCTTCATATCAATAATTACACCAACCGTTCTAAGGAAAGGTCTACCGAGAATAATAGGGCAAGAAGGATTGCAATCTATATCAAGAATGATAAAATCTACGAGCACATAATTCCTATTTTCAATAATAAGAACATCACTAATTCTTCCTATAGGTTTCTTAATAGTGGAATCCGCAAGATGCAAGTTTAGAGAGCAATCATCAAAATCACGGAAATCTAGCAAATCACACAAAGTTTTGGGAATATTAGAGACACTAGAACCCAAATCACACAAAGCATAAAAATCATAATCTATAATTTTAATTTTAATAGTAGGTTCCCACTCATCATAAAGTTTTCTAGGGATAGAAACTTTCAACTCAAGTTTTTCTTCATAAGATTGCATCAAGGCATCAACGATATGTTCGGTAAAGGCTTTATTTTGACTATAAGCATGAGGAGAATTTAGCATGGATTGCAACAAGGAAATACAATCAATTAAAGAGCAATTTTCATAATTAAATTCCTTGAAATCCAATACAGTGGGTTTAGCGTCATCTAGGGTTTTATTTCTTTTATTTCCACTTTCATCAATTTCACCATCAAGATCTAAATACTCCCAATTTTTAGAAGGCCTTCTAGGTAAAGGTGGATCATATTCAGTCCCATCATTATCAAGATTAATATTGCAAAACAAAGATTTAATAGGGGACACATCAATAACTTTTAGATCTTCATCTTTATTTTCATAGGAATTGGAAGAACACGCTTTAATAAAGGCATCTTTCATAGCACGCGTCCTAGCGGTTCTTTCCTTGCACTCATCAATGGAAATTCTCATGGCTTTGAGAGACTCATTGATATCATGCTTAGTAGGAATAGATCTAAGCTTTAAAGAATCAACCTCAAGAGAAATTCTATCAACGTTCCTAGCCAAATCGTCAATCTTAAGCAATTTTTCTTCAATCATAGCATTAAAATTCTTTTGCGAAGAAATAAATTCTTTAATATTAGATTCAAAATCAGAGGGAATCCTATTCTAATTTCCATAAGAATTGTTGTAGGAATTACCATAATTATTAGAGGGATTACTAGGATAAGGCCAAGAGTTGAAAATTCCTCTATACGCGTTGTTACCAAAATTATTCCTACCAACAAATTTCACATCCATAGATTCTTTATTATTCTGAATCAAAGTAGACAAAGGCATATCATTAGGATCAGATGAAACACTCATAGTAGCAAATAATTTCATAAGTTCATCCATCTTTCCACTCAAAACATTAATTTCTTCTATCGCATGCACTTCTTTATTAGTGGATCTTTCAGTGTGCCATTGAGAATAATTAACCATAATATTATCTAGGAGTTTAGTAGCATCTCCTAAAGTGATTTACATAAAAGTGCCTCCCATGGCCGAATCTAAAAGATTTCTAGAAGCAAAATACAATCCGGCATTAAAATTTTTGTATAATCATCCACAAATTCAAACCATGAGTAGGGCAACTACGTATCATTAATTTCATTCTCTCCCAAGCTTGTGCAACATGTTCATGATCAAGTTGCTTAAAATTCATAATATCGTTTCTAAGAGAGATGATCTTAGCGGGAGCAAAATACTTAGAGATAAAAGCATCTTTGCACTTGTTCCATGAATCAATACTATTTTTAGGCAAATATGTAAACCAAGCTTTAGCATGATCTCTAAGCGAAAAAGGAAATAGCTTCAATTTAACAATATCATTACCACATCTTTCTTCTTTTGCATGTCACACAAATCAACTAAGCTATTAAGATGGGTAGCGGCATCTTCACTAGGAAGGCCGGAAAACAAATCTTTCATGAAAATATTCAGCAAAGCAGCATCAATTTCACAAGATTCAGCATCGGTAAGAGGAGCAATCGGAGTGCTAAGGAAATCATTATTTTTGGTATTGGTGAAGTCACACAATTTGGTATTATCTTGAGCCATCGCGACAAACAAGCAATCCAACACACGAGCAAACAAAAGGCAAACGGGCAAAAGAGGCAAATAGAGAAAGAGAGGGAGGATAGAGAGAGATAGGGCGAATAAAACGGCAAGGGTGAAGTGGGGGAGAGGAAAAAGAGAGGAAAATGGCAAATAATGTAATGCGGGAGATAGGGATTGTGATGGGTACTTGGTATGTTGACTTTTGCACAGACTCCCTAGCAACGGCGCTAGAAATTCTTCTTGCTACCTCTTGAGCACTGTGTTGGATTTCCCCGAAGAGGAGAGGATGATGCAGCAAAGTAGCGTAAGTATTTCCCTCAGTTTTTTAGAACCAAGGTATCAATCCAGTAGGAGGCTACGCGCGAGTCCCTCGTACCTACACAAAAACAATAGCTCAACGCAACCAACGCGCTTAGGGGGTTGTCAATCCCTTCACGGTCACTTACGAAAGTGAGATCTGATAGAGATGATAAATAATATTTTTGGTATTTTTGGTATAGAGATGCAAAGTGAAAAGTAAAAGGCAAAGTAAAAAAAGCAAAGCAATAATAAAGTGATGGAGATTGATATGATGAGAAAGAGACCCGGGGGCCATAGGTTTCACTAGTGGCTTCTATCAAGAGCATACGTATTCTACGGTGGGTGAACAAATTACTGTTGAGCAATTGACAGAATTGAGCATAGTTATGAGAATATCTAGGTATGATCATGTATATAGGCATCACGTCCGAGACAAGTAGACCGACTCCTGCCTGCATCTACTACTATTACTCCACTTATCGACCGCTATCCAACATGCATCTAGAGTATTAAGTTAAAAACAGAGTAACGCCTTAAGCAAGATGACATGATGTAGAGGGATAGTTTCATGCAATATGATAAAACCCCCATCTTGTTATCCTCGATGGCAACAATACAATACGTGCCTTGCTGCCCCTTCTGTCACTGGTAAAGGACACCGCAAGATCGAACCCAAAGCTAAGCACTTCTCCCATGGCAAGAAAAACCAATCTAGTAGGCCAAACCAAACTGATAATTCGAAGAGACTTGCAAAGATAACCAATCATACATAAAAGAATTCAGAGAAGATTCAAATATTATTCATAGATAGACTGGATCATAAACCCACAATTCATTGGTCTCAACAAACACACCGCAAAAAGAAGATTACATCGAATAGATCTCCACGAGAGAAGGGGAGAACATTGTATTGAGATCCGAAAAGAGAGAAGAAGTCATCTAGCTACTAATGATGGACCCGTATGTTTGAAGTAAACTACTCACACTTCATCGGAGGGGCTTGGATGATGATGTAGAAGCCCTCCGTGATCGATGCCCCCTCCGGCGGAGCTCCGGAACAGACCCCAAGATGGGATCTCGTGGATACAGAAAGTTGCGGCGGTGGAATTAGGTTTTTGGCTCCCGTTCTGATCGTTTGGGGGTACGTGGATATATATAGGAGGAAGAAGTATGTCGGTGGAGCAACAGGGGCCCCACGAGGGTGGAGGGCTCGCTTGGGGGGAGGAGCGCCCCCCTACCTCGTGGGCTCCTGTTACGCAGCTTGACATAGGGTCCAAGTCTCCTGAGTTGTATTCGATGAGAAAATCACATTCCTGAAGGTTTCATTCCGTTTGGACTCCGTTTGATATTCCTTTTCTTCGAAACCCTAAAACAGGCAAAAAACAGCAATTCTGGGCTGGGCCTCCGGTTAATAGGTTAGTCCCAAAAATAATATAAAAGTGGATAATAAAGCCCAATAATGTCCAAAACAGTAGATAATATTGCATGGAGCAATCAAAAATTATAGATACGTTGGAGACGTATCAGTCGCCAACTTCCAGGGCACTCGCGACCGCCCGCCGGCCGCAGGCGACTTGCGCCGCATCAAGCAACAACCAAGAGAGACCCTCCAGAAGTACATCCAACGCTTCAACAACACCCGCCTCAAGATCCCCAAGGTCACGGATGAGGCCATCATCTCCGTGTTCTCCGATGGCGTCGGTGACGTCAAGATGAAGGAAGAGCTTGCTATCCACGAGGAGCTCTGCACGTCTCAGGAGCTGTTCAACCTGGCGACCAGGTGCGCAAGAGCTGAGGAGGGGCGCCTCTCTCTCCTCGAGCTGCCAGCCGCAAGCGCAGAGGTGAAGAAAGCCAAGGCCAAGGACGTGAAGCGCAAGGAAGCAGCAGTGCTAGCAGCGGAGCCCGACACCAAGCGGTACAGAGATCAGCCCGAGTCATCCAAGAACAGCCGACCGTTATGCACCTTCCACAACCTGAACACCCACAACACCAGCGATTTTCAAGAGCTCAGAGCCATACGAGAAGGACGCTTTGGTCGACACCCTGAGCGCGGCGACAAGGGCTACGACCACGGAGGAGGATGTGGAGGCAGACGCTGGGACGACCGTGGCCCGCGCTAGGAATGGCGCAACAGGCCTCATGAGGACCGCTGGCAGGACCATCCTCGCGAGGGGGCCTGGAGGGACCAGCCTCGTGAGGATCGCCCCCAAAGCAACGCCGGTCTTCCCCCACTGCCGCCACCAAGAAGGAACGACGATCACCATCAGGACGAGGGGGCTGGGGGCTTCCAGGAGCCGCGTGCAATCGCCTACATCTTGGGCGGCGCCCAGGCCCCAGCCTCTCAGTGCATCTTCAAACAATTTGCTCACTAGGTGAGCATGGTGCTCCCCAAGCTCGAGGCCACGCGCCCGCTCAAGTGGTCCCAATGCGCCATCACTTTCAACTCGGCAGATCAGCTCAAGTGTGCGGCCACCGCCGGCGCCCTCCCGATGTTGTGTTCCCCAGTCATCAGCAACGTGCAGGTTACCAAGACCCTCATCGACGGCGGTGCAGGGCTCAATGTCCTGTTCGTCGACACGTTCGACAACCTCCAAGTGCCATATGAGCAGCTCCAGCCTACCAAACCTTTCTCAGGAGTGACCGACGGTTCCACCACACCGATAGGGCAGGTCCGCCTGCCTGTCACCTTCGGGGAGCGCAAGAACTACCGCACTGAGCTCATCGACTTCGACATCGCGCACATCCGCCTGCCGTACAATGCCATCCTCGGGTATCTAGCCCTGGCCAAGTTCATGGCAGTCACCCATCACGGCTACAACGTCCTCAAAATGCCAGGAAGAGGAGGAATCATCACGTTCCTATGTGAAGAGAGAGACGCGGTGTGCTCCCTCGAGCGCGCCTTCCAAGCTACAGCAATCAACGACCCCCACAGCAGAAGTGAGGGCCCTTCAGAGGCCATCCCCAGGAATAAGAAGCCGCGCCGCGCAGGACCTCAGGAGGATGGCGTCGCGGCAGGAGCCTCATCAGGATCAGCATCCGTCCCAGGGGCGCCTCCCTCCATCGCATAGGAAGGCGCACCCGGCGCCCTCCTCGGGCAGGGCTCGGGGGCTCTCTTCTGGAGGGCCTCAGACCTTGCCAACCTCGCGAGGGAGGCGCTTGGGCACCACTTGGAGGCGTGCTTCGCGGCACGTGTCCCTCAGGAGAGCACGGGGCAAGGAGTACCCACCACTCAGGATTTCATCACCAAGACCGCTCAGGAGCTGCAAGACGCAAGAGCCATGCGCGGCAACGGCCGTTCACGAGGCGTAGCTCCCCATCCTGGCGAGGATGCTGGGCTGCGTGTTTGCATCGATGTCCCGGGGCTCAACAGGGTCGCGTCTCAGGAGCGCTTCTGGCCTTCGCGTGTGGGCCGCTGCGAGGGCCCGCCAACAGCTATGTTCGCATGCCCTTCGGCTTGCCGAGCGTGGCGTTAGCCTATCAGCGCAACATTCGGCGCCTCCTGGCGGCTCAGGAGGCCCAGTACCACGTCGTACTGGAGGAAATGAAGACGGTCTTCAGGGAACCTCCCGAGCCCCTAGAGCCTCCCGAGGCTCAGGGCTCCAGTAGCTCATGAAGAGTCATTTCTTCGACGCACGCCTCCAGCTGCACCAACTCTACTTCGTCTACAGAACCAGGTGACGTCTTCCAAGCTCGTTTAACTGGGAGCGCCCCTCGGGCTGCATTTTTCCCAGGCCGCGTGGGTCTGTCCCTGCGGCATGTACCCCTTTTGCATATGTCTTTAGCCTACATTGCTAGGGGGCGCCCCTCGGGCTGCATCATCCCCAAGCCGCTCAGGCCGGACCAGTGGCATGTATCTTCCTGCATTTACCCAAGTCGATTTTCCTTCCCTGCTTAACCTGCCTACGGTTATCACCTGCTCGATCATCGCCTCCCATGGGGCCTCCTCACAGGCACAATGCTGGTGCATGGGCCCGTCCCTGCCACGTCGACAAATCTGAGCGATCGAGCTCTGGCTCGCGGCACGCCCCGCGCACGTCACCTCTCCAGGCCCTCAGTGCCTTCACTTCATCCAGAGCATCCAGCGGCAGGCTGGTAGCTGTAATGGAAAACCGTGTTTCTTCTTGCGCCTGTACACAGGGATCCCATGGGAAAGATAGCAGACGACACCGCGAGTCTCCTTTTCTCCTGTGCAATTTGCTTGCGCGTTAAAAGGGGGGCTCCTGAGCATCGCGACTCGGGAGCTCTTACTGGCTCTCCAGCCCTCACCCCCTGGCCTTGACCACGACATCACGACCTGGCATACCGGCGGCGACTGAGCTCGCTCGAGGGCCGGGACCTGAGGACGTAGAGCACTAAGGAGAGCATGGGGGAGGGAAACTCGAGTGGGCCGGCCTCGCTATGCCGCACAAGTTGGCGCGCAGCCATAGCGCAACGTCAGGAATCGCCTCGAAGTCAACAAGATAAGTTCCACCCTCGGATCGGCTAAATGCTTGGGCCTAATGGTCACTCACGCCTTGCCGCAAACCCGTTGTGGACACGTCAACTCCATGTCTTCCCTTGCCATGGCCGCTTGAGCGCTAAGGGGGGCCTCCTGAGCATCGCGCCTCAGGGGCTCTTACTGGACCTCGGGCCGCACACCTCCTGGCCTTGACCACGGCACGCGACCTGGCATACCAGCGATGGTTGTAGCCTGCCTGGGGACCGGGACCTGTCGGCGTAGAGCAACAAGCTATCGCGAGGAAATAAAGGGGGGACCAAGCATAAACGGGACGCGCGTTCGCCAAATTTTCATAACAAGGAAGATAAGCACAAAAGACATTACAGACACTTACATGCCCCCACGGGGCACTTCATGATTCTTTGCAAGGAACAAAAGCAGAAACTAAGGGGGTTCCTATCTACACCCTCCCGCGGCAGACACCATCATCAATAGTGGGCCATGGGAGGCCGGCGCCTACCCCATCCAGATCAGCGGCGGCGACGGCCGGACGCCGCAGCCCTGCTTCGAGCGCGGCGAGAGCTCGGGGGCGCGTAGCTGTCATCGCTCGTCTCCGGAGTCTCGTAGAGCTCGGGAGAGTTGCTGGACTCCCAAGGGCTGCTGCTGCTAGAGTGGCCGCGAGCGGAACGCGCATCAGCCTCGCGCTCCTCTCCGGAGCAGCACTCCAGGCGGTGGCCCTCAGCATCGAAGACCTTGAAGAAGAACGTGGAGACACCGTCATACTCAAAGTGGATCGCGAGGGCGCCCCTCGCACGGCAAACCCGCGTGATCTCACCCCAGCCATGAGTCATGAAGATCTTGCCGGTGGGGACCGCTTCGATCTCTGCTCCAGTCACCGGAGCGCTGCAGTCCGCGTGCTACAACCAGAGCTCGAGAGGCCCCCTCGGCGGCATCACATCAGAGAAGAACCGCGGGAAGCGGATCCAAGAGCTTGGAGGCATCGGCGCCCACAGCACCAGCTCACGCGAGGAATCCGCGGCGTGGATTCCGGGAGCGACGGTGCGCGTCGCCGTGGCGCGGCGACCCCGAGCGCAGCGCGGGCGACGCTGCTCGTCGCTCCGTCCTCGTGAGCCCTCGGCTCGGGCATACAAGGGTAGCGGATACCCCGGAGGAGGCCGCTCGCACCAAGGCCTCGTCACCACCTACATCGCCGCTTCATCACGATGATGGATCGACCTCTTCTTCGATGGAAGTGGCCCCGTATCACCCCAAAGGGCCTTTCCCTTCTCTTCGGCGGAGAACCTTCTGATAGGCGCCATTGTTGTTAGCAGTGGAGCAAGGAGGAAGAAGCAAGCGAGCGAGGAAGAGATGGGCGACGGGGGCTCTGCCCCCTCCCCATTTATAGCAGGAGAAGGCGAACTGGCACCTCCCACGATCGCAGGTAACGATGGTTTTCCTTGCATGTCACAGGGACTTGTCAAGTCGAGCAGTTGTCGAGGCAGCATGGGGAAGCGGAGACGCCCACGTCCAATCAACCGCCACGCGTCAACCGAGGCCATAGGCTTTTGGGGCCCGCGGCACTCCGAACTTGACTCTTGGCTTCGCCGCGAAGCCAAGCCCGAGCGCACCTTGGGCCCGGGGGCTACCGTCGGTGTTCTGGGAACGGGGGTCCCTAGACTTGCCTACCTACGGCCCACAGCGTGGCTAAGCCAGCAGGCCGTACGGCCCATCTTCATCAACAAGGCATCCAAGACCCTCGTGAGTTGCCAAGCCTCGCGAGGCGGACGACGCAAGACCTCCTCTGGAGCGGCATAGTCAGGCAGGCTCACGAGGAGCGTAGATATCAAGGAGGGGCAAACCTCACGAGGCTCTCGTGACGTGAGCCATGACGATCGACACTAGGCGGGCGCCAGCGCGCACAGCGTCCTTGTTTCCTCTTTGGTGCTAAGGAAGCAGGCGCAGGCGAAGAGTACCGAGGCATCAGGCAAAGGTTGCCATATCGGTGCAACGAGACCAAGACCAGAAGGACGGCAAGACGTAGGTCATCATGGAGCCCAAGACGGCGTCACCACCAGAGCCTTTCGCAGGCGAAGCCACTTTTGTCAGGATAGCTTGTACTAGTTGTCCCCCTTCGAATTTGCCCGCCGTTGTGGGCTCCCTTCCCGCTCAATATTTGGGAAGAGGACTAGGGCCTATATAAGAAGAGCTAGCCACCACCGTAGAGAAGGAGAGGGAGATCACTCTCACCCGCACAAGTTAGCCAAGCACAAGAACACCTCAACCTTGGAGGCTGTTCTTCCCCTTGTACTGTTCATCATCAGCCCAAGAGGCAATCCACCACCACCACACTGGAGTAGGGTATTACACCACAACGGTGGCCCAAACCAGTATAAATCTTGTGTCTTTCCGTGTTGCGAGTTCGTCGAGTTCGTCCGCGAGATCTTAGCGAGCTAGGGCATAGATTGGTAGGAGGGAAAGACTTCATGCGCACCCCAGTGTTTGAACCTTAAGGGTTTGCCGGAACCCCACATCCGACAGACTCCGTTTGATATTCCTTTTCTGCGAAACACTGAAATATGCAAAAAAACAGCAATTTGCACTGAGCCTTGGGTTAATAGGTTAGTCCCAAAAATAATATAAAAGTGTAAAATAAAGCCCATTAACATCCAAAACAGGTAATATAATAGCATGGAACAATCAAAAGTTATATATACATTGGAGACGTATCATGCACCTGCTACCTTTCAAAGATGCATGATTGCTATATTCTCTGACTTTTGTGAAAATATTGTTGAGGTTTTCACGGATGATTTTTCTGTATATGGAACTTCTTTTGATGATTGCTTAAGCAACCTTGATCGAGTTTTGTAGAGATGTGAAGAAACTAATCTTGTCTTGAATTGGGAGAAGTTCCACTTTATGGTTAATGAAGGTATTGTCATGGGGCATAAAATTTCTGAAAGAGGTATTGAAGTTGATAAAGCTAAAGTTGATGCAATTGAAAAGATGACGTGTCCAAAGGACATTAAAGGTATCAGAAGTTTCCTTGGTCATGCCGGTTTTTATAGGAGGTTCATTGAAGACTTCTCAAAAATTTCCAGGCCTCTGACTAATCTCTTACAAAAAGATGTTCCTTTTGTCTTTAATGATGATTGTGTAGAAGCATTTGAAATACTAAAGAAATCCTTGATTTCTGCTCCTATTGTTCACCCTCCTGATTGGAACTTACCCTTTGAAATTATGTGTGATGCTAGTCATTATGTTGTAGGTGCTGTTCTAGGACAAAGAGTTGATAAGAAATTAAATGTTATCCAATATGCTAGTAAAACTCTAGACAGTGCCCAGAGAAATTATGCTACTACTGAAAAAGAATTGTTAGCAGTTGTATTTGCTTGTGATAAGTTTAGACCTTATATTATTGATTCTAAAGTAATTGTTCACACTGATCATGCTGCTATTAAATACCTTATGGAAAAGAAAGATGCTAAACCTAGACTTATTAGATGGGTTCTCCTACTACAAGAATTTGATTTGCATATTATTGACAGAAAAATAGCTGAGAACCCCGTTGCAGACAACTTGTCTAGGTTAGAGAATGTTCTTGATGACCCACTACCTATTGTTGATAGGTTTCCTGATGAACAATTAGCTATCATAAATGCTTCTTGTACTGCTCCATGGTATGCTGATTATGCTAATTACATTGTTGCTAAATTTATACCACCTAGTTTTACATACCAACAAAAGGAAAAGTTTTTCTATGATTTAAGACATTACTTCTGGGATGACCCACACCTTTATAAAGAAGGAGTAGATGGTGTTATTTGACGTTGTGTACCTGAGCATGAACAGGAACAGATCCTACGCAAGTGTCACTCCGAGGCTTATGGAGGACACCATGTTGGAGATAGAACTGCACATAAGGTATTGCAATCCGGTTTTTATTGGCCTAGTCTCTTCAAGGATGCCCGTAAGTTTGTCTTGTCTTGTGATGAATGACAAAGAATTGGTAATATTGGTAGACGTCAAGAAATGCTTATGAATTATCCACTTGTTATTGAACCATTTGATGTTTCGGGCTTTGATTATATGGGATAGTTTCCTTCCTCTAATGAGTATACACATATTTTAGTTGTTGTTGATTACGTTACTAAGTGGGTAGAAGCTATTCCAATGAGTAGTGCTGATCATAACACCTCTATTAAGATGCTTAAAGAAGTTATTTTTTTGAGGTTTGGAGTCCCTAGATACTTAATGACTGATGGTGGTTCACACTTTATTCATGGTGCCTTTCATAAAATGCTTGCTAAGTATGATGTTAATCATAGAACTGCATCCCCATATCACCCACAGTCTAGTGGTCAAGTAGAATTGAGCAATAGAGAGCTTAAATTAATTTTGCAAAAGACTGTTAATAGATCTAGAAAGAATTGGTCCAAGAAACTTGATGATGCATTATGGGCCTATAGAACTGCATATAAAAATCCTATGGGTATGTTTCCATATAAAATAGTTTATGGAAAAGCATGTCACTTACCTCTCGAACTAGAACATAAGGCATATTGGGCCATTAAAGAGCTCAACTATGACTTCAAACTTGCTGGTGAGAAGAGACTATTTGACATTAGCTCACTTGATGAGGGGAGAACCCAGGCTTATGAGAATGCCAAACTGTTTAAAGAAAAAGCTAATAGATGGCATGAAAAAAGGATACAAAAACATGAGTTTAATGTAGGTGATTATGTATTGTTATACAACTCTCGTCTAAGATTTTTTTTGCAGGAAAACTCCTCTCTAAATGGGAAGGTCCTTACGTTATCGAGGAGGTCTATTGTTCCGGTGCCATAAAAATCAACAACTTTGAAGGCACAAATCCGAGGGTGGTGAACTATCAAAGAATCAAACATTATATCTCAGGTAATCCTATAAATGTTGAAACTAATGTTATTGAAACCGTAACCCCGGAGGAGTATATAAGGGGTACCTTCCTGAACGTTTGAGCCTCCGAAAAGTAAGAGGTATGTGGTACGGTAAGTAAACCGACTCCAAAACAGTTCTAATAGCAATTTTCTCCATTTTGGAATATTTAAGAAAATAGGAAAATAAGAAGCAGTCCAGAAAGGACACGAGGCACCCCCCTGCCTCGTGGGCACCTCGTGTGCCCTCCGGACTCCGTTTTTTTGCACGATACTTATTTTGGTCAGTAAAAATTCATTATATAATCTCCCGAAGGTTTTGACCACCGTACCACGCAATTATCCTCTGTTTTTATTTCGAGTTGTTTTCTAAAAGAGTTTTCAAGGCCAGGCATCATGTCGTACCCTTCCTCCAACATTGAGGGCGACGATGCTTGGCTAATGAAGGTAGATCTAAAGAGAGAAGAACCCGAGAAGATCAAGAAGGATGATGGGATCAAGAAGACCATGGAGGATCAAGCTCCGGAAGCAGCAGAATAAGACATCCTTCAATCTCATTACAATCTTCTTACCCCTACTGAAATTGAAGCTTACAAGGTGATTGAAATAGTTTGGGTGCAAAACAAGTATCTAACTCATGAAAATATTCTGTTGCAAGAGCATATCACCGCACTCAAGGGCATTATTCGTAAGTTGGAGCACCTCCTACGCTCGATGTTGGACGACAAGCCTACATCATCAACAACTCCATCATCACTACCACCAAAGGAGAATTGAGTATTGGGTGTGGGCACTCCCCTTGGAAACTGCGGAGCTTGGGGGAGTGCCCCGGTATCGTATCACCATCACACTTTTATCTTTACCGTTTTTCTTAGTTCGATCCTTTTGGTAATATCTTGATCTAGTGGAATAAAGTTTTAGTATGATTTAGTTTTGAGTTTTTCTTTATGATCCTTCTATCTAATCGAGTTCTACCTCTTGAGCACTGCGTTGGTTTTCCCCGAAGAGAAAGGGATGATGCAGCAAAGTAGCGTAGGTATTTCCCTCAGTTTTTGAGAACCAACGTATCAATCCAGTAGGAGGCTACGCGTGAGTCCCTCGTACCTGCACAAAACATATAAATCCTCGCAACCTACGCGAATAGGGGTTGCCAGTCCCTACACGGCCACTTACGAGAGTGAGATCTGATAGATATGATAAGATAATATTTTTGGTATTTCTGTGATAAAGAAGCAAAGTAAAATAAAGGCAAAGTAAAAAGCAAAGGAAATAACTAAGTAGTAGGAGATTAATATGATGAAGATAGACCCGGGGGCCATAGGTTTCACCACTGGCTTCTCTCGAGAGCATAAGTATTCTACAGTGGGTGAACAAATTACTGTTGAGCAATTGACAGAATTGAGCATAGTTATGAGAATATCTAGGTATGATCATGTATATGGGCATCACGTCCGAGAAAAGTAGACCGACTCCTGCCTGCATCTACTACTATTACTCCACTCATCAACCGCTATCCAGCATGCATCTAGAGTATTAAGTTAAAAACAGAGTAACGCCTTAAGCAAGATGACATGATGTAGAGGGATAGACTCATGCAATATGATGAAAACCCCATCTTGTTATCCTCGATGGAAACAATACAATACATGCCTTGCTGTCCCTACTGTCACTGGGAAAGGACACCGCAAGATTGAACCCAAAGCTAAGCACTTCTCCCATTGCAAGAAAGATCAATCTAGTAGGCCAAACCAAACTGATAATTCGAAGAGACTTGCAAAGATAACCAATCATACATAAAAGAATTCAGAGAAGATTCAAATATTGTTCATAGATAGACTTGATCATAAACCCACAATTCATCGGTCTCAACAAACACATCGCAAAAAGAAGATTACATCGAATAGTTCTCCACAACAGAGGGGAGAACATTGTATTGAGATCCAAAAAGAGAGAAGAAGCCATCTAGCTAATAACTATGGACCCGTAGGTCTGAGGTAAACTACTCACACTTCATAGGAGGGGCTATGGTGTTGATGTAGAAGCCCTCCGTGATCGATGCCCCCTCCGGCGGAGCTCTGGAACAGGCCCCAAGATGGGATCTCGTGGATACATAAAGTTGCGGCGGTGGAATTAGATTTTTGGCTTAGTATCTGATCATTTGGGGGTACGTAGGTATATATAGGAGGAAGGAGCACGTCGGTGGAGCAATAGGGGGCCCACGAGGGTGGAGGGTGCGCCTGGGGGGGTAGGTGCGCCCCCTACCTCGTGGCCTCCTCTTTTGTGTCTTGACGTAGGGTCCAAGTCTCTTGGGTCTTGTTCGTTGAGAAAATCACGTTCCCGAAGGTTTCATTCCGTTTGGACTCCGTTTGATATTCCTTTTCTTCGAAACCCTAAAACAGGCAAAAAACAGCAATTCTGGGCTGGGCCTCCGGTTAATAGGTTAGTCCCAAAAATAATATAGAAGTGGATAATAAAGCCCAATAATGCCCAAAACAGTAGATAATATAGCATGGAGCAATCAAAAATTATAGATACGTTGGAGATGTATCAAGCATCCCCAAGCTTAATTCCTGCTCGTCCTCGAGTAGGTAAATGATAAAAACAGAATTTTTGATGCGGAGTGCTACTTGGCATAATTTTAATGTAATTCTTCTTAATTGTGGCATGAATATTTAGATCCAAAAGATTCAAGACAAAAGTTCATATTGACATAAAGATAATAATACTTCAAGCATACTAACTAAGCAATTATGTCTTCTCAAAATAACATGGCCAAAGAAAGTTCATCCCTACAAAATCATATAGTTTAGTCATGCTTCATTTTCGTCACACAAGAATGCTCTCATCATGCACATCCCCGATGACAAGCCAAGCAATTGTTTCATACTTTAGTAATCTCAAACCTATAAACTTTCACGCAATATATGAGCGCGAGCCATGGACATAGCACTATGGGTGGAATAGAATATAATGAGGGGGGTTATGTGGAGAAGACAAAAAAGGAGAAAGTCTCACATCAGTGAGGCTAATCAATGGGCTATGGAGATGCCCATCGATTGATGTTAATGCAAGGAGTAGGGATCACCATGCAACGGATGCACTAGAGCTATAAATGTATGAAAGCTCAACAAAAGAAACTAAGTGGGTGTGCATCCAACTTGCTTGCTCACGAAGACCTAGGGCACTTGAGGAGGCCCATTATTGGAATATACAAGCCAAGTTCTATAATGAAAAATTCCCACTAGTATATGAAAATGACAAAACAAGAGACTCTCTATCATGAAGATTACGGTGCTACTTTGAAGCACAAGTGTGGCAAAGGATAGTAACATTGTCCCTTCTCTCTTTTTCTCTCATTTTTTTGGGCCTTCTCCTTTTTTATGGCCTTTCTCTTTTTTTTATTCCTCACTTGGGACAATGCTCTAAAATGATGATCATCACACTTCTATTTATTTACAACTCAATGATTATAATTCGATACTAGAACAAAAGATGACTCTATATGAATGCCTCCGGCGGTGTACCAGGATATGCAATGGACCAAGAGTGACATGTGTGAAAGAATTATGAATGGTGGCTTTGCCACAAATACTATGTCAACTACATGATCATGCTAAGCAATATGACAATGATGAATGTGTCATGATAAACGGAATGGTGGAAAGTTGCATGGCAATATATCTCAGAATGGCTATGGAAATGCCATAATAGGTAGGTATGGTGGCTGTTTTGAGGAAGATATAAGGAGGTTTATGTGTGAAAGAGCGTATCATATCACGGGGTTTGGATGCACCGGCGGAGTCTGCGCCAACTCTTGATGTGAGAAAGGGCAATGCACGGTACCGAAGAGGCTAGCAAGGATGGCAGGGTGAGAGTGCGTATAATCCATGGACTCAATATTAGTAATAAAGAACTCACATACTTATTGCAAAAATCTATAAGTCATCAAAACCTCGGCACTACGCGCATGCTCCTAGGGGGATAGATTGGTAGGAAAAGACCATCGCTCACCCCCGACCGCCACTCATAAGGAAGACAATCAAATAACACCTCATGTTTCAAATTTGTTACATAACGTTTACCATCTGTGCATGCTACGGGACTTGCAAACTTCAACACAAGTATTTCTCAATTTCACAACTACTCAACTAGCACGACTTTGATATTATTACCTCCATATCTCAAAACAATCATCAAGCATCAAACTTCTCTTAGTATTCAAAGCACTCATAAGGAAATTTTACTAATCTTGAATACCTAGCATATTAGGATTTTAAGTAAATTACCATGCTATTTAAGACTCTCAAAATAATCTAAGTGAAGCATGAGAGATCAATAGTTTCTATAAAACAAATCCACCACCATGCTCTAAAAGATATAAGTGAAGTACTAGAGCAAAACTATATAACTCAAAAGATATAAGCGAAGCACATAGAGTATTCTAACAAATTCTAAATCATGCATGGCTCTCTCAAAAGGTGTGTACAGCAAGGATGATTGTGGTAAACTAAAAAGTAAAGACTCAAATCATACAAGACACTCCAAGCAAAACACATATCATGTGGCGAATAAAAATATAGCTCCAAGTAAAGTTACCGATAGAAGTAGACGAAAGAGGGGATGCCTTCCGGGGCATCCCCAAGCTTTGGCTTTTAGGTGTCCTTAGATTATCTTGGGGGTGCCATGGGCATACCCAATCTTAGTCTCTTGACACTCCTTGTTCCATAATCCATCAAATCTTTAGCCAAAACTTGAAAACTTCACAACACAAAACTTAAAATAGAAAATCTCGTGAGCTCCGTTAGCGAAAGAAAACAAAAGACCACTTCAAGGTACTGTAATGAACTCATTATTTATTCATATTGGTGTTAAACCTACTATATTCCAATTTCTCTATGGTTTATAAACTATTTTAGTAGCCATAGATTCATCAAAATAAGCAAACAACACAAGAAAAACAGAATCTGTCAAAAACAGAACAGTCTGTAGTAATCTGTAGCTAGCGCAAGATCTGGAACCCCAAAAATTCCAAAATAACTTGCTCGACGTGAGGAATTTATCTGTTAATCATCTACAAAAAGAATTAACTAAATATCACTTTCCAAATAAAAATGGCAGTAGTTATCGTGAGCGCTAAAGTTTCTGTTTTTTACAGCAAGTGTAACAAGACTTTCCCCAAGTCTTCCCAACGGTTCTACTTGGCACAAACACTAATTTAAACACAAAAAACACAACCAAAACAGAGGCTAGATAAATTATTTATTACTAAACAGGAGCAAAAATCAAGGAATAAAAATAAAATTGGGTTGCCTCCCAACAAGCGCTATCGTTTAACGCCCCTAGCTAGACATAACAAGCAAGGATAGATCTTGGTATTGCCATCTTTGGTAGACAATCCATAAGTGGCTCTCATAATAGATTCATGAGGTAATTTAATTTTATTTCTAGGAAAGTGTTCCATGTCTTTCCTTAATGTAAATTGGAATCTAATATTTCCTTCCTTCATATAAATAATTGCACCAATCGTTCTAAGGAAAGGTCTACCAAGAATAATAGGACATGAAGGATTGCAATCTATGTCAAGAACAATAAAATCTACGGGCACATAATTCCTATTTGCAACAATAAGAACATCATTAATTCTTCCCATAGGTTTCTTAATAGTGGAATCCGCAAGGTGCAAGTTTAGAGAGCAATCATCAAATTCACGGAAACCTAACAAATCACACAAAGTCTTTGGAATCGTGGAAACACTAGCACCCAAATCACATAAAGCATAGCATTCATGATCTTTAATTTTAATTTTAATAGTTGGTTCCCACTCATCATAATGTTTTCTAGGGATACAAACTTCCAATTCAAGTTTTTCTTCATAAGATTGCATCTAGGCATCAACGATATGTTTAGTAAACGCTTTATTTTGACTATAAGCGTGAGGAGAATTTAGCACGGGTTGTAACAAGGAAATACAATCAATCAAAGAGCAATTTTCATATTTAAATTCCTTGAAATCCATAATAGTGGGTTTAGCAACATCTAGGGTTTTAATTTCTTCAATCCCACTTTTATCAATTTTAGCATCAAGATCAACAAATTCCAAATTCTTGCAACGCCTTCTAGGTAAAGGTGGATCATATTCAGTCCCATCATTATCAAGATTCATATTGCAAAACAAAGATTTAATAGGGGACACAACAATAACTTTTAGATCTTCATCTTTATTTTCATAGGAACTAGAAGAACACGCTCTTATAAAGGCATCTTTCTTAGCACGCATCCTAGCGGTTCTTTCTTTGCACTCATCAATGGAAATTCTCATGGCTTTGAGAGACTCATTGATATCATGCTTAGGTGGAATAGATCTAAGTTTCAAAGAATCAACATCAAGAGAAATTATATCAACGTTCCTAGCCAACTCATCAATATTAAGCAATTTTTCTTCAATCGGAGCATTAAAATTCTTTTGTGAAGTAATAAATTCTATAATATTAGATTCAAAATCAGAGGGCATCTTATTATAATTTCCATAAGAATTGTTGTAGGAACTACCATAATTATTAGAGGGATTACTAGGATAAGGCCTAGGATTAAAATTTCATCTGTACGCGTTGTTACCAAAATTGTTCCTACCAACAAAATTCACATCCATAGATTCATTATTATTCGCAATCAAAAGTAGACAAGAGCATATCATTAGGATCAGAAGAAACACTCTTATTAGCAAATAATTTCATAAGTTCATCCATCTTTCCACTCAAAACATTAATTTCTTCTATCGCATGTACCTTTTTATTAGTAGATCTTTCAGTATGCCATTGAGAATAATTAACCATAATATTATCTAGGATTTTAGTAGCTTCTCCTAAAGTGATTTCCATAAAAGTGCCTCCTGCGGCCGAATCTAAAAGATTTCTAGAAGCAAAATTCAATCCGGCATAAAAGTTCTGTATAATCATCCACAAATTTAAACCATGACTGGGGCAATTACGTATCATTAGTTTCATTCTCTCTCAAGCTTGTGCAACATGTTCATGATCAAGTTGCTTAAAATTCATAATATCATTTCTAAGAGAGATGATCTTAGCGGGAGGGAAATACTTAGAGATAAAAGCATCTTTGCACTTGTTCCGTGAATCAATACTATTTTTAGGCACAGACGAAATCCAAGCTTTAGCACGATCTCTAAGCGAAAAAGGAAATAGCTTCAATTTAACAATATCATTATCCACATCTTTCTTCTTTTGCATATCACACAAATCAACGAAGCTATTTAGATGGGTAGCGGCATCTTCACTAGGAAGGCCGGAAAACGGATCTTTCATGACAAGATTCAGCAAAGCAGTATTAATTTCACAAGATTCAGCATCGGTAAGAGGACCAAGCGGAGTGCTAATAAAATCATTGTTGTTGGTATTGGTGAAGTCACACAATTTAGTATTATCTTGAGCCATCATGACAAGCAAGCAAATTAACACACAAGCAAACAAAAAGCAAGCGGGCAAAAAGAGGCAAATAGAGAAAGAGAGGGAGGATAGAGAGAGAGGGCGAATAAAATGGCAAGGGTGAAGTGGGGGAGAGGAAAACGAGAGGCAAATGGCAAATAATGTAATGCGGGAGATAAGGGTATGTGATGGGTACTTGGTATGTTGACTTTTGCATAGACCTCCCCGGCAACGGCGCCAGAAATCCTTCTTGCTACCTCTTGACCACTGCGTTGGTTTTCCTCAAAGAGGAAGGGATGATGCAGCAAAGTAGCGTAAGTATTTCCCTAAGTTTTTGAGAACCAAGGTATCAATTCAATAGGAGGCTACGCGTGAGTCCCTCATACCTGCACAAAACAAATAAATCCTCGCAACCAACGCGAATAGGGGTTGTCAATCCCTACATGGCCACTTACGAGAGTGAGATCTGATAGATATGATAAGATAATATTTTTGGTATTTTTGTGATAAAGATGCAAAGTAAAATAAAGTCAAAGTAAAAAGCAAATGAAATAACTAAGTAGTAGGAGATTAATATGATAAAGATAGACCCGGGGGCCATAGGTTTCACTAGTGGCTTCTCACGAGAGCATAAGTATTCTACGGTGGGTGAACAAATTACTATTGAGCAATTGACAGAATTGAGCATAGTTATGAGAATATCTAGGTATGATCATGTATATAAGCATCACGTCCGAGACAAGTAGACCGACTCCTGCCTGCATCTACTACTATTACTCCACTCATCGACCGCTATCCAGCAGGCATCTAGAGTATTAAGTTAAAAACAGAGTAACGCCTTAAGCAAGATGACATGATGTAGAGGGATAGACTCATGCAATATGATGAAAACTCCATCTTGTTATCCTCGATGGCAACAATACAATACGTGCCTTGCTGCCCCCACTGTCACTGGGAAAGGACACCACGAGATTGAACCCAAAGCTAAGCACTTCTCCCATTGCAAGAAAGATCAATCTAGTAGGCCAAACCAAACTGATAATTCGAAGAGACTTGCAAAGATAACCAATCATACATAAAAGAATTCAGAGAAGATTCAAATATTGTTCATAGATAGACTTGATCATAAACCCACAATTCATCGGTCTCAACAAACACACCGCAAAAAGAAGATTACATCGAATAGTTCTCCACAAGAGAGGGGGAGAACATTGTATTGAGATCCAAAAAGAGAGAAAAAGCCATCTAGCTAATAACTATGGACCCATAGGTCTGAGGTAAACTACTCACACTTCATCGGAGGGGCTATGGTGTTGATATAGAAGCCCTCCGTGATTGATGCCCCCTTCAGCGGAGCTCTGGAACAGGCCCCCAGATGGGATCTCGTGGATACAGAAAGTTGCGGCGGTGGAATTAGGTTTTTGGCTCCATATCTGATCGTTTGGGGGTACATAGGTATATATAGGAGGAAGGAGTACGTCGGTGGAGCAACAGGAGGCCCATGAGGGTGGAGGGCGCGCCTGGGGGGGTAGGCGCGCCCCCTGTCTCATGGCCTCCTCTTTTGTGTCTTGACGTAGGGTCCAAGTCTCCTGGGTCTTGTTCCTTGAGAAAATCACGTTCCCGAAGGTTTCATTCCGTTTGGACTCCGTTTGATATTCCTTTTCTTCGAAACCCTAAAACAGGCAAAAAACAGCAATTTTGGGTTGGGCCTTCAGTTAATAGGTTAGTCCAAAAATAATATAAAAGTGGATAATAAAGCCCAGTAATGTCCAAAACAGTAGATAATATAGCATTGAGCAATCAAAACTTATAGATACGTTGGAGACGTATCATCGAGTCCGTGAGCTATATATAATAAAGATTAGTTTTGAGTCAAGGGCTTGGCTATCTTGCTATGATCTTGAGGGAATAAAAGTACGAATAAAAAGAAATAAAGAGATCATATTGATATTATGGAGAGTAATGACTTCACATATAAAGAGTAAGATGAATAAAAGTGGTTGAGAGTTGACAAACATAGTTTTGGTCATCGTTGCAATTAATAGGAAGTAATAAATACAGAGAGGTTTTCACATATAAATATACTATCTTGGACATCATTTATGATTGTGAGCACTCATTAAAATATGACATGATAAAAGGTTGATGTTGGACAAGGAAGACAATATAATGGGTTATGTTTTCTTACATCCGAAATAAATTATATTGTCATGGATCATCCAACATGTTGAGCTTGCCTTTCCCCCTCATGCTGGCCAAATTTTTTGCACCAAGTAGAGATACTACTTGTGCTTCCAAATATCCTCAAACCCAGTTTTTCCATGAGAGTCCACCATATCTACCTATGGATTGAGTAAGATCCTTCAAGTAAGTTGCCATTGCTGCAAGCAATAAAAATTGCTCTCTAAATATGTATGATTTATTACTGTGCAGAAAATAAGCTTTGTACAATCTTGTGATGTGGAAGAAATAAAAGCGACGGATTGCATAATAAAGGTCCATATCACAAGTGGCAATATAAAGTGACATTCTTTTGCATTAAGATTTCGTGCATCCAACCATAAAAGCACATGACAACCTCTACTTCCCTCTGTGAAGGGTCTATCTTTTATTTTTGTCCTTTACTTCATACAAGAGTCATGGTGATCTTCACCTTTCCTTTTTACATTTTATCCTTTGGCAAGCACTGTGTGTTGGAAAGATCCTGATATATATAGCTAATTGGATGTGGGTTTTCATAAATTATTGTTGTTGACATTACCCTTGAGATAAAATGTTGGGAGGCAAAACTATAAGCCCATATCTTTCTCTATGTCCGATTAAAACTTCATACTCATAAGTATTGCGTGAGTGTTAGCAATTGTGAAAGACTAAATGATAGTTGAGTATGTGGACTTGCTAAAAAACTCTTATATTGACTCTTTCCGGTGTTATGATAAATTGCAATTATTTCAATGACTGAGATTATAGTTTGTTAGTTTTCAATGAAGTTTCTGATTCATAATTTAAATTGTGAATGAATTGTTACTTTAACATAAGAAATCATATGACAATATATATATATACATCTGGGCTATTCTGTTTCGCATAACAGAATATTATTCTGTTACCCTACTTGAACTGATGGTTTCAGGTGGTTGGACTGATTGGATTCGAGCGGGTGAACTGATACTTTCATTTCTGCTGAAAATCGTCTTCTTTAGTTCCAAAAAAATTTGTATTTTATTTTTGTCGGAACGGGGCGTGTAATATATCGTTGGAAAGCCCTTAACATCTATATTACAAGTATATTGAACGTTTTTGCAAAATCATTATGATTTAAGAGCAGTTTTGAAAAAACGTTTTTTTCAAAACCAAAAACGCGAATCGTATTTTGGACTTAATTTTTAAACGGTTTGTCGGAATTGAGCAAATAAGATGGCGTTGGAAAGCTGGTGAAAATCCGCTTCTTCCATATATCTAATGTTTTTTAAAATTTTATATGTTTTAAAAGTAATTTGAAAATGGTGAAATTCTGGGCGAAACGTATTTTTGCGATTTTTTGCAAATTATATGTCCGATTGACGCAAATGATACGGCGTTGGAAAGCTGTGGAAAATGCGCAACTTTTTTGTATAGAAAGTTTTTCCAATTCCTTACGGTTTAAATTCAAATGTGAATACGGTGAAAATTGATTTCGGACGTGATTTTTTTAGAAGTTTATCAAAATGGGGCAAATAATATATCGTTGGAGAGATATCGAAAAAGCAAAACTTTGTGATGTTGAAAGTTTTCTCAAATTCGCAATCATTTAAGAGTAATTTTAAATACGGTGAGACCTTACATGTTGTTTTCTGATTCAAAAAACAGAGTAGTCATACTGATCTAAGTTCGGGTTTGAACTGACGTTGTCGTACTTGATTTTACAATCACAAAGTGCTAAAAAAATCATTGAACTTGTATTTTTATTCTTTGAATTTTTGTGTTGTGTACTTTTCTAATTGTAATGCATGAACTTAAAGGTGGTTTCCTATTTTAGTTAAACTTTGAGCATATTAAAACTTATGTGTTTTCTTCCTGAACTTATTTGGGACATCATGTTGAACTTATTACTTTTCTTAAGCATGAATCTCTCGTGTTTCCTTCTTTATGTTACTTTTTTCCTTCAACTATACTGCTATAACATTTTCTTTCTCAAACTTGCTGTCTCTCGAGTAAGGACCGATGCTATGTTTTCATTTGAACAGGTATCAAATTTCTCAATAGACATATTGAACTTTTTCCACGTTGCATTATGCATTTGATGATATAATCCCTGTTGAACTGCTACACCAGAGCTAAAAAAATCTATCCATGTGAAATATTATTTTACATTGAACTTTCATCAATCAACATACATCATTTTCCTTCCTGTTCATACACGTGTTGCAGACATTACATACACATACACAGCTCCACGATCATACACAATTTCATGCTGTAGCTTCTCCTCGCTTCCTTCAACACAAACAATCAATTGGAGAGAAAAGCACATATGATTTTAGGGCCGTGTTCGGAATCCATCCCATCCGCTCCGACTCCGCGGAGTTGTGGAGCTTAGTTTAGGCCGCTCCATAAAAATGAGCTAGAGGCTCGTCCGGTCCGGAGCGGAGTGGAGGGAGCGGAGAGGAGCCGAACGCGGCCTAGATACAAAAATCACCTCCACGTCTACCAGCTGGACTGATGTTTGCTTTCTTCTACTTCCATGGTCATGCACAAGTTCATTCAACTGTTGAGCAAAAGCTCTATCCCATGAAGCTAAAAACAAAAATAAGGCTGAACAATACCTTTAGGTTCAGTGCAGTGGAGGGAGGGAAAGGAGGCAGCCTCCTGAGTTGCGACGTCGAACGGCTTGGCGCTGCCTCGTTGAACGGCCTGGGTTGGTGGCAGTGAACGGTCGGGGCGATGCAGCAACGGAGGCCCACCGGCGGGAGGTAGCATGGTGAGCTGAAGACTCCATTTATGCGGGGCGAGCACCGGTCATGCACTGTACTATTTAGAAAGGTGTACCTGTACTTCTCAAAATAATGGAATAGGGGTACTTTCTCCTGTAACTTTTTTAGTTCAAGTATGACGCACACATCTGTATTTTAAGCACTATGATTTGTAGTCCTCACAAAAGAAAGCATGAGAATTATTCAACAAAACACAGAAAAGTGAATAACATTTTTTATTTATTTAGCAATTGATATGTAACTAGAGTGCAAAGCTGCCAAGCAAATGCACGATACGGTTGACTAACACGTGAATTTGATGTACGCGTGCCTTGTAGTGTAGGGTTGTACTGACACACTCAACATCAAGAAATTTCCAATTCGCCCAAGATCAAACTGCACCAGTTCGTGATGCGAAGGCTGGCTGCCTGGCTCGTCGTCGTTGAACTGAACCCCGTGCCCCTGTCGAACTGCTGAAACATTTTAGTATGGGTTAGATACAGTTCCAAACTAGTACCTGAAAATCCCATCCCCAAATATCCATGTAAAGCTTCAGAGTTGGAAGTAATCTAAACAGAGCCATATCAAAACATTGAACTGATACATACATGCAGGAACGAAACAGGTAAAAGCAATTTTTATAACAATTGAACTTGTAGTTAACTATTCTATAACAAAAACTAAACTATTTTTTTGTAACGATACGTGGACTCGGGGGCATCGATACATGTACTTCTGTACATAATAGCTCTCCCTGGTGAACTATGATAAGCCCAAATATAAATGGGAGCACGAATGGCACCCATCTATGGTACTTCCTCCGCCCGAAAATACTTGTCGTGGAAATGGATGTATCTAGATGTATTTTAGTTTTAGATACATCCAATTTTATCTGTTTGTGCGACAAGTATTTCCGGACGGAGGGAGCATCTCAATAAACGCAAATTCTCCTATTTAGAGAATCACACAGCTCACATCTCGGAAAAAATAACACATAGAGCACACACCATGCATGCCCGCACAACATCAGACCCAATTCCAGAACTTGCAAGACAATAGCGGTAGTGAATATTTTTTATTACCTTCTTTGTAGCGGTAGAATCAAGCACACTAGGTAATAGCTAGCAGCTAGCATGAGGTGCACCAACAGCTAGTGGCAGTAGGTCGAGGTCGTCCTGGATGCGGCTGGAAATGAGAAGCAGACGGAGGTCGAGGTCGTCCTGGTTTCAAAAATATCACACAACCAAGTACTGATCAAAATCTCCAAATCCAGTGCAAAAAATTAGATGCTGATGTGTCAACAATCTATGTCGATTTACTCCAAAACACAAAAAATGTGAAGAGAATATCCATCGCACACTTTCAGCGTGCATGGTATCACTGACCTCACTGACCTCCTCGAGATGATGACCTTGTCCCGCTACAACATCTTACCGACTATTAAAATATCAGCAGAATGCTACATTGCCGAGAGGTTTATGCTTCAAGGTCAATAAACGTTTTCTTAATTAAAAGAATGAGAAAAGAAACTATAAATGAGCTTCATACTATGAACGAATGAGCACACAAATATTCTCTCCGCTACAGACTTAAAGAGACATCAGTACTTGATTGACTGGAGTAGAAGTTTAGATTTGTAGCAGCACACGCACCAAACTTACTGATTTTTCTTGAACATATTTTAGGCGATTGAATCAGTACTAGGAGGACTGGACAAATAGTTCAGATCTGTAGCAGCACACACTAGAAACTTACAGAAATTTATAGAATCAAAACAAACTTACAGGATTTTGAAAATTGAACTGACGATTTTTCTGCACATGCACCCAACAAATTCCACTTCTTCAACAACAAATCTTCTCCCGCAGTCCTGGATCTTTTGTACAACACATGGAAACTGAAGCTGCCCCTCCAGCCATTCACAGAACAAAGAAGACGACATATGCATTGGGTTCCTCCGTTTTTAGCTACTCTACAAGTGCTGCTATTGCTTGTAATTCACGAACATGGCCCTGCATATAATAACTAAAACAGATGCATTATATAAAATTCACAAAATGTGCTTCTATTTCTGTTTAACAAGCTGCTGAATGTTTTTCTACCGAGTTGCTACTGCAGTGCACACACATATACTTGAATTATTTCCAATCAGCTAACTGATTTCACTATTTTATACTGAATTGCGACAAATCTTTTTTTGCTAGCAAAACTTGAACTGAAAAAGACTACAAAGGTGTACGCATATATAGCAAATGGTATGAGATGCATTTTGTTTTGCTTCATGCAGAGCAGCAAGGAAGTGAGATCGAGAGAAAAAAAGGGAGATTGGGGGCGCTGACCATCGGCGTCGGCGGAAGAATCGCAGGCAGAGCCCGGAGCAGAATCAGAGGAGCGGTGGTGCGTTGGAGCCCGGAGTAAAAGGATTTCATATTTTTCACCTTGAGATGATATCAATTTTCTGGAGGTCTTGATGGAAAATGCCGGTGTAGGTACCAGACAACCACCAACTAAACACCAGCCTGAACGAAGGCAATTTTTTTGATTTTTCAGTGCATTCTAGGCAAGAACCGATCCGAGTCAGAACTGATGTGATTTATTCCATCGAACTACTACAATAGTTTCTCTATACTGTTATGTTTTTAACACACAAGTATTGAACTTTTCCTGCCTTCTCATTATGAATTGATGACATAACACATGTTGAACTGATTGAACAAAATAGAACAATAATCACTTGAACTAAACGATCTTGAGCTGATGTAAAAGATGCACCTTTATTCGTGTTTTTGGTTCAAAAAAATTATGAAATAATTAAAGTAAATGATCTTGAGCTGTTGTAAATTAACACCATATAATATAACAATATTTTTCATACGAGGCAAGACAACCAAGATTGAGAGAATACACTGAGCACCATGTCAGGTCAGTGGTTGGTCCAAAAAAATTATGAGGTCAGTGCCTCCATAGAAGTAACAAGATGCAAGCTTAGTTCTTAGGTTACAGATTTGAAATACTAGTACTGCTACCAACATTTATAAATACTAGTGAACTTGAACTTATGGTCTCTCGAGACCTGAACTAATTGTGCTACAAGCACACACACAAAATCCAACAAAGCTGATATAAGTACATGTTAAAAATATAATCATGTTCATGTATATATATAAGTCCACTGAGCACCATGTCAGGTCAGTGGCTGGCCGGCAAGGAAATTATGCCAGAGAAATAAAATGCTGTGAGGGCTTGAAAGTGATGCATAAAGGTTTATGGTAATAAGTAAATATACTGGCCGGCAATATTTCGGCAATTGACATGGGGGAAATAGAGAGGAAACTGGACATGCATTCGTCAAGTAGGTGAACTCTAAGGTATACAAAACATACACTGAAAAAACTGAACCTCCAGAACCACATAATGGAAGTTGGAGTTGCGAATGGTGGTAGAGCTGCGGCGTTGAACGGCTCGGCGTTGTATTGTTGAACGGCCCGGGGTGGCGGCAGTGAACGGCCGCCATGGGAGGCACCGTGGCGTTGGACATCAGCGGTGGTCAGGGTGCAGGGACACCGCGGTGGTCAGCGTGCCGGGCCACATCAGCTGGGCTAGGGACGGCATCTCCCACGTGACCTTGACCGTGTGGCACGGCGGCGGGGTTGGTCCGCCAGCGGAAGAAGGCGGAGGGGCAGCGGTGCAGGCGGCTGGAAGCAGAGGGCGGCGGTGGCGGGTGAAACCGTGGAAGCAGGGGTCGGCGCCGAGAACCAGCCGAGGAGAAGGTGGGGGAGGGGCGGCGGCGGGCTCCAGCCGGGGAGAAGGTGCGGTCGGGGCGACGTCGGGCTTCAGCCGGGAGAAGGTGGCGGCGGGGCGGCGCTCGGCTCTAGCCAGGAAGAGGGTGGGGGCGGGGCGGCACCGGGATCCAGCAGGGGGAAGGTGGCAGGCTGGGCAGCGCCGGGATCCTGCCAGGGAGAAGGTGGGGGCCGGGGCGGCGCCTGGATCTAGCCAGAGAAGTGGGATTGGGGGCAGTCAGGAGTGGGTCGTACGGTGGGATGGGTGGGTTTTTCTGTTTTTCTTCTTCGCGGGTCGCCGCTGGTCCGGAGACTACAGATCGGGCCCTTATAGCGCCAGTCGAAAGCTAAATCAAATTCCGAACTTCTAACCCTGAAATCAGCACACCGAACTCTCCGATCCCAGTCTATTTTGAACCTTAGCCTGTTTTCAATGGGATTGTCGGCAGGTCTAGGCTGCAGCCCGACACGACTGGGCCGGCCCACCAGGCGAAGCGTGTTTTTCCTTTAGCCAACCTAACCGACGACAATTAGTTGAAACAAAGAAGCACGAAACTATTTAATTACATACCACAACATGCTTTTTTCAAAAAAGTGCTCACACTTTAAAAAATGTTCAGGTTTAAAAAATAGTTCTCGTTTTCAAAATTTCTTTGTGTTTGAAAAAAAATGTTTATTCCAATTTTTTTTGACAATTTTCAAGAAAAGTTTCAAAAGAAAATTAAAAAATGTTTTGAAACGTACACATTTTTATATAAAAATGGGAACAAAAATTAAAGTGTGAGCACTTTCTATTTTGTTAAAAATGGGGACAAATCTAAAATATTTGTTCAGGTTTCAAATTTTTTCGTACTTTAAAATTTTGTTCAGGTTTTAAAAAATTCAGTTTTTTCAAAAAAATTCTTTTGGTGATTTAAAAATGGTTCATGTTTTCAAAATTTGTTTGTGTTTTTTTTAAAGATCGCAATTCCAAAAATTCGCGAAAATGTTCGGATTTCAATTTTGTTATGACAATTTTCAAGAAAATGGTTCATAAAATTTCCGAGATGTTTCCAAATCTCGCGCTATTATATGTTAAACAAAGTCGCTCTTGTCTATCACATAAATAGCTTGCAGTCGTAGTGGCAAGCAATACGAGTTTTGCACCGCCAGGTCTTTTTTAGACTTTTCGTAAGTCGTGCGTAACGGAGAAAAGGCCCAGTGGCCTTCTGTCACAGCCGAATCCCTGTCAGGTCCATGCGTCGCGCATTGTGGGCCAGCCCAGTCGCGTCGGGTCGCAACCAAATCCCGGGTTTGAGCTGCCACATCCGTAATCCCTGTTTGGTAATGCGCTCAAGGTTTAAAATAGACTGGGATCGAAGAGTTTGGTGTGCTGATTTCAGAGATTAAAAGTTCAAGGTTTGATTTAGCTTTCGACTATAAGTTCAAGGTTTTTTTTAGACTTTTTCCATATATATATATATATATGTTCTAAGAATGATCATGATGCCCTCATGTTCGTATTTATTTTATCGACACCTCTATCTCTAAACATGTGGACATATTTTTCGATTTCAGCTTCCGCTTGAGGACAAGCGAGGTCTAAGTTTGGGAGAGTTGATACGTCCATTTTCCATCATGCTTTTATGTTGATATTTATTGCATTATGGGTTGTTATTACACATTATGTCACAATACTTATGCCTATTCTCTCTTATTTTACAAGGTTTACACGAAGAGGAAGAATGACGGCAGCTAGAATTCCGGGCTGGAAAAGAAGCAAATATTAGAGACCTATTTTGCACAAGTCCAAAAGTCATGAAACTCCACGGAGGTCAGTTTTAGAATATATAAAAAATATTGAGCGAAGAAAGCACCAGAGGGGGCCACCCACCATCCACAAGGGTGGGGGCGCCCCCTGTCTCGTGGGCCCCCTGGCAGGCCTCCGATGCCCATCTTTGGCTATATGAAGTCTTTCACCCTGGAAAAAAATCATAACCAAGCTTTCGGGATGAAACACCGCCGCCACGAGACGGAATCTTGGCGGAACCAATCTAGGGCTCCGGCAGAGCTGTTCTGTCGGGGAAGCATCCCTCCGGGAGGGGGAAATTATCACCATCGTCATCACCATCGGTCCTCTCATCGGGAGGGGGTCAATCTCCATCAAAATCTTTACCAAAATCATCTCATCTCAAACCCTAGTTCATCTCTAGTATCCAATCTTTGTCTCAAAACCTTAGATTGGTACCTGTGGGTTGCTAGTAGTGTTGATTACTCCTTGTAGTTGATGCTAGTTGGTTTATTTGGTGAAAGACCATATGTTCAGATCCTTTATGCATATTAATACCCCTCTGATTATGAACATGAATATGATTTGTGAGTAGTTACGTTTGTTCCTTAGGACATGGGAGAAGTCTTGCTATAAGTAGTCATGTGAATTTGGTATTCGTTCGATATTTTGATGAGATGTATGTTGTCTCTCCTCTAGTGGTGTCCTGTGAACGTCGACTACATGACACTTCACCATTGTTTGGGCCTAGAGGAAGGCATTGGGAAGTAATAAGTAGATGATGGGTTGCTAGAGTGACAGAAGCTTAAACCCTAGTTTATGCGTTGCTTCGTAAGGGGCTGATTTGGATCCACATGTTTCATGCTATGGTTAGGTTTACTTAATACTTTTTTTTGTAGTTGCGGATGCTTGCAAGAGGGGTTAATCATAAGTGGGATGCTTGTCCAAGGAAGGGCAGTACCCAAGCACCGGTCCACCCACATATCAAATTATCAACGTAACGAACACGAATCATATGAGCGTGATGAAAACTAGCTTCATGATAATTCCCATGTGTCCTCGGGAGCGCTTTCCTTTATATAAGAGTTTGTCCAGGCTTGTCATTTGCTACAAAAAGGATTGGGCCATCTTACTGCACCTTATTTACTTTTTTACTTGTTACCCATTACAAATTACCTTATCACAAAACTATTTGTTGTCGATAATTTCCGTGCTTGCAGAGAATACCTTACTGAAAACCGCTTGTCATTTCCTTCTGCTCCTCGTTGGGTTTGACATTCTTACTTATCGAATGGACTACGATAGATCCCCTATACTTGTGGGTCATCAGGGAGGAGGGGGTGCAGAACCAATCGGTGTTTGGAGGGTGGGGATAAATATAATCTAAACAATCCTAAACACAGCTTCACAATTTTATCTAAGGTCGAGGGGTTAACCCCCGACAATCTACATAGCTCCGCCTAAACACAACATTTGCATGTACTGTAGCACTAGACTTAATATTCATGTTTCAGTTTTCTGTTCATTTTGAATATTGAATTGAGGACCATGCATGTCTTACATTTTACTCCCTTCGTTCCAAAATATTAGTCTTTTTAGAGATTTCAAATGGACTCCACATACAGATGTATATAGACATATTTTAGAGTGTAGATTCACTCATTTTACTCTGTATGTAGTCATTTGTTGAAATCTCTAAAAGACTAATATTTAGGAATAGAAGGAGTATTTTTGAATTCGTGTCATACATGCATGGTTTGGAAAAATAGATGCACTATACTTATTGGATTGTTGTTGTGTTCGTGTGTGTGTGTGTGGTCATATGCTTGCTACATACAAAGTTTTCTCACCACCATACCCTTCATCTTTTAAATTTGAATTTGCAACGAAAAACTTACTAGGGATACCATGAAATGTGAAATCCACGTTGAGATCACTATATCACAAACTCACTCTAATTCAAGAACTCGTCATAAATCAAATACCACGTTGAGATTACTATTTGCAAGGAAAATACGGACATTGTAATACACATAGATGCATTCGGCAATTTGAAAGATTCATTTTGTATACTCGAATGGTAGAACCCAACGGCGTACCAGCCAGACCTTGGCTCGTGTTGATCCTCGAAAGAAAAGAAAAAACTGGGCTCGTGTTGATCCTAAAAAAACGGGCTCGTGTCCTTCTGGTGGCGTGTGTGGTTCGCACATTAGCCAACCCCAACCAGTCGAGTCTCCGCGTTTCGAGTCGAAATATTTGGCGGCCAGAATTCCAGCCTTAGGAAATTCCCCTCATGTCCCCAGTCCATAGTGACTACCGATGAACAATGGAGGGATGCTTTAGTAACTAGACAACGTTACGAACCATGCGGAGCACGGTTCAATTCCCTCGGTCGCGGCTACCCAAGGTCACCCAACAACTGCATTGCCTAGTACTACTAATAGTAGTACTACACCAGGATGAGCGCAGAATTGAGCCCGTTTGTTCGTGCCTAGTACTTGACTTAATATATCAGGCAATGCACTGGTACGGAGGGATTATCCTTTTACTCTGCATATATAACTTGTGTGAAGTCTAACTAAGCAAAATGTTTGACTAAATCATTTCTTAAGAAATACAACAGGAAAGATGTATTGCTTGAAAATTCATTGCATGATGCAGGTTATGATATTGTTTCGAATCCTGGATTTTGAATTTCAGAAAATCCAAAAGTGACCAGAAATTCATGAAACTGAGCATGGTCACGTGATATGGCACAAATATTACTGCGTAATTTTTTTCTTCAATTTGAGACAGGCTGCTTATGCGAAGTTGCACAAATGAAGAGCCAAGGTATTTATTGAAACCATGGGCATTTACGTGCCGCTACGGTTCCCGCTTCTCATCGGCAGGTGCCGTCCGAGAAAGCGTGTGAGTCGATGGGAGGCGTCCGAGCAGACCGCTGCGCCGGCTGACAGGAGGCGTGCGAGGAGACCGCTGCTCAGGCTCACCGGGAGGCGAGCCCTTTAATCAGGCTCCGCCGCCCACCTTCGTCCTAACTGCTCCCACTTTTAATGTCGTCGGCGCCGCAGTTTAAAATCAACCCCGCACCACCCGATATCGCTACAATCTTCTCTCTTCCTCTCCGATTCTCCTGTCGTCTACCTCCAACCAGCCTGACCTAATCGTACGCCATGCCGCATCACGATGGTCTGCCCTTAGTCTTCTAGTTTCCTGAGGAAGACACCGAGCCGGAGTCTCAAGAACATAAGGCGCTTTGGGACGAGCTTGAACCGGCCTTGCGGGAAGACGTCGCGCCTGTCCCCGCTCCCATTTCAGCTCCCGTCGCCCCAACTGCGCCAGCGCCTATCCCCGTGGCATTGATGGGATGGGAGCTGCATATTGTTGCCGAGCTTGATGCCACAGGGTTCCACGAGGTCCCTGCCGACTTTAACATGCCCGTGCACCTACCAGTGCATGCGCTTGCACGTGCACTGACGTGTGCACCCGTGCCGGTGCCCGTGCACACGAATGCCTCCGCTCCGCCATTGCCAGCGCCTGTCCCCGCACGGATGCCAGTGCCCCCCTCAGCGGCATGGATGGCAGTCATCGAATGCTTCCTTGCACCAACGCCAGTCGCCTCCTCCCGCCAGTTGACTTGCTCCTGGAGACCAAAGTCCAGAACATTGTGGCCTTCCTGGAAGCTAGGGCCAACGTCCAGGAGTATGCCAACAACGGCGCAAGACGCCGCTGTCGCCGTCGGTCAGTGACCCGACGACACAGAGAGCACGACAGAGGAGTCGCTTCCCACCGTAAGACGGCAGAGGAGCAATGGTGAAGTGTCATGTAGTCGACGTTCACATGACACCACTAGAGGAAAGACAACATACATCTCATCAAAATATCGAACGAATACCAAATTCACATGACTACTTATAGCAAGACTTCTCCCATGTCCTCGGGAACAAACGTAACTACTCACAAATCATATTCATGTTCATAATCAGAGGGGTATTAATATGCATAAAGGATCTGAAAATATGATCTTCCACCGAATAAACCAACTAGCATCAACTACAAGGAGTAATCAACACTTAGCAACCCACAGGTACCAATCTGAGGCTTTAGGACAAATATTCGATACAAGAGATGAACTTGGGTTTGAGATGAGATGGTGCTGGTGAAGATGTTGATGGAGATTGACCCCCTCCCGATGAGAGGATCGATGGTGATGACGATGGTGATGATTTCCCCCTCCCGAAGGGAAGTTTCCCCGGCAGAACAGCTCCGTCGGAGCCCTAGATTGGTTTCGCCAAGGTTCCGCCTCGTGGCGGCGGAGTTTTGTCCCGTAAGCTTGCTTATGATTTTTTCCAGGACGAAAGACTCCATATAGCCAAAGATGGGCATCAGAGGGCATCCAGGGGGCCCACGAGGCAGGGGCGCGCCCAGGGGGTAGGGCGCGCCCCCCACCCTTGTGGATGGTGGGTGGCCCCCCTCTGGTATTTCCTTCGCCCAATATTTTTTATATTTTCTGAAACGTGCTCCCGCGAAGTTTCGGGACTTTTGGAGCTGTGCAGAATAGGTCTCTAATATTTGCTCCTTTTCCAGCCTAGAATTCCAGTTGTCGGCATTCTCCCTCTTCATGTAAACTCTGTAAAATAAGAGAGAATAGGCATAAGTATTGTTACATATTGTGTAATAACAGCCCATAATGCAATAAATATCGATATAAAAGCATGATGCAAAATGGACGTATCAACTCTCCCAATCTTAGACCTCGCTTGTCCTCAAGCGAAAGCCGATATCGAAAAATATGTCCACATGTTTAGAGATAGAGGTGTCGATAAAATAAAATACGGACATGAGGGCATCATGATCATTCTTAGGACAACAACATATACAAATATTGCCATATGATTTCTTATGCTAAAGTAAGAATTCAATCACAATTTCAAGTATGAATCAGAAACTTCATTGAAAACTAACAAACTATAATCTCAGTCATTGAAGTAATTGCAATTTATGATAACATAGGAATGAGTCAATATAAGAGCTTATCAGCAAGTCCACATACTCAACCATCATTTAGTCTTTCACAATTGCTAACACTCACGCAATATTTATGGTTATGAAGTTTTAGTCGGACACAGAGAAAGATAGGGGCTTATAGTTTTGCCACCCAACCGTTTACCTTAAGGGTAATGTCAACAATAATAGTTCATGAAAACTCACATCCAATTAGCTATATATATCAGGATCTTTCCAATACATTGTGCTTGCAAAAGGATAAAATGTAAAAAGGAAAGGTGAAGATCACCGTGACTCTTGCATGAAGTATAAGACAAGAATAAAAGATAGGCCCTTCGTAGAGGGAAGTAGAGGTTGTCATGTGCTTTTATGGTTGGATGAACAAAATCTTAATGCGAAAGAACATCACTTTATATTGCCACATGTGATATGGACCTTTATTTTGCAGTCTGTCGCTTTTATTTCTTCCACATCACAAGATCATATAAAGCTTATTTTCTCCACACTAATAAATCATACATATTTAGAGAGCAATTTTTATTGCTTGCAACAATGACAACTTACTTAAAGGATCTTACTCAATCCATAGGTAGATATGGTGGACTCTCATGTTAAAACTGGGTTTAAGGATATTTGGAAGCACAAGTAGTATCTCTACTTGGTGCAAAGAATTTGGCTAGCATGAGAGGGAAATGCAAGCTCAACATGTTGGATGATCCATGAAAATATAATTTATTTCAGATGTAAGAAAACATAACCCATTACGTTGTCTTCCTTGTCCAACCCCAACCTTTTAGCATGTCATATTTTAATGAGTGCTCACAATCATAAAAGATGTCCAAGATAGTATATTTATATGTGAAAACCTCTCTTTCTTTATTACTTCCTATGAATTGCAATGATAACCAAAACTATGTTTGTCAACTCTCAACAACGTTTATTCATCATACTCTTTATATGTGAAGTCATTACTCTCCATAAGGTCCATATGATCTCTTTAATTCTTTTTATTCTTTCTCTTTTATTTTTATTCCCTCAAGATCATAGCAAGATAATCAAGCCCTTAACTCAACACTAATCTCTATTATATACATCTCATGGACTCGATTACATAGAAGGATCATAAAGCAAAACTCTAAATTAGATCATACTAAAACTTTATTCTACTAGATCAAGATATTGCCAAAAGGATCGAACTAAGAAAAACGGTAAAGATAAAAGTGTGATGGTGATACAATACCGGGGCACTCCCCCAAGCTTGGCAGTTGCCAAGGGGAGTGCCCATACCCGATACTCAGTTCTTCTTTTTTGGTGAAGAAGGTGTTGGTGAAGATGGATAGTCGCACATCAAGCGTAGGAGATCCTCCAATTTGCAGATAATGCCCTTGAGTGCGATGATATGCTCCTTCAACAAAATATTTTCACTTGTGAGATACTTGTTTTGAATGGGAGCTAACTCAATCATCTTGAAAGCTTCAATCTCCATTGGGGTAAAGAGATTGTGATGAGGTTGAAGGATGTCTTCTTCTGCTACTGCCGGAACTTGATCCCCCATGGCCTTCTGATCCCATCATCCTTGTTGATCTCTCGGGGCTCTTCTCTCTTTAGCTCTATCTTCATTAGCCAAGCATCGTTGCCCTCATTGTTGGACGAGGAGGGAGACGACATGGTGCCTGGCCTTGACAACCCTGGCAGAAAATAGCTCAAAACAAAAGCAGGAGATATTTGCGTGATACGGTGGTCAAAACCTTCGGGAGATTATATAATGAATTTTTACCGACCAAAAGAAGTGTCGTGCAAGAAAATGGAGTCCGGAGAGCACACGAGGTGCCCACGAGGCAGGGGGCGCGCCCTCCACCATCGTGGAAACCTCGTGTCCTTCCCGGACTACTTCTTATTTTTCCTATTTTCTTAAATATTCCAAAACGGAGAAAATTTGCTATTATAACTGTTTTGGAGTCGGTTTACTTACCGTACCTCATACCTTGTTCTTTTCGGAGTCTCAAACGTTCTAGAAAGTGTCCCTTATGTATTCCTTCGAGGTTACGGTTTCAATAACATTAGTTTCAACATTTATAGTATTATCTGAGATATAATGTTTGATTCTTTGACCGTTCACCACCCTTGGATTTGTGCCTTCGAAGTTGTTGATTTTTATGGCACAGGAACGGTAGACCTCCTTGATGACGTAAGGACCTTCCCATTTAGAGAGGAGTTTTCCTACAAATAATCTTAAACGGGAGTTGTATAATAATACATAATCACCTACATTAAACTCACGTTTTTGTATTCTTTTTCCATGCCATCTTTTAACTTTTTCTTTAAACAGTTTGGCATTCTCATATGCCTAGGTTCTCCATTCATCAAGTGAGCTAATGTCAAAAAGCCTCTTCTCAACGGCAAGTTTGAAATCATAATTGAACTCTTTAATAGCCCAACATGCCTTATGTTCTAGTTCGAGAGGTAAGTGACATGCTTTTCCATAAACCATCTTATACGGAGACATACCCATAGGATTTTTATATGCAGTTCTATAAGCCCATAATGCAGCATCAAGTTTCTTGGACCAATTCTTTCTAGATCTATTAACAGTCTTTTGCAAAATTAATTTAAGCTCTCTATTGCTCAATTCTACTTGACCAATGGACTGTGGGTGATAAGGAGATGCAATTCTATGATTAACATCATACTTAGCAAGCATTTTACGAAAGGCACCATGAATAAAATGTGAACCACCATCAGTCATTAAGTATCTAGGAACTCCAAATCTTAGAACAATAACTTCTTTAAGCATCTTAATAGAGGTGTTATGATTAGCACTACTAGTTCGAATAGCTTCTACCCACTTAGTAACGTAATCAACAGCAACTAAAATATGTGTATACCCATTAGGGGAAGGAAACGGTCCCATATAATCAAAGCCCCAAACATCAAATGGTTCAATAACAAGTGAATAATTCATAGGCATTTCTTGACGTCTACTAATATTACCAATTCTTTGACATTCATCACAAGACAAAACAAACTTACGGGCATCCTTGAAGAGAGTAGGCCAATAAAAACCAGATTGCAATACCTTATGTGCAGTTCTATCTCCAGCATGGTGTCCTCCATAAGCCTCAGAGGTACACTTGCGTAGGATCTGTTCCTGTTCATGCTCTGGTACACAACGTCTAATAACACCATCTACTCCTTCTTTATAAAGGTGTAGGTCATCCCAAAAGTAATGTCTTAAATCATAGAAAAACTTTTTCTTTTGTTGGTATGTGCTACTAGGTGGTATAAATTTAGCAACAATGTAATTAGTACAATCAGCATACTAAGGAGCAGTACGAGAGGCATTTATGATAGCTAATTGTTCATCAGGAAAGCTATCATCAATAGGTAGTGGGTCATCAAGAACATTTTCTAACCTAGACAAGTTGTCTACAACGGGCTCTCAGCTTCCTTTCTATCAAGAATATGCAAATCAAATTCTTGTAGCTAGAGAACCCATCTAATAAGTCTAGGTTTAGCATCTTTCTTTTCCATAAGATATTTAATAGCAGCATGATTAGTGTGAACAGTTACTTTAGAATCAACTATATAAGGTCTGAACTTATCACAAGCAAATACTACTGCTAAAAACTTCTTTTCAGTAGTAGCATAATTTCTTTGAGCACTGTCTAGACTTTTACTAGCATATTGGATAACATTTAATTTCTTATCAACCCTTTGTCCTAGAACAGCCCCTACAGCATAATCACTAGCATCACACATAATTTCAAATGGTAAATTCCAATCAGGAGGCTGAACAATAGGTGCAGAAATCAAAGCTTTCTTAAGTATTTCAAATGCTTCTACACAATCATCATCAAAGACAAAAGGAATATCTTTTTGTAAGAGATTAGTCAGAGGCTTGGAGATTTTTGAGAAGTCCCTAATGAACCTCCTATAAAAACCGGCATGACCAAGGAAACTTCTTATACCTTTAATGTCCTTAGGACACGGCATCTTTTCAATAGCATCAACTTTAGCTTTATCAACTTCAATATCTCTTTCAGAAATTTTATGCCCCAAGACAATACCTTCATTAACCATAAAGTGGCACTTCTCCCAATTCAATACAAGATTAGTTTCTTCACATCTCTGCAAAACTCGATCAAGGTTGCTTAAGCAATCATCAAAAGAAGTTCCATAAACGGAGAAATCATCCATGAAAACTTCAACAATCTTTTCACAAAATTCAGAGAATATAGAAGTCATACATCTTTGAAAAGTAGCAGGTGCATTGCATAAACCAAAAGGCATACGTCTATAAGCAAAGGTACCGGAAGGGCAAGTAAAAGTTGTCTTTTCTTGATCCTCTTTTGACATAGGTATTTGAGAGAAGCCAGAATAACCATCTAGAAAGCAAAAATGTGTATGTTTGGATAATCTTTCTAGCATTTGATCAATAAAAGGTAAAGGGTAATGATCTTTTTAGTAGCTTTATTTAATTTGCAGAAATCAATTACCATTCTATAACCTGTAACAATTCTTTGTGGGATCAATTCATATTTATCATTAGGAACAACAGTAATACCTCCCTTCTTAGGGACACAATGGACAGGACTTACCCACTGACTATCAGAAACGGGATAAATTATACCTACCTCCGGAAGCTTTAGTATTTATTTTCTTACCACTTCCTTCATCTTAGGACTTAACTGTCGTTGGTGATCAACAACCGGTTTAGCATCCTTTTCCAATTTTATTTTGTGCTGGCATAGAGTGGGACTAATGCCCTTAAGATAATCAAGAGTATATCCAATAGCACCACGGTGCTTCTTCAGAGTTTTCAATAATTTCTTTTCTTGATGCTCTGAAAGGTTAGCACTAATAATAACATGATATATCTTTTTCTCATCAAGATAAGCATATTTAAGAGTATCACGCAAAGGTTTAAGCTCAAACACAGGATCACCCTTGGGTGGAGGAGGATCCCCTAGGATTTCAACAGGCAAGTTGTGTTTCAAAATAGGTCCCTGTTTAAAGAATACTTCATCTATTTCCCTTCTTTCATTCATAAACATATCATTTTCATGGTCTAGCAAATATTGTTCTAAAGGATCACTAGGACACACGGCAATAGGAGCAAGACCAATAATTTCATCTTTACTAGCAATTCTTTATCATGGGGTTGTCTACGAAATTTAGCAAAATTAAACTCATAAGACATATCCCCCAAACCAATAGTAACAACATCCTTTTTGCAATCGATCCTAGCATTAACAGTATTCAAGAAGGGTCTACCCAATATAATGGGACAAACGTTATCTTGTGGGGAACCAAGAACAAGAAAATCAGCAGGATATTTAACTTTCCCACACAAGACTTCAACATCTCTACCAATCCCAACTAGTGAAATACTGTCTGTATTGGCGAGCTTAATTGTAACATCAATTTCCTCTATCTCAACAGGTGCAATATCATGCATAATTTCTTTATATAAGGAATGCGGTATTGCACTTGCACTAGCACCAATATCACATAAGCCATGATAGCAATAATCTCCTATTTTAACAGAAATAACAGGCATGCCCACAACAGGTCTATGTTTATTTTTAGTATCGGGTCTAGCAATTCTAGCAGCTTCATCACAGAAGTAAATTACATGCCCATCAATATTATTGGCCAAGAGATCTTTAACCATAGCAACACTAGGTTCAACTTTAATTTGCTCAGAGGGAGTAGGTGTTCTAGTATTAGTCTTACGAACCACAGTTGAAGTTTTAGCATGATCCTTTATTCTAAATGGGAAAGGTGGTATCTCAATATAAGCAGTAGGAACAACGGAATCATTATAAGTGATAGTCTTTTCTTCAACTTTAATAGGTGCAACTACTTTTACTTCAATGGGAGGATTATATTTAAACCACTTTGATACGTCTCCAACGTATCTATAATTTTTGATTGTTCCATGCTATTATATTGTCTGTTTTGGATGTTAATGGGCTTTATTTTACACTTTTATATTACTTTTGGGACTAGCCTATTAACCCAAGGCCCAGTGCAAATTGTTGTTTTTTTGCCTATTTCAGTGTTTCGCAGAACAGGAATATCAAATGGAATCCAAGCGGAATGAAACCTTCGGAAACGTGATTTTTGGAACAAACATGATCCACAGGACTTGGAGTGGACGTCAAGAAACAAACGAGGAGTCCACGAGGTAGGGGGCGCGCCTAACCCCCCTGGGCGCGCCCTCCCCTCGTGGGCCCCTCGTGGCTCAACCGACCTACTTCTTCCTCCTATATATACTCATATACCCTGAAAACAACCAGGAGCACCACGACACCCTATTTCCACCGCCGCAACCTTCTGTACCCAAGAGATCCCATCTTGGGGCCTTTTTGGAAGCTCCGCCGGAGGGGGCATCGATCACGGAGGGCCTCTAGATCAACTCCATGGCCCCTTCGATGATGTGTGAGTAGTTTACTTCAGACCTTCGGGTCCATAGTTATTAGCTAGATGGCTTCTTCTCTCTCTCTCTTTGAATCTCAATACAAAAGTTCTCCTCGATCTTCTTGGAGATCTATTTGATGTAACTCTTTTTGCGGTGTGTTTGTCGAGATCCGATGAATTGTGGGTTTATGATCAAGTCTATCTATGAACAATATTTGATTCTTCTCTGAAATCTTTTATGTATGATTGGTTATCTTTGCAAGTCTCTTCGGATTATCGGTTTGGTTTGGCCTACTAGATTAATCTTTCTTGCAATAGGAGAAGTGCTTAGCTTTGGGTTCAATCTTGCGGTGCTCGATCCTAGTGACAGAAAGGGAAACGACATGTATTGTATTGTTGCCATCGAGGATAAAAAGATGGGGTTTATATCATATTGCTTGAGTTTATCCCTCTACATCATGTCATCTTACCTAATGCGTTACTCTGTTCTTATGAACTTAATACTCTAGATGAATGCTGGATAGCGGTCGATGTGTGGAGTAATAGTAGTAGATGCAGGCAGGAGTCATTCTACTTGTCACGTACATGATGCATATATACATGATCATGCCTAGATATTATCATAATTATTCGCTTTTATATCAATTGCTCGACAGTAATTTGTTCACCCACCGTAATACTTATGCTATCTTGAGAGAAGCCACTAGTGAAACCTATGGCCCCCGGGTCTATTCTCCATCATATTAATCTTCCATCAACAAGCTATTTCTATTACCTTTTATTTTGCAATCTTTACTTTTATTCTTTATCATAAAAATACCAAAAATATTATTTTATCATCTCTATCAGATCTCACTCTTGTAAGTGACCGTGAAGGGATTGACAACCCCTTTATCGCGTTGGTTGCGAGGTTCTTATTTGTTTGTGTAGGTACGAGGGACTTGCGTGTGGCCTCCTACTGGATTGATACCTTGGTTCTTAGAAACTAAGGGAAATACTTACGCTACTTTGCTGCATCACCCTTTCCTCTTCAAGGGAAAACCAACGCAGTGCTCAATAGGTAGCAAGAAGGATTTCTGGCGCCGTTGCCGGGGAGATCTACGCACAAGTCAAGACATACCAAGTACCCATCACAAACTCTTATCCCTCGCATTACATTATTTTCCATTTGCCTCTCGTTTTCCTCTCCCCCACTTCACCCTTGTCGTTTTATTCGCCCTTCTTCTATTCGTCTTGCCATTTGCTTTGATGTCTTACTTGGCTCGTTTGCTCGTTTGGTTGGAATAGTTGTTTATTTATTGCTAAATAGAGAACCTAAGATCTATGGATCCTCATCCGCTTGCTAATCTTTTTAAGAGATCCAATTATGATGAACCAATTGCTAGTGAGTTTTCTGCACTAGATTATCTTTATGAAGTTTTGCTTGAAATTTGTGAATCTAAAAATTGCGATGAAGTTATGAAGTAATTCACGATAGATCTTTGAATAAAAAACATAATTGCAATGATGATAGTATAAATTCTATTAATGTCAATTGTGCTTATAATATGCTAAACCCTAAGCTTGGGGATGCTAGTTTTGCTATGTCTACTACTTGTTGCAATGATAATGATTGGGGTGATTCTTCTTTTGATCTTGAAAATTTATTTAAGCCCCATGATGAACATGAGATTGATTATAATGTTTGCAATAATATTGAAAGTGGGTTTGGAAGAGTGTCAACTTTAGATCCCACATATTTGGAGAATGTTCAATCTTATGAAGTTTTTGATAAAAGTGGGTTTGGAGAGGTCATGACTTTAGTTAATGTTAATCCCACTAATTTGGAAGAGTGTCAAATTTGCATACATGTGGATTGTGTTAAGAATATGTTTTCTGATAGCTATATTGTTGAATTTGATTATGATCCTACATGTAATTATTATGAGAGAGGAAAATATGGTGGTAGAAATTTTCATGTTACTAAATTACCTCTCGTTATGTTGAGATTGCTATTGTTTCTTTCCGCTTCCCTGCATATGCTAGTTTTCGCTTGCCTTGATAATTTGTTTGCCTATAAGATGCCTATGAATAGGAAGTATGTTAGACTTAGATGTGTTTGTCACGTGTTTTATGATGCTCTCTTTGTGCTTCAATTCTTGTCTTTCATGTGAGCATCGTTGAAATCTTTTTCCCAGTTATAAGGCTTTAAATAAAATCACTTGTTGGGAGACAACCCAATATGTTTCCTTGCTGTTATTCGATAAATAATTCATCTAGCCTCTGTTTAGATGTGGTTTTATGCTTTTAATTAGTGTTTTTGCCAAGTAGAACCTTTGGGAAGACTTGGGTAAAGTCTTTGCGATCTTGCTATAAAAAACAGACACTTTAGTGCTCACGAGATTTGCTGCCATTTTTTACTGGTGGGTGCTATTTAGTTAATTCTTTTTTCAGATGATTAATAGATAAATTCCTCAAGTCCAGCAGTTTATTTTAGAATTATTGGGGTTACATAAATATTCGGAACCTACAGATTACTACAGACTTCTATTTTTGACAGATTCTGTTTTTGGTGTGTTGTTTGCTTATTTTGATGAATCTATGGCTAGTAATAGAGTTTATGAACCATAGAAAAGTTGGAATACAGTAGGTTTAACACCAATATAAATAAAGAATGAGTTCATTACAGTACCTTGAAGTGGTGGTTTGTTTTCTTTTACTAACGGAGGTCGCGAGATTTTCTTTTAAGTTTTGTGTTGTGAAGTTTTCAAGTTTTGGGTAAAGATTTGATGGATTATGGAACAAGGAGAGGCAAGAGCCTAATATTGGGGATGCCCAAGGCACCCCAAGGTAAAATACAAGGACAACCAAGAGCCTAAGCTTGGGGATGCCCCGGAAGGCATCCCCTCTTTCGTCTTCGTCCATCGGTAACTTTACTTGGAGCTATATTTTTATTCACCACATGATATGTGTTTTGCTTGGAGTGTCTTGTATGATTTGAGTCTTTGCTTTTGAGTTTACCACAATCATCCTTGTTGTACACACCTTTTGGGAGAGACACACATGAATCGGAACTTATTAGAATACTCTATGTGCTTCACTTATACCTTTTGAGCTAGATAATTTTGCTCTAGTTCCACCAAGGTTCCGCCTCGTGGCGGCGGAGTTTCGTCCCATAAGCTTGCTTATGATTTTTTTTCCAGGAGGAAAGACTCCATATAGACAAAGATGGGCATCGGAGGGCTGTCAGGGGGCCCACAAGGTAGGGGTGCGCCCAGGGGGGTAGGGCGCGCCCCCACCCTCGTGGATGGTGGGTGGCCCCCCTCTGGTATTTCCTTCACCCAATATTTTTTATATATTCTGAAACATGCTCCCATGAAGTTTCGGGACTTTTGGAGCTGTGCAGAATAGGTCTCTAATATTTGCTCCTCTTCCAGCCCAGAATTCCAGCTGCCGGCATTCTCCCTCTTCATGTGAACCTTGTAAAATAAGAGAGAATAGGCATAAGTATTGTGACATATTTTGTAATAATAGCCCATAATGCAATAAATATTGATATAAAAGCATGATGCAAAATGGACGTATCAGAGGGCTGTAAGATAGAGCTTGAGAGATGATCCAGCCACATACATGTAGATATATTTTGTGCGTTGGAGGAAGCAAGGTCAATCGATTACATGTATAAAGGGAGAGAGATTGAACGAGTGTGGGTCGTCGTGCGATCGAAAGAGTGAGACGGTTGGAGAGAGTGACCTAGATAGACAATGTGCATGAGAGAGTATACAATATGAATATGTCGATTTGGGCTCAAACATGGAGATATATCGTTTGTGTCCGAGAAAGAGTGAGGTTAATCGAGACATACAAAGAGAGAGAGAGAGCGAGAGAGAGAGAGCGAGAGAGAGAGAGAGAGAGATTGAGCGAGCGTAGCCCGCCATGAGGTCAAAAGAGTGAGGGAAACTTGGATGGACTGACCTAGATAGACAATCTGTGTGAGAGAGTATAGAGTGTGTTGATCGAGACCCAAACAGGGAGATATATCATTTGTGTGTGAAAGAAAACGAGGTTAATCGAGACTGAGATAAAGAGAGCGAGATTGAGCGAGTGTGGCCCATCGTGCGTAAGAAAGAGTGAGACAGTCTCGAGGTAGTGACCTAGATAGACAACGTGCGTGCGTGAGCACGAGAGGTTGGGGGCTAGATAGGCAATGCATGTATCTAGCAAGAGAGGGTGGGATGGAGAGAGAGAGAGGGAGAGCTCGGCATGGGGTGCAATGGCGGGTGTGTGAGGTAAATACATTTAGTAACAGAGTGGAAAAGGGGGGTTGTGTAGTTGAGAGAGTTAGAGATCAAAACATGGAGAGAAAGAATGAACGTGTGTCGGAAACCGATAGCTTCCTAAGGTGGTTAGGAGAGGAAGATTGACTGATACAGGAAGTATGTAGCGTGTGTGCCCAGGAGGGGGGCTAAAAACAACATTTGAATGTAGATAGTACGAGACTTAATATCGATGTTTCAATTCTGTGTACATTGTAAGATTTGAACTGAGGTCCATGCATATTGGTAATTATTTCGAATTCGTGCCATATTAGGTTTGGAAAAGTTGACATTGACTCAATTGTTGTGCTATTTTGTAGGTCATATGTTTGAATCCATCCAAAGTTTTCTCACTACCATGGTGTTCACCATATACATATGAATTTGTATTAAAAAGGTAGCATGGATACCGTGAAATGCGAAATCCACGTTAGAATTGGAGACTGCTATGTGACACACACTCTAATTCAAATAACTAATTATGTGACACACACTCTAATCCACGTTAGCGTGGATACCGTTTCGATTTTTTTTTCAAATAACTCCTCATTAATTAATTTATAGTATCTCGTTTCGAATGACTAAGTATTTGCAAGGAAAACACGGGAATGGTAATACATACAGATTCGTTTGCAAATGAAAGAAGATTTGTTTACATTCTCAAATGTAGGCGCACCGGGCAGACCAGGGTCGTGTCGTGGTGGTCGCGTGTGTCGTACGGACGCTTTGCACCCAGCCACCCACCCCCTCCCTCCCCCCTCCCCCCAAAAAAAGAACAACGATAAAATAAGTTCTCGCTTCCATGTTTTGGATTGAAATATCTGGCGGCCCCAATTACAGCCCTACAAAATCTCCCTTCTCCGTCCTCCCCTTCCGCGCCCGGATTTCTCAAATCCCTAATTCGCTGCCAACCCAAGCAAATTTCGAATCGCCCCTCGTCTCGTCTCTTTCCCCACCTCTGTGCCGGACGAAGACAACGGTCGCACTTCACCACCACACCGGAGCTACCTCATCTACGCCCTCGTCCACCGCACCGGGTGGTCCACCGACAATGTCGGTCGCCGCAACCAACGTGCCTCACAGACACCGACTTCCACCGCATCAGGTGCGCTTCACCGACGTCGTCTCCCACCTCACCGGGGCTACCTCACCGAGCACATCGTCGCACCTCTGCCCCCCGAGGCCGTTGGGGCTTCACCAACGGTCTCGTCCACCGCATTGTAGCGCTCCACTGCCACTCTAGATCTGCATCCGTGCACGGCCAGCCAACGCCAGCACATCACCCTCAACGACTCTGAAGTGACCCGCGCTCTAGCTAGGCAAGCATGCCCAAACGCTAGCCCGAACTAGGTATCCACACACCACTCCCTTGTGCACTGTTCCGACGATGTTTGGATATCTTTTCACTGCTCTCTTAGCTTATATGCCTATGCAACTCTTACTTTAACTCCTGTTTCTTCTGGAGATATCATCTGAAACAAGCAAAACCATTTTTTAGCGAAGCATGACAATGCTACGGGATCTGGTATACATCCTGCACACCTGTATAACCTTGTAAGTATCTGTCCTCCGGTACAATAGCAAGGTCGATTCCTCTTATTTGATCAACCATTCACCGTGTCAAAAATGCAGAGGGGGATGCAAGGAGCACAAGGCCCGCACATCCAAGCAAGTGGTAACATTGACTTGTACATGGAACATCCCAAGCATAAGCAGAGTTGGAATGAGCCTGTACAACGAGCTAGCGTAAGTCCCTGCATTTCATTTAATTCGTACTGGCCTATGTGTATGATTTGTGTGCAGTTGCAGATCAACGAATTCAAGTTACCAGGGGCTAACATTTAAACTAAAAAATACGAAGTCACTTGCACTCCGGAAATCAACATAACTTGAGAAATGTGAAACTACATGCACTTTTAAAACCAGCTAATGGTCCAAAGTAGTTCAGATTATAAAACACTAAATGATGCAAGCACCAAAAAACACAAAATGCAACATGGTGTACAAGGACTACTAACATGGTATGTATCTGCTTGAATTATTCTTTCTCTGGCTGAAAATATCGAAGTGTAATTGCATCTATAACTAGTGCGCAAACTGCATATCAATATATCTATCCTGCACAAGTATGCCAATAGTTTCAAACAACAGATTAGAAAAGTATTTATGCTACGTTGTCATAGTACGGGGACTTTCTGGTAGATGTCCTCGACGTTTCCTGAAGCCATGAAAATGTACTATAATTTGCTTGTCATCAATGCCTACAAATCTCTATGTCTCTCTCAACATGGCAGATCATCATTAGACACTAAATCCTTCAATGGGAGCTTGCAAAATGCTTGCATTAGATCCCTCATTAGAAACTATATGTTCATCACCAGGAGCATGTAAAATGTTTACATCAAATCCTTCATTAGCAGTCTGTTCATTAGACACTTCAGGCTCAAGAACAACATGAGCTTGTATGTTTGCACCGGAAACTTGATTAGATACATCAGATTCAGTCAGTTCAGTATTGATTGGGGGAGTTATAAAATAAGCAGAAATTGGTTTCATTTTCTCATAGATTCCCTACATACAAGCTGTTTCACAACACCGTCAGGTTTAGCTATTGTCCAGAAATTGAACACTTGAATTAGATATAATCAGGGATGTGATGTACCTGCTCGTTGCGCATGCTGCTCTTGCAAGCTGCGACTGTCCGTTTGCGCAAGCTCGATGCCATGCCCGTGCTGCCGCCGCTGCCTCCCACGCAGGCTACACCTAGGGCTGGATCTTCATCTTCTTCTCCTTCCATTCGCTTGAAGCTCGGCGACTGCCCTCCAACGAGGGCGCGAGGAAGTGTTGTGTTGGTCTGTCCAGTGGCGGCTAGGTTAGGAGTGAACCAGACTGGAGGCTGGAGGGAACGAAATGGGATTTTTCCTGCTGTCAATCGATATGGGAGGCGCTCATTTGGGCCACGAGCCTGCTATAGGGCCTGCCTTACACTTACGTTATTGGCCCATCCAAATTTGAACATTTTTCTTCATTTTTTACAATGCCTGCTCGTGCGTTGGGACGAACATAACTAGCCTGGGCCAACCTAGACAACTCAAACTAGGTGCACACTTTCCACCACCCGAGGCGGCCGCCCATACCAGCCCCTACGGTGGTGTTGCCCCTTTTTGCGTGTATGATTGGGGTAGTGAAAAATATTCCAGTGGCGCTTTTGATTTACCCACAGAATAGTTGAATTGCTTGTTTCTATGAACTGAGTTCGACAATAATGTGAAGGATGCCAAATGTAATCGCATGAAATATACAGTAAAAGCTAGTGTGATGTGTGTGGATACAACTAGTCTGACTACACGTCCTCATATAACATATCTAGGACGCACCATCTTACCAGATTAACCCTTCGACTTACCAATGCAGTGTGGAAATAAAGAAGTATGGGGATTGCGTATCCAAGCAATTGATGCCATGGACTCCTTCGTAGAACCTTGTAACCAGAAAACAAGTTGCAGTGTGCCTGTACAAAGAGCTAGCGTAAGTTCAGTTACCTGCTTCTTAGAATTTTAGTTAGCCACTTATTGCAAAATTGTTCAATTATGTTGCTTGGCTTAATTTAGTTTGCTACTGATTACATAATGCCATAGCCTGTTAATCCTATTATAGACTGTGCCTATCTATGTGTTTCATACTTACTGTTAAGAATTACCTGTTTACATGAACTTAAATAGCTACTTAAGCACGCAGATAGCTAGTCATATGTACTTCTAGGGTGCAACAAAATTCACGTGTAATTTATGTTCTGATACCCTGTTTGTTTAAATGGTTTGCTGTTATCACTTGTAGCACTGGTAATGTTTGCATGTTCATAGATAGACAACTGTCAGGTTTATATGAGGGACACCGTCTTTTTAACTTATATCTGTTTTGGAATCATTTTGCTTACATCAAAGAAATCTATAGATGTCTGTGTTGCTGGTAAACGGTACCGACTTGTTACTTTAATACATTAACAAGAACTTGCTACTTTTACTAGTTCATGTGTAATTAAATACATTGCCAAAACTGGTTAGTTTTACTAGTTTGATGTTAGTTTCTTATGGCTCTTGCAAAACTTTATTTATTGATTGCTAACATTAAAGTTTGCAGGATCCAACTGAAACTCCATTGGCACAACAGGTATGTTTTCAGAAACTTCCTTGTTTACCTGGTTTGCTATTGTAACTTGTTATTGTAATCATCTTACCAACTTCAAGTTTTCAGGATCCAATTGGAAGTCCAATTGCATAGCAGGTACATTTTCAAAAATATATTTGTGTAACAGGTTTGCTGTTGTAACTTGTTGCTCTAATCAAGTTACTGACTACTCAACTTTTCAGGATCCAAGAGAAACTCCAATGCCACAACAGGTTCCTTTTGCAAAACTTGTTTGTTTAACTGCTTTGCTGCTGCAACCGGTTGCTCTAATCACGTCACTGGCTACTCAACATTTCAGGATCCAAGAGAAACTCCAATGCCACAATAGGTACCTTTTGCAAAACTTGTTTGTTTAACTGCTTTGCTGCTGCAACAACCGGTTACAATGATGTTAATAACTACTTTTCAGCATCCAATTGAAACTCTTTATTTCCTTGTTTGTTTAACTGGTTTGCTGTTATAACTCCCAGTTTAGATGTTTTGCTAACTTCAACTTTTCGGAATCCAATCGGAACTTTAGTGGCAAAACAGGTTAGCCCAAGATCAAAGAGCGAGGTACCCATGGATGTTGTATCATCCCACAGGAGTTGCACCGGCCCAATCGTGCATCATGAATTGCCAACTGCTCGTGCTCTAGAGGCTAAACTAGTGGTAGAAGAGATTCTGCTTCTGCACTTAGAGATGAAGTTGACATGTTGAGGAAGCAAACAGCACAACCACAAGCAGTACTCAAGACAACCATTAAATATTTGGTGGATTTCAAAACGAAGCAAGCTAAGACTGACCGCGTTGTTAAGGTCCTGAAGGAAAAAAGGAAATTAAATTCCCACTTGGTAAATCATAGGTGAAATGTTCTTTCCATCGTTGAATAACCTTTGTGTTGTTTGTTCATGTAATCGATCAAACCATTTGTTTTAGCGATCATGTAATAATTGTTTTTTGTTTTCTGGTTTGTAATTTTATTTGAGCATAAGTCTGTATTAATTGATAAGACTCGGAGACATTTCATTTTGATTGCTGTGCCAGACCTACAAATATGCCAATTGGGCTGAATGTGCATTCAGCAATAATAGTAGATAGATGGACCATAAGTGGCACGCATCGAAAAGGGCTAAGATGTTGTACTAGCTTCGCTAAAAAAAGGATGCTCTTCTAGCAAAAAAAAGTACAGTGGCCTGGCTTATGTATGTTAGTTGATATTATTGATCCATATACTCTATAAGTGTTTATATGTCTGTTAGTTTTGTACATTATTAGTTGACTGACTCGGTATTTGAATCTTGATACATCGCTTGTGTACATATCTAAATGGGAGTACATATTATGCTGCGTGTGACATTTGAGTTGGACATAAATGTTCCAAATATTCGAATTCACCTTAAACTGGATTCTGGATTGTGAATTCGAGTATCGGCATTTGTAAATCATATTCATATATGACAGTGGAATACATCTTTGTCGTGCTTTTGAAGATATATAAAAACACATAGAATGATTTATAAAGATTCATATAGGAATACAAAATGGATTGAAATTTAGTTGCCAGGGTAAACATGGATGCTTATTGTCCCAAAATTCGAAAGGAGTGGCAAAATGTCCACTCCCACGTCGGCTGCCCGAAGCCAAGTGTTTGGGAGATGAAAATTACTGTCTACCCCTTACGCGGACAATCCATCGGCCCGATTTCCACTCCTCTCAATAGGGGTAGGTTAGTAACTTCAATTAGACGTGACACGACCGCCTCTGAGCCCATTCCGACATGGTGGGCGCCAAACATGGGCAGCAAAACACATTTGATTCAAGCTCGTCCGAAAGACCTCTGTTTCTCCCTCCATTTCCCCATTCATACACGATGGGCGGCAAAACAAACTCGACTTGGCCGAAATCTATGTAGGCAAATATTTTCAATAGGGGCAGGTTTGTAACTTCACTCAGACGTGACACAACCGCCCTACCTGTCAGCCCCGTTCATACACCGTAGGCACGAACCATGGGCGCCAAAACACCCTCTGCTCGCGTGAAATCTTTCTAGGCAAATATTTGCGAGATGCGAGATTACCGTCCTATCCCCAACCGACGAGACGTCCAAATTTTAAATGGCGGCTAAGTTCGTAACTTCCCCATATTTCAGACAGGCGCGTCCAAAAACATGGTTCCCCATACCTCTCCCTTCATTTTCCCATTCATACACCATCCGCGCTAGAACACCATCCCCACACCAGCCTCCTCTGTCCGCCACCCCATCCATCGCCGCCGTCCTCCACCCCATCCATCGCCACCATCCTCCGCCATGCCGGAGCGCCTACCAAGACCGCGTCATCCACTGCTAGATATGGACATTTCTCATCCACGGCGACGGACCAAGAGCCTTGCATCGCATCCTCCCGCTTCATTGGCGCCGTCATCCTCTTTGTCGGGGCTGCTCACACGACCTTCTCTTCCATCGTGTGACGCCCTCGATTCAATCATACACTAATCATACACGCAAATGTGTACGATCAATATCAAGGACTCATGGGAAGATATCACAACACAACTCTAGACACAAATTAAAATAATGCAAGCTTTATATTACAAGCCAGGGGCCTCAAGGGCTCGAATACATAAGCTCGAATACACAAGATTCAGCGGAAGCAACAATATCTGAGTACAGACATAAGTTAGACAAGTCTGCCTTAAGAAGGCTAGCACAAAAGTAGCATCGATCGAAAAGGCAAGGCCTCCTGCCTGGGAGCCTCCTAACTTCTCTTGGTCGTCGGCGGTCTCCACGTAGTAGTAGGCATTGACGGTGGCCTTTGGCTCCGACATCTGGTTGCATCTACCGGAAAGAAGAAGAAGAAAGGGGGAAAAGGGGAGAAAAGCAACCGTGAGTACTCATCCAAAGTACTCGCAAGCAAGGATCTACACTACATATGAAACATTATCAAAGGAAGGCTGTATATGTGGACTGGACTGCAGAAATGCCAAAATAGAGGAGAGAACCTAGTCCTATCGAAGACTAGCATCCTCTGGAAACCACCGTCTTGCAGCAACAGGAAGGAGTAGAGTAGCATAAAGTAAAGTAGTAGTAGTGTTATCAACTTCAGCGAGAGATCCTTTCTCGACTCCCTGCGAGAAAGCAATCCCAGAGCCATACTATCCATTTGTCATCACAATCCAATTCTCATCACAAGTATCCAGTTCTAGTTGTATCGATCGGGATACAACTCCAAGTATCCGTTACCGTAGGACAGGCTATCGGTAGATGTTTTCTTCCCTGCAGGGGTGCACCAACTTACCCACCATGCTCGATTAACCCCGGCCGGACACAATTTCCTGGGTCATGCCCGACCTCGGCCAAACAATACGCCGCAACCCGACCTAGGCTTAATAGAGAGGTCAGCACGCCGGACTAAACCTATGCCCCCAGGGGTCATGGGCCATCTCCCCGGGAACTCCTGCACATTGCGTACGTGGCCGGTGAGCAGACCTAGCTACCTCCTTTAAAAAGGCAGGTGCTTACCAGTCCAACCCGGCGCGCGCCACTCAGTCGCTGACGTCTAATAAGCTTCGGCTGATGCATACGACGCAGAACGCCCATACTATGCCCACGTGATGGTTAGTGCTATCAGGCCAGAGGTCCCTCGGATCAAATATCCAAATCGCAGTGGATTAGGGGCACGCGGTAACAAGCAGAGACTCACGAAAGATGTGACCCCGTTGCCCCATCTCGAGGACTTGCGGCAAGGGCTAGGAATTCCCGGCCACGCCTCGTAATTATCTCGCGGGCACCCTCCAGGTCAACCGTCTCCACATCACTCACCGGTACCCCTCAGGGTCGACCCGCCCTTTCAAGTAATAGTAGTAAAGTCCAGGTATCAGTGTGTCCAAACATCAAGGGGAAAACTCGAGGAATCACCCCCGGTGAATTCCACTCGATGTAATCATCAAGGTGAACGTAAGAGGAACCACCCCGAGGTTCACACTTAAGGGGTTGCGTGACATAGTCGTATCGGAAGTGGTTAAGGAGGAAATCATCCTTGATGACCATGACCGAATAGCTACACTATAGGGTTAACATCAGAAGTGCTGAAGAGGTCTCATCCTCGGCACTCGATAGTAACCCAGTAGTGTCGAGCAACTAAGGGGAAAGTGATGTGCGGTGCCGGGGCCTGGTCTTCGATCCCGTTGACCGGGTCTTCGATGATGAAGCAGGGGCAACCGGGACAAGGTGGGGGTCACTGATGGATCACTAACCAACCTATACTAAGCAGTTTAGGATAAGCAGGTAAGGTATAATGAGCAGGTTACAAAAGCAGGCTATGCATCAGAATAGGAGCAAACAATAACAATAGCAAAATCTAATGCAAGCATGAGAGAATGCAATGGGCGATATCGGGATGATCAAAGGGGGGGCTTGCCTGGTTGCTCAGACAAGGAGGGTCGTCGGTGATGTAGTCGAACATAGTGGCATCGGTAGCCATCTCGGGGTCTACCAGAAAGAAGTAACGAAAAGGGAACACAATAAATAACAGAGCAATCAAAGCATCATAAAGCATAACATGGTAAAACGCGGTGCTAGGAGCAATCTAACGTGGTGCTAGGTGATACAGACGAAGAGGGAAAACATCCGGGAATGTTTTCCCGGTTCCGGACGTCTGTCAGACAAATGAACCAGAGGGGAGAGGTTCGAGGTTTACTAAGATAGGGACGTGTCGCGGACCAACGGGCTACATATTCAGATTCGTCTCGTCGTTCTGAGCAACTTTCGTGTATAAAACTTTTTCATCCGAGTTACGGATTATTTTCTATTAATTTTCAAAGTTTTAAGCAAAATCCTGAAAATTCCTCAAATTCTGCTAAGTCTGAGAATTCGTCAGTTTTAAACATCTTTTAGCTGTTTTCAAAAAGCTACAACTATAGATCTGTACCTCCTATGATTTTGTGCCTTATATTAATTTTGAGCATTTTTCTGTGATCTACAAGATAGTAGCACTTTCATCTCTGCTAGAGTTCATTTGCTTGATCATCAACAGCACTAAAGTAGCTATGAAAATAAAGTTGTTTTCGGTTCTTCTATTAACAGAACATTGAACTTTGTGATTTTTGTAGGAATTAATCCATACATCAAAAGGATTTGGTCCAGTGGGATAAAATGAAGATTGTCATGTATACTTTCTACTCATATTTTTCTCTGGCCTGTTAGTAGTTGTTTTACCGCTGATTAGAGGCTGTCAAGGGAGTTAGTGAGTGTAATATTAGAAAAGCTAGCGATGGCTACCGTAACTGAATGTTACTACAGGAAAAGCAACGGCGGTAGCAGTGCAGCGGCGGCTATGCGGAGCAGGACCGCGGACGTATGAGGCGGTGCAGCAGGCGGGCGCGGCCGGTCGAGCGCGAGCCGGTAGGAGCGGGGCTAGCGCACAGGAGGCGGCGGCGAGCTGCAGGCGACAGCCGCGGCAGAACCAGTAGCAGGGGTGCGCGAGCGGGCAAAAGGCGTGCGCAGGGAAGCAGCAGTACACACAAGCAGCAGGCGCGCGCGGCTACAGGCACGAGCGGGCGCGGGGCAGAGCAGGGCGTGCGTGACCAGAGATGCGCGAGCGCGGACAGCGGCGCAGTGAGCGAGTGCAGGCGCCTGTGGTTGCACTCTGGCATAGCGAGGGGAGCGGCCAGGCGATGGTGGTGCAGGGCGTGGTCGGGTAGCGGGCGCCCGAGACGGGACGCAGCCGACGCGGTCGTGCGCATGCGCGCCCGCCGGCGGGGCCAACGTAGGCAACGGTAGTGGCTATCGCGATGCGGGCGTGGACGTGATGGTGCTCGGGGCAGTGTGAGGCCAAGGAGGGTGTCGTGCGGGGCGCGGCGCGGCCCGGCGAGAGGTGACCGCGACACGCGTGGAGGCAGGACGCGGACGGCCGTGACGATAGTGAGCATGGCGGTGGCGAGTTTCTACCACGGTGGATCGAGAGACGGAGTACGCAAACGAGCACGGAGAGAGGAGGAATGGAAGATAGGCTCACCGCGAGCCCGTAGTTGTGCAAAGCGTGCTCGAGGGAGGCTCGGTGTGGCCGGAATTCGAGGGCGGCGGCGACTCCTCGAGGTTGAAGAGGACCTCGTCCCGCATGAAGGAGAGGCGCCCGGCTCGAGCCCGTTGGCGCAAGTGACGTAGGGGAGCAGGACGGAGCTGGTGGGAACGGCAGATGGATGCGGGGGCGTCGGTGGCCGTGGTGGAGCGCGGTGGCTGATGACGATGGCTGCGGGTGCGGATGGATCTGAGCTAGGGAGACGAGGGAGAGAGTGGGGGAGGAGCGAGGGGCGGATGCGGGAGAAATATCTGGAGGGGGAGGCCTCGGTGGAGGCTTTATCCTCTCCAAGCGTTGCCCATGACACTACCGGAACAGGGCTCTAAGCCGACAGCCAAATGTATGCCGACGGCCACCGTCGGCCTAACCCGAGCTATGCCGACAGCTAGGTCCTGGCCGTCGGCGTACAATGGCCGTCGGGCTATCCCCGTCTACGCCGACAGCAGCCGTCGGCACATAACAGTCGTCGGCTTATCCCAGACTACGCCTACAGCTGTCGTCGGCATAGATGCGGGCCCGCCGACAACACTCATCACGGCCGGCTAACGACGTCAAATCTATGCCGACGGCCGTGACGGGTGGCCGTCGGCATAGATACGGGTGACACGTCACCGATCCAGAGCGCATCGACCAGGACATATGCCGACGGTAGCCGTCGGCATAGCTGACACGTCATCGATCCGCGGCGCTGTCCATCTGCCCTGGCCGCAGCTTTGCCGTCGGCATAGTTTTTTTTTCTTTTTTTCTTTTTCCCAAATAGTATTATTATTATTATTAAGCATACAGTATGTGTTAATAAGCATACATATAGATTGTGTTAATAAGCATACATATAGTATGTGTTAATAAGCATACATATAGTTTTTTTTCTTTTTCTTCACTGTTTTCTTTATTATTATTATTTAACTAACTTACATACAGTATGTGTTAATAAGCATACATACATTATTTTTCAGTTCTGTACAGAGCGGTGTGACCCCCCTCACGAACGGTGCCGCCGCCGGCCGGCAACTGGAATGGGGAACAACCGCATCGGGTCTATACGAAGGGGACTTTGCTCCAAGTGTTCATATATATCGGATGACCTACCACAATCAGATGGTGTTATGCCATGTCCGAAGAGGCGGCACGCATCTCCGGGGTGTGGCCCCGTCACGGACGGCGCCGCCGCCGGCACCTGGAGGGGGGAAACTACCGCATCGGGTCTACATGGAGTGGATGTATCTGTGGGTCTGGCCCGGATGTTGCTCCCCGGTGTCCTTATGGGCCGACCTGACACAACCGGGTGGAGAGGTCCACTGGTCAAAGCCCGTCCGTGCAAAGTCAAAGGGCTAGATCCCGTGGTCAAACGCTACAGGGTTAGCCGGGACGGGGGCCCTGGGGGGTAGCAATGCCACCGGAGCGTCGTACCGGGCCCTCATACATGCGGGGTGGTGTTGTGGCATGTCCGAAGAGGCCGCACGCGTCTCCGGTGCGTGGCCCCCCTCACGGACGGCGCCGCCGACGGCACCTGGAGGGGGGAAACTACCGCATCGGGTCTACACAGAGTGGATTTAGCTGTGGGTTTGGCCCAGATGTTGCTCCCCGGTGTCCCTCTGGGCCGACCCGACACAACCGGGTGGAGAGGTCCACTGGTCAAAGCCCATCCGTGCAAAGTCAAAGGGCTAGATCCCGTGGTCAACCGCTCCAGGGTTAGGCGGGCCGGGGGCCCTGGGGGGTAGCAATGCCACCGGAGCGTCGTACCGGGCCCTCATACATGCGGGGTGGTGTTGTGGCATGTCTGAAGAGGCCGCACGCGTCTCCGGTGCGTGGCCCCCCTCACGGACGGCGCCGCCGCCGGCACCTGGAGGGGGGAAACTACCGCATCGGGTCTACACGGAGTGGATTTAGCTGTGGGTTTGGCCCAGATGTTGCTCCCCGGTGTCCCTCTGGGCCGACCCGACACAACCGGGTGGAGAGGTCCACTGGTCAAAGCCCATCCGTGCAAAGTCAAAGGGCTAGATCCCGTGGTCAACCGCTCCAGGGTTAGGCGGGACGGGGGCCCTGGGGGTAGCAATGCCACCGGAGCGTCGTACCGGGCCCTCATACATGCGGGGTGGTGTTGTGGCATGTCTGAAGAGGCCGCACGCGTCTCCGGTGCGTGGCCCCCCTCACGGACGGCGCCGCCGCCGGCACCTGGAGGGGGGAAACTACCGCATCGGGTCTACACGGAGTGGATTTAGCTGTGGGTTTGGCCCAGATGTGCCCCCCTCCAGGCACGTGTGTCTACTGCACCAGGGAAACTACCGCATCGGGTCTACCGCATCGGGCACGCGTGTCCGGGGTGTGCCCCCCCTCACGGACGGCGCCGCCGCCGGCACTTGGAGGGGGGAAACGGACGCGTCGGGTCTACACGGAGGGGATCTTGTTGTGGGTCTGTCACGGATGTTGCTCCAAAGTGTTCCTATGGGCTGACCTAACACAACCGGGTGGGGAGGTCCGCTGGTCAAAGCCCGTCCGTGCAAAGTCAAAGGGCTAGATCCCGTGGTCAAACGCTACAGGGCTAGGCGGGACGGGGGCCCTGGGGGTAGCAATGCCACCGGAGCGTCGCACCGAGCCCTCATACATGCGGGGTGGTGTGGTGGCATGTCCGAAGAGGCGGCACGCGTCTCCGGGGTTTGGCCCCCCTCACGGACGGCGCCACCGCCGGCACCTGGAGGGGGGAAACGGACGCGTCGGGTCTACACGGAGGGGATCTTGCTGTGGGTCTGGCCCGGATGTTGCTCCAAAGTGTTCCTATGGGCTGACCTAACACAACCGGGTGGAGAGGTCCACTGGTCAAATCCTGTCCATGCAAAGTCAAAGGGCTAGATCCCGTGGTCAAACGCTACAGGGTTAGGTGGGTCGGGGGCCCTGGGGGGTAGCAATGCCAACGGAGCGTCGCACCGGGCCCTCATACATGCGGGGTGGTGTGGTGGCATGTCCGAAGAGGCGGCACGTGTCTCTGGGGCGTGCCCCCCTCACGGACGGTGATGACACGGTAGTAGACGGATCAGGCACTCGCATAGTTACTGGATCAGGCACTCGGTAACGGTACCCCTCAGTCAGTTGCTTTCCTATGTATCACCTTTCACGAGACCATAGAAAAAAATATACGTGATATTTTAGAAAATTGTTGTACAATATAAAAAAAAGATCATGTCATTAAAAATAATGTTTCAAATCATTAAAGAAAATGTATGGTACATGTTAAATAATGTTCTGCATGTAAAAAATATGTATAAGAAAACATTAAAATATTTATAAAAAATAAGAAAACATTACAAAATTTATACAAAATAAGAAAAGTAAAAATAAAAATATGCCGACGGCTTTATAGCTGCGGCCATAGGGAAGCTTATACGCGGATCGGTGACGTGGCTAATAAAAAAGAAAAAAAAGTATGCCTACGGCTAAGCCGTCGACATAGGTGCCACGTGGCGCCCTGAGCTATGCCGACGGCTTAGCCGTCGGCATAGTTGACCTTATCCACTCGCGTTCTCCCCCATCCACTCACTTACTCCCCCACACCCCGAGCTGCCGCCGCCGCACCCCCCGACCCCGACCTGCGCCGCCGCCGCACCCCCCACCCCGACCTGCCGCCGCCGCCGCACCCCCCACCCCGACCTGCCGCCGCCGCCGCACCCCCCACCTCCCCCTGCCGCTGCCGCCCTCCCCGCCTCCACCACGCCCGCGCGGCCCTCCCCGCCTCCACAGCTGCGTCGCCGCCCCCGCCTCCACACCGGCCGGCGCCGCCGTCTCCACCCGCCGTCGCCCCGGCCTCCCCCGACCACGCGCTGCACCGGCCTCCCCCGACCCCGCCACTGCGCCGGCCTCCCCCGACCCCGGCGCCCCGGCCTTTCCCGACCCCGGCCGCTGGCCGCGGCTCCTAGAGCCGGCCGCGGGTCCGTCCGGCCCCGTCCCTCCCGTCCCCGACCGCCCCTGCCCCTGCCTCACCATCCCCTCCCGTCCCCGAACGCCCCTCTTGGTGAGCTACGTTTTTTTTTCATTTTTTTGCATTTTTTTCTACTGTTGGATGGATGAATGAATGCATGGATGGATGTTGGATGTTAGATTGTTAGGTTAGATGTTAGATGTTAGGTTGTTAGGTTGATATATAGTTGAATGTTGGATGTTAGGATGTTAGATTGTTAGTTTGCATTATTTTTATCATGATGATCTTGTCATTTGAGATGTGCTCTAAAATTGGTATAAGATGAATGATTATTTTTATCATGATGATCTTGTCAAAAAAATTGAACCGGACAAAATTTGACACTTGACAAAATAAGATTTTTTTCATAGTTTTAAGTGTCAGTGCTTAATGTTAAGTAGCTATGTGAGATGTGCTGCAAAATTATGATATGATGAGTGGTTATTTAATCATGATGATCTTGCTAAAAAAATTGAAGGACAAAATTTGACACTTGACGAAACATGATTTTTTTCATAGTTAAAAGTATCAATGCTTAATGTGAGGTGATGACCTAAATTTTTTTTCACTCGGTGTAATTAACAGGATTTGTGGTGTTCCATCTTCGTGGCGTGATTGTCGACGTTGGAGGTGTTGGTCCACGATCGTCCGTCTCCTTTGATCGACTACATCGGAGGGTGAGCAACAATTCCATGACCTCGTCCACTTTTTTTCCATGTCACTAGATTAAATTTTCACATCAAGTTGCGTAACCTAGGTCTCGCGTCCGAAAGGGTTGCATCGATAAATATGCATTCAATTGCATATTTATCATCGCAGCTCTTTTGGATTGTCCAGCGCTTTCCACGGACAGCCCGAGGATGTGTAGATTGGGTACGTTGTTCATGCTCTACCCCGTTCCGAGACAGGATTTCGGCGGCGCCTCCCTGTTGTTCTCCGGATGCACATTCTCTCGACATTTTGCCGAGACGTGTATTTGGAGAACAGGGGGGAGGTGCTGCCGAAATTTTGTCTCGGAATGGGGTAGAGCATGGACAACGTACTCAATCTACACATTCTCGGGTGGGATTAGGACCCATCTTTACCTATTAGAGATGTAGGTGGATTAAATGTCGTTTCTCGTCAACCTTGTAAAAAATAAAATATTGATGTGAGTAATTTAAATGAATCCTTAATTTTGTTGTGTGGCTTCCAATAAAGCAGAGATGGCAAATAATCAGTGGATGTATAGTGGGTTTTTCCGTCGGAATCAAGTAACAACAGAGTGGGTCGAGAAAACTGATGTGTTTTTGAAAGAGATATTCCGTAGTCCAATGAGGATGGTGCCAGAATGCCCGTGTGCCAGATGTAAGAGGCGTATCCGCAGAGATAAGAGTGAGATGACTAAGCACCTTCGCACGCATGGATTTATGCCCAACTTTAATATGCCGATAAACTTTGCCCAGCGGGACCATGGTAGAGAGGATGTGATACGACAACGCGTCGCTGGTTATGAGGACGATGGGGTTAGAGACATGCTAGATGATGTCTTTGCTGCACAGCCGACACCTCCATCACATTCAGCGAATGAACCGGAGGAGCCGGAGGAAACCGCAAAGGCCTTCCTGGAAATCTTGGCCTCGTCAAAGAAACCTCTCTATGAGGGTGCCAAGCTGTCTGTGCTGGATGCCATCTCGCAACTGATGGCAGTCAAGGCTGAGTACGGCTGTAGCTGAGGTTGCTTCGAAGCATTTCTGGGAGTATGGGCTAACAGCCTGCCTGAGGGCCATGAACTGCCGAAAACCATGTACGGTACGAAGAAAATCATGAAGGCGCTCTCGATGGACTATGAGAAAATACATGTTTGTCCAAAGAATTGCCTTTTGTTTAGGCATGAGTATGCGGATGACAAGTACTGTAGGAAGTGCGGTTCCTCTCGGTATATTGAGGTGGTCGATAAGCATGGTCAGAAGCAGCAGCTAAAAATCCCTGTGAAGGTTCTTCGGTATCTTGATTTTATAAAAAGACTGCAGTGCCTTTTCATCACCGAGGAGTCTGCCAAAATGATGAAGTGGCACAAGGAAGGGAAAAGGTACAATCCAAAAAAAATTGTACATCCATCAGGAGGTGAAACATGGAAGTCATTCAATATAGAGTACCCGGAGGAAGCAGCCGAGGCTGGGAATGTCAGAATTGCTATAACAGGTGATGTGTTCAATCCATATGGTATGTCGTCTAATCCATACAGCTGTTGGCCCGTATTTGTTATTCCGCTGAATCTCCCTCCCGGCGCCATAATGCAACGCAAGACCATGTTCCTGTCGCTTATAATTCCGGGGCCTGAATATCCGGGGAAGAATTTGAGTGTGTTTATGCAGCCGTTGGTGGATGATTTGCACCATTCTTGGTACTTCCCGAGGTTGACATACGACCGACATCTGCAGAAAAATTTCTTGATGAAAGTTTGGCTACAATATTGCATGCATGACTTTCCCGGTTATGCCTTGTTCTGCGGATGGTGTACAAGTGGAAAGATGCCTTGCCCAGTGTGCATGCAGGCCTTGATTTTCATTTGGCTGAAGAAGGGTGGCAAGTATGTTGCATTTGACCTGCATCGACAGTTCCTCCCTCCAGACCATCCTGATAGGGAAGACAAGAAGAACTTCACAAAAGGCAAAGTTGTCCATGAAGTAAACGAGATTCCAACGTTTTCTGGTGCGGATGTGCTTGCTCAGCTGAAAGCTCTTAAGCCTGCCGGTGAGGGGAAAGGCAAAGGTAAAGGCAAAGGCAAAGGCAAAGCCACAGGCGAAGACGAGGGTGAGGGCAAAGGAAAAAGTAAAGGGAAATTTTTTGAAGGATATGGTGAGACGCACAACTGGACTCACATTACCCCCTTCACGCAGCTTCCCTATTTTAAGGACCTCAAACTTCCATACAACATAGACGTGATGCACACCGAAAAGAATGTCACAGAGTCCCTTTTTCACACGATCCTCAACATTCCTGATAAGACAAAGGATAATGTTAATGCTAGAGTTGATCAACAGAATATTTGTGATAGACCACGTCTACACATGCAGCCTCCCACAGGCAGTCGAAAATCTTGGTTCAAGCCAGATGCTGACTTCGTACTTAAAAAGGATCATAAGATGGAGACATTCAAGTGGCTGAAACACGTCGTGAAGTTCACTGATGGTTATGCGTCGAATATAAGTAAGGGGGTCAATCTTTCAACGGGCAGAGTGACCGGGCTCAAGAGTCATGACTATCATGTATGGATTGAGCGGATTATGCCGGTGATGGTTCGGGGCTATGTTCCCGAGCGTGTCTGGCGTGTGCTTGCGGAGTTAAGCCATTTCTTCTGCACACTTTGTGCTAAAGAAGTATGTCCTGAGAAGATAAAAGAAATGCATAAGAAGGCGCCGGAGTTGATATGCAAGCTAGAGAAGATCTTCCTGCCAGGCTTCTTTACTCCGATGACACATCTCCTTTTGCACCTCCCGAACGAGGTATTGTTGGGGGGGCCTGTGCAGAATCGTTGGCAGTACGGCCCTAAGAGACAGAACAAGCATCTGAGACAGAAATGTGGAAACAAAGCTAAGATTGAAGCTTCCATAGCTGAGGCAGTTATCCTAGAGGAGGTGGCAGACCTCAGGACAGCCTACTATCCGGACCATGTTCCCACGTTGCACAATAAGGTGTCTCGATACAATACAGAAGAACCCAAGTATAAACCCAAGTTGCCTCTATTCATCGGGCAAGGTAGTAGGGCTGGATGCTCGAAATCTTATCTCATGCCACGAGATGAGTGGGAGGATGTCATGTTCTATATCTTGCACAACATCAAGGAAGTTGAGGATGAGTGGATGAGGTAATACCTTTGCACCATTCTTTTAGTCAATTCGTTATGTTCACTTTGCCTAGTTCTTATACCGCTTTTCTTATTGTAGTCGATTCGTTGAAGAAGAATGGACGGGAATGTTGCCTCCTTCTGAAGCGGAGGCACTTGCTCTTCTCTGAAAGGGTGCTGATGGAAGGAAAAATTTTGTTGCATGGTTCATCGAGAAAGTAATTTTTCACACTTTCAATTAAACTCATGCACCCTATAATTTCAATTAAACTCATGCACCCTATAATTTCAATTAAACTCATGCACCCTATAATTTCAATTAAACTCATGCACCCTATAATTTCAATTAAACTTGTAGGGAAATGATCCGACCGAATCAATGGATGAAGAATTGAGATGGGTTTCCATGGGTTTTGATCCTGTCGTCATGACATGCGAAAAGTATGATGTGAATGGGTATCGCTTCCATACAGAGGAGCACCAGAACAGTCGACCTGATCCCAAAACCATAAATACCGGAGTCTTCACTGAAGGAGATAATGAAGTAGATTACTACGGAAGGGTAGGAAAAATATACGAGCTTACATTCAAACGTGGCCGCGAACACCTAAGTCTCACTGTGTTCAAATGCCGATGGTTCGACCCCAAAAAGGGTCTGAGACATACGCCTTCTGTTGGTTTAGTTGAAGTTAAACCATCAACCGTCTATGCCGGAGCTGATCTCTTTATCGCCGCTACCCAGGCCACACAAGTATATTATCTGCCTTACCCATGCCAGAAAGAGTACCTAAAGGGTTGGGAAGTTGTGTTCAAGGTGTCGCCGCATGGTAAGCTACCGGACCCGAACGATGATGATTACTACAACATAAACCCCATGACATACGAGGGAGTGTTCTATCAAGAGGAACATGATGACGTGGTCCGAAACAACGAGGATGATGACTTGGGTTATGTTGACATGGACCCAAACGACGACGACGCACGGATTGATGGTGAGGCAGTTGTGAATCAAAGAGACATAATTATGCTTGAAAAGTTAAATGAAGACGCTGACGATGAGGAAGAGCCTCCACCTCCGTCAGACAACGAAGAAGATATGCGTGATAGTGATGATGAGACCGGTCCACAAATAGATTACGATAGTGATGATTCATATGGGTTCTAGTAAATGTAAGTTCTTTTAATGATCATTACAATAGTATGCTTAATGTGCTCTTCTGGTATTAATGTTTTTCCTGTATGCTTGTTTAATTGATATCCTTACTAATTGTTTATTCTCTTCTCAATGCAGGTTTAATAATCATGGGCAAGTCCAGCGGCGCTAGTTTCCTCAGTAAATTTAAAGGACTTACTCGGAGTGGACGAGCCCACAAGGTTCCCTCCCGACTACGCGAGGATGACACCTCACAGGGAGGTGGAGGGGTCGGGGGAGGAGACCCTAGAGGAGGAGGCGGTGGGGGAGAGCCCCTAGAGGAGGAGGAGGTGGGGGGAGAGGCAACCGGGGCAAAAAACTCTGGGCCGTGTCTGAAATAGGAGGGTCTTCTTCAATGCCCTCCTATACAGAGGCACCTTCTGAGTCTGAGGAGGAGGAGTATGTTCCTGATGGCGAGGAGGAGGAGGCCGAGGAGGAGGGTGAGGAGGAGGAGGCCGAGGAGGAGGGTGAGGAGGAGGCCGAGGAGGGTGGAGGGGAGGTTGATCCCGCGTTGTGGGGTGACTTGCCACCGGGTTCTTCGCAGGGGTGGCTGCGTGGTAATGCCGGACTACCTACACCACCTTCTGTCGAGGAGCACAAGTGGCTCATTGAACCTGTGGGGACAGAGTAAGTGCCTCTCAATCATATTTTCAACACATGACAACATTTTCTTATTGTACACATGGCAATCATTTGATTCTTTTGCAGAAACTGGATCCTTCACGGAAAGGGCCGTAAACCGAACGGCCTTATCACTGTCCTGTTGAAGGAGTTTTGGCCTGGCCTATTATGCCCGCGGCCAGACAGGGACCCGCAGTAGCGGGTTTTGGCCACGAGCTGGGCCCACTACGAGGCTTGCAGCAACGCGGAGTACGGGACGACCGCTAAGGCCATGATCACCAAATTTTGGGTAAGTTCTCTTCTGAATCACTTGTCTTCAGTTTCGTTCATAGTTTATCATTGAATCACTCAACTCATGCCTTGTTTTCTTCTGGTTTTTGCATGATTGCAGCAACTCTATAGAGTTCTTGACGAGCACAAGGCCAGAGCCGACGTGGTCTTGCTTGCGGCTGCGAAGAAGAAAGCTCATCAGTTGCAGTACGAGGTGCGCTGGGTTGCTGTCTCGCAGTACTACCACTACTACCTGCACCAAAAGATGCCCAAAACTCAAGCGCAGAAGCTACGACTTACCTTGAGCAAGGAGCAGTTCATGATGGTAACTATTACTAACTTTTCATTGTTTCAAGCAGTCAACTATATGTTTCGTGCTCACATGTCATGCTTCCAAAATTTGCATAGGTTGTTCCTCGTTGGTGCTATGGAAGGCATGACGGATGGGCGAGTTTGGTGGATAGGTGGCTCGGCGCCGATGCAGATTTTGCTGCCAAGAGCATCAAGGCCCGGGCTAACCGTGGAGACGACGGGACACACGGCCAAGGAAACAGGAACCACTGGGGCTTCAAGGCCATGAAGGTATATCTATGTGCATGATGCATTTTTGTTCTTCTTTACGTCATGTTCTTATGTATGGCTGACTTCTATTTGACATTGTAGGAGGACAAGTTGAAGAGGCCGCTCTCAGACATGGAGTCGTGGACGCTGGCCCGCGAGCGGAGTCATCGCAAGGAGGGCGAGAGCCAGTACTACGGCAAGACCGAGGAACACCCGGGGTCTTACATTCATCACTATCAGGATTTGCATCTGGATGTTCCTGTTGCTGAGGTCGCCCAATCTCAGATCGACGACACGGCGGTGGTGGCCATCCAGGGGAATAAGAATGGCCGGTATCCGTGTTTCGATGGCTTGATCACTCCTTCAATCTCGTACACACGGCTTCGGGCTAGCAACCCGAGCCAGTTAGAGAGTACGGGGCGTTCACAGACTCCCTTTGCCCGCCAGCATGCTGTAAGTACTTCCTCTTTATCTTTTTCTATCTTGCATTCTCAGTTTATTTTCAGCATTGCTCACTTAGAAACAACCTAAATTATGTAGGCATATAAGGAGTTTGTCGAGCATAGGAATCTCGAGGTGCGGGAGTACTTGAAACGAGTGAAGGCAAACGATGATTACAACCATCAGATGATGACGGTTAGTTTTGCCCTCTTAAAACCAACCTAAATTTTTGCACTTTCATTCCTTCTGATCTTCTAGTTTGCTTGTTTAACTAACATTCAGGCTATGTTGGTGTCTTGGACTAACCGCACGGATCCACCACAAATGGGACCCCCACCACCACCTGTGGGAGAACCCCCACACGTGCCCACGTTCGATGAATGGGTGGCACTAGGCAGTGATGGTTCGGTTAGTACATTTGCCTAACTACTAGCAAACTAGTTCTCGTTCATGAAACACTATCATATCATATTTACCATTAGAATCTTTTCTGAAACATGTAGGGGACCGGTGGCTCGACTCCTTCTCCGTCGACCCCAGTCACTCCAATCTGGCAGAGTGGTGGTGGTCGCGATGACGGTTTTGGCAGAGGTGGTGGTGGTGGTTTTGGCGGAGGTGGTGCTTTTGGCGGAGGTAGTGGTGGTTATGGCGGAGGTGGTGTTTTTGGCGGGGGTGCTCTTGCTTGATGATTCCGTGCATGTGGCCATCGTGCCATGCCTTTCATATTCCTACTTTTATCATGTTTCATGTCTTGCACTACTTTTATGTTCATGAACTTCCATCGGTGATGATCTTTAGATGATGTGATGAACTTGAGTATGTTTAGATGATGATGGTGAACTTGAGTATGTTCACATGATGAATTGTCATATTTCTGCATAATTTCATATTGTTCTGCTTTGAAATGCTGTCAAATGAATTGGAAAAGAGAAAACAGGGAAAATAAATTTAAAAAAAACTATGCCTACAGCAAATCCGTCGGCATATATACGCCCAGGAGTTACCAGGGCTTGCCACGTGGCAAACTATGCCGACGGCTTTGCCGTAGGCATAGCCCTGCTGCCAGGAGAAACCAGGAGCTGCCACGTGGCAGACATATGCCTACGGCAAAGCCGTCGGCATAGTTTAGCCGTAGGCATAGCCCTGCCGCCAGGAGAAGCCGGGGGACGACACGTGGCACAGGTATGCCGACGGCTTGGCCGTCGGCATAGATTTCCATCTATGCCGACGGCCAAGCCGTCGGCATACCTGCGCCACGTGTCGTCCCCTGAATCGCCAGCGCTGTTGACGGCGCCGTCCGTTGCCGTCAGACGGAAAACAACGCCGACGGCTAAACTATGCCGACGGCTATCCCACGGGCGTCGGCATATGCACCTATGCCGACGGCTATACTACGCCGACGGTCTGACACATCTACGCTGACGTGATCTACGCCGACGGGGCTATGCCGACGGCAGCCGTAGGCATAGATCTATGCCGACGGCAAAGGACCTATGCCGACGGCCCTGGGCTGTAGGCATAGCCCGTGAGTCCGGTAGTGCGAGGTGGTCGGGGGTAGCCATGCCCCTGTAGCGACCTGAGACCGATGAACAGGGAGGTGGGGAGAGCGACTGGGGGCTTCGTGCCCAGTTGGGCCGGCCCAGGGGGTTTTCTTTCGTTTTGCTATTTTGTTGTTTTTCTTTTTTAGAGTTTTAGTTTTCTTTTATTTTTGAATAGAAAATAGCTTTATAAAATATAGGAAGAGCACCTAAATTGGTTTTACTAATTATACCACTGCCACATTTAGTTTGAGGTTCAAATAAAATAGTCTAGTATGTTTATAATTTAATAAGCATTTAATAATTATTTTTAGCCACTGTTATATTCACAAGAGCATTAAAATTCTTTACAAAAGTGTTGGATCACCACCATAATTAGTTATGGAATATTTGCCACACTTTGAACATTTTATTTTGCGTGTTTGAAAAATTTGAATTATGGGCTTTAATTTGAATTTGAATTTGAATTGCGATTTGGATCAACCGAGGATTAGCAACAGTAAGAGTGGTGATGTGGCACCATTAAATTGGGATTACTATAGCATAATTATCCAGGTGTCACACACCGTAACGGGACTTATCCCCCGATGCACCCGTCTACTGTCACAGATCTGATTCAATGCCACCGACAGACATCGCACCCCCGATGCCTACACGGCACCACAAGAGAGGTGGTACTTCATATATCCACAACTTGTTGATCTCAACCAGAAAATAGATGGTAACTTGGTTATTGTACTTTCTTTTCAGCTCTTAGAATTTAGTTCTTAGTTTGAAGCAAACAATGGATGCTAAATAGCATTTCCCCGGTTTGCAGCTTTAAATCTGCCATGGCACAGTCATAATAGGGTTTAATTGATCATGTTGGTTCTGTGGTGGTTTCTTTAATAGAAATCGGAGGGGAACCCCTCTTTTGCTCAAAAAAATGCTTAGGGTTTGCCCCTTTTATGATCACTATACGTTTCATAATAGCACTGCTCCACCCATCAAGCTAAACAAGCTTAGTTGTTCAAATATGAATCTGATATTATTAAAACGGAGTCATTTAATTGGTCGTCTAAATGTTCCTAATTTAGTTTCGAAAATTCATGTTCGCCGCTCGGGTGTGTATCTCTATGGTGTGCCCACGGTGGGCCGCGGCCCACCCTGGGATTTTGGGTCAGCCTAGGCCCCGATTCCTCTCTGTTCTGCTGCGCGCTTCCGATCTCTACTCGCCCCCAGCCGCATGCCTCACCGGCGAGTTGCCGTCCCCGGATGGCATGACTCTAGGAGGAGATGTCGGACTAACAGGAGGTCAGGAGCCGCTCGCCCAATAGCGTCACTGCTGCCCGGTCGCGCCGCCGTGCCTATCTTCCCAGTCCATTCAGGGCTCAGGCGTGTAGCACCCACTAAGCCAACCCGATTTATCCTGAGATACGTCCTCAACACTCAGCAGCCACTTCTCATCACCCATTTTCTAATTGATTCATTACTCATTAGGCAGGACTGTCATTAGGGTTTGTTGTGTGCTGAGTGCTACCTACACTTAATGGTTCAGATGTATTTCAGTAATCTTTAGTACATGTAAAGTTCACAGGGTTTCAAAATTCCGCCCCTAGGAACAGACACTAGTCATTTTGGATTGTTGGTCGTAGTGACATTGCTCCAGATTACTACTGCAGGCCAGGTTTGTTGACAATTTTACTTGTCTTTCTTACTCATTTGATATGATATCCAATTATTCACGTCGATTAGTTGCAAACAATAAGTGCTAGACAAACTTTTTGATTCAGATTTTGGACGGTCTCTTACTACAGTTACAATTCTGCATACCTATCCTAGTAAGCTCACAAGTAAATGATTTGTTGTCAATATTCTTTTAGGGTGGACCACCCTGTTTCAAAATACTGGAACCGTAGACATGAGTGAATAGTATTTCTCTGTGTGATCTCTTCCATCATGTGTGGGCAACAAGAACTACATTGTATAGAAAGAAAGTGTCATTTCCAGCTTTTACATAGACTACGATCTTTTACATGGAATACAATCTGCCTACTTGCTTTGTGTCGCACTACCAGCACTCCACCCTTGAAGCTAAACATTATGCCACTGATAATTCCTTAGTTTATTTGTTCAAATACGAATTTGATATGATTCTAATGTTCCTACTTCAGTTTTGAAATGTGTGTCTGCCTGTTATAGAGACATAAGAGGTTTGTATTTCTGTGTATGGTCTGGTCAGCACGGTTGGGGGTGAACTTTGCATATGCAGGGGTTTAAAGGGAGACACTCTTTGAGTTGAATCTGCAATGCATTCCATAGATAATCTGACTACTTTTTATGTTTTCATGAATCTCAGATTCTGAACAGCTTCATAATGATTATGAGCTTGGGTGCATGAAAAGAATAAAGCAGAACAATGTCATGGTTGTCAAACTTGACATTAAGGGACTGAAATCAAGTCCGGATACAATGCAATCCAAACTCTCTCCACCTACAGATTCATGCTCAGAATATGATACTAACAGTGATTCTGAGCTAGAGGGAGACCTAAGTCAATGTAGCTCCCTAGTGAAGGAGTCAGAGGCAGATGCCCTATCTTATTCACCCATTAAGGTGCTTGCTCTAACTTTCCAAGGTTATATTGGTCGCACATATCTTGCAACTGATGCTTTGCAGTGTTTCTACTTTGTTGCACTGCCATTAGCTTAGTTTACAAATTGTGTATGTGAATATGCCCTGCCTATCCATTTTCAGTACATATTCCATATGTCATCATACCATATTTATCCATTCAAATGATGTTCTTGTGTATCAGACGTTCAAAAGGAAGAGGGCAATTTCTGATCGCGGAGGAGCATGAGCAAAGTATTTGGAAAAGGTAGTGACACTTGATAAATCAAATAGCCCATTAGGTGTAGTTGCAATATCACCTGACCCACAAAACACCCCAACTCTTGCAGACTCTAGCCCTACTACACTGGTCATTTTTGATGCCCCAACTCAGCAGACCCCAACTGCAGCAAACAGTATGATGATGCCAGTTGACATAGAACCAGCTCTACGACGCAAAACCCCCATTCCAGCAAAGAGTACACCAAATCATGTTGCCAAATCCCTTTCCAAACTAGAGAGAGCCCCAATTGCAGCAAATAGGACCCTTGTTCCATTTCTTCCCAGTTTAGAAGATGAAGCTTATATTGTTGTCAGGAACTTTGTGCGCATATTTCCTTCATGGAAATATTATTCCACAGACTCAGAACAATTTCCAGTCTTCGTCCGCAACTTACGTGTAAGTAATGTACTAATGTTATTCATGGTAATTACTGCATATGTTTCTGTTGGCAGAAGACACAAGATTTCATTCTTTTAAATAGGCGAGGACCAAACTCGATTGTCAAGACGAGCAAGGGTTGGTTGCACTTTTCAAGCACTCATTGATGAAGTATCGTTCCTACCTGAGGCAAGCGCACTTCGATGGCAAGCCTCTAAACGAAATTTCGGTAAAGTCTCCGGTGATACATTTATCATACAGTGACTTGAATAATCTTGTTACACATTGGTCTCGTCTGCAGCGTAAGGTACTATCCATGATATCACATCACAATTTGAACTACATTTCTGCATTTGCCTTAACGTCTCACTTGTATGAAAACTGTTAGCAGAAGAACATTCATTCTCAAGGGACCGCAGAATCTCACAACTATACTGCACACTGGATTGCTCTTGTGAGTACCTCTTGCCCTGTATGACCATACTTACTTTCATAGCTGTTTGAGCATCACTGCACATGTTAAGATCCATATGGACTCTTACATAAATTTAGAATCAACCCAATGCTTTTTGAAGAGGTTTAGCTTTGCAGTCCTCTTGTAAGGACTGAACGTCGTCTATCACTGTACTTACATTAACAGCTACTCCCTCCGTCCCATAATATAAGAACGTTTTGTACAGTACACTAGTGTTCAAAACACTCTTGTATTATGGTAAGAGGGATTAGTTCATTGTGTAGCATTCTGCATCTTATCTCCCTCGCCCACCATTTACTAAAAAATATCAGATCTATATTTAATCTTATCAAAACGTTGAATACACAAACAATGCCAGTGCAGAAGTGTAGCCCATTGCTCTTGTTAGTACATTTTATCCTGTAACTCTTGTACTTCCAGGGATTGGTAGTTGATTATGTAGCATCAATTTGCATCTTATCTTCATTATCCTCAATCCCTTCCAGTATTATCATATCTATAATTACTCTCTACAAAATGTAGAGTACAGGAAATGCTTATGAAGAAGATTTTGTGCTGAAATTCTTGAGTTGTCCTTCCCTTGACATGGAGAAGGGCATTATAAAGCCAGTGTTAACTAGTAATGTAAGTCAGTCCTTCTAAAGCCTTTATCCTCAACTGCTTTTTAATTTGCTCATACTCCCTATCGTTTACTGCTGTTTAGTTTGTTGTTTCTATCAAAATGCATGTTTGCAACAACCGTAAGTTCCAAGTTAATTTACTTATAAAACCAAATTCCTTATTCATACCATGCACATTACTCAATACTCCCTATATGTATGCTTGTTTTTGTGGATCTATAATCCAGTGTGTGGTGAAGCAGCCCACGTTTGCACCTTGTCATCTCCTGTTTTGTCTTACTGATGTGGCTGATGATATGAACAACATGCCATGCACATTAACCAAAATAGATACAATGATTGTCTTTGCCCTTCATCTATGCTTGTTATGTTGACATGGTAATCCAGTAGTGTAGTGAAGCCCCCCGCATTATGAACAATGCCAAATTATGCTATTGATATTTTGAACTTACTCTTTATTTTCTAATTTGAAATTGGATGGAATTGACAGCACAGTTATCATCTTTGTTTATACACGTGCAAAACCTATTATCTCTCTGCTTGTTTCAGGGTGACATGCCTGATGGCATGCACAAGTCTGCTGAAGGCTGTGACACAAACCCAACATATATTGCAGCAAAGAAGGCAAAACATCTCGAAGATAGCGAGACAACCCCAAAGTATTGTCTTGATGCAGTGTTCAAGTTACTTGAGACTAGTAGTCAGACAAGCTCACAAAATTCGCTGTCTGAATTAGTTCAACTTCTTGAGTCCCAAGTTCTAGCAGAAAGGCATTCTGCAACTCAACTTCGACTTGAAGTCCTATCTCTAAGAAAGATTGCGGAGAACACCAATGAGAGCCTCATTGCTAAACAGCTACACCTGGAAGCTATGACCGACATGCTAGGCCGGTCTCACAGCCTTGCTCGGCAGCTTGCGCAGCAGTTCCGGCACAAGGCTAACCTCTCTTGAACTGTCTTGGAAGTGGTCTCGGTTCAGTATTATTTTGTTACGCTACAATGGTGCCCAGTTTTTGTAATCTGCTTCTTCATTGCGCTTTATGATCCCTGGTGGCGAACTTTGATGCCCAGTGGATGTAATATACCATAAATCCTTTATTGTATAGTGTAGGTTTATTCTAAGTTACTATGCCGTAATTTCTGTATTATATAGAGTAGGTTTGTTCTTAATTCCTACTAGTTACTGCCATCATTCGCTATCTGAAAAAAAATTGATGTAGTCGACCGGGCCGAAACATTTGCCTCTAATGGTCCTGGTTTTCAGCGGGCCACAATTGGGCCGACCTGCATCTTTCTTGGGCCCGAATGGCCATTGGGTCGTTCACACTTTGCACCAGGCCCACAACTTACTCCGGCCTATATTCGGGCCAAATTTTAGTTGGGCCTTTTGTGGACCCAGCGCTTAGTTTGGCCCATGTAGCATTGGGCCATTAGCAGGCTGAATATTCTAGTGGCATGTTACGGCCGAGAAGAAACCATGGGCCTTTAGCAGGCCGAAATTCATGTTGGGCCTCAATTTTCACTAGTGGTCGACGGGCCTTCAGCAGGCTGAAAGGTAGACCGGGCCTTTTTAGGCCCAGTTATATGATGGGCCGTTACCAAGCCGAAACATATTTCGGGCCTAAGTTGGCCCACTGATATCATGGGCCTTTAAGAGGCTGAAAGCTTAGTACATGCATCAACGGGCCGAATTATACGACGGGCCTTTAACAGGACCAAAGTCACGTTGAGCTGAACTATTGCCACCTTTATCACGGGCCGTTAGTGGGCCAGATGTAGCGTCGGACCATATATGGCCCATGGGCAGCACGGTCCATTCCCAGGCCGAAAGACACACTGGGCTGAAATGGGCCCATGTCTACATTGGGCCTCTAACAGGCCGAAAGTCACTAGGACGTAATTGGGCCCAAATATTTGGCGAACAATTAACGGGCCAGATCTAGCTTCAGGCTGTAAATGGGCCTTATTAAACAGGTCCTTATTGGGCTGGCCCACTAATACATGAGTAAGTACTACGGGCCTTTGACTGGGCTGGCCTTTTTAACCTATATGGGCCTTTGTTGGGCCGTGCCACGTGTCGACGTATCATAGGCGCCTCTTGTCCAATGAATGGATGACATCTGTCCCAACGGTGAGCCAACACGTGTTTCCTCCGGCCAATGACAATTTACACGCGGAAAATCCTCATTGGTCCAGGCTGTTAACGGGTTATCGGATAAAAAACCGGCCCAATAGTGTAACGGCGACCCGTTACGGTGGATGCCACGTGTCGGTCACCCTTGATGAAAGCACTTCTATGACATGCGATTTATCGTCATGGAAGTTGATACTTCCGTGATGATAATTTTGGCAATGTCATGGAACACTTCTATGACAACACATGTATGACTATCTTGATTCTGTCATAAAATTTTCATGCATGTACATGCATGACAGAAAACGTGACCTACTGTGACAAACACGTATCATCACGGAAGTGTCTTTTTATCTAGTGAACCATGTCTCAAAATATCAATGCTAAAATAAGTTATCCCTAGCCCATCATGCTCAAACATTGATCAATTCATGAAACACACTCGAACACCCAATACTTGAGCACGATCATATTGCCTCCTAGTTGGTGCTTTTTATGAGAGAAGATGGAGACTCAAATTTCAAAATAAAAATTTCATAAAGTAAAATAAAGTCCCTTTGCAGAGGGAAGTAGGGATTTGTAGAGGTGCCAGAGATCAAAGCGAAAAATTTGAGATAAAAACATTTTGGGAGGTCTATCCATCCCACCAACGAAAATGACATAGAGTTCCCAATACTTTCCATGCATAGATATATCATAGGCGGTTCCCAAACAGAAAATAAAGTTTATTCCTTTTTCCACCATAACTTTCACTTTCCATGGCTAACCGTATCCACGGGTTCCCTCCATACCAACACTTTCCAAGGAATTTATTATTGATAAGATAAAGTAAATTCATTTCTTTTTGCATTTCGGGACTGGGCATCCCTAATACCTTTGCCTTACTCTCGTGCAATGATAAGTGAATGAACACTCCTCTAGAGAATAGCACGTCTAGCATGGAAAATATTAGCCACCCCTCACCGCTCCGCGAGCGAAACAAACACACAAAAGAGAAGTTTATTTTGAAAATTAGAGATGGCACATGCAAATTTGCTTAGAACGGCAAAAGAATACCGCATATAGGTAGATATAGTGGACTCATGTGGCAAAACTGGTTTAAAGGATTTTGGGTGCATAAGTAGAGGTCATACTTAGTGCAAAAATGAAGGCTAGCAAAAGATTGGGAAGCGACCAACCAAGAAACGAATAATCTCATAAGCAAGCATTAAGCATTATTAACACCGAATAATGCACCACAAGTAGGATATAATTTTCATTGCATGACTATTGACTTTCGTACTTGCATAGGGAATCACAAACCTTAACACGAATATTCTTACTTGAGCACAATTACTCATCAAGATGACTCACATATCACATCATCATATCTCAAAACTATTACTAAGAATCAATTTTATTTTGTCCAATGATCTTCATGACATTTTGTTTACTTTATCCTTCTTGGATATCTATCACTTCGGGACTAATTTTCATGAGTTGCTTTTCATAAGCTCAACCAAATATAAGTGAAGATCATGAGCATAACAAATTTTCTTTCTCTCAAAATAATTTAAGTGAAGCAAAAGAGAATTTCTTCAAAATTTTACTAACTCTCAAACAAATCTAAGTGAAGTAAGGGGGAATTTCTTCAAAAATACTAAGCACACCGTGCTCAAAAAGATATAAGTAACGCACTAGAGCAAGTCCTAGCTCATAAAAGATTTAAGTGAAGCATAGAGAGCAATTCTAACAAGTCATGACATAATTTTGGCTCTCACAATAGGTGTGTACAGCAAGGATTTATAACTTAAAACACAAAATAAAATAAGAAAAGACACATATCATACAAGACACTCCAAGCAAAACACATAACATGTGACGAATAAAAATATAGTCTCGAGTAAAATACCGATAGTTGTTGGAAGAAAGCGGGGATGCCACTCGGGGGCATACCCAAGCTTAGTTGGTTGCTCATTGTTGAATAATAGCTTGGGATGCCGGGGCAACCCCAAGCTTAGGATCATACATCCTTCCTTCATCCATCGTAAGATAACCCGAAACTTGAAAACTTCAATCACACAAAACTCAACAAAGCCTTCGTGAGATCCGTTAGTATAAAAATAATAAACCACTACTATAAGTGATGTATCAAACCAATTAATATTTTGTCTTTGTATTATATCTACTGTATTCCAACTTTTATACGGCAAAAACTCATGAAAGAAAATCATAGAGCCATCAAAATAAGCACACAACATAAAGAAAACAAAATCTATCAAAACAGAATAGTCTGTAGCAATCTGACTATTTAGAATACTTCCATAACTCCAAAAACTCTGAAAAATTAGGATGACCTGAGAAATTTGTATAATGATCTACTTCAAGTGGAATGGTTATTTTATCTCTCTCTGGTAAAAAATGAAAATTAATTTCGTGAGCATAAACTTTCTGTTGTTTTCAGCAAGATCAAACAACTATTACCCAAGAAGATCCTAAAGGCTTTACTTGGCACAAACACTAATTAAAACATAAAAACACAATCATAACAATAATATAATTGTGCTAACACTCAAGAACAGAAAGCAAAAAGCAAAAATAAATTTATTCATTGGGTTGCCTCCCACCAAGCGCTATAGTTTTACGCCCTTAGCTAGGCATAAAGCAAGGATCTAAGTTTTGTCATCCTTCTTCTTCTTAATTTTCTTGGGGTACTTTTATCAGGAGGTTTTGTGAACACAAAATAAAAATTATCCATATAAACTTTAGCATTCCTTAGTTGGTTTTCATCATAACCCGTTTGATTTCCCGCAACAATCCAAGAATAGTGTCGATTAACATTATTAAAAACTTGTTGGATTATATCTAGAATTGGGACTTCCTTTTTAAGATTCTCATCAAAGATTTTATTATCCCCAAGCAAATTCCTTAGTGCATAGTAACTATTGTAAATAATTTCATCTATCATTGGTTTTTCATGATTCATATCATAAAAGTCAAAGATTTCCCTAGCTTCCCGAATTATGTAGTCAAACTCGTTCATAAGAACGAGAATGGCCAACTTTTTAGCCCTAGGATTCTTTATATCGGGGAGCTCAAAAAACAATCTTTGCAAAGTAGGATGGGTACGAATAAATTTACTTTCAAGTTTCATAACTAGTGCTGAGATGGCATGCGCATAAGATCTGGTAGTTTTAAGTATAGGAGCATCACCAAGCCTTAGATTCCCAACACAATTGAAAAATTCTTGGATACGTTCTTTTCCCATAACGTTCCCTTTCCCCAAGATAAAAATTTTAGCATCCAGATTGTCTGTACGTCCAATCTTAGGAGTCATGCCATCATCTCTTGGTGCCATACCGAAATCAGTCATGATTGCAAGCAAAGAACAGATCTGACGAGAAAACGGCGAACGGAAAAAGAGAGGCGAATAAAACGGAAAATTTGTGTGAAGTGGGGGAGAGGAAAACGAGAGGCAAATGGAGAATAATGTAAATTGCAAGGAGATGAGATTTGTGATTAGGAACCTGGTTATGTTGAAGATCCTCCCCGGCAACGGCACGAGAAATTCTCCTTGATGGAAGCTGGAACTACGTCGGTATTTCCCTGGAGAGGGAGGGATGATGCAGCACAGCGGCGGTAGGTATTTCCCTCAGTTATGAAACCAAGGTTATCGAACCAGTAGGAGAACCAAGCAACACAACGTAAACAACCCCTGCACACAAATAACAACACCTCGCAACCCACGTGTTAAAAGGGTTGTCAATCCCTTTCGGGTAACGGCGCCAGAAATTGGTGCATGACGGTAAAAAGGTTGTAATAGATTGGATAAATAGGTTGCAAATAAAATAAAGTACAGCAAAGTATTTTTGTATTTTTAGTTTAATAGATCTGAAAATAAAAGCAAGGAAAAAGTAGATCGCAAAGGCAAATATATGAGAAATAAGACCCAGGAGCCGTAGGTTTCACTAGTGGCTTCTCTCAAGAAAAATAGCAAATGGTGGGTAAACAAATTACTGTTGGGGAATTGATAGAACTTCAAATAATTATGACAATATCCAAGCAATGATCATTACATAGGCATCACGTCCAAGATTAGTAGACCAACTCCTGCCTGCATCTACTACTATTACTCCACACATCGACCGCTATCCAGCATGCATGTAGTGTATTAAGTTCATGAAAAAATGGAGTAATACAATAAGAACGATGGCATGATGTAGACAAGATACATTTATCTCTATGGTGGTAGATATAGATCTCGTCTTTTTATCCTTAGTAGCAACGATACATACGTGTCGGTTCCCTTTCTATCACTAGGATCAAGCACCGTAAGATCGAACCCACTATCGGGCACCTCTTCTCGTTGCAAGATAAATAGATCGAGTTGGCCAGACAAAACCCAAATATGGAGAAGAAATACGAGGCTATAAGAGATCATGCATAAAAGAGATCAAAGAAACTCAAATACTTTCATGGATATAAAAACATAGATCTGGTCATAAACTCGAAATTCATCGATCCCAACAAACACACCGCAAAAGAGTAACATCATATGGATCTCTAAGAGACCATTGTATTGAGGATCAAGAGAGAGAGAGATGAAGCCATCTAGCTACTAACTACGGACCCGAAGGTCTACAAAGAACTACTCACGCATCATCGGAGAGGCACCAATGGAAGTGGTGAACCCTTCCGTGATGGTGTCTAGATTAGATCTGGTGTTTTTGGACTCTACGGCGGTTGGATGAATATTTCGTCGACTCCCCTAGGGTTTTGGGAATATTTGGGTATTTATAGAGCAAAGAGGCGGTCCGGGGGCACCCGAGGTGGGCACAACCCACCAGGGCACGCCAGTGCCTCCTGGCGCGCCCAGGTGGGTTGCCCCCTCCTCGGGACTCCCCCCAGGTGCAACCAGGGCCCATCTTCTTCCTTTTGGCCCATAAAAAATCATCGTAAAGTTTCGTGCCATTTGGACTCCGTTTGATATTGATTTCCTGCGATGTAAAAAACATGGAAAAAACAAGAACTGGCACTGGGCACTATGTCAATAGGTTAGTACCAAAAAATGATATAAAATGATTATAAAACATCCAAGATTGATAATAAACAGTATGGAACAATAAAAAATTATAGATACATTGGAGACGTATCAGCATCGCTGGTGCATCCAGTACTTCCCTGAAGGCAACGCGGCCGAGTGCGCCAGCTCGGTCTCCTTCTTCCTCGCCCATCTCGGTGAGAATGTCACCGAGCTTCTCAAGGTGTGGTAAAATTTCAGCTTTGTCGACGAACTTGAGAAGCAGGATCCAGCATATATCCGTGCAAACGAGCTGCATGGTTTTTCCAGCTCACACCCATGTTGGGGTTATGATGGTTTCATCAAAAGAGATGTGCTTGAGAAATCAAAGCATCTAAACAAGGATAGTTTGACCATCCGCTGCGACCTCGCCATTGCCACAATGGTTGATCTCTCCATCAAGGTAGCACCTTCTACCATACATCAGCATATCAACGACCTCCTCCTGTCCAAGGAAGGCACCGATGTGACATTCAATGTTGGCGGCGAGACGTTCATCACCCACCAGTGCGTGCTCGCGGCTCGGTCTACGATCTTAAAGGCTCAGCTCTTTGGCCCCATGAAGGAAGGCACGGTAGCAAGCGTTGTGTGAATACAAGACATGGAAGCAAAAGTGTTTAGGGCCTTGCTTAGCTTTGTTTACACCGAATCGCTGCCCGATATGGAGATAGACACGGGAGAGGAGAAAAAGGGTGGCGAAGAAGCATTATGATTGCAACACTTGCTTGCGACTACAGATAGATATGATCTCCAAAGGTTGAAGGTACTATGAGAAGAAAAGTTATGTAAGCACATAGACATGAAGTCAGTGAAAACTATTTTTAATCTAGCTGAGAGGCACAACTGTTGTGGATTGAAGGAGGTGTGCCTTGAATTCCTCAAGGCTCCTGCTAATTTGAAAGAAATAACAGCAGCTGGCGTCTTTGACGATATAATTAGGACATGCCCCTTTCTTTTAAAGGAGCTAATCGGCAAGTTTGCTTCCTAGAATCGACAAAAATGGTTAGTTCCTTGAGATCTATGTTTCTAAGTAGAACCCTTACTCTCTTGCCACCATTCGATGTATTATATGCATGTTGTGTGACCAAGACATTTTACTTGCATGCATGTGTGTATACTTTCTAGATTTGGGACTTGAACTATCTTGTTCACTTTCTTTCTTTCTTTCACACGGCAAATCAGATGAAGGTGATGACTTGGATAATGTAGCTACATAATGCCCCTCCGTTCTCTAAGATACCAGTGCCCAAATTGCTTCCATTACGGATTACTAGTAATGGTTTGTGCTTGTGTTAGTTTCTATCCATAGTTTTAGAACATGTCCTCAATTTGCTAAATTTGAACCACCATTCCATGTACAAAGTACAATTATGAAGATTTATAGTTTGTGGTCCAATATGGGTCCACCAAACTAATTGCAAAAATATTTGGTATTTTTTAGAGGACCCTATAGGTAGTTGAGAGACCCAAAGCCATATGATTTTTTAGAACAAATCCAAGGCCATATGTAAAGTGCTGGACCTGGGTTTTTTCGTTACATTTTCATTGGGCCGAGTAATATTAGTCCTAGTCGTTTGTGTCCATCATGTGCTATGTATGCTACTACTATTGTACTATACAGGCTCCTGGATCCTATTCCCCGTGTACCACGGGGGATAGCGATCAAACATGTACCCCCAGGTCACTACCGGTGTTGTATGGACCTGCGCATTTCTATTTTTTATCTATTTTGGGAAGGTTCCAGAACCTTCCGTGAACCAGATTTTTTTTCTTTATCTTTATTTCATTTTCCTTTGTTTTTTTATTTTGCCAAACATTTTCACATTTCCAACATTTTTTGAATACACTATTTTTCATAAATCACGAACATTTTATGATTTTCTGAATACTGTTTCAAATCATGAACATTTTTTGAATCAGCGACCAATTTATGATTTTGCACACATTTTCATCAAAATCACAAACATTGTATTAATTCATGGACATTTGTATTTACTTCCCAAAGATTTTATTTTCAAATTCCTGAATATTTTCTAATTTTAGAACTTTTTTAAACCCCATATTTTAAAAATGGTATTTTTTAAAATCCCAAGCAAAAAGAAACGAAAAAAACAGGGGCGCCCCTCTTTGCACTTGGGCTGGCCCAAATCGTGCATGGAAGGGACAGGGGTTGCGCGTTTCGTAGCTATTCTGCGCGTTCCCTCAAGAAAAAAATGCTATTCGGCGCATAGGTCGGGAAATAGGACCTCTCTGCAGGGGTGCCGCCAACTATGAATTAGAGCAACCAGTTTATTTGGAGATTGATATAACCAGAAAATCTCCAAGATGTTGCGGCGGCTAAGTATGCATGCCGGATCCAGAAAATCTCCAGGCGCCATAAAACCTCACATACCCAGTTTTGATGGGAGGAGATTTTAATCTGGTTAGATCGATTGATGACAAAAATAATGGGATTATCAATAGATAGTTTTCTTACCTCTTTAATGACTGGATAAATAAATGGTCCCTTATGGAGATCAAGATTGCTAACAGGGAATTTACTTGGAGTAACAACCAGAATAACCCTATTTTTGCTACGATAGATAGAATCTTTACTTCTGGCACCTGGGATACTAAATTCCCTCTTTCGGTGGCAACGGCACTTCCACGTGTTGGGAGTGATCATGCGCCTATGCTTTTAGATACAGGGGCTCGAAGGGTTACCTCCCCAAAAATGTTTCGCTTTGAAAATGGTGGCTTGACCACCCAGATTTTAAAACGCTAGTGGTTAAGACCTGGAGTTCTCTAGTTCCTGGCAAGACAGCCATTGACATCTGGATGAACAAATGTAGACTATTTAGGAAAAAAGCGAGAGGCTGGAGTATTAATATTGAGGCGGGCATCAAGAAAAGAAAAAGAGAGCTTCTGCTTGAATTTGATATCCTTGATGTCTTCTTCGAAAGAAATCAAATTAGTGATATAGACAGATCCAGAATGGAGGAGATTAAGAAAGAACTTGCTGGTATTTGGAGTAAAGAAGAGATTGCTTTTTGGCAGCAATCCAGAGACCGTAGAATTGTTGATGGTGACAAGAACAACGCTTATTTCCAAGCGCTTCCTAATTATAGGCGTAGGAAAAATCACTTGTCTGAACTTAATGGAGATAGTGGCCCTATGTATACTACCAAAGAAATATTGGATGCAACTACATCCTTTTATAGAAATGTGTTTGGTGCTGAAGAGAAACTTAACATTCATCTTGTCCCTTCCTTCTAGGAGGAAGATGGCCTGGTTACTAGTGAAGAAAATGACCTTCTCCAAAGAAACTTCTCTTAGGAGGAAATTAAGGAAGCAACATTTGGGTCCTATGCACATGGGGCCCCTAGTCCTGAAGGTTTGTCCTTTCTGTTCTACCAAACTTTTTGGGATGTGATCAAAAATGATTTTATGGCATTAGTCAGGGACTTTGAGGAAGGAAAGCTAGACATGCAGAGATTAAATTTTGCTCTAATTGTCCTTATTCCTAAAGAGCCTGACGCCAAGGATATGAATAAATTTAGACTGATTAGTTTGAGTAATTGTGGTGTGAAGATTTTTTTCTAAAGCTATGACCAACAAGGTCTCTCCTGTGGGGCGTAGATTAATCTCATCCAATCAAACTGCATTTATCAAAGGTAAATACATTTTGGAAAGTGTGGTAATGGCTCATGAAGTAATTCATGAGGTTAAGAAATCTGGTTCTCAAGGCTTAGTCCTTCAGTTATATTATGAAAAAGCTTATGACCGAGTCAATTGGGATTTTTTTTGTTTGAAATGCTGCAATCTAGGGGTTTTTGCCCCAAGTGGATATCCTAGATTAAATGTACTTTGATCAATAGCACATTTGCTGTGAGGATCAATGATACTAATGGCAACTATTTTATTGGAGGGAAAGGGATTAAACAAGGGGACCCGCATTCCCCTTTATTGTTTAACCTAGCAGTGGTTATTTTACTAAAATGTTAAAAAATGGCTGCTTCACAAGATCTAATTGCTGGGCTTCTGCCCAATGTAATACCAGGGGTTGTGAGTCTGCAATATGCAAACGACACTATCCTCTTTTTAGAAAATTCTGTTCATAAAGCCAGAAATTTCGAGTGGTTTTTGTCTTGCTTTGAAACCCTATCGGGGATGAAAATTAACTTTCATAAGAGTGATTTGATGACTATTAATGTAGAAGACACAGTAGCTAATGAGTTTGCTCGGATTTTCTGTTGCAAAAAAGGATCCTTTCCTATTAAGTATTTAGGAGTGTCTTTGCACTATGACAACTTGAAGAGGGAAGACATACATCCCATTATTGGCAGGATTATTAAATTCATTTCTGGGTGGCTTGGGAGATACCTTACTTATAGGGGAAAGATTGTTTTGTTATGTGTCTGTTTGATCAGTATTCCTGCATATCTTATGTTTGTTATTAAATTCCCTAAGTGGGCAATCAATGCCATCAATTCTCAGATGGCTCATTTCTTTTGGGGGAATGAGGGAGGACAACACAAATATCGTTTAGCTAACTGGGGACTTGTTACTAGGAAAAAAGAGTTTGGGGGCTGGGGATACCCAACATCAAAGAATTTAACATGGCCTTGCTTGCTTCTTGGGGAAAGAGGTTCTTTGATGATACTGACTCAGATTGGAAAAAGATTATACTTCATAAATATAGAATGACCTCACCCAACCTCCTCTGGGCAAAAGGTGATGGGGGCTCTACCTTCTGGAAGAGCATCACCTGGGCGCTGGCTGCTGCCAAAAACTTTTACAGATGGAGATTGGGTAATGGAGAATTAATAAATTTTTGGCACGATGTCTGGATAGGGGAGTGTTCCCTGAAGGTACAATTTTGGGACCTTTTCTGCATTTCTAACCAAACTGAGTGCATTGTAGCTCAGGTTTGGGACGGCAAAGAGCTTAAACTAACGTTTAGGAGATGTGTTGATCAAGATGTTTTAGATCAATGGAAATTGCTGCTTGATACTGTCCAGCAATATACTTTGACAGCTGAGCCTGATATGCCAATCTGGACTTTGGAGTCAAGTGGTATATACTCCGTTAAATCCTTTTATCAACACATTAACTTTGGGGGGGGGTACCTTGTGCTATCAGAGATGACTTGTGGAAAATTCTCTGCCCTCAAAAATTCATGTGTTCTTGTGGCTGTGTGTTCATAACAAAATTTTAACTAGAGATAATCTTGCTAAAAAAGAAATGTGGAAGATCCTTCCTGTCTCTTCTGTGCTGAACATGAATCTGTTCAACACTTGCTATTTGATTGTGTGGTTGCTCAACATGTTTGGAGCTTTGTGTCTGACTTCTTTAAGATAGATAGAATAGCTAACTTTGAAAATATATTTGCCTTCTAGCATGTGCATAAGAAAAAACCTATTCTGAATATGGTAATTGATACTACCTTGTGGAGCCTGTGGAGACTAAGAAACAAATTTTGTTTTCAAGGGCAAAAATGGAAAAACGTGAACTACATTCTTGCAAAACTAAGCTGTTATTTGCACTAGTGGAAGTTTCTCTACGACGATGCTCAAGCAACCCTACTCCAAAGATGTATCCTTCTGCTGGACAAGCGGCGTGGAGAGCTGATGTGAATCGCCTGGAGATGAGGCGTGGGAGGGGCACATGAACTGGGAGGAGGAAAAGGCTGAAGCTGATGCCGCATGTGAAGATCTTTGCCTGGTTTTGCTTTTCGTTCTTTCCATTGCTCATGGGTCCTGTAATAAGTCAAAAGAGTTTAGTGGAATTATTCAGTGTTCTGCGAGAGAACTTCTGCTCTCAGTAGTTGGGGTGGCATAGTCACTTTTATTCTCCAGTCTAGTACTGAATGTTGTTTGTTCTGCTTCAATCTATAAAATTGGGACAGGTGGACAACCCCTTTCATTTAAAAATAAAGTATGCATGCCGCTAGTTGAAAACTCGTTGATCGATTCCTAGCTGTCGCGTGACCAGCAGGTTGTTGTGTCGAGCCAGCAGCTGCATGCATCCAGCAAACCAAGCACCAGATTTAGTGGTGAGTTACTCTTGCTGCTCACGAAGGACTAGTTGGTTTGATGATCACGGCTTCTGTTTGAGCTACGTGAGAAGAACTCTGTTGAGATTACTACTAGTTGGATCGGTGAGAAGGATTTGTTACTGGAGGTTACAAAGCGGCGGTTTGAACCAATTTCTTTGGAAATTGCATCTGTTCCTACCGGTATCGTGAAAATTTGGCGCCGTATCATAGTCCTTATGGATTCAATCTCTCGAGTGTGAGTGCTAATCTGCTATACAGCACTCGGCACTTCAGCACATAGCCCATATCAGATTCAGTGCCGTCGGCCACGTCATCAACGTATCCATGGTCAGTGGCTACCACCTGCTTGTGGTTAACAACTACTTGCGTACAAAAGCCACCACACCTACTGGCACAGGGATCGTCTCACTCGATTTCATGGTAGGAGGCCATCGTTGGTGCATCGAGTACTATCCTAATGGCGACCACTCAGAGTGCACCGACTCTATATCCCTCTTTTTGCGCCTAGTTGATAGAAGTGTAACAGGGACCTTGAAGGTGAAGTTTGATTTTAGTATTGTCAACCAGCATGAGAAGCAAGATTCGTCATATATTCTTGCAGTGAAGCCACACGACTTATCCAGCCCAAGCACATCTTGGGGTTACAACAATTTCATAAAAAGACAAGATCTTGAGAAATCAAATAATCTTAGGGACGGTTGTTTCACCATCTGATGTGATATTGCGATTGTCACCACCGCTGATCTCTTTATTATGGTACCACCTTCAGGAATACATGAGCATATCAGCGACCTCCTTCTGTCCAAGTCGGGCACTGATGTGACATTCAAGGTTGGCGGGGAATACTTTGGTGCGCCCACCGGTGCGTGCTCGCAGCTTGGTCTGCAGTGTTCAAGGCAGAGCTCTTTGGCCCCATGAAGGAGGACAAAATGGCAAGCGTCATACAGATCAAAGATATGGAATCAAAAGTTTTCCAGGCCTTGCTTAGCTTTATTTACACCGACTCACTGCCCGAAATGGAGATGAACACAATAGAGGAAGGAAAATCCCAAGAAACATTGTGGCTGCAACATTTGCTCGCAGCGGCGGATACATATGATCTCCAAAGGCTGAAAGCACTATGTGAAGAGAGGTTGTGTGAACATATAGACGTGAGCTCTATGACAACTATTATTACTCAAGCCGAGCGGCTCAACTATTGTGGAATGAAAGGGGTATGCTTTGAATTCTCTCAAAACTACCACTGATTTAAAAGAGATAATAGCCGCAGACGGATTAGATGACATAACTATAACCTGCCCCTCTCTTCTAAAAGAGATCATTGCCAAGCTTGTTTCCTAATATCATCAAACACACACACGGTTAGTTGTTGATCCTATATATTTTTCAAAGACAGTATTCTACAATCTATGTTTATAGGTTGTAGTCTGGCTTTGCTGCCAGCATTTGATGTGCCTTCATGATGTGCTGTAGAGACATTTTAGTTGGATGTGTTTTGTGCATCTTTCCTTGATTTCCATTTCCCTATTTAGAGATATCATCTTTTACACTTGCTTTTCTCAATAAGTTACGACATGAACCATCTTTCTTTTCTTTCCTCCAGGCCCACTACCAAAATAACTGCGTATGCCGAGGGCCTCACCTATGCTGACGGCTCCCGTCGGCATAGATAGACCTATCCCGACGGCCTAGTACATGACGTAGGCGTAGAAAAGCCGTTGGCATACGTCTATCTATGTCGACGGGGCCGTCGGCATAGACGAAGCCGTCGGGACCGCTCGAGATACGCCTACGGGGCCTGTCGTCATAGCCCAGGCCCACCTACCCGGTCAGCGCTGACCGTTTGACGGTGTTTAAACTACGCCGATGGGAGGTCACGCCCGCCATCAGCATATCTATGGCAGAGATATGCCTACGGCATAGCCGTCGGCATAGGCCTAGCCCATGCCCCTCTGCCACGCCATCGATCTGTGTGCGACGCCACATCATCGATCTGTGGGACTGCACCTCCGTGTGCACAGCTATGCCGATGGCCTTGCCATCGGCATATATTTATTTTATTTTTATTTTTTATTTTACTTTATATTATCTATGGCAGAGGTATGCCTACGGCATAGCCGTCGGCATGGGCCTGGCCCATGCCCCTCTGCCACGTCATCGATCTGTGTGCGATGCCACATCATCGATCTGTGGGACTGCACCTCCGTGTGCGCAGCTATGGCCGTCGGCATATATTTATTTTATTTTTATTTTTTTATTTTTACTTTATATTATTTTTTGTTTTTCCATAAGATAATTATGCCTTATCTAAAAAAACATACCCCGATGGTATATCGATTGCCCCCCGTTACGAACGTCGCTGTCGCCGTGTCACGGGGGGACGGTCGACGCGGAGGGAATCTGGTTAGTGGGGGGATTCGGGGTGTAGCTATGTCACCGAAACATCGCACGGGTCCCGATGCATATGTGAAAGTGTTCAGGCATGCGTAGACGTCCGTCTTGGGGCTCCGCGGTGTGGCCCCCCTCCACGCAAGGCAGTGCGCCGTCACTTGGAGGGGGTCCAACCCCGGAGACATGTGCCGCCTCTTCAGACGTGCCACCACACCACCCCGCATGTATGAGGTCCCGGTGCGATGCTCCGGTGGCATTGCTACCCCCCCCCCCCAGGGCCCCCGTTCCGCCTAACCCTGTAGCGTTCGACCACGGGATCTAGCCCTTTGACTTTGTGCACGGACGGGCTTTGACTAGTGGACCTATCCACCCGGTTGTGTTAGGTCAGCCCATAGGAACACTTTGGAGCAACATTCAGGCCAGACCCACAGCAAGATCCCCTCCGTGTAGACCCGACGCGTCCGTTTCCCCCTCCAGGTGCCGGCGGCGGTGCCGGCCGTGAGGGGGGCACACCTCGGAGACGCGTGTCACCTCTTCAGACATGCCACCACACTGTACGGCATGTATGAGGTCCCGGTGGGACGCTCCGGTGGCATTGCTACCCCGCAAGGCCCCCCTGTCCCGCCTAACCCTGTAGCGTTTGACAACGGGATATAGCCCTTTGACTTTGCACAGACGGGCTTTAACCAGTGGCACTCTCCACCCGATTGTGTTAGGTCAGCCCATAGGAACACTTTGGAGCAACATCCGGGCCAAAGCCACAGCAAGATCCCCTCTGTGTAGACCTGATATGTCTCCAACGTATCTATAATTTTTGATTGCTCCATGCTATTTTATCTACTGTTTTGGACATTATTGGCCTTTATTATCCACTTTTATATTATTTTTGGGACTAACCTATTAACCAGAGGCCCAGCCCAGAATTGCTGTTTTTGCCTATATTAGGGTTTCGAAGAAAAGGAATATCAAACGGAGTCCAAACGGAATGAAACCTTCGGGAACGTGATTTTCTTACCGAACATGATCCAGGAGACTTGGACCCTACGTCAAGAAATAAAGGAGGAGGCCACGAGGTAGGGGCGCGCCTACCCCCCCCCCCAGCGCGCCCTCCACCCTCGTGGGCCCCCTGATGCTCCACCGACGTACTCCTTCCTCCTATATATACCTACGTACCCCCAAACGATCAGATACGGAGCCAAAACCCTAATTCCACCGCCGTAACTTCCTGTATCCACGAGATCCCATCTTGGGGCCTGTTCCGGAGCTCTGCCGAAGGGGGCATCCATCACGGAGGGCTTCTACATCAACACCATAGCCTCTTCGATGAAGTGTGAGTAGTTTACCTTAGACCTTCGGGTCCATAGTTATTAGCTAGATGGCTTCTTCTCTCTTTTTGGATCTCAATACAATGTTCTCCCCCTCTCTTGTGGAGATCTATTCGATGTAATCTTCTTTTTGCGGTGTGTTTGTTGAGACCGATGAATTATGGGTTTATGATCAAGATTATCTATGAATAATATTTGAATCTTCTTTGAATTCTTTTATGTATGATTGGTTATCTTTGCAAGTCTCTTCGAATTATCAGTTTGGTTTGGCCTACTAGATTGATCTTTCTTGCAATGGGAGAAGTGCTTAGCTTTGGGTTCAATCTTGCGGTGTCCTTTCCCAGTGACAGTAGGGGCAGCAAGGCACGTATTGTATTCTTGCCATCGAGGATAACAAGATGGGTTTTTTATCATATTGCATGAATTTATCCCTCTACATCATGTCATCTTGCTTAAGGTGTTACTCTGTTTTCATGAACTTAATACTCTAGATGCATTCTGGATAGCGGTCGAAGTGGAGTAATAGTAGTAGATGCAGGCAGGAGTCGGTCTACTTGTATCAGACGTGATGCCTATATACATGATCATACCTAGATATTCTCATAACTATGCTCAATTGTTTCAATTGCTCAACAGTAATTCGTTCACCCACCGTAAAATACATATGCTCTTGAGAGAAGCCACTAGTGAAACCTATGGCCCCCGGGTCTATCTTCATCATATTAATCTTCCAATACTTAGTTATTTCCTTTGCTTTTTACTTTTCTTTTATTTTACTTTCCATCTTTATCATAAAAAATACCAAAAATATTATCTTGTCATATCTATCAGATCTCACTCTCGTAAGTGACCGTGAAGGGATTGACAACCCCTTATCGCGTTGGTTGCGAGGAGTTATTTGCTTGGTGTAGGTGCGAGGGACTCGCGCGTAGCCTCGTACTGGATTGATACCTTGGTTCTCAAAAACTGAGGGAAATACTTACGCTACTTTTCTGCATCATCCTTTCCTCTTCAAGGAAATCCAACGCAGTGCTCAAGAGGTAGCAAGAAGATTTCTGGCACCGTTGCGGGGGAGTCTATGCAAAAGTCAAACATACCAAGTACCCATCACAACCCTTATCTCCCGCATTACATTATTTGCCATTTGCCTCTCGTTTTCCTCTCCCCCACTTCACCCTTCTTGTCTTATTCGCCCTCTCTCTCTCTCTCTATCCTCCCTCTCTTTCTCTATTTGCCTCTTTTTGCCCTTTGCACCTTCTGCCGTTATGTCTGAAATTGGGGAAATTATTGTCGATTTGGACAATAATAATATCATGAAAAATTCTGATGCTCCTACTAAAGAACCCCCCATCTTACATACAAAAAAATTCCGTGTTGGTAGTGGTAATATTATTGGAAAAGGAGTTATTCAAGATTTCTTTACTTGTGTCGGTGCTTTACCTTCTATGGGTAGCTCTATCCTTCATAGAACTAGTAGTCTTGCGGACGCTATTGCCATGCTTGTAGTTGAACTTGAAAGACAATTCATGCACATGCATCCTTGCATACAAAGGATTTTCCTAGAATTTTCTAATATTGAGCATTCTTCTGTTAAGCGTGTCGCTACTATCTTTTTGGCTCATGAGTTTAGATTCATAATAAAAGAGGCCAAATAAATCTTTGCGCATTATAGGGTGGACGCTTGCCGTCCTCCCATAGAGGCAATCCTTTTTGATCAAGAAGAAATAATGCGTTTTCAATCTCTAGACTATGTTGCTTTCAATGAAAATCTTAGAAAAAGGGTTCCTACCAATGTTTTAGTTGATAGAATTTCTGAACTTAATGATGATTTGGCCATTCGAAATAATGAACTAGGATATTCTCTTGAATATAGGCTCACAAAGTTCTGTCAAAAGAATGCTTATAATGATGAATTGGTTGTGCAATACGAAGGACCAAAGGAGGAACCTATACCTCCCAAGGTTGATCTTGGGGACTTTTGTCCCATTAAATTTAGCCCTTTTGATTACTTTTTCTTGCCTCAAAGAAAACTTGCTGCCGAATGTAGAGAATATGAAATAAGTTTTAATGATCTATCTTACTATTATGGCAATACCTAGATCTATCCTTGCTTTTTATGCCTAGCTAGGGGCGTTAAACGATAGCGCTTGTTGGGAGGCAACCCAATTTTATTTTTATTCCTTGATTTTTGCTCCTGTTTAGTAATAAATAATTTACCTAGCCTCTGTATTGGTTGTGTTTTTGTGTTTAATTAGTGTTTGTGCCAAGTAGAACCGTTGGGAAGACTTGAGGAAAGTCTTGTTAATCTTGCTGTAAAAAACAGAAACTTTAGTGCTCACGAGAACTGCTGCCATTTTTATTTGGAAAGTGATATTTAGTTAATTCTTTTTGCAGATGATTAATAGATAAATTCCTCACGTCCAGAAATTTATTTTAGAATTTTTGGGGTTCCAGATATTGCGCTAGCTACATATTACTACAGGCTATTCTGTTTTTGGCAGATTCTGTTTTCCGTGTGTTGTTTGCTTATTTGGATGAATCTATGGCTAGTAAAATAGTTTATAAACCATAGAGAAGTTGTAATACAGTAGGTTTAACTCCAATATAAATAAATAATGAGTTCATTACAGTACCTTGAAGTGGTATTTTTTTTACTTTCGCTAACGGAGCTCACGAGATTTTCTACATTAAGTTTTGTGTTGTGAAGTTTTCAAATTTTGGGAAAAGATTTGATGGATTATGTAACAAGGAGTGGAAAGAGCCTAAGCTTGGGGATGCCCATGGCACCCCCAAGATAATCTAAGGACACATAAAAGCCAAAGCTTGGGGATGCCCCGGAAGGCATCCCCTCTTTCGTCTACTTCTATCGGTAACTTTACTTGGAGCTATATTTTTATTCACCACATGATATGTGTTTTGCTTGGAGAGTCTTGTATTATTTGATTCTTTATTTGTTAGTTTACCAAAATCATCCTTGCTGTACACACCTTTTGATAGAGCCATACATGATTTGGAATTTGTTAGAATACTCTATGTGCTTCGCTTATATCATTTGAGTTATATAGTTTTGCTCTAGTACTTCAATTATATTTTTTAGAGCACGGTGGTGGAATTGTTTTATAGAAACTATTGATCTCTCATGCTTCACTTAGATTATTTTGAGAGTCTTAAATAGCATGGCAATTTGCTTAAATAATCCTAATATGCTTGGTATTCAAGAATAGTAAAAACTTTCTTATGAGTGTGTTGAATGCTATGAGAAGTTCGATGCTTGATAATTGTTTTGAGATATAAATATGGTGATATTAAAGTTGTGCTAGTTGAGTAGTTGTGAATTTGAGAAATACTTGTGTTAAAGTTTGTGATTCCTGTAGCATGCACGTATGGTGAACCGTTATGTGATGAAGTCGGAGCAAGATTTATTTTTCGATTGTCTTCCTTATGAGTGGCGGCCGGGACGAGCGATGGTCTTTTCCTACCAATCTATCCCCCTAGGAGCATGCACGTAATACTTTGCTTTGATAACTTGTTGATTTTTGCAATAAGTATATGAGTTCTTTATGACTAATGTTGAGTCCATGGATTATACGCACTTTTCTTCCTTCCACCATTGCTAGCCTCTCTAATACCGTGCACCTTTCGCCGGTATCATACACCCACCATATACCTTCCTCAAAACAGCCACCATACCTACCTATTATGGCATTTCCATAGCCATTCCGAGATATATTTCCATGCAACTTTCAACCATTCCGTTTATTATGACACACTCCATCATTTTCATATTGCTTAGCATGATCATGTAGTTGACATCGTATTTGTGGCAAAGCCACCATTCATAATTCTTTCATACATGTCACTCTTGATTCATTGCATATCCCGGTACACCGCCGGAGGCATTCATATAGAGTCATATTTTGTTTTAAGTATCGAGTTGTAATTGTTGAGTTGTAAGAAAATAAAAGTGTGATGATCATCATTATTAGAGCATTGTCCCAGTGAGGAAAGGATGATGGAGACTATGATTCCCCCACAAGTCGGGATGAGACTCCGGGCGAAAAATAAAAAAAGGAAAGAAAAGAGGCCATAAAAAAAGGCCCCAAAAAATGAGAGAAAAAGAGAGAAGGGACAATGTTACTATCGTTTACCACACTTGGCTTCAAAGTAGCACCATGATATTCATGATAGAGAGTCTCTCATTTCGTCACTTCCATATACTAGTGGGAATTTTTCACTATATAACTTGGCTTGTATATTCCAATGATGGGCTTCCTCAAAATGCCCTAGGTCTTCATGAGCAAGCAAGTTAGATGCACACCCACTTAGTTTCTTTTGTTGAGCTTTCATATACTTATAGCTCTAGTGCATCTGTTGCATGGCAATCCCTACTCATTCACATTGATATCTATTGATGGGCATCTCCATAGCCCGTTGATACGCCTAGTTGATGTGAGAATATCTTCTCCCTTTTTGTCTTCTCCACAACCACCATTCTATTCCACATATAGTGCTATATACATGGCTCACGCTCATGTATTGCGTGAAGATTGAAAAAGTTTGAGAATGTCAAAAGTATGAAACAATTGCTTGGTTTGTCATCGGGGTTGTGCATGATTTAAATACTTTGTGTGGTGAAGATAGAGCATAGCCAGACTATATGATCTTGTAGAGATAACTTTGTTTGGCCATGTTATTTTGAGAAGACATGATTGCTTTGTTAGTATGCTTGAAGTATTATTATTTTTATGTCAATATTAAACTTTTATCTTGAATCTTTCGGATCTGAATATTCATACCACAATTAAGAAGAATTACATTAAAATTATGCCAAGTAGCACTTCACATCAAAATTATCTTTTTTAGCATTTACCTACTCGAGGGCGAGCAGGAATTAAGCTTGGGGATGCTTGATACGTCTCCAACGTATCTATAATTTTTGATTGCTCCATGCTATATTATCTACTGTTTTGGACATTATTGGGCTTTATTATCCACTTTTATATTATTTTTGGGACTAACCTATTAACCGGAGGCCCAGCCCAAAATTGCTGTTTTTTGCCTATTTTAGGGTTTCGAAGAAAAGGAATATCAAACGGAATCCAAACGGAATGAAACCTTCGGGAATGTGATTTTCTCACCGAACATGATCCAGGAGACTTGGACCCTACGTCAAGAAATAAAGGAGGAGGCCACGAGGTAGGGGCGCGCCTACCCCCCCCCCCCAAGGCGCGCCCTCCACCCTCGTGGGCCCCCTGATGCTCCACCGACGTACTCCTTCCTCCTATATATACCTACGTACCCCCAAACGATCAGATACGGAGCCAAAACCCTAATTCCACCACCGTAACTTCCTGTATCCACGAGATCCCATCTTGGGGCCTGTTCCGGAGCTCCGCCGGAGGGGGCATCCATCACGGAGGGCTTCTACATCAACACCATAGCCTCTCCGATGAAGTGTGTGTAGTTTACCTCAGACCTTCGGGTCCATAGTTATTATCTAGATGGCTTCTTCTCTCTTTTTGGATCTCAATACAATGTTCTCCCCCTCTCTTGTGGAGATCTATTCGATGTAATCTTCTTTTTGAAGTGTGTTTGTTGAGACCGATGAATTGTGGGTTTATGATCAAGATTATCTATGAACAATATTTGAATCTTCTCTGAATTCTTTTATGTATGATTGGTTATCTTTGCAAGTCTCTGTGAGGGGGGCCACACCCCGGAGACACGTGTCGGGCGTTTGCAACTGCCACAACACTTCCAGACTTGTGAGAGGCCGCCTACGCAAGATTTGGCGGCATGCTAGCCCCTGGAGGCTGCCGGCCATAGTCGTAGACACGCGAAGAGCAATCTGCATAGAGGGAAGTGTTCAGATACTTCTCCATCACCAAAAATTATGAAAAATTACCATCAGTCCTATAGAACATGTGCCCACATCGTGTAAAAAACTCATGATTTTATCGCGATCTGAGTATTTAATAATATTCACGCCGCATCGTTATCGCGGAACGTCTACTACCGTGTCATCGCCGTCCGTGAGGGGGGCACACCCCGGGGACGTGTGCCGCCTCTTCGGACATGCCACCACACCATACGACATGTATGAGGTCCAGGTGCGACGCTCCAGTGGCATTGCTACCCCCCAGGGCCCCCGTCCCACCTAACCCTGTAGAGTTTGACCACGGGATCTAGCCCTTTGACTTTGCATGGACGGGCTTTGACAAGTGGACCTATCCACCCAGTTGTGTTAGGTTAGCCCATAGGAACACTTTGGAGCAATATCCGGGCCAGACCCACAGCAAGATCCCCTCCGTGTAGACCCGACGCGTCCGTTTCCCCCCTCCAAGTGCCGGCAGCGGCGCCGTCCATGAAGGGGGGTAGCAATGCCGCCAGGTGTGGCGGTGGGCCCTCCTATGGTTGTGGAAGAGTGGTGGCACGCGCACGCACCCGGCACGCTGCTCCGGGGTGTGCCCCCCTCACGGGCGTCGCTGCCGCCGTGTCCCGACAGGTGTTGCGATGAGCCCTTGTGGAAGAGTGGTGGCAGGCGCAGGCACCCGGCCCCGCGGCTCCAGGGTGTGCCCCCCTCACGAACGTCGCTGCCGCTGGGGGGTAGCAATGCCGCCCGGGCACTGAAAGTTTCACCGTAATTGTCTGTTTTCTTCATATAAGTCCAATTAATACAAGTGCTTATGACGTATGGATTAGTGAACTATTTAAACATGTCAAATTGCTTGTCCATCGGCGAGGTGGGACTATTTTTTCAAAAAAAGTGATTGCCATCTATGCCTACGGCCTTGCCGTCGGCATAGGCCTCCTATCTGTGCCGACGGCCTGGCCGTCGGCATAGAGCCACCCTTATCCACTCGACGGCCCTCTCGCTGCCAGGTGGGACCATGCCTATGCCGACGGCCGACATAGAGGCACCCTTATCCTCTCGGGCCTCGCCGTGGCCACTCGTTCAACTGCCCCTTCCTCAACCACTCCTACTCCTACTCCAACCCACGCCGCGCCGCCGCCCGACCCTCACCCGCGCCGCCGCCGCCACCGGATCCCGACCCGCCATGCCGTTGTACCCTCGTTCTAGTCCCCGCCGCCACACTATCCCGACCCACGCCGCCGCCCTCCATCGCCGCTGCCGTCTGCCCCCCTCCACCTGCCGCCCCATCCGCGCCCTCCACCCGCCGCCGCCCTCCATCGCTGCCGCCGTCCGCCCCCCTCTATCCAAGCCCCCTCCACCCCCGCCCTGGCCGCCCCCTCCACCCGCCGCCTCGTCCGCCCCCTCCACCTGCCACCTCGGTCGTCCCTGCGTCGACGCCGCCCGGGCTTCTTGGCCCAACCGCCTGAGCGTGGCACCAGCCGGCCGGAGCCGTAGCCTGGCCACGCCCGCTGCCCCGACTCGCACCCCCTCTGGCGGCCGTCGTGTGGTGCTACTCCGGCCGCCGTCCCCTTCCCCGACCCGTACCCCCTCGCCGCACCCATACTGCCCCCCTCGGTGAGCTCCCCCGGCACCCTGCCGCTCCCCTCCCCCCCCCCCCCCCGCTGCTGGTGTTACTGTTTTTTCCTTTTTTGCTATTGTTTTTGTAGTTAGATAGTTAGATAAATAGATAGATAGTTAGATAAATAGATGAATGGATGGATAGATAGATAAATATATTTTTCTGTATGTTTTTTCTTTTTCTTGCTAGTGTTTTTAGGTTGATGGATCTATGGATTAATTTTTGTTAGATGGATGCATGGATGTTGTTAGAATCATAGATGGTGGATGGATGGAATGTCGGTGAATTTTAATAGAAACTTTGTTTGTCATAAATTTAATGTTAGGTCATGTTGATGAATTGATGTTGGTCAAGTTAATGATCGATGAATGGATGGATGTTGGACAAAATTTTGACACTTGACTGAGATGTTATGATGTTGCTAATTTTTTTTTATACTCATAATGATCTTGATAAAATAACTGAAGACAAAATTGTTCATAATGATTTTTTTGACTAAGTTGTTCTTTTAGTGGAATTTGCAGGATTTGTGGTGTTGCATTTCATCAAAGTGACTGTCGTCCGACGCGTTGGTCCCTGAGCATCCCTCTGTTGTTCGACTCCTTCCCCTACAGCCGAGGGTGAGATACAATTCCATCTCCTCCATTTTATCATGTCACTAGATTTCATTCTCAAGTCAACTGGCGTAACCTAGGAGTCTCCCGTACGAAAGGGTTGCATCGATAAATATGCATTCAATTGCATATTTGTCACCGCAGCTCTTTCGGATTGTCCAGCGTTTTCCACGGACAGCCCGAGGATGTGTAGATTGGGTATGTTCTCCATGTTCTACCCCATTCCGAGACAGGATTTTGGCGGTGCTTCCCCATTGTTCTTCGGAGCACATTCTCTCGGCTATTTACTGAGACGTGTATCTGGAGAACAGCGGGGAGGTGCTGCCGAAATTTTGTCTTGGAACGGGGTATAATGGAGAACGTACTCAATCTACACATCCTCGGGTGGGATTAGGACCCATCTTTACCTATTAGAGATGTAGGTGGATTCAACGCGGTAGAAACTGAAAATTTGATGTGATTAATTTAAGTGGATCCTTAATTATGTTGTGTGGCTTGCAAAAAAGCAGAGGATGGCAGATAATCAGTGGACGTACAGTGGTTTTATCCATCGGAATCGAGTAACATCAGAGTGGATCGCAAAAACTGATATGTATTTGAAGGAGATATCCCGTCATCCAATGAGAATTATCCCACCATGCCCCTGTGCGAGATGTGCCAGACGTCACCATAGAAATCAGACGGACATGAGTGAGCACCTTCGCACGCACGGATATATGCCAAACTTAGACATGCCGCCGATAAACATAGCCGAGCAGGACCATGGTAGAGAGGAGGTGATGCGACAACGCATCGATGGATATAAGGACAACGGGGTCAGGGACATGCTAGATGATGTCATTGCTGCAGAAACGGAAAATGCGGCACCTTCAGAGAATGAACCGGAGGAGCCGGAGGCAACCGCAAAGGCCTTCTTGGAGGTCTTGCCTCGTCGAAGAAACCTCTTTATGCGGGTGCGAAAATATCTCAGCTGGATGCCATCTCGCAACTGATTGCAGTCAAGGCTGAGTACGGCTGTAGCCAGAAATGCTTCGAAGAATTCCTGGGAGTATGGGCTAACAGCCTCCCTGAGGGTCATGAACTGCCGAAAAGCATGTACGATACAAAGAAAATCATGAAGGCACTCTCTATGGATTATGAGAAAATAGATGTTTTCCCGAAGAATTGCCTTTTGTTTAGGCACGAGTATGCGGATGACAAGTACTATAGGAGGTGCGTTCATCTCGGTACATTGAGGTGGTCGGTGAGGACAGTGAGAAAAAGCAGCTAACCATCCCCGTTAAGGTTCTTCGGTATCTTGATTTTATAAAAATACTGCAGCGCCTTTTCATCATGAAGGAGTTTGCCAAAATGATGAAGTTGCACAAGGAAGGTATAAGGTACAATCCAAAAAAATCGTACATCCATCGGAAGGGGAAGCATGGAAGTCATTCGATGAAGAATACCCCAAGGAAGCAGCCGAGGCTGGGAATGTCAGAATAGCCATATCAGGTGATGGGTTGAATCCATATGGTATGTCGTCCAATCCATACAGCTGCTGGCCCGTGTTTTTAATTCCGCTCAATCTTCCTCCCGGTGCTCTAATGCAACGGAAGACCATGTTCTTGTCTCTCATCATTCCGGGGCCTGAATACCCGGGGAAGCAATTGGGTGTGTTTATGCAGCCGCTGGTGGATGCTTTGCACCATTCTTGGTACTTTCTGAGGTTGACATACGACCGGGATATGCAGAGAAATTTCTTGATTAAAGTTTGGTTGCACTATTGCATGCATGACTTTCCCGACTATGCTCTATTCTAAAGGGGTTCGTATTCCCAGCGGCCTCATCACCATCTTGTTGAAGTTATACTGGACGAGGTTGTACTGTCCGGATCCAGTCAGGCACCCGGACCGTCGGGTTTTGGCCACGAGCTGGGACCACTGGGAAGAGGCCCTCCACGCGGACCATGAGACCCATGCCAAGGCCGTGATCACTACTTTCTGGGTGAGTTCTCTTCAAAAGCACAAGTCCATTCTAGTTTTATGAATGATTTAACTCATGTCTTCTTCCATTCTTGTTTCATGCATGATTGTAGAAATTCTATCGAGTTCTTCCGGAGCACAAGGCCAGAGCGGACCAGATCGTGTTGCGCCAATGCAAGTAGAAGGCCCGACAGATGCAGTACGAGGTGCACTATGTGGCCATCTCGACATACTATCACGACGCTCTTTGTGTGAAGATGACCAAGGAAGAAGCGCGGAGGATGGGCATTACCTTGGAGAGGCACGAGTACTTGGCGGTAAGTATAAAAGATTTTTCATTATGCTTTCATTACCTTGTGGTACATTTCACCATTTCGTGTTGACATGCCATTATGCTTTCATTATGTAGGTGTGTCCAAATTGGTGTTATGGGAAAGATGAGTCTTGGGCGGCATTGGTGGATCTTTGGTGTGATGAGGCTGGAGCCTGGGCGGCTACGAGAATCAAAAACAAGGCTAACCGAGGGAATGAGGGAGTACATGCTCAGGGAAACTGAAACCACTTTCTCCACAAGGCACTTAATGTATGACTAACCCCATTAAACATTCTTCTTCTTCTATTTACCGTCACTTTCTTATGTATGACTAACCTCTGTTTGGTGGTGCAGGAGGAGAAACTGAAGCGGCCGCTCTCACACATGCAGGCGTGGGAGATCGCCCATACGCGGATGGACTCCAAGCCTGGTGAGCCCAAGTACTACGGCAAGAAGACCGCGTAGAGGAAGAAGGCCTACTCCAATGGGTATCTGAGGTTACATCATGACACACCTGACCCCATTGCGGCGGATCTGGACGAGGGGGTGGTGGTGGGCATGGGGCCCAAGGAGCACGGTCGGGAGGCGGTTCTCGATGATGTGATAACTCCTACTATCTCCTACACACAGCTCCGTCGGATCGACCCGAGCCTGAGTCGGCGCACTAGCACGCCCATGACCAGTGCACAGTCACAGTCCCTCTTTCAGGAGCGGCAATCTATAAGTATTTTCCCTCTTATCTTCATTGCTCACTTTATTTTCCACATTTAGTAGTTTTATGAGTTCCATCATGTCATATTGTAGGCCTACATGGAGTACACATGCTAGGAGACCATGGCGTGGTACGCGGCCCTCCACGCATACCATGAGCAGAACAATCGCCAGATGCAGTATGCTCTTCAGGAAATGGCGGCCGGCAGGGTTCCTCAATTGCAACCAGCAGCATCTCCTCCACCACAACCAAGGTTGCTTACCTTTGAGGAGTTTGTGGCACAGAACGCTGACCCCTCGCCGGTTAGTTCATCCCCAATCTATTCACTCAAAGCATATCATGCCTTTCAACACAGTCATATATCCCGTTAATGTTGGAAATATGCCCTAGAGGCAATAATAAAATGGTTATTATTATATTTCTTTGTTCATGATAATTGTCTATTGTTCATGCTATAATTGTGTTATCCGGAAATCGTAATACATGTGTGAATACATAGACCACAACACGTCCCTAGTGAGCCTCTAGTTGACTAGCTCGTTGATCAAAGGATAGTCATGGTTTCCTGACTATGGACATTGGATGTCATTGATAACGGGATCACATCATTAGGAGAATGATGTGATGGACAAGACCCAATCCTAAGCTTAGCTCAAAGATCGTGTAGTTCGTTTGTTGTAGCTTTTCTGAATGTCAAGTATCATTTCCTTAGACCATGAGATTGTGCAACTCCCGGATACCGTAGGAGTGCCTTGGGTGTGCCAAACGTCACAACGTAATTGGGTGACTATAAAGGTACATTACAGGTATCTCCGAAAGTGTTTGTTGGGTTGGCACGAATCGAGACTGGGATTTGTCACTCCGTATGACGGAGAGGTATCTCTGGGCCCACTCGGTAATGCATCATCATAATGAGCTCAATGTGATCAAGTGGTTGATCACGGGATCATGCATTACAGTACGAGTAAAGTGACTTGCCGGTAACGAGACTGAACAAGGTATTGGGATACCGACGATCGAGTCTCGGGCAAGTAACGTACCGATTGACAAAGGGAATTGTATATGGATTGATTGAATCCTCGACATCGTGGTTCATCCGATGAGATCATCGTGGAGCATGTGGGAGCCAACATGGGTATCCAGATCCCGCTGTTGGTTATTGACCGGAGAGTCGTCTCGGTCATGTCTGCAGGTCTCCCGAACCCGTAGGGTCTACACGCTTAAGGTTCGGTGACGCTAGGGTTGTTAGGAAGACTTGTATGTGATTACCGAATGTTGTTCGGAGTCCCGGATGAGATCCCGGATGTCACGAGGAGTTCCGGAATGGTCCGGAGGTAAAGATTTATATATGGGAAGTTGTCATACGGTCGCCTGAAAGGTTCAGGGGCATATCGGTATTGTACCGGGGCCACCAGAGGGGTTCCGAGGGTCCACCGGGAGGGGCCACCTCTTCCGGAGGGCCTTATGGGCTGTATGGAGAAGGGAACCAGCCCAAGTGGGCTGGGGAGCCACACCCCCCTAGGGCCCATGCGCCTAGGGTTGGGGGAAACCCTAAGAGGGGGCGCCCCCTTGCTTGGGGGGCAAGCCCCCCTCCCCTTGGCCGCCGCCCCCCCTCTAGATCTCATCTAGAGGGGGCCGGCCCCCTTCCCCCTTCTCCTATAAATAGAGGGGTGAGGGGAGGGCTGCATACAACATCCAAGGCGCAGCCCCTCCCCTCCCCAACACCTCTCCTCCTCCATAAGAGCTTGGCGAAGCCCTGCCGGAGTACTGCAGCTTCATCACCACCACGCCGTCGTGCTGCTGTTGGAGCCCTCTTCCTCAACCTCTCCCTCCTCCTTGCTGGATCAAGGCGCGGGAGACGTCCTCGCTCCGTACGTGTTTTGAACGCGGAGGTGCCGTCCGTTCGGCGCTAGGATCTTCGGTGATTTGGATCACGTCGAGTACGACTCCATCAACCCCGTTCTCTTGAACGCTTCCGCTCATGGTCTACAAGGGTATGTAGATGCACTCCTCTCTCCCTCGTTGCTAGATGACTCCATAGATTGATCTTGGTGATGCGTAGAAAATTTTAAAATTCTGCTACGTTCTCCAACAGTGGCATCATGAGCTAGGTCTATGCGTACTTACTATGCACAAGTAGAACACAAAGTAGTTGTGGGCATCGATATTGTCAATTTGCTTGCCGTTACTAGTCTTATCCTGATTCGGCAGCATCGTGGGATGAAGCAGCCCGGACCAACCTTACGCGTACGCTTACGTGAGACCGGTTCCACCGACTGACATGCACTAGTTGCATAAGGTGGCTGGCGGGTGTCTGTCTCTCCCACTTTAGTCGGATCGGATTCGATGAACAGGGTCCTTATGAAGGGTAAATAGAAATTAGCAATTCACGTTGTGGTTTTGGCATAGGTAAGAAACGTTCTTGCTTGAAACCTATAGCAGCCACGTAAAAACTTGCAACAACAATTAGAGGACGTCTAACTTGTTTTTGCAGCAAGTGTTTTGTGATGTGATATGGCCAAAGGTTGTGATGAATGATGAATGATGAATGATATATGTGATGTATGAGATTGATCATGTTCTTGTAATAGCAATCACGACTTGCATGTCGATGAGTATGACAACTGGCAGGAGCCATAGGAGTTGTCTTTATTTATTTATGACCTGCGTGTCAACATAAACGTCATGTAATTTCTTTACTTTATTGCTAAAGAGTTAGCCATAGTAGTAGAAGTAATAGATGACGAGACAACTTCAAGAAGACACGATGATGGAGATCATGATGATGGAGATCATGGTGTCATGCCGGTGACAACGATGATCATGGAGCCCCGAAGATGGAGATCAAAGGAGCAAATGATATTGGCCATATCATGTCACTATTTGATTGCATGTGATGTTTATCATGTTTTACATCTTATTTGCTTAGAACGACGGTAGCTTAAATAAGATGATCCCTCGTAATAATTTCAAGAAAGTGTTCCCCCTAACTGTGCACCGTTGCGAAGGTTCGTTGTTTCGAAGCACCACGTGATGATCGGGTGTAATAGATTCTAACGTTCCAATACAACGGGTGTAAGAAAGATTTACACATGCAATACACTTAGGTTGACTTGACGAGCCTAGCATGTACAGACATGGCCTCGGAACACAGAAGACCGAAAGGTCGAGCATGAGTCGTATAGAAGATACGATCAACATGAAGATGTTCACCGATGTTGACTAGTCCGTCTCACGTGATGATCGGACACGGCCTAGTTAACTCGGATCATGTTATACTTAGATGACTGGAGGGATGTCTATCTGAGTGGGAGTTCATCGAATAATTTGATTAGATGAACTTAATTATCATGAACTTAGTCTAAAATCTTTACAATATGTCTTGTAGATCAAATGGCCCACGTTGTCCTCAACTTCAACGCGTTCCTAGAGAAAACCAAGCTGAAAGACGATGGCAGCAACTATACGGACTGGGTCCAGAACCTGAGGATCATCCTCATAGCTGCCAAGAAAGATTATGTCCTAGAAGCACCGCTAGGTGACGCACCCGTCCCACAGAACCAAGACGTTATGAACGCTTGGCAGACACGTGCTGATGATTACTCCCTCGTTCAGTGCGGCATGCTTTACAGCTTAGAACCGGGGCTCCAAAAGCGTTTTGAGCGACACGGAGCATATGAGATGTTCGAAGAGCTGAAAATGGTTTTTCAAGCTCATGCCCGGGTCGAGAGATATGAAGTCTCCGACAAGTTCTTCAGCTGTAAGATGGAGGAAAATAGTTCTGTCAGCGAGCACATACTCAAAATGTTTGGGTTGCATAACCGCTTAACTCAGCTGGGAGTTAATCTCCCGGATGACGCGGTCATTGACAGAATCCTTCAGTCGCTTCCACCGAGCTACAAGAGCTTTGTGATGAACTTCAATATGCAAGGGATGGAAAAGACCATTCCTGAGGTATATTCAATGCTGAAATCAGCAGAGGTAGAAGTCAAAAAGGAACATCAAGTGTTGATGGTGAATAAAACCACTAAGTTCAAGAAAGGCAAGGGTAAGAAGAACTTCAAGAAGGACGGCAAGGGAGTTGCCGCACCCGGTAAGCAAGCTGCCGGGAAGAAGCCAAAGAATGGACCCAAGCCCGAGACTGAGTGTCTTTATTGCAAGGGAAGTGGTCACTGGAAGCGGAACTGCCCCAAATACTTAGCGGACAAGAAGGCCGGCATCACGAAAGGTATATGTGATATACATGTAATTGATGTGTACCTTACCAGTACTCGTAGTAGCTCCTGGGTATTTGATACCGGTGCGGTTGCTCACATTTGTAACTCAAAGCAGGAGCTGCGGAATAAACGGAGACTGGCGAAGGACGAGGTGACAATGCGCGTCGGGAATGGTTCCAAGGTCGATCTGATCGCCGTCGGCACGCTACCTCTACATTTACCTACGGGATTAGTTTTAAACCTAAATAATTGTTATTTAGTGCCAGCTTTGAGCATGAACATTGTATCAGGATCTCGTTTAATACGAGATGGCTACTCATTTAAATCCAAGAATAATGGTTATTCTATTTATATGAGAGATATGTTTTATGGTCATGCTCCGATGGTGAATGGTTTATTCTTAATGAATCTCTAGCGTAATGCTACACATATTCATAGTGTGAATACCAAAAGATGTAAGGTTGATAATGATAGTCCCACATACTTGTGGCACTGCCGCCTTGGTCACATAGGTGTCAAACGCATGAAGAAGCTCCATGTAGATGGACTTTTAGAGTCTCTTGATTACGAATCATTTAACATGTGCGAACCATGCCTCGTGGGTAAAATGACCAAGACTCCGTTCTCAGGAACAATGGAGCGAGCAACCAACTTATTGGAAATCATACATACTGATGTGTGCGGTCCAATGAGTGTTGAGGCTCGCGGTGGCTATCGTTATGTTCTCACCCTCACTGATTACTTGAGTAGATATGGGTATGTCTACTTAATGAAACACAAGTCTGAGACCTTTGAAAAGTTCAAGGAATTTCAGAGTGAGGTTGAGAATCAACATGACAGGAAAATCAAGTTCTTGTGATCAGATCATGGGGGAGAATACTTGAGTCACGAATTTGGCACACACTTAAGAAAATGTGGAATAGTTTCACAACTCACGCCGCCTGGAACACCTCAGCGTAATGGTGTGTCCGAACGTCGTAATCGCACTCTATTAGATATGGTGCGATCTATGATGTCTCTTACCGATTTACCGCTATCATTTTGGGGCTATGCTTTAGAGACTGCCGCATTCACTTTAAATAGGGCTCCGTCGAAATCCGTTGAGACGACACCGTATGAATTATGGTTTGGGAAGAAACCTAAGCTGTCGTTTCTAAAAGTTTGGGGATGCAATGCTTATGTCAAGAAACTTCAACCTGAAAAGCTCGAACCCAAATCGAAAAAATGCCACTTCATAGGATACCCTAAAGAAACTGTTGGGTATACCTTCTACCTCAGATCCGAAGGCAAGATCTTCGTTGCCAAGAATGGGTCCTTTCTAGAGAAAGAGTTTCTCTCGAAATAAATAAGTGGGAGGAAGGTAGAACTTGATGAAGTATTACCTCTTGAACCGGTAAGTGGCGCAGCTCAAGAAAATGTTCTTGAGGTGCCTGCACCGACTAGAGAGGAAGTTGATGATGATGATCATGAAACTTTAGATCAAGTTGCTACTGAACTTCGTAGGTCCACAAGGACACGTTCCGCACCAGAGTGGTATGGCAACCCTGTCTTGGAAATCATGTTGTTAGACAACGGTGAACCTTCGAACTATGAAGAAGCGATGGCGGGCCCGGATTCTGACAAATGGCTGGAAGCCATGAAATCCGAGATAGGATCCATGTATGAAAACGAAGTATGGACTTTGACTAACTTGCCCGTTGATCGGCGAGCCATAGAAAATAAATGGATCTTTAAGAAGAAGATAGACGCGGATGGTAATGTGACCATCTATAAACCTAGGCTTGTCACTAAGGGTTATCGACAAGTTCAAGGGGTTGACTACAATGAGACTTTCTCACCCGTAGCGAAGCTGAAGTCCGTCTGAATCATGTTAGCAATTGACGCATTCTATGATTATGAGATATGGCAAATGGACGTAAAAACGGCATTCCTTAATGGTTTCCTTAAGGAAGAATTGTATATGATGCATCCGGAAGGTTTTGTCGATCCTAAGAATGCTGAAAAGGTGTGCAAGCTCCAACGCTCGATTTATGGGCTGGTGCAAGCATCTCGGAGTTGGAACATTCGTTTTGATGAGATGATCAAAGCGTTTGGGTTTATGAAGACTTATGGAGAAGCCTGCATTTACAAGAAAGTGAGTGGGAGCTCTGTTGCATTTCTCATATTGTATGTGGATGACATATTGTTGATGGGAAATGATATAGAATTATTGGAAAGCATAAAGGCCTACTTGAACAAGTGTTTTTCAATGAAGGACCTTGGAGAAGCTGTTTATATATTAGGCATCAAGATCTATAGAGATAGACTGATACGCCTCATTGGTCTTTCACAGAGCATGTACCTTGACAAGATATTGAAGAAGTTCAAAATGGATCAGTCAAAGAAGGGGTTCTTGCCTGTATTGCAAGGTACGAGATTGAGCACGGCTCAATGCCCGACCACGGCAGAAGTTCGAGAAAAGATGAGTGTCGTCCCCTATGCCTCGGCCATAGGGTCTATCATGTATGCTATGCTGTGTACCAGACCTGATGTAAACCTTGCCGTAAGTTTGGTAGGAAGGTACCAAAGTAATCCCGGCATGGAACACTGGACAGCGGTCAAGAATATCCTGAAGTACCTAAAAAGGACTAAGGAAATGTTTCTCGTTTATGGAGGTGACAAAGAGCTCGTCGTAAAGGGTTACGTCGATGCTAGCTTCGACACAGATCTGGATGACTCTAAGTCACAAACCGGATACGTGTGTATTTTGAATGGTGGGGCAGTAAGCTGGTGCAGTTGCAAGCAAAGCGTTGTGGCGGGATCTACATGTGATGCGGAGTACATGGCAGCCTCGGAGGCAGCACAAGAAGCAGTCTGGGTGAAGGAGTTCGTTACTGACCTAGGAGTCATACCCAATGCGTCGGGCCCGATGACTCTCTTCTGTGACAACACTGGAGCTATTGCCCTTGCCAAGGAGCCCAGGTTTCACAGGAAGACCAGGCATATCAAGTGTCACTTCAACTCCATTCGTGAAAGTGTTCAAAATGGAGACATAGAGATTTGTAAAGTACATACGGACCTGAATGTAGCAGATCCGTTGACTAAACCTCTCCCTAGAGCAAAACATGATCAACACCAGAACTTCATGGGTGTTCGATTCATCACAATGTAACTAGAATATTGACTCTAGTGCAAGTGGGAGACTGTTGGAAATATGCCCTAGAGGCAATAATAAAATGGTTATTATTATATTTCTTTGTTCATGATAATTGTCTATTGTTCATGCTATAATTGTGTTATCCGGAAATCATAATACATGTGTGAATACATAGACCACAACACGTCCCTAGTGAGCCTCTAATTGACTAGCTCGTTGATCAAAGGATAGTCATGGTTTCCTGACTAAGGACATTGGATGTCATTGATAACGGGATCACATCATTAGGAGAATGATGTGATGGACAAGACCCAATCCTAAGCTTAGCTCAAAGATCGTGTAGTTCATTTGCTGTAGCTTTTCTGAATGTCAAGTATCATTTCCTTAGACCATGAGATTGTGCAACTCCCGGATACCGTAGGAGTGCCTTGGGTGTGCCAAACGTCACAACGTAACTGGGTGACTATAAAGGTACATTACAGGTATCTCCGAAAGTGTCTGTTGGGTTGGCACGAATCAAGACTGGGATTTGTCACTCCGTATGACGGAGAGGTATCTCTGGGCCCACTCGGTAATGCATCATCATAATGAGCTCAATGTGATCAAGTGGTTGATCACGGGATCATGCATTACGGTACGAGTAAAGTGACTTGCCGGTAACGAGACTGAACAAGGTATTGGGATACCGACGATCGAGTCTCGGGCAAGTAACGTACCGATTGACAAAGGGAATTGTATACGGATTGATTGAATCCTCGACATCGTGATTCATCCGATGAGATCATCATGGAGCATGTGGGAGCCAACATGGGTATCCAGATCCCGCTATTGGTTATTGACCGGAGAGTCGTCTCGGTCATGTCTGCATGTCTCCCGAACCCGTAGGGTCTACACACTTAAGGTTCGGTGATGCTAGGGTTGTTAGGAAGACTTGTATGTGATTACTGAATGTTTTTCGGAGTCCCGGATGAGATCCCGGATGTCACGAGGAGTTCCGGAATGGTCCGGAGGTAAAGATTTATATATGGGAAGTTGTCATACGGTCGCCGAAAAGGTTCGGGGGCATATCGGTATTGTACCGGGGCCACCGGAGGGGTTCCGGGGGTCCACCGGGAGGGGCCACCTCTTCCGGAGGGCCTTATGGGCTGTATGGAGAAGGGAACTAGCCCAAGTGGGCTGGGGCGCCACACCCCCCTAGGGCCCATGCGCCTAGGGTTGGGGGAAACCCTAAGAGGGGGCGCCCCCTTGCTTGGGGGGCAAGCCCCCCTCCCCTTGGCCGCCGCCCCCCCTCTAGATCTCATCTAGAGGGGGCCGGCCCCCTTCCCCCTTCTCCTATAAATAGAGGGGTGAGGGCAGGGCTGCATACAACATCCAAGGCGCAGCCCCTCCCCTCCCCAACACCTCTCCTCCTCCATAAGAGCTTGGCGAAGCCCTGCCGGAGTACTGCAGCTTCATCACCACCACGCTGTCGTGCTGCTGTTGGAGCCCTCTTCCTCAACCTCTCCCTCCTCCTTGCTAGATCAAGGCGTGGGAGACGTCCTCGCTCCGTACGTGTGTTGAATGCGTAGGTGCCGTCCGTTCGGCGCTAGGATCTTCGGTGATTTGGATCATGTCAAGTACGACTCCATCAACCCCGTTCTCTTGAACGCTTCCGCTCGTGATCTACAAGGGTATGTAGATGCACTCCTCTCTCCCTCGTTGCTAGATGACTCCATAGATTGATCTTGGTGATGCGTAGAAAATTTTAAAATTCTGCTACGTTCTCCAACAGTTAATATGTCTTTTCAACATCTAGGGAACCGGTGCATTAAATTAAGACTTCTGGGCAATAGCGAGCTCGGGAAGTCATGGATGAACACCGAGGAAATAGGCGGTAAAAATAATGATTACATGTTCCCATATTATAGATAAACTCACAAAATGTGAATTCGAGGTCCAAAAATCATCGTGTTAATGCACTTAAGGCCCAAACCAGCCGCTTGAGTGGCCACGTCGATGTGTCCGACCATTTTCCCATGGCAGGCAAAGGTGTTGGCCAAATGGTGAAATAAACTGATCATCTAGTGCGTACATGAAACACACATGAGGGTGTCAATTTTTGAACGCACACATGGTCAAGGCATATCAACTCTTTATGCCAAAATTTCCCAAATCATAAAACACTAGTGGTTGTTGATGTGATCACTCTTGCCGTTGAGGCCTGCGGCGACAGTTGTAAGCCTATGACATGGTTGTGGTGGAGCTCATGATCGACCTTTGCTTCCTCTTTTTCATGCTTTGCTAATTCTTCGTCATTCTTATGACTGGCATTAACGTTGTAGGGATCGCCAAATCCCTTGTCTGAATCTACGTCACCTTTGTCATCCTTGTCATTTGTTGACCTGACAACATCTCTCCTAACGACAACATTCCGACCACTATTGTCCAACTCCAAGATGATGCCAAGTTCCCTAGCAAAGACTATCAAGCATTGCCTCATGTACGTATTGCACATGTCGCTTTGCCTCTTTTGCTAGCTTACCACCCCAAACATCCTCATGCGCCGGTACCAGCCCTCCACTATGACCTGCTAGCCTTTGCCACATTGGCACACAAGTTCCTCATCCTGCCATTGATATCACACATCCCCACAACCTCCTCGCCCATCACGGGAATGGTACCATCGTCCTCCTGGTCTCCCTTACTTGCGCACCACTAACTCTACCTTCCCTTCCCACAGGAACCAGCACCACCTTTTTTAGTTGGAATCATTGCCGCTTTATTCAGTAATCTTAGTAATATCCGAGTTTAGTACATCATAAATACAAACCACGGGTAAATTAAACTAAGTTTTTGACAAGTTCATCTCGACAACCTTCTTTAGCTAGACCGCGCGATGCCTCGTTGGTCGATCATCTAACCCATTTAACCCTAGCCTTGTCCATGCAATGGAGAAGCATCTTGATCTCCTCAACCAAAGGACCATGGAACGACATGTCCTTCTCCACTGAATTAATCTAGCTTACCACCACCTTGTTGACCAACTTAAGCACCAAGTTGTGAACCCCAAACTCAATCGCTAGGGTGACTCTCTTAGACATGCCAAGAGGTCCGCCGATTTCAGGTCCTTGACATAGGGGGGAAATGGCATGCACGCTATAGGTACACACCATGGTCGTCATGAAGGACTACCCTTGCACTGCCTATTTCTCCATGTTTCAACATTGCACCATCAAATTTTGTCCTAATCCATCCTTCGTCCGAGGGGAGCCAACGCTCCCTTGGTGGACTACCTTAGCTTACCACCTGGGAGAGGTTCACCTTTTGCCATTCATTAACGAATAAGCAACCTTCTCAGTGATCACTCTGAGGGAGCAAATTCTACCTCCATCTTTGGCTTCATTCCTTGGCATCCATATCCGGTACAAACAGCTGCAAAATGATGGACTTCTCCTGATCGTTTGTCGTTCCTAGACACTCAAGGAACCAACAACGCGGTTGTTACTGATGGGTCCAAGAAAGTGGGTCGGTGAGGTGGGCTCATATAGCCAAGTAGACAGGAGCCTAGACCTCAACCGTGTGTGGGTAGCAAAAGAATCAGCGAATCACCATTTCCTGCCTCCCACAAGCAATGAAAACACTCCTCCCTCGATCTTCATATGAAGTAGCCCCGAACCCGCTGCCAACCCATTCCTAACAATTCTCTTCACCTTGTTCGACACCTCAACTGCCAAATCGCAAGCCAGCCTTTGTGGGCATCAAATGAGGAAGAGAAACTCAACAAGCTAGCTACCACCCTCTCTTGATCCATTCATGGGTGATAGGCTCGCCATACTAAAAGTTAACCATTGCATGTGAAGTTCCAGGTTGTATAATCCTCAGTCATCAGGCCCTCATGACTATCTGCTTGATATTACATGTGTCTGACTTGGAGAATACAAGTGTGAATTTCTGGTTATCCCAGCAAGTGCCATGGGCATTTAGAAGGTCATTAACAAGGTGAATGGATGACTTGGTGTGAAACCCAGTGGCTTCATGCGTCCTTTCCTTAAGATCCAATTGTCATGCATTATATTTCTTCTTGGCCCATCACCAATCGTCCATATGACACCTAACTGAAGCAAGTCTCTCTCATGAAGTATGCTTCGTCACATGAACAAGTCCTGAAATGGGAGTTCTTGCAGTCATCAAGTCACCACTACTGAAATATCGGGCTTCAAGCACCCTCGCACGTAGAGAATCAGGCACTTGAAGAATACAACATGCTTGCTTGGCGATGAGGGTCTGGTTAAAAGCTCCTAAGTCATGGAATCCCAACCTCCTTCCATCTTGCTTGCACACAATTTGTGTCAGCACACTCAGTGAACCTTTCGATCGCCATTTGATACTCCCAATACAAATTTCAAAGAGATAGATGTCAGGTACCGTATATTTTCTACGTCAGTTGGAAGCAACTCATGGTGTAGGTCGGAGTAGCCTCATGGACATATTTTATAAACACCTATTTCGCAGCCATAGATAACCCTTGCCCTTTCCACCCGCAAGTTTTGAACTCAAACTCTCTTTAACATGTTTAAAACATCCATTTTTGTGTCCCCCACAATAGTAGTGAGTGTTGGGGAACGCAGTATTTCAAAAAAATTACCTACGATCACGCAAGATCTATCTACGAGATGCATAGCAACGAGTGGGGAGAGTGTGTCCACGTACCCTCGTAGACCAAAAGCGGAAGCGTTTAGTAACGCGGTTGATGTAGTCGAACGTCTTCGCGATCCAACCGATCCAAGCACCAAACGTACGGCACCTCCGCGTTCAGCACATGTTCAACTCGATGACGTCCCTCGATCTCTTGATCCAGTTGATGACGAAGGAGAGTTCCGTTGGCACGATGGCATGGCGACGGTAATGATGAAGTTACGGCGCAGGGCTTCGCCTACGCACTATGATGATATGGCCGAGGTGTGTAACTGTGGAGGGGGGCACCGCACACGGCTAAGAGAAGACTTGGTGTGCCTTTGGGGTGCCCCCCTCCAACGTATATAAAGGGGGAGGAGAGGTGGCCGGCCCAAGGGGAGGGCACGCCAAGGAGGGAGTCCTACTTGGACTCCCGGTCCAAGTAGGATTCGGCCCCCTCCTTTCCTTTCCGGAGAAGGGGGAAGGGCGAAAGAGAAGGAGGAGAAGAAGGAAAGGGCCCCCCCAACCCTAGTCCAATTCGGTTTGGGCTTGGGGGGAGCCTCCATCTGGCCGCCTACCTCCTCTCTCCTCAAGGGCCCATGAAGGCCCATTAACCCCCGGGGGGTTCCGGTAACCTCCCAGTACTCCGGAAAATGTCTGAACCTTTCCGAAACCATTCCGGTGTCCAAACATAACCTTCCAATATATCAATCTTTATGTCTCGACCATTTAGAGACTCCTTGTCATGTCTGTGATCTCATCCGGGACTCCGAACAAACTTCGGTCATCAAATCACATAACTCATAATACATATCGTCATCGAACGTTAAGCGTGCGGACCCTACGGGTTCGAGAACTACGTAGACATGACCGAGACACATCTCCGGTCAATAACCAATAGCGGAACATGGATGCTCATATTGGCTCCTAGATATTCTATGAATATCTTTATCGGTCAAACCGCATAACAACATACATTGTTCCCTTTGTCATCGGTATGTTACTTGCCCGAGATTCGATCGTCGGTATCATCATACCTAGTTCAATCTTGTTACCGGCAAGTCTCTTTACTCGTTTTGTAATGCATCATCCCGCAACTAACTCATTAGTCACATTGCTTGTAAGGCTTATAGTGATGAGCATTACCGAGAGGGCCCAGAGATACCTCTCCGATACACGGAGTGACAAATCCTAATCTCGATCTATGTCAATTCAACAAACACCATCGGAGACACCTGTAGAGCATATTTATAATCACCCAGTTACGTTGTGACATTTGATAGCACACAAGGTGTTCCTCCGATATTCGGGAGTTGCATAATCTCATAGTCGGAGGAACATGTATAAGTCATGATGAAAGCAATAGCAACAAAATTAGACGATCATTTATGCTAAGCTAACGGATGGGTCTTATCCATCACATCATTCTCTAATAATGTATTCACACATGTACTAAGTTTGTCTATGTATTCACACATGTACTAAGTTTCTAATTAATACAATTCTAGCACGAATAATAAACATTTATCATAATATAAGGAAATATAAATAACAACTTTATTATTGCCTCTAGGACATATTTCCTTTAGTCTCCCACTTGCACTAGAGTCAATAATCTAGATTACATAGTAATGATTCTAGCACCCATGGAGTCTTGGTGCTGATCATGTTTTGCTCGTGAGAGAGGCTTAGTCAACGGGTTTGCAACATTCAGATCCGTATGTATCTTGCAAATCTCTATGTCTCCCTCCTTGACTTGATCGTAGATGGAATTGAAGTATCTCTTGATGTGTTTGGTTCTCTTGTGAAATCTAAATTCCTTTGCCAAGGCAATTGCTCCAGTATTGTCACAAAAGATTTTCATTGGACCCGATGCACTAGGTATGACACCTAGATCAGATATGAACTCCTTCATTTGCTGCTTCCGAAGCAGCTATGTACTCCACTTCACACGTAGATCCCGCCACGACGCTCTGCTTGGAACTGCACAAACTGACAGCTCCACCATTCAATATAAATACATATCCGGTTTGTGACTTAGAGTCATCCGGATCAGTGTCAAAGCTTGCATCGACGTAACCGTTTATGATGAGCTCTTTGTCACCTCCATAAACGAGAAACATATCCTTAGTCCTTTTCAGGTATTTCAGGATGTTCTTGACCGCTGTCCAGTGATCCACTCCTGAACTACTTTGGTACCTCCCTGCTAAACTAATAGCAAGGCACACATCAGGTCTGGTACACAGCATTGCATACATGATAGAACCTCTGGCTCAGGCATAGGGAATGACTTTAATTTTCTCTCTATCTTCTGTAGTGGTCGGGCATTTAGTCTGACTCAACTTCACACCTTGTAACACAGGCAAGAACCCTTTCTTTGACTGATCCATTTTGAACTTTTTCAAAACTTTATCAAGGTATGTGCTCTGTGAAAGTCCAATTAAGCGTCTTGATCTATCTCTATAGATCTTGATGCCTAATATATAAGCAGCTTCACCGAGGTCTTTCATTGAAAAATTCTTATTCAAGTATCCTTTTATGCTATTCAGAAATTCAGTATCATTTCCGATCAACAATATGTCATCCACATATAATATCAGAAATGCTACAGAGCTCTCACTCACTTTCTTGTAAATACAGGCTTCTCCAAAAGTCTGTATAAAACCATATGCTTTGATCACACTATCAAAGCATATATTCCAACTCCGAGAGGCTTGCACCAGTCCATAAATGGATTGCTGGAGCTTGCACACTTTGTTAGCACCTTTAGGATCGACAAAACCTTCTGGTTGCATCATATATAACTCTTCTTTAAGATATCCATTAAGGAATGCGGTTTCATAATCATAAAATGCGGCAATTGCTAACATGATTCGGACAGACTTAAGCATCGCTACGAGTGAGAAGGTCTCATCGTAGTCAACTCCTTGAACTTGTCGAAAACCTTTTGCAACAAGTCGAGCTTTGTAGACAGTAACATTACTGTCAGCATCAGTCCTCTTCTTAAAGATCCATTTATTCTCTATGGCTTGCTGATCATCGGGCAAGTCAACCAAAGTCCACACTTTGTTCTCATACATGGATCCCATCTCAGATTTCATGGCCTCAAGCCATTTCGCGGAATCTGGGCTCATCATCGCTTCCTCATAGTTCATAGGTTCGTCATGGTCAAGTAACATGACTTTCAGAATAGGATTATTGTACCACTCTGGTGCGGATCTTACTCTGGTTGACCTACGAGGTTCGGTAGTAACTTGATCTGAAGTTCATGATCATCTTCATTAACTTCCTCACTAATTGGTGTAGGAATCATTGGAACTAATTTCTGTGATGTACTACTTTCCAATAAGGGAGCAGGTACAATTACCTCATCAAGTTCTACTTTCCCCCCACTCACTTCTTTCGAGAGAAACTCCTTCCCTAGAAAGGATACATTATTAGCAATGAATATATTGCCTTCGGATCTGTGATAGAAGGTGTACCCAACAGTCTCCTTTGGGTATCCTATGAAGACACATTTATCCTATTTGGATTCGAGCTTATTAGGTTGAAGCTTTTTCACATAAGCATCGCAGCCCCAAACTTTAAGAAACGGCAACTTGGGTTTCTTGCCAAACCACAGTTCATATGGTGTCATTCAAGATGGGGATGGGTCGACCCGGACCTGGCCTTGGACCCGGCCCTATGGCCCCAAGGCCAATATGTGAGGCCATGGGTCGGCCCATTACATCAGAAATTGGTGGCCTCATTGACCCGTTGGGCGCATGAGGCCACCCCAAAATCCAGCGAACTCACACTTACATCTCTATTTACAAAGAAATAGCATGGCGAGTCAGTCTAAATTTCCAAACCATCCTGCTTCAATACTACCTAGCATTAGTCACTACCAAGCATAAATTAATACTAAGTTATTTTGAATAGATATATTGTGTTCGATGTGAGGTGGGTAGGTCCTGTCTTTTCTTCCCGTGAAGTGGGCTACAGTAGGCTAGGCACTGATACTGTGAACCATAAATCTCTAATGCACTCAGGCAAGCTAACCAGAGGAATAATCTCTCGATGCATTCAGCTGGCTACTCATGTATTGGACTTTGCATATGTAAAAAATGATTTAGGCATTGTCGATAGATACAAGTAACTTACATTGTAGTAGTATATCTATTGCCCGTATCAGAACAGGTCGACCCGTCTGACCCATTGGGTCGCACAGTGCCGACTCCACTGACCCATATATAATTTAAGGCCAACCCACTTGACCCATTGGCCTTGACTTTTTGGGTCGGGTCAGTGGCCCGACGGGCCAACCCGGCCCATTCCCGGCTTGAGGTATCGTCTCAACAGATTTAGATGGTTCCCTATTTAACGTGAATGCAGCCGTCTCTAAAGCATAACCCCAAAACGATAGCGGTAAATCAGTAAGAGACATCATAGATCGCACCATGTCGTGGTTTTGTCACGGCAGATGTCCTTACTGTTAGGACTTAGTCGTGAGGCCAACGCATCTTTGTAGTAGCCTGAGAGGGGTTGAGCGGAGTCGAGAGATGCAACACAAGACAAGGATTTAGACAGCTTCGGGCCCCGGGAAACATCATCCGGTAATAGCCCTACGTGTTGTTTGTGGCTAGATCTCATTATCCTCATGAGAGAGTCACCGCATAAGCCGGCTCCCCCTTTGTGTCTGGCCCTAGAGATTGTTTTTTGCTTTCTTGTAGCTTCCTCCCCTTTGGGGAGCCCTTCCTCTCCTTATATAAGTTGAAGGGGCGGGTTACATGTGGAGTCCTATTAGGATTAGGACTAGTCTATCTCTAATACAAACCGGATACAAGTCTAGGTCTTAACTCCTTGTAAGACAAATATTCCTCACGCCTTTCCTCTTAAACCGGCCCACCATAGTGTGAACCGGCCTTCATGAACCGCCTGTTGGGCCACCTGGTCTTGTCACTCCTCTGACCCGCCTGCCGGATTACCAATGAATCATAAACCGCCAGGTCCAAACGGGTCGCCAGTGAATCGTTAAGTCTCAGCCGGGTCTCAAGTAAAACACCAAGTCCGATCGGATTATACTTCCGGCCGGTTTACACCGCGGGGTATATCCCCGACATTAGCCCCCAGTTTAATTTGGATTTATCCATGTTAAACTGATCCTGTAAAACAAACACAAGACCAAATTTGACAGATTATGCTCCTGGTTAAGAATTCTTGTAAACCGGCATCTGATGATCCTTAAGTCCTTGTCATTTCCTCCTTCTAGAAAATCTGGGTTAACAAGCCAGCTTCATTCTCAATTTGCTGACATTGGTTTCTCACAGAGAAATATTGTGAAGAATAATCCACTTGAGTCGGCTTCCAAAGCGTCGGTTTAAGAAATATGGGTCTTGAAATACTTATCTAATATTCAGCCGGTTTGAAGATGTAAAACTTGCCGGTTTAATATTACCAAAATTGTCGGTTTATAAATATTGATGGCACCAGGTCATAATTGTTGTCGACACCGGGTCATGTAATTGATCTTCCCGATTTGCTCAGAACTGATAAACTGAAGATGTTCCTCCTTTATATGCATAATACCTGTAGCCCCCAAGTCTTAAGAGGAGAACATAGTGATAACTTAAGACTTGCTCCAATAAGTGTTTCAACCTTGAAGAAATCCGGTTTGTTCATCTCAATCATATAAACTGAATACTCCATATATGTAGCCCCCAAGTGCCGGATTGTCATGCTTGCAGCAACCTGGGACTTGTAATTGCTTATAAAAACTTCAATCAGTGTAGCCCCCAAGGGCCAGGTCATTATGCAATAATGAGCAGGGACTTTGTAAATATAATCATGTAGATTTTAGCAGTGATGTGTAGCCCCCAAGGGCCGACTTAGTAAGATAATACGGAACCGGGGCTTGATATATACTTCAATGGAAATAACATATTATAATGCAGCTTACATCGTAGATCTTGAACCCACGTCCACAAGGTTAAGAGCTTTGTGCTTTACCAACTGAGCAATGAACCCTTTAATATAATGGATTAAGGCTTGTATACTTTGAATGTTTGACATGAGCAATTGGTAGCCCCCAAGGGCCGGCTCATTATGATATGAGTCGGGTCTTCAATAAGATGAGCAAAAAATGACTTTGCATTAGCCCCCAAGTATCATGGTGCATGCTTGTAGCGACATGAGACTTGCATATTTGATATAATCTCAATTTAAATAATGTAGCCCCAAGTGCCGGGTCGTAAGCCTGCAGCGACTCGGGACTATTCCTTCCATTGTAGAATAAACCATATCCATTGATAAAATAATAGCCATTGCGCCAAAGCGACTTTGAATACCTCATCTATTGATAACTATAATAACTGCAATCCAAATATATATACTGGCGACTTATAGTCCAAAGCCAGACAGGTTTAATAAACACTGGATAATTTATCATCATATTGGTGACTTATAGTCGAAAGCCGGGCCGGTTTAATAAATGCCGATGATTTATAATCATGCTTTATTCAACCTATTTCTGTATACAACAAGTTTAAAGTGTCCTGGCAGTTTACCGCCGGACGGGTCATAATGCCCAACGTATAACCCGGGTGTATAACCAAGGCTGCACTTAAGAATAATCAAATATGAAATATATCATACATGTGACATTGAATCACATCGTTGGCTTACCAACTTTTTGTAGTAAGGGTGATAACCCAAATCTTGAGTATTTGAGAACTCCTTCCTTAATTTGCCGGTTTATGATAAAACCGTTCCGAGTTGTGATAAACACCGGTTTATTCAATACTGGTGACTTTGAGTCGGAACCAGACCGGGCTGATAGTCTCCGGATTATAATTGATCATGTGCTGACAACTTGTAGTTGAAAGCCAAGCCGAGTTAATGAACGCCGGTATATCCATGCACATATGATACATGCTATGATGATGTAATGATGTTGCAATGTATGATGCAATATATGATGATGTATATGTATGATCAAGAGGGTTTAAGCTATGGTTCAGATACGCCCAGAGCCCCCATATAGTCATAATTGTGGCATTGCGCCGATCAAAAGGTGTAACTATGGTTCGAATACGACCAAGCCCCCAAATAATTTCCCTAGTGCCCTTATGCCTATCAAGAGGTGTAACTATGGTTCGAACCCATAGCCCCCAAGTGATTTTCCCTGGTGGCCTTATGCCTATCAAGAGGTGTAGCTATGGTTCGGATACGACCAGAGCCCTCAAGTGATTTCCCTGGTCACCTTATGCTTATCAAGAGGGTATAAGCTATGGTTTGGATACGATCAGAGCCCCCAAGTGATTTCCCTGGCGGCTTTAAGCCTATCAAGAGGTGTGACTATGGTTCGAACATAGCCCCCAAGTGATATTGTGAGCTGTGCTCAAGGGATACCCATGTTTGAGTGATGCTGTGCAATAGACTCTCTTTGGCCCCTTGTGAAAATATTGGATTGATAGCCGGATTACCAAAGTAACTAGAGCTGTGCTCTTATGATAATATTGGCTTGATAGCCGGATCAATACGTAATCAGAACTCCGCTTTATAAACAGAAGCCAACATGTGATCAATAATATGATAAGCCAATAAGGCAGGATAACCCATGTTTGAATCGTGCGTCATGGCAACAGGTCCTCTTCGGCAACCTATAACTTTTTGCAAGAGATAAATTCTTCTTGAACCGGGATTTTGAACCGGATATTTAGAGCGTCAGATCTTTGTGGGAGACATATTTCCCTTGAACCGGATTGTAAACCAGAATCTTCATTTTCAGCCAGAAATTTTTTGACGGCCTTTTAAACTCGAACTTGCGAGAACTTAATTCTTTTTGAACCGGAACTTTAAACCGAATTTGAAAGCTTCAAAACTTTGTGGGAGACAGATTGTCCTTGAACCGGATGTTTGAACCGGATTTGAGAGCTTAAAAGCTTTGTAAGAGACAAATTTACCTTGAGCCGGATGTTCGAACCAGATTTGAGAGCTTTAAAGCTTGCGGGAGAGAGACGTCTCTTGAACCGGATTTTAAACCGGAATCTTTATTTTGAACCGACAATTTTCTGACGGCCTTTAAATTTTCATCAATATGGCAGGTGTCCTCCGGAACCGACTTATCTTTCTCTCCAATGACCCGGAGTTCTCGAGTCATGTCATTGTAGCCCCCAAGTTTTAAGATTACTCAAGGAGTTGGCTTGAGATTCTCCATATTTAACCGTGATATAAACCGGCATGAGTTATCCAATAATTCAGTGATATAATAATCCCTTTTTGCAGTGGACAATTTTTCCTGCATTGGAAAGCATGCAAGCCAGAGTAATTTCTCTTTTAAAGAAAGCAATATATAATATAAAAATATAATGGAGGGATTTCACCTGATATGTTAGGCCAGAAAATATCCACCGCGGAGTTGATGATCACCACGGTGAAGCTGAAATTAAGCATGGGAGAGTCGGCCATGTAAGCAGACAAATGAATCGACCGCGGTGTTGTAAGCCGGTGCGGTCAGGCGAGTCAACTGCAAGAGCGGTAAGTCACGCGGACGCCGAGTCGGCCGCGGGGGCGGACGGGTAAGTTGTCCGTCACATTGTAAGCCGGTGCAGATGTGTGAGCCGACCGCGAGGGTGGACGGGCAAATCGTCTGTGGCATTGTAAGGCGGCGCGGATGGCTGAGTCGGCTGGCGCATTGATGTAGACCGGACCGCAGGGGCAGCGGCTTGCACACCCTGTTCAACAATAAGCGGGTGCGGATGCTGGTGCATGATGATGCTAAAGCATACTGATGTGTCTTTCGGACAAAGTGACTGCATAGCAATTTGATCAAATGATGGCCTTCACATCCGAACAAATCCCCATGCATCCATCCAGTTTTTAAGTAAGCCACGCCCCGCAAGCAATGCATTGAACTTGGGTATCCCTCAATAGCTCGGCGCGGCATGGGGCCAGCGACGCCCAAGGCAGTAGCAACACCAGCGGAGGGAGCAGCGGGAGACGCTCATCAGTGCTCATCGAAAGCGGTAACAGTAGTCAAGGCAATTTCATGGTAGGGGCAGCTTAGCAACTTGGAGTTGAGGCCCAGCGCTGGCGGCTTAACGATGCCGGCGAGTGACCGGGTGGCAGTAGTAGTCGGTGGCAGAGGAGCAGTGGCTCGACTGAAAAGGCGAACATGCACTGGTGTCGGTGGCAGAGGAGCAGTGGCTCGACTGAAAAGGCGACCATGCACTGGTGCCGGCCGGCTGCAGACTTCTTGTTGACCTCGGCGACTCGGATCAACAACTTCCGTCTAAGAAACTCCAATTTTCTTCACAAAAATATCTTTAATCGAAAACCATACATGTATGCGTGGACATATATCTTTTTTTTTCTTTTGCTTGATCGCTTTGCACTTGAAGTAGCAGCAGAGAAAACCGACCATCGTTTGGGGCGAGATCGGGCGCGACTCGGCGTTGACCCGCCATAGAGGAGGCGGCTCTACGGGCGACTCGGCCACGAAGCATAATCCGGGTCGTAGTTGATTGAGTCCCGTCCGAGTCCTTGCTATATTCTTTTTTCCTTTCCTTTTGTCTTCACGTGATGATGAATCTGTTGTAGTACTCCTTCCAGTCCACGCTCGCGTATAATCCTCGGGTGCTCCGTAAGCCTCCGCTTCCTTTGTTGATTTTTAAACCAGTGCAAGTACGATTAGCAGCACTTTCAACACAACTTGGTTCGCATGAGATGTAGTAGTAGTACCACTTTTGCCTCGGGACTTGGTCTATCAGCAGATTATGTGCGGAGGCGTGGAGCAACGAACACAGCTTGACGGATTGGTCAGAATAACTACAACGGAAGATTTCATGTCCGTCTCAACGTAACCTGCGATTGATGGATTGCGAAAAACTGTCCCCACCAGAAAAAACTCTCATCACGAACTCGGCCTGCAAAGGCGACGGCTCACCGTGCAGCCCTAAATTTTTGTTTAACTCTTTAACCTTACAGATCATAAATCTGGTCCAACGAACTTGAAACTGATGTAGATCCTTTCAAACTGTCCTTCTTCATATGAAAATTTACGAACCTCTCGACCCTGAGAAAGATCCCTCCAAGAACTCAACACCACCGTGCGCAAGCCCCACGGTGGGCGCCAACTGTCGTGGTTTTATCACGGAAGATGTCCTTAGTGTCAGGACTTAGTCGTGAGGCCAACGCATCTTTGTAGTAGCTTGAGAGGGGTTGAGCGGAGTCGAGAGATGCAACACAAGACAAGGATTTAGACAGCTTCGGACCCCGAGAAACATCATCCGGTAATAGCCCTACGTGTGTTTTGTGGCTAGACCTCATTATCCTCATGAGAGAGTCGCCGCATAAGCCGGCTCCCCCTTTGTGTCTAGCCCTAGAGATTGTTTTTTGCTTGCTTGTAGCTTCCTCCTCTTTGGGGAGCCCTGCCCCTCCTTATATAAGTTGAAGGGGCAGGTTACATGTGGAGTCCTATTAGGATTAGGACTATTCTATCTCTAATACAAACCGGATACAAGTCCAGGTCTTAACTCCTTGTAAGACAAATATTCCTCACGCCTTTCCTCTTAAACCGGCCCACCATAGTGTGAACCGGCCTTCATGAGCCGCCTGTTGGGCCATCGGGTGTTGTCACTCCTCTGACCCGCCTGCCGGATTACCAATGAATCATAAACCGCCAGGTCCAAACGGGTCGCTAGTGAATCATTAAGTCTCAGTCGGGTCTCAAGTAAAACACCAAGTCCGATCGGTCAATACTTCCGGCCAGTTTACACCGCGGGGTATATCCCCGACACACCATATCTAATAAAGTACGATTACGATGTTCGGACACACCATTACGCTGTGGTGTTCTAGGTGACGTGAGTTGCGAAACTATTCCACATTGTTTTAAATGAAGACCAAACTCGTAACTCAAATATTCACCTCCACGATCAGATCGTAGAAACTTTATTTTCTTGTTACGATGATTTTCCACTTCACTCTGAAATTCTTTGAACTTTTCAAATGTTTCAGACTTATGTTTCATTAAGTAGATATACCCATATCTGCTCAAATCATCTGTGAAGGTCGGAAAATAATGATACCCGCCGCGACCCTCAACACTCATTGGACCGCATACATCAGTATGTATTATTTCCAACAATTCTGTTGCTCGCTCCATTGTTCCGGAGAACGGAGTCTTAGTCATCTTGCCCATGAGGCATGGTTCGCAAGTATCAAGTGATTCCAAAAGTCCATCAGCATGGAGTTTCTTCATGCGCTTTACACCAATATGACCTAAACGGCAGTGCCACAAATAAGTTGCACTATCATTATTAAACTTATATCTTTTGGCTTCAGTACTATGAATATGTGTATCATCACTATCGAGATTCAACAAAAATAGACCACTCATCAAGGGTGCATGACCATAAAAGATATTACTCATATAAATAGAACAACCATTATTCTCTGATTTAAATGAATAACTGTCCCGCATCAAACAAGATCCAGATATAATGTTCATGCTTAACGCTGGCACCAAATAACAATTATTTAGGTCTAAAACTAATCCCGAAGGTAGATATAGAGGTAGCATGCCGACGACGATCACATCAACTTTGGAACCATTTCCCACGCGCATCTTCACCTCGTCCTTAGCCAATCTTCGTTTAATCTGTAGCCCCTATTTCGAGTTGCAAATATGAGCAAGAGAACCAGTATCAAATACTCAGGCGCTACTGCGAGCATTAGTAAGGTACACATCAATAACATGTATATCAAATATACCTTTCACTTTGACATCCTTCTTATCCACCAAATACTTGGGGCAGTTCCGCTTCCAGTGACCAGTCCCATTGCAGTAGAAGCACTCAGTCTCGGGCTTAGGTCCAGACTTGGGCTTCTTCTCTTGAGCAGCAACTTGCTTGCCATTCTTCTTGAAGTTCTCCTTCCTCCATTTGCCCTTTTTTTCTTGAAACTAGTGGTCTTGTTAACCATCAACACTTGATGCTCCTTTTTGATTTTTACCTCCGCAGCCTTTAGCATCGCGAAGAGTTCGGGAATTGTCTTATCCATCCCTTGCATATTATAGTTCATCATGAAGCTTTTGTAGCTTGGTGGCAGTGATTGAAGAACTCTGTCAATGACACTATCAACAGGAAGATTAACACCCAGTTGAGTCAAGTGGTTGTGGTACCCAGACATTCTGAGTATATGTTCACTGACAAAACTATTCTCCTCCATCTTGCAGCTATAGAACTTATTGGAGACTTCATATATCTCAATCCGGGCATTTGCTTGAAATATTAACTTCAAATCTTGGAACATATCATATGCTCCATGACGTTCAAAATGTTGTTGAAGTCCTGGTTCTAAGCCGTAAAGTATGGCACACTGAACTATCGAGTAGTCATCAGCTTTGCTCTGCCAGACGTTCATAATGTCCGGAGTTGCTCCTGTAGCGGGTTTGGCACCTAGCGGTGCTTCCAGGACGTATTCTTCTGTGCAGCAATGAGGATAATCCTCAAGTTACGAACCCAGCCCGTGTAGTTGCTACCATCATCTTTCAACTTAGCTTTTTCTAGGAACGCATTAAAATTCAAGGGAACGGTGGTACGGGCCATTGATCTACAACAACATAGACATGCACTATTGCAGAATGTTGCTGACGTGACACTACGATCAGAGACCCTTCGACGAAATTGTGTGTGATGCCATAATCGCAAACGGTGGTGTAAAAGCCGTCAAAAAATGTGCAAAATGTTTGCGATGGAGGATGCATCAAACACGGTTCAGATTTTAGTTGCGTGTTTGATTTAGGGCATACGGTTCAGTTCAATTAACCGTTTTCAATGAGGAGGAACAAAAGAAACGAGCATCCAGATAAAGGCGTGTGCGATGTACAACATACGGTTCACTCGGATGAACTGTTTGTGATTAGGCAACACAAAAGAAACGGGCAGCCAGATAAAGGTGTGTGCGATATGCAAGTTCACTCGGATGAATTGTTTGTGATTAGGCAACACAAAAGAAACGGTCAGCCAGATCAAGGTGTGTGTGATTGAGGGTATACGCTTCAGAAGGATTAACTGTTTGCGATTAGGCAACAGAACATAAACGGGTAAGCCAGTTCAAAGTGTCTGCGATTGATGGCATACACTTCTCATGGATGAACTGTTTGCGATTAGCCACAACAAACTGAAACAGTTAGATAGATCAACATGTGTGCGCTTGACGGGAACACCCATTCTAATTAAAAAAGTATGCGCGATGGTAATAACGAGCGCGCACGGTTGTTGGAACAAGACGTGTGCTAACATTGCCTATTGCGGTGCACCCTATGGTGCAAACGCCACGTACGCGACCGATAAGGCGTACATGCCCACGTTACACCTTTCGGGAATTGTGCCGCACTTATAACAGTCAGTAAATTTTGAGCATGTGTCCCTTCACAATTTTTTTAGAAGAACAGGGAGGTCGCGTCCCGTCACATTCCGAATTGCAAACCTGTTCACATCCGTCAAAACCTAAACAGTTTCCCACTTAGGAGCGTATTACTACGCGGTTATAAATACTACTACTCCAAGATGACTGCACATTCCTCCTCAACTCCTCATCCACAAAAAGTCAAAAACAAACAAGTTATTCATCATCGTTCCCTTGCGTCCGCCATGGCCAGTGTGAGTTCTGGGTCGAGAGATTTCCACCAGGGAGAGGCGATCCTGGAAGCAGAAGCACGAGAGATGTCCCGCCTCGCCGCAAAAGCAGCCAACATGCCCCGCCGCACGGTCGTAGCAGCAGAGAGGTCCCGTTGTGCCGCCGAAGCAGCACGGAGGACCCACCGCGCCGTCGATGCAGCAGACTGGTCCGGCCGCGCCGTGGAAGCAGAAGAGATGTCCCGCCGCGCCGCGAATGCAGTAGAGATGTCCTCCCGTGCCGCGGCGGCATGGGAAAATGTCTCGCGGGCAGGCGACAACTCTTACAAGCGCATGCATGCCCTCGTCCTTAGGCAGATGGATCAGATCTCTAGGTGAGCGAGGTTGCATGATGACCTGAAAGCCTTGTTTGAACAGTCTACCGACGTCATCCGGCAACTAAATGAGAGCAATGCGAAGCTCCGGGTCGAGCGTGACCTGCTGAGGGCGAAGATCGTCGGAAGTGTGGAGTAGCAGGAGCAGACCACTGCCTTGTTGAAGAGGACCGGCGTCATCATCGAGAAACTTATGGACGAGAATGCCATGTTGCGCATCGAGCGCAGAAGGCTGGTGGAGGAATCCATGGATACTCTCAAGCAACATCTTGAGGACAAGAAAGAGCTCGTCGCCGCTCGCCGCGGAGACTAGTTCCCGTGGCCTGCAGCAACGCATCAAGAAAGTAGAGATCAGCGAGCCAGATTGTTGTCATCCTTCTTCTTTTACCCCTGTGTATTTCGTGTGTTGCCGCATGTGGCTTTTTTTAATTATGTTTCTAAATATGTAAGAAAAATTTTATCCAATGTCATCGTCCTTATATTCATCATGCTTACTATAAGTCATAGTCGATGCTATATAGGTCTGTCGGATCTTACATCAAGATCCGTGCAAAACTTTCTTTTCAGATTTTCATTTTTCTCTTTTAAATCTCAGTCCAGTGAGACATATAGCCACGCCGTAGAACAGGTGCTCGGGCGCCATTAATGGAGACGTTGGGAGGGAGGTGCGCGGCGGGTAGCGGTCAAAGGGCTTTCCTCCCGATAAGCACGCGCAGGGGTCTGATCGCACGCCTCCCGTACTCAAATAGCTACCCCACATGGCACCTCCTAGCCAATAAAAAAGGGGACGCGTGGCCGCATGTAATTGGTAAGTCGAATGCTAACGGTTTCAGTAATACTTGTGTTTCTATTTGTAACGTGACAACACTTTTTCCAAAATGACTTTGTTGATTGTTAATGTGCGCGCCTTCGCAAATTGGATAGAAAAATACCATAGCATGTTGGTGCCATGTCATGAGACCATATCAAGTTTCATGATTTTCACGCATGTTTTGGAATTACAGGAATTAAAAAATCAAGTTTCTTAATCTTTTCGACCGAGCCACGACGCCCAGATGTTTGAATTTCACTCACATCTCTTGCATGAGACGTAGAAATTCACCCAAGGACACACATGTGATTTTTCAAACTACTTTGGTGCACTTGAGCATGTGCTTGTAGTTCAAATTTGAATTATGCATATTAAATGCCCAGAAACTCAATTAATGTATAAAAAAGGTCAAACGAACCCGGAATAATTCCAAAATTTAGCACCATACTTCTATTTGGTCTAATCTGGCAGTGTACAAAAATTAAGGCGGGAGAAGATAGTGTGCGTATGTCGTTTCGCACACGGAGGTGACACATTCCCTCTCGGAACCACAAGCCTTCTTGAGGGAAGCTCCAGTTTGCAAGAAGCTTGCACCAAAGCTTGTCCCAATTCGGCCAAAGAAATTACCGCAGCATGTTGGTGCCATGTCATGATACCATGCCAAGTTTCATGATTTTCAGGCGTGTTTTGAATTTATAGGAATTAAAAACCAAGTTTCTTAATTTTTCCGGCCGAGCCACGACGCCCAGATGTTTGAATTTCACTCCCATCTCTTGCATGGGACCTACAAATTCACCCAAGGTCACATATGTGATTTTTCAAACAATTTTGGTGCACTGGAGCATGTGCTTGTAGTTCAAATTTAAATTATGCACATTAAATGCCCAGAAACTCAATTAATGTATAAAAAAGGCCAAACGAACACGGATAATTCCAAAATTTAGCATGATACTTTTATTTGGTCTAATCTACCAGTGTACAAAAATTAAGGCGGGAGAAGGCAGTGTACGTATGTCGTTTCGCACACGGAGGTGACACGTTCCCTCTCGGAACCACGAGCCTTCTTGAGGGAAGCTCCGGTTTGCAAGAAACTTACACCAAAGCTTGTCCCAATTCGGCCAAAAAATTTACTGCACCATGTTGGTGCTATGTCATGACACCATGCAAGTTTCATATTTTCAGCCATGTTTTGGATTTACAGAAATTAAAAACCAAGCTTCTCAATCATTCCGGCCGAGCCACGATGCCCAGATGTTTAAATTTTATTCCCATTTCTTGCATGGGACCTATAAATTCACCCAAAGACACACATGTGATTTTTCAGCAAACTTTGATGCATTGGAGCATGTGCTTGTAGTTTAAATTTGAATTATGCACATAAAATGCCCAGAAACTCAATTAGTGCATAAAAATGCCAAACGAACCCGGAATAATTCCAAATTTAAACACGAAACTCATATATTACTTGCATGTTCACTGTACGTAAATGTTCTAGCAATTCAAACACCATCCTTTCCCTCTATAACACCATTTTGTCTTTCAAAATATAATGAAAAAATCAGGTATACCACAAACAGTTTACTAGAAAGAATTGTGTGGGATGCGATATAAAATATCTTGGGGCACCGTCTTGTTTGGCGTACGCAGGAAGCTTCGTCGTCTACAGTCCACCGCCCCCGCTTGAACCACACTTGCGCGCCAGTTTCTCGCGGCACCGAGCGAATTTTTTTTGCCACCGCGAAAATATCTATCTCCCCGCCCCCTCCCTCCTACCAAAAGCCATATTTCCACTATTCCTCCTTGCTTTCCAAGTTCAAACCTTCACTACTGCTTACTGGCAGCTCAGCCTCCTCGTCGGCGACCCTTCTTCTTGCAGCGCTACCTCCTCGCCGGCTACCCTTCTTCTTATAGCGCCGCCTCCTCGCCAGCGACCCTTCTTCTTGCAGCGCCGCCTCCTCGTCGGCGACCCTTCTTCTTGTTGCGCGGCCTCCTCGCCGCAGACCCTTCTTCTCGCTGTGTGGCCTCATCGCTATGGTCAGATAATCCACACCCCACCCACACCATCCTCCTCCTTTCCTGTCCCACATGCCCTGACTGACGGAGCGACACCTTCCACCGAAATCACTGCCCCCCTCCTCCAATTAAGCGCCGCCCACCGCCATTTTACACGCAGTATAATGTGGAGCTGAGTAGCATGCGGCCGCACGCGCGAACGAGGTCTCTATGGCTGCCATGCGTGTCGACCGCCAGATCTTGGAGGAGCACCTCGTCTTCGAGGCCACCGTCGACACTGTCACGCGGTTGTCTACTTTAAAATACAGTTCGTGATGTTTTCTCGAGGCCACCACCAGTGCCTTCTAGTGATTTGTCCTCTGTAATGTTAATATGCAATCTGATGTTCAATTAACAGTTTGGTCCTCTGAAATGTAATGTTCAGTTAACACTTTGGTCCAACAATTGCTACATTTCGTAGTACTGTTCTCAAGCATTCTTTGTTTTGTTAACTGTCTTATCTTCTAGTACTTGTTTCTATTCTGCAATGTCGTGCTCAGTTAACTATTTTGGTTCATTTGGTCTGCTGTCCATTTAATTGTTTGGTTCAGTTTTGCAATTTGATTTTCATTTGTCGTGGAAACAATTTTGTATTATTATGCATGTGACACCAATCGAATTTTGTTGTACTCAATACATATTCTACTGATAGTATGGCAACTCTCAGTTAACCTGATCAAGATCTTCCTTATGTGTGTTGCAGGGAAACAATGGGAGGCACTGCGGTTTACCATCGAGATTTTTTCAAGAAGGGTCCTTTGGCTAATAGCACATTATTGTGCAGTTGCAGGAATCATTCTAATATTTAGGTTTCTTACAACACATGTAGGTCCTATTGTGAGAGGCTTAGACCCACTGTTCGACCCATTTTGCATATGGGGAAATGAGATGTCCATGAATATCAGTCAAGTCAAGAAACTCAGAAAGATTGTTAGGATGAAGAAACTTGCGACGAATAACAGCAAGATCTTTGTTTGCACAATGAAGAAGACATCAGTCAACTATAGGATGGTACCAACTCTTTTAGCATGTTTTTATCCCTTGCGCCATTTCAAAATTTACAACAGCGATTTATGCATAGCTTTGTTTTCAATACTTTTCAAAGCAGTTCACCGATGATTACCTCTCAAACCACCTGCATGGTCAAGAGGCAAGGAAGGTATTCATTCAACACCCACGGTACAATATAGAAGTCTTGCTGAAGAGGATGAAGGTTGGGCGGGCAATTATCCATAGCCACTGGCCTAAAGTTGTAAGGACATTCAACATCAGTGAAGGCTCAATATTTGCCTTCCGCTTCTGCAGTTTCCCAGATGAGATGCATTTGTCTATTTACCGTGTATGATGCTACTTTCCAAAGGTTTTTGATGCTGCATGTGAAACTTGGTGCTGTTTGTGTAATGGTGTAACTGAGTGCCGAAGCTATCTGATGTAATTCGATTATGAAATCCTGGTTGCTTTTATACGGATATGAAATATCTGACGTGTTTTATAAGAAATACCAGTTTGATTAGTACATGGATTATTAATAATAGACTAATTACCCTGCTTATTGGGGTTTTCTATTGCAAACGGTTACTAAGACAGCACCGTGGGCGATGAACTCAAAAAAACCCGCACGGTTTCTAGAAAGTAGGCATGTTCCATCAACTAACAATCACACACGGCTTCCGGCAGCGAACTGTTTGCGTTAGGCCACCTTGCACAAATGTTTCCACACAAAGAACTGTGTGTGATATACATACCTACGGAAATGTTTTTCTAGGATTCACCGTTTGAGATATACATACCTACGGAAATGATTTCCTGGGATTCACCGTGTGGGATGTACATACCTACGGAAATGATTTTCTGGGATTCACCGTGTGGGATGTACATACCTACAGAAATGATTTTCTCGGATTACCATGTGGGATGTACATACCTACGGAAATGATTGGGTTTCGATGCCTCACTCGATCGCACACGGCCCCAGCCTGGGTCCCAGGAGGGCCTACCCCCGATGATTTCTGGGTCGTGTGGGAAGGACACCCTATCGCACACACTCACTTGGCGACGGTTCCAAATGCCGTCGCGAAAAGGGGTTAAAAACCGTCTGTTTAGGACGTCATTGTACCAGTGATGCAAAATACTATCAGGTACTAAGTTTGTGATAAATTAAAGTTCAATTAATCATATTAATTAAGAACCCCCACTTAGATAGACATCCCTCTAGTCATCTAAATGATCACGTGGTCCATATCAACTAAACCATGTCCGATCATCACGTGAGATGGAGTAGTTTTCAATGGTGAACATCACTATGTTGATCATATCTACTATATGATTCACGTTCGACCTTTCGGTCTCAGTGTTCTGAGGCCATATCTGCATATGTTAGGCTCGTCAAGTTTAACGCGAGTATTCTGCATGTGCAAAACTGGCTTACACCCGTTGTATGTGAACGTAGAGCTTATCACACCCGATCATCACGTGGTGTCTCGGCACGACGAACTGTAGCAACATTGCATACTCAGGGAGAACACTTATAACTTGAAATTTAGTGAGAGATCATCTTATAATGCTACCGTCGTACTAAGCAAAATAAGATGCATAAAGGATAAACATCACATGGAATCAAATAAGTGATATGATATGGCCATCATCATCTTGTGCCTTTGATCTCCATCTCCAAAGCACTGTCATGATCACCATCGTCACCGGCTTGACACCTTGATCTCCATCGTAGCATCGTTGTCGTCTCGCCAACTATTGCTTCTACGACTATCGCTACTGCTTAGTGATAAAGTAAAGCAATTACATGGCGATTGAATTTCATACAATAAAGCAACAACCATAAGGATCATGCCAGTTGCCGATAACTTTTACAAAACATGATCATCTCATACAACAATCTATATATCATCATGTCTTGACCATATCACATCACAACAAGCCCTGTGAAAACAAGTTATACGTCCTCTACTTTGTTGTTGCAAGTTTTACGTGGCTGCTACGGGCTTCTAGCAAGAACCGTTCTTACCTACACATCAAAACCACAACGATTTTTTGTCAAGTGTGTTGTTTTAACCTTCAACAAGGACGGGTGTAGTCAAACTCAATTCAACTAAAGTTGGAGAAACAGGCACCCGCTAGCCACCTGTGTGCGAAGCACGTCGGTAGAATCCGTCTCATGAACGCGGTCATGTAATGTTGGTCCGGGCCGCTTCATCCAACAATACCGACGAATCAAAGTAAGACGTTGCTGGTAAGCAGTATGACTATTATCGCCCACAACTCATTGTGTTATACTCGTGCATATAACATCTACGCATAGACCTGGCTCGGATGCCACTGTTGGGGAACGCATTATTTCAAAAAAATTACCTACGGTCACGCAAGATATATTTAGGAGATGCATAGAAACGAGCGGGGAGAGTGTGTCCGCGTACCCTCCTAGACCGAAAGCGGAAGCGTTTAGTAACGCGGTTGATGTAGTCGAACGTCTTCGTGATCCAACCGATCCAAGCACCGAACGTACGGCACCTCCGCGTTCAACACACGTTCAGCTCGATGACGTCCCTCGATCTCTTCATCCAGTTGAGGACAAGGGAGAGTTCCGTCAGCACGACGGCGTGGCGACGGTGATGATGAACTTACGGCGCAGGGCTTCGCCTAAGCACTACGATGATATGACCGAGGTGTGTAACTGTGGACGGGGGCACCGCACACGACTAAGAGAAGACTTAGTGTGCCTTTGGGGTGCCCCCCTCCCATGTATATAAAAGGGGGAGGAGAGGTGGCCAGCCCAAGGGGAGGGCGCGCCAAGGGGTGAGTCCTACTAGGACTCCCGGTCCAAGTAGGATTCGGCCCCCTCCTTTCCTTTCCGGAGAAGGGGGAGGGGGAAAGAGAAGGAGGAGAAGAAGGAAAGCCCCCCCCCCAACCCTAGTCCAATTCGGTTTGGGCTTGGGGGGCGCACGCCTCCACCTGGCCACCTGCCTCCTCTCTCCTCAAGGGCCCATGAAGGCCCATTAACCCCCCGGGGGGTTCCGGTAACCTCCCGGTACTTTGGAAAATGTTGGAACCTTTCCGAAATCATTCCGGTGTCCAAACATAACCTTCCAATATATCAATCTTTATGTCTCGACCATTTCAAGACTCCTCATCATGTTTGTGATCTCATCTGGGACTCCGAACAAACTTCGGTCATCAAATCACATAACTCATAATACAAATCGTCATCGAACGTTAAGCGTGCGGACCCTACGTGTTCAAGCACTATGTAGACATGACCGAGACACATCTCCGGTCAATAACCAATAGCCAAACCTGGATGCTCATATTGGCTCCTACATATTCTACAAAGATCTTTATTGGTCAAACCGCATAACAACATATGTTGTTCCCTTTGTCATCGGTGTGTTACTTGCCCGAGATTTGATCGTCGGTATCATCATACCTAGTTCAATCTCGTTACTGGCAAGTCTCTTTACTCGTTCTGTAATGCATTATCCCGCAACTAACTCATTAGTCAGATTGCTTGCAAGGCTTATAGTGATGAGCATTACCGAGAGGGCCTAGAGATACCTCTCCGATACACGGAGTGACAAATCCTAATCTTGATCTATGCCAACTCAACAACCACCATCGGACACACCTGTAGAGCATCTTTATAATCACCCAGTTACGTTGTGACGTTTGATAGCACACAAGGTGTTCCTCCGATATTCGGGAGTTGCATAATCTCATAGTCAGAGGAACATGTATAAGTCATGATGAAAGCAATAGCAATAAAACTAAACGGTCATTTATGCTAAGCTAACGGATGGGTCTTGTCCATCACATCATTCTCTAATGAGGTGATCCCGTTCATCAAATGACAACACATATCTATGGTCAGGAAACTTAACCACCTTTGATTACAGAGCTAGTCAAGTAGAGGCATACTAGGGACTCTCTCTTTGTCTATGTATTCACACATGTAATAAGTTTCTGGTTAATACAATTCTAGCATGAATAATAAACATTGATCATAATATAAGGAAATATAAATAATAACTTTATTATTGCCTCTAGGGCATATTTCCTTTAGTGAGCCCAAAATACCTCTCATTAAGACCATCGAAAGAGATACCAATGGCATTTTTCAGAAAATTCTTCACCTGTTCATCACGCCCCTTGCTTAAAAAATAGAAGGCATGATGGCCTTTGACACATTGGTGCATGTCTTCCTCGTCATGCCATGGATCTCACACATCTCCACGACCTCCTCGCACCATCGTAGGAATGGCGTTGTCGTCCTCCTAGTCGCCCTCGCTTGGGCGCCACTGACTCCACCTTCCCTTCCCATGGGACACCGACACCACTCGTTGTTGCTAGCCATTGGGGTCATGATGAGCGTGCTCGTGGACTTGATCTTCGCATTTAACATGGCGGTTGTCATCGTGGCGCTCAACTACATGGTAAGCGTACTAGGGATGACGATGATGGCACCGGGGAACTCAATGGGCGACATGGTTTCGAACGGGGCGGTTGCACTTCATGACATGTTGGGCAGCTCGCAAATGATGGTGTCCACTTGGTACGTCGAACTACGGTTCAACACGGTGGTCGAGGTCCTAGATTTGGATGGTTTGGTGAACATGCTGGGGGGGGGGGGGGTGCTATGTCTCTTATAGCCTTTATTTATTGGCTTTTATTAGATATATAAAATGTATTTTACAAAAATACATAAATGAAAACGAAAAGTAATGAGGTATTGGGTCGCACCCATGTGTGCGGCCATATGTCCTTCGCAAAGCAAGAATGTCGTCCAATATTTCAAACACTATTCAGCGCTTTAAGTGCCATTTTCTACTATTTTTGTAGAAAACACACACCCCATTCGACCTTGGGCCTTGGCCCATTTACTTCTTCACACTTTATGCTCACATTTTCTTCTTCTTTGCAATGCATGATCGTTTTCTTCTTCTTCTTAGATTATGGTTTTCGAAACCTTCTAGAATGTTCCCTCAGTTTTCTTGGCCGGTTTCCTATACTTTTTACTTCTATTTTAGGCTGGTTTTCTATTCTGTCTTTTTGTTTTTCCATTTTATTTCCTTTTTATTTTTTCTCTTATTTTTCTTTTTTACTTTTCCCTTTTACCTTTTTCGTTTTTCAAATTCAGGAACGTTTCTAGCTTTACAAAAAAATTCAAATTGATTAACTTCCTAAAAGATTGCAATTTTTTGAAATTCATGAACCTTTTTCAAATCTGTGAACATTTTTTCAATTCACGATCATTTTTAAGTCTGGGATTTTTTTTAAAAAACGATGACACTTTCCAAATGCGTGAACTTCTATCAAATTCATGAACTTTTTTAAATCCATGTGCTTTTATTCAAATCCATGATATTTTTTTTGAAATGCATGAGCCCTTTTCTAGTTTGTGCATTTTTTCCAAATTCACGATATTTTCCAAATTCATAAACATTTTTTAATTTTCTTTAGCATTTTTCTAATTCATGAACTGTTTCTCAAATTTAGAAACTTTTTCTTTTTTCAAATTTATGAACCTTTTTTTATATTGCAAACTTTTTCAATAGTTTTGCACTTTTTTAAAAAATCATGAACTTTTTTGGAGTTCTTGAAAAATCAATTATTAACAAGTCAAACGGTTTGGGATCAAATTGTCAAAGAGTTAACAGTCATGGGAAACGAGCGACCAATGATTTCTTTCTTCAAACTAACACAAGCTTTATTACTCAATAATGTTTAGGGGAATACATTGATAAGGGATTGCAAAGGCCAGATGTGATGCCTTGCAAATAAACTAAGCGCATGTTTAGCGAGGCTATGTGCCTCCGTATTCGAGGCCCTTCTTTGAAGACGAAAGAATTGGGGAATTCCGATGATGTGAACCTGATCTTAGGAATATATGACCGTGCTTACAGCCGCTGCCTTCCTTGATACCTAATACAACTTCCTTACAGTCCCATCCATTGACTATGCTCGTTTGCAACAGATCGATCACCAAAGACATGGCCTCGCAACAGGCGGGCTGGCCGGATCAGTTACCCTGACGAAAACCAGATATCAATGATGAAGCGATTGTGGGAGTGATTGGTCGGTCCACGGGTGCTTATTGGGTCGGCCCAATTGAAGCATGTGCATGGGCGCTGATTAGGACCTCCCCGCAACCGTCGGCCTTTCCGGGTCTGTGACATGTTCTTGTTGTGCACATGCTGCTGCTGCTAGCCCATCTTCTTGCTCATTTTCAGCATGCATGTAAAGAACCTCGCCCTTTGGAATTCCCTACATCACGCATGTAGCGTCAAATTCTAGCAAATCGCACAGGCTCGAGCAGAGTGGGCCGGCCCACTGAACGCTAGCACAGGCTTCCTGTTTAGGGGTAAATCTCAGCTGGAAGATTTTTAACTGAGTTGTTCCTGTTGTGTTTCTTTACTGCTTGTTCTGGTTTTCTTAGTGGGTTTGTTTTTCATTTTTATGCTATTTTTCTCATGATCCTTTTTCCTTTTATAAGAATATTTCACAGTTTTAAAAATGTTCGTGATTTCAAAAAAAAAATGTTGATGTTTTCCCAAAAAAATGTTCAAAAATATAAAAATATTCAAAGAAATGTTCTCTTTTCGAATTTTGTTTTGAGTTTGAAAAAATGTTTTCGTCTCAAAAATTGTTCATGGATTAAAAAATATTCATGTTTTCAAATGTTTGTTTGGAATTTAATAAAATGTTCCCTTTATTAAAAAATTGTTCACATATTCAAAGAATGTTCATGATTTTCAAAAAATGTTCAGTTTATCAAAAGTTTGTTCACATATTCAAAAAATGTTTGAGTTTTTGTTTTTGTTTTTCTTCTCGAATTTGAAAAGTGTTCGCTTTTTTAAAAATTACTTTTTTCAAAAATAATTTTGGGAAACTATTCTCATCAGGCGGAGGATCCTACTATTGGATCGTTCTTCTCCATCGGCAGACACGTGTCCTCGTTGTCTTGAACGCCATGTGCCCCTTTTTTAGAAACATGACGAGTATTGCATCTCCTTCCCCGCCTCTCTATGCTCGCTTGCAGCCATGGCCACCACTCGCGCGTGAACGCCCGAGCAGTGCTCTGGCCACCATAGGCTCAGCTGCGCCGCTCCAGCCTCCCCTCTCGTCCTTTGTCGTCGCTCCGGCTGGCGCTGCTTTTCATACTTTTTGCAACATGAGCCTTGCTGCAAAAGTTCTTCCGCAACATCATCTTTGTTGCATAAATTTCTCGATTCGTACCGTACACGGCATCATCTTTTTCGATGAAAAATCATTGCAACATTACTCATGTTGTAAAAGTCCTCTTGCAACATCATCTATGTGGCATAAAAGTGAAGACGAAAGAAAATACTGCAACACCACCTATGTTGCAAAAATCCTCCCGCAAATCATCTATGTTGCAAAAAAAGGGGGGAAGACGAAAATAAAAATTCGGGCAAAAATAACGGCTTCGGTGCTTTAGCAACAATGTTGTCGTTGCAGAGCGAGCTACCCAACATCTACCTTGTTGCAATCGTGACACGCCTCGACAGCCAGCCGGAGGGGGGAAGGCTCCTCCAAGTCCTCCCGGAGCAGCTTTTCACCGGGTCTCTCAGCCAGGGGACAGAGCGCGCCACAAGTCAAGACACGCCGAGCAGCTGCCAGTACCAACACACAGGACAGTACTACGAGCACACATGACACGACGTCTGCGTTAAACCGGCAGCGGAGTAAAAGAAGTCAAAGGAGGGCCGCGTCCCGGTCCCGAACCTACCCACCACCCCGCAGGCCTTTCATGGCAGCAAAGAAGCAAAAGCAACCAATCAGCCGGGGCAGCGACGCGGTTTACGGGGATGAAACTGACCGCACCGAGCCAATTCTGCAGGCGGTCTCAGACTTCCTCCCCGCGGCCGCACACACCCAAACGACGACGGCGATGTCGAAAGGCAGAAAGCGAGACGCATCGCTGTGCCGTGAGCCCGCGGGGGCAGGCCGGGCTTCCCGACGGCCCCCGGCTTGAATTCTTTGGTTTTTACGGTAGGTGGTGGACGCACTGCACGGGTTAATGATGAGCGAGTGGTCTTCAGTCCCTGGCTGGTTTTCTCGGGCAACACCACTGGAGCGTGATGTGATGGCAGCGGAGCCATCGCTCGTGCCCAAATTCAACGGAAGGAAACAGTGCGCTATCTCCCGTGACCTGGTCATAGATCCGCCCATGCATGAAAGACATGGAACACAACCTAGATCTTCGGAAGCATGGCAGATTCGCTGTTCCTATTGAGGCGCCGTGAAATGACTCCACTGTTCGTCTCAAATGCCGCTGCCATTTTCTACGTGCCTTTTACATCAGGTTTTTTAATGGAGGAGGCACAGCAGTAGCGATCCAACAACAGAAAGTTGGCTCCTACATTTTCTGAAACTACAACATTTATTGTTGGCACCTACAGTATTTCCTTTTTTTTAGACACTCCTACAGTATTTTTTTCCAGGAAATACCTACAGTATTTCCTACAAAAGTATTGACTCCTGCTGCTGCGGTGCGGCCCAAACTGATTTTAATTTCAACTGTTCCGAACGACCGGACTATGAGAATGTTTGGATACTCTCTAGTCATGTGACTAGTAGTAGTCAGACTAAAAGTTTTTAGTCAGGCCCTGTTTGAAAGGTGACTACTACTAGTCAGCATTAAATGTCTCAGTATTAAATTCTTCTCTCCCTTCCATTTATCTCTCTTCTCTCCCTTGTGCCGGCAACAGGATGGGCCCGCCAATTAATTAGGGGAGAGACTTTAGTCACTTTTAGTTGGGGTGGGGTGACTAGGGACTACACTAGTTTTAGTCACCCATTAGTCAGTCAGGGGTGTTTGGAGGTTTACTGACTAAAAATGACTACTACTAGTTTCTAGTCTCTAGTCACTAGTGATCCAAACGCCCTCTATTTTCACCAGTTGACCAGGCCAATTCCGTCTGACAGTCTACCTCTGGCGTCCCAGCTTTCCTGGCGCCTGACCGCTCGCATCCACAGTCTTCACTTTAAAAGGCGCCTGGCTGCACCATGCTTTCGCTTGTGATGCCTTCAGCAGTTTCAGTACTGCAATTGCAAACAACATCGTCGCCATGCCTACTGGCAACGCTGCACCAGTGCACCCTACGGGCGTCATTTCCGGATAGCTAGTCCAATGCTGGCAGCCTGAAAGCAGACCGGTGCTTGCACCAATACAGTATTGTATTTTGCACCCAACACAGTACTGTATTTTGCAAGTGTTGCATGGACTCCACTGTATTGCAATGCCAAAAGGTGTCGTACTACCACGTCTCCTAATCTTTCTGCAGTGCAATGCAGCGAGTACAGTTGTCTTAACGAAGAAGAAGAAGAAGAAGAAGAAGAAGAAGATAGTACTAACACGAGAACGGCAATTTGGAAGTGTCAACAGCTGCACCCTTCGCAATTATGGCCTCCACCCTTTCTATGTTTTGCAATGACCAAATGCACAACCCATCGTTTACTTTGTCCAATAAATATTTATTATAGGACTTGTTCGTGAAGGTCAAATACGCTCCCTTCTTCCAATGGCAGACCTTAACTTGGCTTCATGTGTTTCGCCACTAAGAGTATCTACAGTCGGGCGTCTCAAATCCGCCTCAAATACACGGACGGATGACCCGGTCAATGACGGGTTCACAAAAATTATACCTAGATGGGCAACCCAAACGGGCCTCAAACACCCGTTGACTGGCACCCCTCATATCCAGCGCAAATATGAGGTGTTCGGACACGTCCGCCAAGTCGAATTGACCATGAGGTCCCACGTGAAAACAGTTCGAAACCCGACGGTCCGAAGCTTGTATCCTTCGTCGGACCGTTGACGCTGTGTGGCGACGCTCCGGCGGGCCAAGTAGTGCCTAGCCTGGCTATTTAAGCCGACCGCCGGTAGCAAAACCCTACCCGTCCACATTCCCCCCCCCCCTTCCCCGGTCCCCCGTCGTAGCCACTTTCCACTCCCCGTCTGCCACCATCGGTATCCATGTCCCCACGTTGTCAGGTAAGGAGCTACCCATATCTAACGCTGGAGCGTCGGTTGCAGCTCGTTGAGCAGATCGGGCAAGGCGCGAAGCCCGGATTGTCGACGGGCTCCATGAGGGGTGTCGTAGTATGTAGGTTTATTTTACATGGTTTATATGGATGTAGAGGGTGGAATATGTGAGACTCGTACATAAAAGAGTAAATTTGAGACGTGAATGGTAAAGCAGCAGCCCAGAAAGCAGACGGGTACTTGTACCAATACTGTATGGGATTTTGCAGGTGTTGCATGGACTTCACTGTATTGCAATGCCAAAACTGTCGTACTACTACGTCTCCAAATCTTTCAGCAGTGCGATACAGCAAGTACAGCTGCATGTACAACGAATAAGAACTTAAGAAGAAGATAGCACTAGCACGAGAGCAGCATTTTGGAAGTGTCAACAGCTGCACCCTACACAATTATGGCCTCCACCTTAGAGCATCTCCAACAGCCGCGCTAAACTAGCGCCGCGTCGTAAATTAGTTCGTTTTAGCGCGCGCGCAACGCGGCGGGTCGCTCCAGCGGACGCGCAAAAACGGCGCGCGCGCTATAACGGGTTGAGCGCGCGGTTGAAAACACTTACCCGCACGGCGTATTTCGGGCGCCAGCTACAGCGCGCGGCATACTGGAGCGCTCGCGCCGCACTCTCTCCTCTCCTCGTCCTACGCCCCGCACGCGCCGGCGCCGGCGCCCTGCCACCCACCCATGGACGCGCACGCCGGCGCCCTGCTCACCCCGCTGTACAGCCGCGACCCCCCTCCCCCGCCGCCGCCGCCGCCGGAAACCCTAGCGCGGGAAGCGCTGGCGTCGCCACCGCCGGAGCTCCGCCGAGCGTCGGCCTCGCGCGCAGCCTCTTCTTGCTGCCGCGGATGACCACGGCGCCGGGTGGCGTCGCGCCGGCGCCGTCCCGTGCCGCCGCCGCACCGTCGAAGAAGGTCCCAAATGCGGCGCGGACGAAGAAGGGCAAAACATCCGTGAAGAAAAACAAGGCGGCGGACGGCTCCGGCACCACAAAGGCGAGGGGAAAGAAGCTTGCAGGGCGTTTGACGGTCGCGGCGGCTACCGAAGCGCCGGCGAGCTCACTCGTTGAGCTGGCTGCCGACGCGCACCACGTGTTCGACGAAATGCCCCCAAGGTGAAAAAATTTCCAACTTTTCTTTTCTTCTTATTTTTTCAATGCATCATCATTACATATAGATAGCTTATTTGCATTGTTCAAAAAACTTTGTACTCTCAACGATGATGCATACATGTCCACTATGGGTGTTGGGTCCAACAATTCGCATTGGTCACAAACCAATGACATCCATTTCGAAACCATGAGTTTGAGGTGGACGAGGAGGGTGAGGGAATTGTCGAGGCGCCGAAAGGAAGAGCGGGCAATTACTCAACCAACGATGACAAGTTACTATGCCATTACTTATTTGCAAGTGTCGAGGGATCCATCCATTGAAGGTGATCAAAGTAGAGACGTGTATTGGGGGCGAATGAAAGAACACTTTGATGCTCACAACTTGAGTGGAATTGACCGCTCCGAGAGATCACTTCGGTCCCGATGGTTGACAATCAACTCGGATTGTCAAAAGTGGGCGGCCGTACAAAAGGCAGTTGACAAGATTAACCCAAGTGGCACAAATGAGGATGATCGAGTAAGTGGCATCTCATATATGTTCATCATACTTGTTTTTGGTGACCGAAGTGCTAACTTGTTTTGTTTTTCTTGTAGTACAACATTGCACAAAACTTGTTCAAAGAAGAGACAAGGACAACCAAGAAGGGGAAGATCAAGAAAGGCAGGGTCTTTACCTTGCCTCATTGCTATGAAGTGTTAAAGGATGATGAGAAATGGAAGAAGCGTGATGGTTTGGAGGATTTGCATTTGAGCAACAAACGGAAGCGAGCAATTGAGATGAATGATGATGAGGAGGAGGATGATGCATCAAGTGATGACGGCAAGAGAAGCCCCACACCCAACTCGGTTTCATACTCGAAGCCAAAACGACCGGATGGGTGCAAGAAAGACAAAACCAAAAAGAAGAAGAGGAAAGGAGATGATGAGCTCAAAAATGCTATGGAAGCTATTGTGAAGGCAAGGGTAGAAGCCAATGAGGTGAGGAAAATGGCAAGGAACCAAGATGCCGTGGCCGAGGAGAGGAGGTTGGCGGCCGAGGAGAGAAGGGTGGCGGCCGAGGAGAGAAGGGTGGCGGCCGAGGAGAGAAAGGTGGCTTTGAAGGAGAGGAAAGTGAGCAACGAGGAGCGAGCTAAGTTGTTGGAATGGGAGAAGCACTTGTTCTTCTTGGACACATCTAACCTCAATGCGGCGCAAAAAGAGTATGTCAATCTTTCCCAACAAGAAGTCTTGATCCAAAAAAGAGCCTTGGTTCGTGCAATGGGTGGCGGTGGCCTCGGCGCCATGGGAGGCATGGGTGGCTTCGGAGCCATGGGAGGCATGGGTGCACATCCGGCCGCTATGGGAGGCATGGGTGCACCTCCGCCCGTCATGGGAGGCATGGGTGGCTTTGGAGCATCCTCCGACGCTATGGCCGCCATGAGTTTTGTTTCTCTCATGGGAGGCATGGGTGCACCTCCGGCCGCCATGGATGCAATGTCTTTCGATGTGCCTTCTCACACTCCATGAAGATGCCGTTGAAGATCTTGCCAACACCGTCGGAGCTTCACATGATGCGGTGCGTGATGAGGAGAGGGAGGAAGATTCATATTCGGAGGCGGAAGAGTCGTCTTCGGAAGATGAGGACGAAGACGAAGACGAGGAAGATGAAGATTGATGTGTCTTTCATGTCTTGATGAACTTTAGTTTGCATTTGAACTTGGTTGGATGAACTTGTGGGCATGATTTTAAACTTGTGGGCATGAACTTTTATGCATCAACTTGTTTGTGTCAAATTTCACATGTTCATTTTTGTCCAAAATATCATATATGCAAAATGCCCGGCGAATCGCGCGCGCTGTATTTTTGCGCTCTGCTGGAGCGGCGCGCGCTGCATTATAGCACGGCTGCTGGAGCCAGCGCAGGCGGGCGCGCAAAACCAGCCGCAGCGCGCGCGGTAAACAAGTTTTTTACGCGCGGCGCTTAGCGCGGCTGTTGGAGATGCTCTTAGTACGAATGTTTTCTATGTTTTGCAATGACCAAATGCACAATCCATCGTTTACTTTCTCCAAAAAAAAATATATTATAGGACTTGTTTGTGAAAGTCAAATATGCTGGCTTCTTCCAAATGGCAGACCTAACTTCTTGGCTTCAGTAGCGGTACCGGCAGTACGTACGTGTTTGGCCACTAAGGCCTTGTATAATGGGAGGTGCTTAGAGAGATGCTTAGAAAAATAAATCGGGTTTTTCTAAAGCACCGGTGCCTATTTCTACAGGAGAGACGTTTAGTTAAGCGTCTATCTTATACAAATAAGCACTGGTGCTTAAAAAAAGCCTGGTTTATTTCTCTAAGCACCTCCCCTAAGCATCTCTCATTGTACAAGGCCTAATAGAGCCTCTGGCCTAACCAGCAACCACTGATAGTACTCTAGTTGCAGCAAGATCATAGTGGGGAGTAACTTATAGTAGTGTCATATGCATGACACTAGTCCAAGTTACTACCTTCATAATGCAAACTAACATAATAGTAGTATCATAGATAGCTTCATTTATTAACTTGTAGACTCATCTTGTTTCGGAAAGCGCTATGTTACAGTAACATATTATGTTACCACCTCTCATTAACTATTTGCCACATAAGCAAAATTTTATTAAAATGTGCTATATTACTATCTAAGTTACTCTCACTATGACTAGCCTTAGGCCAAATTCTGTTGGCTCCTACGTGCCATTAACCCACTGGTGGTTGCCATTAAAGAAGGTCGCAACTTCCAAATAAGAGGAGGGAGGGGCCTCAGGGTCACATGCGCTGAAACACGCAGAGGAACAGGACAGGCTGCTGCAATACAGTATTTTGTGTCCGGCCACTGCTGGACAAAACGGCAAGTAGGTACGAGTGGTGCCCGTATGACTAGGCCACCAGGGCTTCTCGCCATCCCAACCACTACTTCTATACTCGGAGAGCAATCTCCCCGTAGTTTTTCCGTTACGTGCTCACATCAACTTGAAGCTTATATTAACACTTATCTCTACTCTCTTTCATTCAATGATTGGCCGGGATGACAAAGATTATGCTTAATCCGGAAGCGGTACGATCTTACGTGCACAAACTGAATTTATTAACAGCATATATGTCACTCAGTGTGTGAAAGCATTGTGGATGCCCTGTGTTGCTTGCCAATCAATCAGCAAGTGTTGGGAAATCGAAAAGGGACCTTTCGAGGAGCACGATGGATGTCTCGACGAGTTGCCGGTGGGGCACGCCGAAGCGGCTTCTGACGGAGGCGGCTTCCTTGGCCAGGCCACTAGACTGGATCGCGTTACGGGTAAATGAGAATGCGCCGCTGCGTCAAGCATCTATGATTATTCGGCCAGGCTCCTCGGTTGACAAACTCTACACTTTCTTCCCGGCCCAGTCGCACGGTGAAGCGTCGAGTCCTCCTTTCAGCCGCGGCAGAGTAGAGTATTGTTCATCGAGGTCAAACTCTGACACATGATACAATTTCCCGTTGAAAAATTGGTACTGTATACGTACGTAGGTGTAGTACGTGTCAGGTTGGATTGTGTGTAGTACTAGCAATGTATCCCGTCGACGCCATGTGGCCGTTGGTTTATCCGGTTGCACCGCCGCGGCGTCGGGGACGGGGAGAAGGAATCTGGGAGGGGAAGCACGACCCGGAAACCCCGTCCGCCCGTCCGTCCGGGAGCCAGACCAAAAGGGCGCGGCCAAAAAGGAGGAGGAAATATACCGTCCCGGCCGCGTCGCGTCGGAACCCGATCCGGCGGGGAGGGAGGCGCGGTCGTCGGTGATGTCATCCCCCTACCAACCAGCAACAACCACATCAGTCTCATTGTCCCACGTTGTTCTCTTCTACATCTTGAACCTCCCCGTCAAAAAGGAAGCTATCCAGATCAGACCACAGAGTGGGCGAGGGCCCCTACACACACTAGGGGAGTACTAGTACTAGTTGCTCAGCTGATTGAATGGTTTGTGGGGATCAGCAGGGCCACGACGCCCGGAGGAACCACTTTGGGTCCGCATCTACCACTCCAAGTGTGGATCGCAATCACATCGCTGTTCCGTAGTATAGATCGCGCCGGGACTGGTCGCTTTTGCCAAAACACGCGGTTACGTGACACGGGTTTCATCCCCGCGTAAACGATGAGACAAGACCCCTATGGTGATAACTGATACTAAGTGCTTCCACAAGCTTGGGAGAGATTCCCGTTCACTCGTGCAAATCGCGGCCAATCAGCGGCAGGGTTCCGACGGGGGACGTGGCCAGCTTCGATCCGGTAAATGACCTCCACGAATCATCGTCCATCCGGCGGACGTACCCAGACAGCAACATAAAGCTTTGTGAAACCTCGCCGGTGATCCCTCGCTCATGTTTATCTCCTCGCGCATGTGTCACGCTTGGCATCGCCGCCTCCCTAGCCGGCCGGCCGGTCCAACTCGCGCGCGCCATGTCACGGCACGGCTCCCCGCCGGCGTGTCCACACGGTCCACGGCTGCCTCGGCGCGCGTCGAGCTACCGGCTACTACGACGGATGCAGAGGCTTGCAAGCTTTGCATGCGTTGGTGGGAGTGATCCGTTCCCGCCGTGCAAGCAACCGGCGGAAGTTCCCAAAAACGGGTGGATTGCGAGCGTGCCAATGCCAATAATACATCGGGTGAAGACGTACTGTGGCGTGGTATACGGGCACAGGGATCCGGGCCCGTCTGTGGAAATAGTGCCAGTATTGTAACGGTACCGATCATCAGTCGCTCTGGGGAGTACTATCTTGCTACGGAGCGTAGCACGGCGGAAAATAGCGCCTGCGACAACAACGGTTGCCGCCTTGGTTCAGCTACCGGTGATAAGCGGTGTACCATGCACGTGCTGTAGAGTACGTACTCCCTCAGTTTCGAATTACTTGTCTTGGATTTGTCTAGATACGGATGTATCTAGACTCATTTTAGTGCTAAATATCTCCGTATCTAGACAAATCTAAGATAAGTAATTCGGAACGGAGGGAGTAGGAGATACGGAACCCACAGAGAAAAATGCACTGACCTGACATGGAAATCCTGCCTGCTACAGCTACAGCTACAGAGCCATCGTTACAGGACGAGCAAGGGCTTACCGGTTCTGTGCTACAGCGCTACTAATCGTTTCTGTGCGAATTAGAGGGCCACGTGTACACTTAGTCGACTCGGTTATTGAAAGACCAATATATAGTCAGCAGCCAATCATGGTGCAAATGCTCCATTCCCCCCATATTATTAGCTAATCAGAGAGAGAAGCACGTCCACACTGCCCTGGCAAATAATTGGTGGTCGATCGGGTGTGCGTACGTACGTGTTTGCATGCAGCAAGCAAAGGCGAAATGAGCAAGAACATGGGACGCCTGGTTGGTGAGGCCGGGAGACTAAAACGTCCGACGTGTCGGCACGAACCCATGACTCATGATACGTGCTCTGACCTTGATCTTGTTTTTGGAGCGATCAGAGCGAGTGGCGTCCGGCTTCAAATCTTCTCGTTTCAAACATGATCGCACATGAAGCAAACGTTGACCTTACCTTATTATACTCCAACGATTGAATAGCAGGAGTAGTACGTATGAGGATGCCGACTCCTTCACCAACCATCGCTGCCTCAGGTGCCACACACTGGAAACCTCACACGCCATACTTCAGTAATAATAGTAATCAACATGATTTATCTTCCAAATCATAAGCACTAAGACCCTAAAAAAAATCCAAAAGCACTAAGCAGAAATGTGGTACTACGTGGTGCATGCAAAAATGTGGAAAGCGTACAAGAAAGTACTCGATGATGACAGGCATAGCAAACCCCAAAGATTATTTGGTGTTATTAAGTCTTAATAAAACGTAATGTCGACGTCCAACTTACCCGCAAGAAACTCCTTTCGTGGTTTGACAGAGGATGATTAGTTTTGTGTGCAACAAGTGGCATTAGACAAAAAGGCAAGGAAGGTTCCAATGATAGTTATGTCCCTCCAGGTGTAAAACGAAAATGGCATTCAACTTGCCCATGACATAATCAGCAATACAAACTATAACCACCAAAGACGTGTTACATATATCCATTTGCACCAGAGTCCAGAATCTGCTTGCTCTTTACGCATTTTGTATGATGAAGCAGGCCCACCATGAAGCTCTAAGTTCAATTATGCAACTACTACAAGTGACATTTCTACTTGTCCTTTGGTGAGTTTGAACCCAGCTAGGTTGGTAGGCTAACTTATCACCATATCCCCCACGACAGCAGATTTGCAACCTCATGTCATTTTCACATAAATATGAGATGGCCAACTATATATATTTTTCATGTCTGCCTCTATCAACCGATGGATGGTTTCGAAGAGCGTCTGTCTATTTTAAAAATCAGATACCCTTTTCATTTCTAATTGATCATCGAGTAATGATAATATCTCCATGTTTAGAAATATATGTTTGCCAAATGTGTGCGGTCAAAGTTTCTTAAAATTTACCATATTTTACATATGCATTGGCATATACCATATGAACAAGAACAATTCATGTATACATGTTTTCATATTTTGAAACATATTGTAATGAAAATTACTGAGTTCCGCAGTGGTGACTACAAAATAGATGAAAGGAATAATATGTTGTTTTTATCTCCTTGAGGGCCTAAATACTCCAGCATAAATTCCCTACCTACCCAAAACACACCACATGCTCTGTTATCGCACTATATCCTGATGGGGAACGCAATAATTTCAACAACAAAAAAAATCCTACGCACACGCAAGATCATGGTGATGCATAGCAACGAGAGGTGAGAGTGTTGTCTACGTACCCTCGTAGACTGTAAGCGGAAGCGTTATGACAACGCGGTTGATGTAGTCGTACGTCTTCACGATCGACCGATCCTAGTACCGAAGGTACGACACCTCTGCGATCTGCACACGTTCTGCTCGGTGACGTCCCACGAACTCATGATCCAGCAGAGTGTCGAGGGAGAGCTTCATCAACATGACGGCGTGATGACGGTGATGATGATGCTACCGGAACAGGGCTTCGCCTAAGCACCGCTACGATATGACCGAGGTGGATTATGGTGGAGGGGGGCACCGCACACGGCTAAAAGATCAATGATCAACTTGTGTGTTCATGGGGTACCCCTGAAGAAAATATGCCCTAGAGGCAATAATAAAGTTATTATTTATTTCCTTATAATCATGATAAATGTTTATTATTCATGCTAGAATTGTATTAACCGGAAACATAATACATGTGTGAATATATAGACAAACAAAGTGTCACTAGTATGCCTCTACTTGACTAGCTCGTTAATCAAAGATGGTTATATTTCATGACCATAAACAATGAGTTGTTATTTGATTAACGAGGTCACATCATTAGTTGAATGATCTGATTGACATGACCCATTCCATTAGCTTAGCACCCGATCGTTTAGTATGTTGCTATTGCTTTCTTCATGACTTATACATGTTCCTATGACTATGAGATTATGCAACTCCCGTTTACCGGAGGAACACTTTGGGTGCTACCAAACGTCACAACGTAACTGGGTGATTATAAAGGAGCATTACAGGTGTCTCCAAAGGTAGATGTTGGGTTGGCGTATTTCGAGATTAGGATTTGTCACTCCGATTGTCGGAGAGGTATCTCTGGGCCCTCTCGGTAATACACATCACATAAGCCTTGCAAGCATTACAACTAATATGTTAGTTGTGAGATGATGTATTACAGAACGAGTAAAGAGACTTGCCGGTAACGAGATTGAACTAGGTATTGGATACCGACGATCGAATCTCGGGCAAGTAACATACCGATGACAAAGGGAACAACGTATGTTGTTATGCGGTCTGACCGATAAAGATCTTCGTAGAATATGTAGGAGCCAATATGGGCATCCAGGTCCCGCTATTGGTTATTGACCGGAGACATGTCTCGGTCATGTCTACATTGTTCTCGAACCCGTAGGGTCCGCACGCTTAAGGTTACGATGACAGTTACATTATGAGTTTATGCATTTTGATGTACTGAAGGTTGTTCGGAGTCCCGGATGTGATCACGGACATGACGAGGAGTCTCGAAATGGTCGAGACGTAAACATTGATATATTGGAAGCCTATGTTTGGACATCGGAAGTGTTCCGGGTGAAATCGGGATTTTACCGGATTACCGGGAGGTTACCGGAACCCCCCGGGAGCCATATGGGCCTACATGGGCCTTAGTGGAAAGGAGAAAGGGGCAGCCCAAGGTGGATGCGCCACTTCCCCCTCCCCTAGTCCTATTAGGACTAGGAGAAGGTGGCCGTCCCCCCTCTCTCTCTTTCCCCCTTTGGGGAATCCTAGTTGGAATAAGATTGGGGGGGAGTCCTACTCCCGGAAGGAGTAGGACTCCTCCTGCGCTTCTCTCCCTGGCCGGCGCCCCCCTCCCCCCTTGGCTCCTTTATATACTGAGGTAGAGGCACCCTAGAACACACAAGTTGATCCACGTGATCTATTCCTTAGCCGTGTGCGGTGCCCCCTGCCACCATATACCTCGATAATACTGTAGCGGAGTTTAGGCGAAGCCCTGCTGCTGTAGTTCATCAAGATCGTCACCACGCCGTCGTGCTGACGAAACTCTACCCCGACACTTTGCTGGATCGGAGTCCGGGGATCGTCATCGAGCTGAACGTGTGCTCGAACTCGGAGGTGCCGTAGTTTCGGTGCTTGATCGGTTGGATCGTGAAGACGTACGACTACTTCCTCTACGTCGTGTCATCGCTTCCGCAGTCGGTCTGCGTTGGGTACGTAGACAACACTCTCCCCCTCGTTGCTATGCATCACATGATCTTGCGTGTGCGTAGGAATTTTTTTGAAATTACTACGAAACCCAACAGTGGTATCAGAGCCTAGGTTATTTATGTTGATGTTATATGCACGAGTAGAACACAAGTGAGTTGTGGACGATACAAGTCATACTGCCTACCAGTATGTCATACTTTGGTTCGGCGGTATTGTTGGACGAGACGACCCGGACCAACCTTACGCGTACGCTTACGCGAGACCGGTTCCCTCGACGTGCTTTGCACAGAGATGGCTTGCGGGCGACTGTCTCTCCAACTTTAGTTGAACCAAGTATGGCTACGCCCGGTCCTTGCGAAGGTTAAAACGGAGTCTATTTGACAAACTATCGTTGTGGTTTTGATGCGTAGGTGAGATTGATTCTTACTTAAGCCCGTAGCAGCCACGTAAAACATGCAACAACAAAGTAGAGGATGTCTAACTTGTTTTTGCAGGGCATGTTGTGATGTGATATGGTCAAGGCATGATGCTGAATTTTATTGTATGAGATGATCATGTTTTGTAACCGAGTTATCGGCAACTGGCAGGAGCCATATGGTTGTCGCTTTATTGTATGCAATGCAATCGCGATGTAATGCTTTACTTTATTACTAAACGGTAGTGATAGTCGTGGAAGCATAAGATTGGCGAGACGACAACGATGCTACGATGGAGATCAAGGTGTCGCGCCGGTGACGATGGTGATCATGACGGTGCTTCGGAGATGGAGATCACAAGCACAAGATGATGATGGCCATATCATATCACTTATATTGATTGCATGTGATGTTTATCTTTTTATGCATCTTATCTTGCTTTGATTGACGGTAGCATTATAAGATGATCTCTCACTAAATTATCAAGAAGTGTTCTCCCTGAGTATGCACCGTTGCCAAAGTTCGTCGTGCCAAGACACCACGTGATGATCGGGTATGATAAGCTGTACGTCCATCTACAACGGGTGCAAGCCAGTTTTTGCACACGCAGAATACTCAGATTAAACTTGACGAGCCTAGCATATGCAGATATGGCCTCGGAACACGGAGACCGAAAGGTCGAGCGTGAATCATATAGTAGATATGATCAACATAAACGATGTTCACCATTGAAAACTACTCCATCTCACGTGATGATCGGTCATGGTTTAGTTGATTTGGGTCACGTAATCACTTAGAAGATTAGAGGGATGTCTATCTAAGTGGGAGTTCTTAAGTAATATGATTAATTGAACTTAAATTTATCATGAACTTAGTCCCTGATAGTATCTTGCTTGTTTATGTTGATTGTAGATAGATGGCTCGTGCTGTTGTTCCGTTGAATTTTAATGCGTTCCTTGAGAAAGCAAAGTTGAAAGATGATGGTAGCAATTACACGGACTGGGTCCGTAACTTGAGGATTATCCTCATTGCTGCTCAGAAGAATTACGTCCTGGAAGCACCGCTGGGTGCCAGGCCTGCTGCTGGAGCAACACCAGATGTTATGAACGTCTGGCAGAGCAAAGCTGATGACTACTCGATAGTTCAGTGTGCCATGCTTTACGGCTTAGAATCGGGACTTCAACGACGTTCTGAACGTCATGGAGCATATGAGATGTTCCAGGAGTTGAAGTTAATATTTCAAGCAAATGCCCGGATTGAGAGATATGAAGTCTCCAATAAGTTCTATAGCTGCAAGATGGAGGAGAACAGTTCTGTCAGTGAGCATATACTCAAAATGTCTGGGTATAATAATCACTTGATTCAATTGGGAGTTAATCTTCCGGATGATTGCGTCATTGACAGAATTCTCCAATCACTGCCACCAAGCTACAAGAGCTTCGTGATGAACTACAATATGCAAGGGATGAACAAGACTATTCCCGAGCTCTTCGCAATGCTGAAAGCTGCGGAGGTAGAAATCAAAAAGGAGCATCAAGTGTTGATGGTTAACAAAACCACTAGTTTCAAGAAAAAGGGCAAAGGGAAGAAGAAGGGGAACTTCAAGAAGAACGGCAAACAAGTTGCTTCTTAGGAGAAGAAACCCAAGTCTGGACCTAAGCCTGAAACTGAGTGCTTCTACTGCAAGCAGACTGGTCACTGGAAGCGGAACTGCCCCAAGTATTTGGCGGATAAGAAGGATGGCAAGGTGAACAAAGGTATATGTGATATACATGTTATTGATGTGTACCTTACTAGAGCTCGCAGTAGCACCTGGGTATTTGATACTGGTTCTGTTGCTAATATTTGCAACTCGAAACAGGGACTACGGAATAAGCGGGCACTGGCAAAGGACGAGGTGACGATGCGCGTGGGAAACGGTTCCAAAGTCGATGTGATCGCAGTCGGCACGCTACCTCTACATCTACCTTCGGGATTAATATTAGACCTAAATAATTGTTATTTGGTGCCAGCGTTGAGCATGAACATTATATCTGGATCTTGTTTAATGCGAGACGGTTATTCATTTAAATCAGAGAATAATGGTTGTTCTATTTATATGAGTAATATCTTTTATGATCATGCACCCTTGAAGAGTGGTCTATTCTTATTGAATCTCGATAGTAGTAATACACATATTCATAATGTTGAAACCAAAAGATGCAGAGTTGATAATGAAAGTGCAACTTATTTGTGGCACTGTCGTTTAGGTCATATCGGTATAAAGCGCATGAAGAAACTTCATACTGATGGACTTTTGGAACCACTTGATTATGAATCACTTGGTACTTGCGAACCGTGCCTCATGGGCAAGATGACTAAAACACCGTTCTCCGGTACTATGGAGAGAGCAACAGATTTGTTGGAAATCATACATACCGATGTATGTGGTCCGATGAATATTGAGGCTCGTGGCGGATATCGTTATTTTCTCACCTGCACAGATGATTTAAGCAGATATGGGTATATCTACTTAATGAAACATAAGTCTGAAACATTTGAAAAGTTCAAAGAATTTCAGAGTGAAGTTGAAAATCATCGTAACAAGAAAATAAAGTTTCTACGATCTGATCGTGGAGGAGAATATTTGAGTTACGAGTTTGGTGTACATTTGAAAAACTGTGGAATAGTTTCGCAACTCACGCCACCCGGAACACCATAGCGTAATGGTGTGTCCGAACATCGTAATCGTACTTTACTGGATATGGTGCGATCTATGATGTCTCTTACTGATTTACCGCTATCGTTTTGGGGTTATGCTCTAGAGACGGCCGCATTCACGTTAAATAGGGCACCATCAAAATTCGTTGAGACGATACCTTATGAACTGTGGTTTGGCAAGAAACCAAAGTTGTCGTTTCTTAAAGTTTGGGGCTGAAATGCTTATGTGAAAAAGTTTCAACCTGATAAGCTTGAACCCAAATCGGAGAAATGTGTCTTCATAGGATACCCAAAGGAAACTGTTGGGTACACCTTCTATCACAGATCCGAAGGCAAGACATTCGTTGCCAAGAATGGATCCTTTCTAGAGAAGGAGTTTCTCTCGAAAGAAGTGAGTGGGAGGAAAGTAGAACTTGACGAGGTAACTGTACCTGCTCCCTTACTGGAAAGTAGTTCATCACAGAAAACTGTTTCAGTGACACCTACACCAGTTAGTGAGGAAGCCAATGATAATGATCATGAAACTTCAGATCAAGATACTACTGAACCTCGTAGATCAACCAGAGTAAGATCCGCACCAGAGTGGTACGGTAATCCTGTTCTGGAAGTCATGCTACTAGATCATGATGAACCTACGAACTATGAAGAAGCGATGGTGAGCCCAGATTCCGCAAAGTGGCTTGAAGCCATGAAATCTGAGATGGGATCCATGTATGAGAACAAAGTATGGACTTTGGTTGACCTGCCCGATGATCGGCAAGCAATTGAAAATAAATGGATCTTTAAGAAGAAGACTGACGCTGATGGTAATGTTACTGTCTACAAAGCTCGACTTGTCGCAAAAGGTTTTCGGCAAGTTCAAGGGATTGACTATGATGAGACCTTCTCACCCGTAGCGATGCTTAAGTCCGTCCGAATCATGTTAGCGATTGCCGCATTTTATGATTATGAAATTTGGCAGATGGATGTCAAAACTGCATTCCTGAATGGATTTCTGGAAGAAGAATTGTATATGATGCAACCGGAAGGTTTTGTCGATCCAAAGGGAGCTAACAAAGTGTGCAAGCTCCAGCGATCCATTTATGGACTCGTGCAAGCCTCTCGGAGTTGGAATAAACGTTTTGATAGTGTGATCAAAGCATTTGGTTTTATACAGACTTTCGGTGAAGCCTGTATTTACAAGAAAGTGAGTGGGAGCTCTGTAGCATTTCTGATATTATATGTGGATGACATATTACTGATTGGAAATGATATAGATTTTCTGGATAGCATAAAGGGATACTTGAATAAAAGTTTTTCAATGAAAGACCTCGGTGAAGCTGCTTACATATTAGGCATTAAGATCTATAGAGATAGATCAAGACGCTTAATTGGACTTTCACAAAGCACATACCTTGACAAGATTTTGAAGAAATTCAAAATGGATCAAGCAAAGAAAGGATTCTTGCCTGTGTTACAAGGTGTGAAGTTGAGTAAGACTCAATGCCCGACCACTTCAGAAGATAGAGAGAATATGAAAGATGTTCCCTATGCATCAGCCATAGGCTCTATCATGTATGCAATGCTGTGTACCAGACCTGATGTGTGCCTTGCTATAAGTTTAGCAGGGAGGTACCAAAGTAATCCAGGAGTGGATCACTGGACAGCGGTCAAGAACATCCTAAAATACCTGAAAAGGACTAAGGATATGTTTCTCGTATATGGAGGTGACAAAGAGCTCATCGTAAAAGGTTACGTTGATGCAAGCTTTGACACTGATCCGGACGATTCTAAATCGCAAACCGGATACGTGTTTACATTAAACGGTGGAGCTGTCAGTTGGTGCAGTTCTGAACAAAGCGTCGTAGCGGGATCTACATGTGAAGCGGAGTACATAGCTGCTTCGGAAGCAGCGAACGAAGGAGTCTGGATGAAGGAGTTCATATCCGATCTAGGTGTCATACCTAATGCATCGGGTCCAATGAAAATCTTTTGTGACAATACTGGTGCAATTGCCTTGGCAAAGGAATCCAGATTTCACAAAAGGACCAAACACATCAAGAGACGCTTCAACTCCATCCGGGATCTAGTCCAGGTGGGAGACATAGAGATTTGCAAGATACATACGGATCTGAATGTTGCAGACCCATTGACTAAGCCTCTTCCACGAGCAAAACATGATCAGCACCAAGGTTCCATGGGTGTTAGAATCATCACAGTGTAATCTAGATTATTGACTCTAGTGCAAGTGGGAGACTGAAGGAAATATGCCCTAGAGGCAATAATAAAGTTATTATTTATTTCCTTATAATCATGATAAATGTTTATTATTCATGCTAGAATTGCATTAACCGGAAACATAGTACATGTGTGAATACATAGACAAACAAAGTGTCACTAGTATGCCTCTACTTGACTAGCTCGTTAATCAAAGATGGTTATGTTTCCTGACCATAAACAATGAGTTGTTATTTGATTAATGAGGTCACATCATTAGTTGAATGATCTGATTGACATGACCCATTCCATTAGCTTAGCACCCGATCGTTTAGTATGTTGCTATTGCTTTCTTCATGACTTATACATGTTCCTATGACTATGAGATTATGCAACTCCCGTTTACCGGAGGAACACTTTGGGTGCTACCAAACGTCACAACATAACTGGGTGATTATAAAGGAGCATTACAGGTGTCTCCAAAGGTAGATGTTGGGTTGGCGTATTTCGAGATTAGGATTTGTCACTCCGATTGTCGGAGAGGTATCTCTGGGCCCTCTCGGTAATACACATCACATAAGCCTTGCAAGCATTACAACTAATATGTTAGTTGTGAGATGATGTATTACAGAACGAGTAAAGAGACTTGCCGGTAACGAGATTGAACTAGGTATTGGATACCGACGATCGAATCTCGGGCAAGTAACATACCGATGACAAAGGGAACAACGTATGTTGTTATGCGGTCTGACCGATAAAGATCTTCGTAGAATATGTAGGAGCCAATATGGGCATCCAGGTCCCGCTATTGGTTATTGACCGGAGACATGTCTCGGTCATGTCTACATTGTTCTCGAACCCGTAGGGTCCGCACGCTTAAGGTTATGATGACAGTTACATTATGAGTTTATGCATTTTGATGTACCGAAGGTTGTTCGGAGTCCCGGATGTGATCACGGACATGACGAGGAGTCTCGAAATGGTCGAGACGTAAACATTGATATATTGGAAGCCTATGTTTGGACATCGGAAGTGTTCCGGGTGAAATCGGGATTTTACCGGATTACCGGGAGGTTACCGGAACCCCCCGGGAGCCATATGGGCCTACATGGGCCTTAGTGGAAAGGAGAAAGGGGCAGCCCAAGGTGGCTGCGCCACTTCCCCCTCCCCTAGTCCTATTAGGACTAGGATAAGGTGGCCGGCCCCCCTCTCTCTCTTTCCCCCTTTGGGGAATCCTAGTTGGAATAGGATTGGGGGGGAGTCCTACTCCCGGAAGGAGTAGGACTCCTCCTACGCCTCTCTCCCTGGCCGGCGCCCCCCTCCCCCCTTGGCTCCTTTATATACTGAGGTAGAGGCACCCTAGAACACACAAGTTGATCCACGTGATCTATTCCTTAGCCGTGTGCGGTGCCCCCTGCCACCATATACCTCGATAATACTGTAGCGGAGTTTAGGCGAAGCCCTGCTGCTGTAGTTCATCAAGATCGTCACCACGCCGTCGTGCTGACGAAACTCTACCCCGACACTTTGCTGGATCGGAGTCCGGGGATCATCATCGAGCTGAACGTGTGCTCGAACTCGGAGGTGCCGTAGTTTCGGTGCTTGATCGGTTGGATCGTGAAGACGTACGACTACTTCCTCTACGTCGTGTCATCGCTTCCGCAGTCGGTCTGCGTTGGGTACGTAGACAACACTCTCCCCCTCGTTGCTATGCATCACATGATCTTGCGTGTGCGTAGGAAATTTTTTGAAATTACTACGAAACCCAACACCCCCTCCCTCGTATATAAAGCAGTGGAGGAGGGGAGGGGCCGGCCCTCTCCATGGCGCGCCCTAGAGGAGTCCTACTCCCGGTGGGAGTAGGATTCCCCCCTTCCCTAGTTGGAGTAGGAGAGGAAGGGAAGGAGGAGTAGGAGAGAAGGAAAGCCCCCCCCCCCCAAACCTATTCCTATTCGGCCTCCTACCCAAGGGGGGTGCACCAGCCCCTTGTGGGCTGGTGTGCTTCCTCCTTATGGCTCCTAAGGCCCATAACTTCTCCCGGGGGGGTTTCGATAACCTCCCGGTACTCCGAAAAAATGCCCGAACCACTCGGAACCATTCCGATGTCCAAACATAGGCTTTCAATATATCGATCTTTATGTATCGACCATTTCGAGACTCCTCATCATGCCCGTGATCACATCCGGGACTCCGAACAATCTTCGGTTCATAAAAACAGATAAACTCATAATATCGATCGTCACCGAACGTTAAGCGTGCGGACCCTACGGGTTCGAGAACTATGTAGACATGACCGAGACTCACTTCCGGTCAATAACCAATAGCGGAACTTGGATTCTCATATCGGTTCCTACATATTCTACGAAGATCTTTATCGGTCAAACCGCATAACAACATACGTTGTTCCCTTTGTCATCAGTATGTTACTTGCCCGAGATTCGATCGTCGGTATCTCAATACCAAGTTCAATCTCATTACCGGCAAGTCTCTTTACTCGTTCCGTAATGCATCATCCCGCAACTAACTCATTAGTCACAATGCTCGCAAGGCTTATAGTGATGTGCATTACCGAGAGGGCCCAGAGATACCTCTCCGACAATCGGAGTGACAAATCCTAATCTCGATCTATGCCAACTCAACAAACACCATCGGAGGCACCTGTAGAGCACCTTTATAATCACCCAGTTACGTTGTGATGTTTGGTAGCACACAAAGTGTTCCTCTGGTATTCGGGAGTTGCATGATCTCATAGTCATAGGAACATGTATAAGTTATGGTGAAAGCAATAGCAACAAACTAAATGATCATCGTGCTAAGCTAACGGATGGGTCAAGTCAATCACATCATGCTCTAATGATGTCATCCCGTTAATCAAATGACAACTCATGTCTATGGTTAGGAAACATAACCATCATTGATTCAACGAGCTAGTCAATTAGAGGCAAACTAGTGACACTTTGTTTGTCTATGTATTCACACATGTACTAAGTTTCCGGTTAATACAATTTTAGCATGAATAATAAACATTTATCATAATATAAGAAAATAAATAATAACTTTATTATTGCCTCTAGGGCATATTTCCTTCAGTCTCCCACTTGCACTAGAGTCAATAATCTAGTTAACATCGCTATGTGATTAACACCCAAAGAGTGATCATGTTTTGTTTGTGAGAGAAGTTTAGTCTATGGGTCTGCGACATTCAGATCTGTATGTATTTTGCAAATTTTATGTCTACAATACTCTGCATAGAGCTACTCTAGCTAATTGCTCTCACTTTCAATATGTATCTAGATCGATGTAAAAAGCTTGCATCGACATAACTCTTTACGACGAACTCTTTTATCACCTCCATAATCGAGAAATATTTCCTTAGTCCTCTAAGGATAATTTTGACCGCTGTCCAGTGATCTAATCTTAGATCACTATTGTATTCTCTTGCCAGAATCATTCTAAGGTATACAATAGGACTGGTACACAGCATAGCATACTTTATAGAACCTATGACTGAGGCATAGGGAATGACTTTTCATTCTCTTTCTATTTTCTGCTGTGGTCGGGTTTTGAGTCTTTACTCAACTTCACACCTTGTAACATAGGCAAGAACTCCTTCTTTGACTGTTCCATTTTGAACTACTTCAAAATCTTGTCTAAGTATGTACTCATTGAATTTTTTATCAAGCGTCTTGATCTATCTCTATAGATCTTGATGCTCAATGTGTAAGCAGCTTCACCGAGGTCTTTATTTGAAAAATTCTTATTCAAGTATCCTTTTATGCTATCCAGAAATTCAGTATCATTTCCGATCAACAATATGTCATCCACATATAATATCAGAAATGCTACAGAGCTCCCACTCACTTTCTTGTAAATACAGACTTCTCGAAAAGTCTGTACAAAACTATATGCTTTATCAACTCATCAAAGCGTATATTCCAACTCCGAGATGCTTGCACGAGTCCATAGATGGATCGTTGGAGCTTGCACACTTTGTTAGTACCTTTAGGATTGACAAAACTTTCTTGTTGTATCATATACAACTCTTCTTAACAAATCCATTAAGGAATGCAGTTTTGACATCTGTTTGCCAGATTTCATAAAATGTGGCAATTGCTAACATGATTCGGGCTGACTTAAGCATCGCTACGAGTGAGAAAATCTCATCGCAATCAACACCTTGAACTTGTCGAAAACCTTTTTGCGACAATTTGAGCTTTGTAGATAGTAACACTACTATCAGCGTCCGTCTTCCTCTTGAAGATCCATTTATTCTCAATGGCTCGCCGATCATTGGGAAAGTCAATCAAATTCCATACTTTGTTCTTTATATATGGATCCCATCTCAGATTTCATGGCCTTAAGCCATTTCACGGAATTTGGGCTCATCATTGCTTCCTCATAGTTCGTAGGTTTGTCATGGTCTAGTAACATGACTTCCAGAAAGGATTACCGTACCACTCTGGTGCGGACCATACTCTGGTTGTCCTACGAGGTTCGGTAGTAACTTGATCTGAAGTTTCATGATCATCATCATTAGCTTCCTCACTAATTGGTGTAGAAATCACTAGAACTGATTTCTATGATGAACTACTTTCCAATTCGGGAGAAGGTACAATTACCTCATCAAGTTCTACATTCCTCCCACTCACTTCTTTAGAGAGAAACTTCTTCTCTAGAAAGGATCCACTCTTAGCAACAAAGATCTTGCCTTTCGGATCTGTGATAGAAGGTGTAGCCAACAGTTTCTTTTGGGTATCCTATGAAGATGCACTTTTCTGATTTGGGTTTGAGCTTATAAGGTGAAACTTTTTCACATAAGCATCACAACCCCAAACTTTAAGAAATGACAGCGTAGGTTTCTAGCCAAACCATAGTTCATACGGTGTCGTCTCAACGGATTAGACGGTGCCATATTTAACGTGAATGTAGCTGTCTCTAATGCATAACCCCAAAATGATAGTGGTAAATCGGTAAGAGACATCATAGATTGCACTATATCCAATAAAGTACGGTCATGACGTTCGGACACACCATTATGCTGTGGTGTTCCAGGTGGCATAAATTTGTGAAACAATTCCACATTGTTTTAGTTGAAGACCAAACTCGTAACTCAAATATTTGTCTACACAATCAGATCGTAGAAACTTTATTTTCTGTTTACGATGATTTTCCACTCCACTCTGAAGTTCTTTGAACTTTTCAAATGTTTCAGACTTATGTTTCATCAAGTAGATATACCCATATCTACTCAAATCATCTGTGAAGGTCAGAAAATAAAGATACCCGCCGCGAGCCTCAACACTCATCGGACCGCATACATCAGTATATATTATTTTCAATAAGTCCGTTGCTCGCTCCGTTGTTCCGGAGAATGGAGTCTTAGTCATCTTGCCCATGAGGCATGGTTCGCAAGCATCAAGTGATTCATAATCAAGTGATTCCAAAAGTCCATCAGCATGGAGTTTCTTCATGCGCTTTACACCAATATGACCTAAACGGCAGTGCCACAAATAAGTTGCACTATCATTATTAACTTTGCATCTTTTGGGTTCAATATTATGAATATGTGTATCACTACGATCGAGATTCAATAAACCATTTATATTGAGTGTATGACCATAGAAGGTTTTATTCATGTAAATAGAACAACAATTATTCTTTGACTTAAAAATGAATAACAGTATTGCAATAAACATGATCCAATCATATTCATGCTCAACGCAAACACCAAATAACATTTATTTTAGGTTCAACACTAATCCCGAAGGTAAAGGGAGTGTGCGATGGTGATCTTATCAACCTTGGAATCACTTCCAACACACATCTTCACCTCGTCCTTAAATACTCTCTGTTTATTTTGCAACTCCCGTTTCGAGTTACTACCCTTAGCAACTGAACCAGTATCAAATACCGAGGGGTTGCTATAAACACTAGTAAAGTACACATCAATAACATGTATATCCAATATACCTTTGTTCAGTATGCCATCCTTGTTATCCGCCAAGTATCTAGGGCAGTTCCACTTCCAGTGACCATTTCCTTTGCAGTAGAAGCACTCAGTTTCAGGCTTGGGTCTAGCTTTGGGATTCTTCATGGGAGTGGCAACTTGCTTGCCATTCTTCTTAAAGTTTCATTTCTTTCCATTTCCCTTTTACTTGAAACCAGTGGTCTTGTCAACTATCAACACTTGATGCTTCTTGATTTCTACCTTCGCTGATTTCAGCATCACGAAGAGCTTGGGAATTAGTTTCGTCATCCCTTGCATATTATTGTTCATCACGAAGTTCCAGTAACTTGGTGATAGTGACTAGAGAACTCTGTCAATCACTATTTTATCTGGAAGATTAACTCCCACTTGATTCAAGCAATTGTAGTACTCAGACAATCTGAGCACATGCTCATTGGTTGAGCTATTCTCCTCCATCTTGTAGGCAAAGTATTGTCAGAGGTCTCATACCTCTCGACACGGGAATGAGTCTGAAATACTAGTTTCAACTCTTGGAACATCTTATATGTTCCATGTCATTTAAAATGTTTTTGAAGTCCCGGTTCTGAGCCGTAAAGCATGGTGCACTAAACTATCAAGTAGTCATCATACCGAGATTTGCCAAACGTTCATAACGTCTGCATTTGCTCCTGCAATAGTTATGTCCCCTAGCGGTGCATCAAGGACATAATTCTTCTGTGCAGCAACGAGGATAATCCTCAGATCACGGATCCAATCCGCATCTTTGCTACTATCATCTTTCAACATAGTTTTTCTCTAGGAACATATCAAAAATAAATGGGGAGCTACATCGCGAGCTATTGATCTTCAACATAGTTATGCAAATACTATCAGGACTAAGTTCATGATAAATTAAAGTTCAGTTAATCATATTACTTAAGAACTCCCACTTAGATAGATATCTCTCTAATCATCTAAGTGATCACGTGATCCATATCAACCAAACCATGTCCGATCATCACGTGAGATGGAGTAGTTTTCAATGGTGAACATCACTATGTTGATCATATCTACTATATGATTCACGCTCGACCTTTCGATCTCAGTGTTGTGAGGCCATATCTACATATGCTAGGCTTGTCAAGTTTAACACGAGTATTCTGCGTGTGCAAAACTGGCTTGCACCCGTTGTATGTGAACGTAGAGCTTATCACACCCGATCATCACGTGGTGTCTCGGCACGACGAACTGTAGCAACGGTGCATACTCGGGCAGAACACTTATACCTTGAAATTTAGTGAGAGATCATCTTATAGTGCTACCGTCGAACTAAGCAAAATAAGATGCATAAAGGATAAACATCATATGCAATCAATATAAGTGATATGCTATGGCCATCATCATCTTGTGCCTTTGATATCCATATCCAAAGCACCGTCATGATCTCCATCGTCACCGGCTTGACACCTCGATCTCCATCGAAGCATCATTGTCGTCTCGCCAACTATTGCTTCTACGACTATCGCTACCGCTTAATGATAAAGTAAAGCAATTACATGGCGATTGCATTTCATACAATAAAGCGACAACCATATGTCTCCTGCCAGTTGCCGATAACTGTGTTACAAAACATGATCATCTCATACAATAAAATTTAGCATCATGTCTTGACCATATCATATCACAACATGCCCTGCAAAAACAAGTTAGACGTCCTCTACTTTGTTGTTGCAAGTTTTACGTGGCTGCTACGGGCTAAGCAAGAACCGTTCTTACCTACGCATCAAAAACCACAATGCGGTATAGTGATTGCTTTTTGATCTTCAGAAAGAACCCTGTTCATGGAATCCGATTCAACTAAAGCTGGAGAAACAGACACCCACTAGCCACCTGTGTGGGAAGCACGTCGGTAGAACCATTCTCACGTAAGCGTACGCATAATGTCGGTCTGGACCGCTTCATCCAGCAATGCCGCTGAATCAAGAATCAACTAGTGAAGGCAAGCAATATGTATATACCCACGCCCACAACTCCTTTGTGTTCTACCCGTGCATATAACATCTACGCATAAACCTGGCTTTGATGCCACTAATGGGGAACGCAGTAATTTCAAAAAAATTCCTACACACACGCAAGATCATGGTGATGCATAGCAACGAGAGGGGAGAGTGTTGTCTACGTACCCTCGTAGACCGTAAGCGGAAGCATTACGACAACACGGTTGATGTAGTCGTACGTCTTCACGATCGACCGATCCTACCGAAGGTACGGCACCTCCGCGATCTGCACACGTTCGGCTCGGTGACGTCCCACGAACTCATGATCCAGCAGAGTGTCGAGGGAGAGCTTCGTCAACACGACGACGTGATGACGGTGATGATGATGCTACCAGAACAGGGCTTCGCCTAAGCACCGCTACGATATGACCGAGGTGGATTATGGTGGAGGGGGGCACCGCACATGGCTAAAAGATCAATGATCAACTTGTGTGTTCATGGGGTCACCCTCCCCCGTATATAAAGGAGTGGAGGAGGGGAGGGGCCGGCCCTCTCTATGGTGCGCCCTAGGGGAGTCCTACTCCCATCGGGAGTAGGATTCCCCCCTTCCCTAGTTCGAGTAGAAGAGGAAGGGAAGGAGGAGTAGGAGAGAAGGAAAGGCCCACCCCCCAAACCTATTGCTATTCGGCCTCCTGCCCAAGGGGGGCGCACTAGCCCCTTGTGGGCTGGTGTGCTTCCTTCTTATGGCCCATAAGGCCCATAACTTCTCCGGGGGGGGGGGGTCCGGTAACCTCCCAATATTCCGGAAAAATGCCCGAACCACTCGGAACCATTTCGATGTCCAAACATAGGCTTCCAATATATCAATCTTTATGTCTCGACCATTTTGAGACTCCTCGTCATGCCCGTGATCACATCCGGGATTCCAAACAACCTTCGGTTCATCAAAACACATAAACTTATAATACCGGTCATCACCGAACATTAAGCGTGCGGACTCTACGAGTTCGAGAACTATGTAGACATGACCGAGACTCACTTTCGGTCAATAACCAATAGCGGAACCTGGATTCTCATATTGGTTCCTACATATTCTACGAAGATCTTTATCGGTCAAACCGCATAACAACATACGTTGTTCCCTTTGTCATCGGTATGTTACTTGCTCGAGATTCGATCGTCGGTATCTCAATACCAAGTTCAATCTCGTTACCGGCGAGTCTCTTTACTCGTTCCGTAATGCATCATCCCGCAACTAACTCATTAGTCACAATGCTTGCAAGGCTTATAGTGATGTGCATTACCGAGAGGGCCCATAGATACCTCTCCGACAATCGGAGTGACAAATCCTAATCTCGATCTATGCCAACTCAACAAACACCATCAGAAACACTTGTAGAGCACCTTTATAATCACCCAGTTACGTTGTGACGTTTGGTAGCACACAAAGTGTTCCTCTGGTATTCGGGAGTTGCATGATCTCATAGTCATAGGAACATGTATAAGTTATGGAGAAAGCAATAGCAACAAACTAAGCGATCATCGTGCTAAGCTAACAGATGGGTCAAGTCAATCACATCATTCTCTAATGATGTGATCCTGTTAATCAAATGACAACTCATGTCTATGGTTAGGAAACATAACCATCATTGATTCAACGAGCTAGTCAATTAGAGGCAAACTAGTGACACTTTGTTTGTCTATGTATATTCACATGTACTAAGTTTCCGGTTAATACAATTTTAGCATGAATAATAAATATTTATCATGATATAAGGAATTAAATAATAACTTTATTATTGCCTCTAGGGCATATTTTATTCATATCCCACATGACACAAATAGACGCCCAAATCGGATGCACAGTCAAACAATACCATTTGCCACTCTTTTCTCACTTGTGTCTCTGTGTCTTCTACACTAATTTAGTAATATCAATTTTTGCCACCTAAGATTTTTTTTGAAATAATTTTTTGCCGCTGCATGAAATTCAAAATTCTATTATATGGTGAGAAGAAATGAATCATATTTGGGATGAAGCGAACATGAGAAATAATAATCCACATCATCTATCTCAATTAGAAACCTTTTTCCCTCTCTTCCTCCATTTTGTGCTTTGTACAAAGTTTTTACGGGCGCCTAGTGTGCTACATGTATTGATCCTCCTCCAATGGCCGGAGAAACTAGAACACGCGTGGGCCCGCCGACGTCGCCCTCTTGCAGGTGCATGCCTCCCCGTTGCAGACGCCGAGGTGGTAGAAACAGGCAGAGGCCCTGCTGCTGGTGCGATGTGAGCGTCGACTTGGCGAGTGGCGCTGCCTTGGACGGCGAGCACGACAAGCTCATGGACAGGTCCAGGTACAGGTCGGTGCAGTGAGGCGCGTCGTTGCTCCTGCCACTGTTGTTGTGCCCATCGTCGGATGACGCCGGCCTCGTGAAGCTCACGGTGCTGCTATGGAAGGCGAAAGGCACGTTGGCAAGCCTGGACGCTGGCGTCAGAGAGGAAGGGAAGACGAGGTCGGTGGTCGATGTGGTGAGCCCTCTGGCAGCGCTGATGGGGCGGCACTTGTGCGGGTCCATGACGCGGTTGAGGAGCTTGCACTTAATGTGCGTGTTCTAGTAGTTTTTGATCTTGTTGTCCGTCTGGCCCGGCAGCTGCCCCACTATCAACGACCACCTGCACGTATATTTGGAGTGACAAATCGTAGTCTCGATCCGTGCCAACCCTACAAACACCCTCGGTGATACCTGTAGAGCACCTTTATGATCACCCAGTTACGAAGTGATGTTCGGATACACACTAAGTATTCCTTTGATTTGAGGGAGTTGCACGATCTCATGGTCTTACAAATAGATACTTGACATGAAGAAAGCTGTAACAATAAACTGCTATGATCAACTGCATGCTAAGCTTACGGTTGGGTCTTGTCCATCATATCATTCTTTTAATGATGTGATTTCATTATCAAAATGAAAAATCATGTCTATGGTTAGAAAACCTTATCCATCTTTGATAAACGAGCTAGTCTAGTAGATGCTCACTAGGGACATAGTATTTGTTTATTTATTTACACATGTATTTAAGTTTCCGGTCAATACAATTCTAGCATGAATAATAAACCTTTATCATGAACAAGAAAAATATGATAATAACCACTTTATCATAGGAGGAGGCGGAGCTCATGAGGCGGGTCGTAGAGGACTCCATGAACGCCCACGATGACAAAGGGAGGGCCTCGAAACCCAGTTCGCCCTCTTTGCGGCCGGCGACATCGCCATCCCGGAGATGGACATGGCCGTCAAGGAGGAGGTGGAGGAGGAGTCCCCATTGTCACGTGGAACCCGCGTGCCAGAGGTGGAGGTGGTCGTCCACGGTGGCGGAGACTGCCGACGGGGTGGGTGTTGGGCCATGGTCGCCCATGCCGCCACGCTCACCAGCGTCGGAGCCGTCACCATGGGAGGAGGTGGTACGTCGACCTCACCATGGATGATGACGAGGACAGCGGTGCGTGAAGACGACGGTGGCATCCAAGACGACCACAGCGGCGGTATCTAATCTATCTTTTTTTATGTTTTTTTTGTTTAAGTTAAGTTTAAATGTGCGCCCGAGACTAGTTTAAACAGTTTTAAGTTTATACTAATGTTTAATTATGTTTTACGTGTGTTTTTAAAAATGTCCGGCCGGCTCTTTTTGAGTTTGCGGATGCGTTGCGGACAAGTTGTGATGCGGCGGTGCGTTGGGTGCACCAACCGGCGGACGGGCAAAACGGACGTCCGTTTGGGGTTGACGGTTGGAGTTGGCCTTATAACCTACCCTACCGCCGGAGACCCTGACGGTAGTAAAAAAATCAGATCCTGATTAATTTTTGAAACCGAGGTCAAATCCGATTAAACTTTAAAAAAGGGTCAAAACACTAAATTTGGCCACAGCAAGCATCGTCATCGTCGCCATGGCTACTGGCAACACTGCACTAGTGCACTGCCCAGTCCTTTAGGGATGTCTACGGCTACGGTCCAATGCTGGCAGCCCTGAAAGCAGACCAGTACTTGTGCCAATGCAGTACAGTATTTTGCAGGTGTTGCATGGACTTCACTGTATTGCAACGCCAAAACTGTCGTACTACTACGTCTCCAAATCTTTCACCAGTGCGATACAGCAAGTACAGCTATACGTACAACGAATAAGAAGAAGATATAGTAACCCGAGGACAGTATTTTGGAATCGTCAACAGCTACACCCTCCGCAATTATGGCCTCCAGCTTCCGAATGTTTTCTATGTTTTGCAAAGACCAACTTGACAATTCAACCGTCTACTTTTTCCAAATATATAGTACGTATATACTATAGGACTTGTTTTGTGAGGGTCAAATATGCTTCTTCCAAATGGCAGACCTAACTTGGCTCCCAGTACGGCGTGTTTGGCCACTAATGGTAGAGCCTCTGGCCTAACCAGCAACCGCTGCTCTCCCAAATGGTGAGATCATGCAGTTATTAGGCCTAATTCTGTTTGTTCCTATGTGACACTAACTCGCTGGTGGTTGCCATTAAGAAGGTCGCAACTTCTAAATAAGAGGAGGGAGGGGCCTCAGGGTCACATGCACTGAAACACGCAGAGGAACAGGACAGGCTGCTGCAATACAGTATTGTGTCCCACCGCAGCTCACGCTGCTGGACAAAACGGCAGGTAGGTACCCGTATGACTAGGGCTTGTGGCCATCCCAACCAACCCACTTGTATACTGGCACAGTAGTCGGCAATCTTCCTATAGTTTTTTCTATTACGTGCTCACATCAAGTTGAAGCTTTTTTTTAATAACGCCAACACTTTTCATTTTTATTTCCTGTTAATCATTGGCCAGGACACGGGGTATGCTTAATCCGGAAGTAGTACGATCTTACGTGCACAAACTGGATTTATTAGTAGTCTCTCTCTCTCTCTCTTTGCGGGGAGTAGTCTCTCTCTGTGTGAAAGCTTTCTGGATGCTTTGTGTGCGGCCAATTCATGGGCATTGGGAAATCGAAAAGGGACCTTTCAAGGAGCATGATGCATGTCTTGGCGGTGTGGGGGCAAATTTGATGTTTTGACCCTTTCATGAAAGTTGAGCTAGATCTCACCCTCATTCAATTTTTTTTGGCATCTGATCCTTTCTCCCCGCCGGGGTCGATGGCGGTAGGGTATACCAGCCTACAGCCAAGGCCCCTAGCGGTACGCAACTTATCCAAATCAGCGCAGTGCAGCCCTACCGTCAAACAGGCTGATGATAGCCTGTGCAACCCTATCGCCGAGGTGTCCGACGGTAGGTGGGTACAAACATTGTATTTAATATTTAGAATTTTTTTGTGCTAGGGCGTGCAACCCTACCGTCAAAGGTCTCGGCGGTAGCAGTTATACCCTATCACCATCGACCCCGGCGGTAGGAAAAAGGTCAGATCTTGAAAAAGAAATTGAACCAGGAATAGATCTGACTCAAGTTTCGCAAAATGGTCAAAACACTAAAATTGTCCCCGGTTTGGCACGCAGAAGTGGCTTTTGACGGAGGCGGCTTGGCCAGACCAGTAACTAATGGATGCATTGTGGGCAAATGAGAATGCGACGCTGCGTCAAGCATCTATAATTAGTCTTTTTTTAAAGGTGGGTTACCCTGCCTCTGCATCTAAGTGATGCATGTAGCCAATTTTAAACAAAAGGCTCAAAAAATCCTGCGATTCGGTACAAGCTCACAAGGGAGCGAGAGTAAAATGAAGAAAAAATGTGCCACAATCGGTGAAAAACAGGTCAAAATGACTAAACACCTAACCTATTATTGAACCGTCATCCAGACAGATCGTAAGTATCCCATGCTACCGTCTCCCACCGGTTGCACCCAATAGCCATAAGCTCCTTGGCTGCCGTAGGACTGAGTAACGACCATATACACATCCAGGCAGTAGCTCTGTATATGACGTGCAAAAAATTAATGAGAGTTTGTCGGTTAAATATCATGTCATTTCCGCAGTTCTATATAGCCCAAAGTAATGCACGTACTAATATTATTCGGAGGGCTGACATCAAAGGCTACATGAATCATACGCCATAAAAGCTTGGCGAGAGAACATTTGAGAAAGAGGTGTTGTATAGTTTCATGTTTATCACAAAAGCTACACAGTTTACTAGCATCCCATCTTCATTTTGCCAAGTTATCCTTGATCACATTTCTGTATGTACAACCACACAAAGATTTTGATTCTTAAAGGTACTTTAATATGTCAAATATGAATTGATTTGGGCACTGGGACAAGAGTCTATTAAGTCTAGATACATAGATTTCACGAAGAATACCCCATTGGCGATAATTTCCAGTGAATCATATCAGATCCATTAGAGAGGTGAACGTCCATCAGCCTCCACATGAGATGTAACTAGTTGTTCCATCAGTCCTCCACTAGAGACCTCCTGAACTGTATATTTAGAGAAACGGGCTGTAATATTGTGCCAATATAAACGTCCTTACATTGTACAATATTATAAAGAGAAGGATATTGTGTGAATAGTGGTGTCTCCCCTAACCATATATCTTCTAAGAATCTAGTCGAGTTACCATTCTGAATGATAAATTTAGTCCTTTGAAAGAAGGATGATGTCGTCCTCATTAGCCACTTCCAGAAATGTGAGTCATTTGGTCTTAAGGTAGCCTGAGCCAAGTTTTTGGACTGTAGGTACTTGTTGCACAAAATTTGTACCCACATTCTTTCGGTTTCAACAGAAAGCGTGTACAACCATTTGTTGAGTAGACATCTATTCTTAGCCCCTAAGTTGTCAATCCCTAGCTCACCTTGGTCCTTCGGCCTACAAATAATATCTCATTTGGTAAGCCTATATATTTTCCTTAACTTGATCGCATTGACAGAAAAATCATGATTGATAGTCTAGCCTTTGCCGTACCCCTGCAGGCACCTTAAAGAAAGACAACAGGAACATCGGCATGCTTGTTAGCACTAAGTTTATTAGAACAAGCCGACCTCCATAAGACATAAGCTTACCCTTCCAACAGCTTAGCTTTTTTTGCAAATCAATCTTCAATGCATTTTCACTGGATAACTAGCGATGATGAATTGGCTAGTTAGGTTTTTGGGCTCACTAGATGACATGACATGGTGGACAAATACACTTTCTTCCCATCTCGACTACTCGCATGGTGAAGCCGCGAGTCGTCTTCTCAGTCGTAGTAGAGTATTCCTTGAGCTCAAACTTTATCACAAAACATATTATTTCCCATTGAAAAGTTGGTAGCACATAGTATCAGGTTGAATTATGTGCCACACTAAGTGGTGGTTGCTTTATCCCATCCTGGTTGCGCGGCCATAGCGCCGGGACACTCTAGGAAGGGAAGCACGACCCGAAAATCCCGTCTGTCCGGGCGAACCAAAAGGGTGCGGCCAAAAAGGAGGAAATATACCTATCGCCTGAATGGAACCATGACATCGATGTGCATCTTTTTCGTATAGACCTTATCTCAAATCGAAGTATCATTTTGTAGAATAGAAGGGATGAAAAAAGGAGATTAGGGAGGAGTTTAGTGGAGTTATGAGAAGAAACCACATACATAGCTCACATTCGCCCTGTATTCTGTCGTGCAACGAGACCCACCACCCGAGCTCGATGTGACTCGTCTGAGCTTCACTCGCGGGAGACTGCTGATTCGTCCATTACTAGCGGGTCTGGCTGAGAGTTGCTTTGAGATTCGTGTTATGCGGGCCAAACAGTGAACACGGGCTACCAAACAGCCCTTTTTCGTCCCACGCGGGCTTGGCTGGCCTCTAAGTAGGCTATCAACATGCCCTAGATGACATGACATGGTATGTAAGTATGTGACAAACACTACACTTTCTTCACGGCCTAGTGGCATCGTGAATCCTCGACTTCTCTTTTCAGCCGTAGCAGAGTATTTGTTGAGCTCAAACTCTGACAGACAACATATAATTTCCGTTGAAAAGTTGGTAGCACTTAGTATCAGGTTGAATTATGTGCCACGCCAAGTGGTGGTTGCTTTATCCCATCCCAGTTGCACCGCCACAGCGTCAGGGAGAATATGGGAGGGGAAGCACGACCCGAAATCCCGTCTATCCGGGTGAACCAAAAGGGTGTGGCCAAAAAGGAGGAAATATACCTATCGCCTGAATGGAACCATGAAATCGATGTGCATCTTTTTCGTTTAGACCTTACCTCAAACTGAAGTATCATCCTGTAGATTAGAAGGGGCGAAAAAGGAGATTAGGGAGGGGTTTAGTGGAGTTATGAGAAGAAACCACGTACAGAGCTCACATCCGCCCTGTATTCTCTTGTGCAATGAGACCCACCACCTGAGCTCGATGTGACTCGTCTCATCTTCGCCAAAGACTGCTAATTCAGCCGTTACTAGCGGGTCTGGCTGAGAGTTGCTTTGAGATTCGTGTTATGCAGCCAAACAGTGAACACAGGCTACCAAACAACCCATTTTCGTACCACGCGAGCTTGGTTGGCCTCTAAGAAGGCTATCAGCACGCCCTAGATGACATGACATGGTATGTAAGTATGTGACAAACACTACACTTTCTTCATGACCTAGTGGCATGGTGAATCCTCGACTTCTCTTTTCAGCCGTAGCAGAGTATTTGTTGAGCTCAAACTCTGACAGACAACATATAATTTCCGTTGAAAAGTTGGTAGCACTTAGTATCAGGTTGAATTATGTGCCACACCAAGTGGTGGTTGCTTTATCCCATCCCGGTTGCGCCGCCGCAGCGTCAGGGAGAATCTGGGAGGGGAAGCACGACCCGAAACCCTGTCTATCTGGGCGAACCAAAAGGGTGTGGCCAAAAAGGAGGAAATATACCTATCGCCTCAATGGAACCATGAAATCGATGTACATCTTTTTGTTTAGACCTTATCTCAAATCGAAGTATCATTGTGTAGATTAGAAGGGACAAAAAAAGGAGATTAGGGAGGGGTTTAGTGGAGTTATGAGAAGAAACCACGTACGTAGCTCACATCCGCCCTGTATTCTTTCGTGCAATGAGACCCACCACCTGAGCTCGATGTGGCTCGTCTCAGCTTTGCCGGAGACTGCTGATTCGGCCGTTACTAGCGGGTCTGGCTGAGAGTGGCTTTGAGATTCGTGTTATGCGGGCCAAATCATGAACATGGGCTACCAAACAGCCCATTTTCGTCCCAGACGGGCTTGGTTGGCCTCTAAGAAGGCTATCAACACGCCCTAGATGACATGACTTGGTATGTAAGTATGTGACAAACACTACACTTTCTTCACGACCTAGTGGCGTGGTGAATCCTCGACTTCTCTTTTCAGCCGTAGCAGAGTATTTGTTGAGCTCAAACTCTGATAGGCAACATATAATTTCCATTGAAAAGTTGGTAGCACGTAGTATCAGATTGAATCATGTGCCACGCCAAGTGGTGGTTGCTTTATCCCATCCCGGTTGCACCGCCGCAGCGTCGGGGAGAATCTGGGAGGGGAAGCACGACCCGAAAATCCCGTCTGTCATGGCGAACCAAAAGGGTGCGGCCAAAAAGGAGGTAATATACCTATCGCCTGAATGGAACCATGACATCGATGTGCATCTTTTGTATAGACCTAATCTCAAATCAAAGTATCATTGTGTAGATTAGAAAGGACGAAAAAGGAGATTAGGGAGGAGTTTAGTGGAGTTATGAGAAGAAACCACGTACAGAGCTCCGCCATGTATTCTTTCGTGCAATGGGACCCACCACCTGAGCTCGATGTGGCTCATCTCAGCTTGGTTCGCCGGAGACTGCCGATTCGGCTGTTACTAGAAGGTCTGGCTGGGAGTTGCTTTGAGATTCGTGTTATGAGGGCCAAACAGTGAACACGGGCTACCAAATAGCCCATTTTCGTCCCACGCGGGCTTGGTTGGCCTCTAAGTAGGCTACCAACACGCCCTAGATGTCATGACATGGTATGTACTCCCTCGAGTCCTTTTTACTCTAGATATAATAATTGTCTGAAGTCAAATTTTGTAAAGTTGATCATATTTGTATGAAAAAATATTAACATCTAAAGTGCTAAATTTATACAATATGAAACTAAAATCATGACGCATTTAATGTTGTTAATTGCACATTCTGAATCTTGGTAATTTTTTCTATACATTTGATCAAAGTTTACTAGGACAAATTTTATATGTGAATTAAGAAGGACAGGAGGGAGTAAGGATGTGAGAAACACTACACTTTCTTCACGGCCTAGTGGCATGGTGAATCCTCGAGCTCTCTTTTCAGCCGTACCAAAGTATTTGTTGAGCTCGAACTCCGACACACAACATATAATTTCCCGTTGAAAAATTGGTAGCACGTGGTATCTGGTTGAATTATGTGCCATGCCAAGCGGTGGTTGTTGCTTTATCCCGGATGCGCCGCCGCAGCGTCGGGCAGAATCTGGGATGGGAAGCTCGACCCGGAAATCCCGTCTCTCCAAAAGGGTGCGGCCAAAAAGAAGGAAATATACCCTAGTACCGGCCGCGTTGCGTCGGAATCTAATCCGTCCGGGAGTCGCGGTCGTCGGTGATTTCATCCCCCTACCAGCCAGCAACAGCCACATCCGTCTCATCATCGTCCTCGTCCCACGTTGTTCCACTTCTTAATCTTCCCCGTCAAAACGGAACGGATACCCTCCGCTTCGGATGAGACGACAGAGTGGGCGGGGGCCCCTACACACACCCACGCACACTAGTACTAGTAGCTCAGCTGATTGAATGGTTCGTGGGGATCCGCAGGGCCACGACGCCCGGAAGAACCATTTTGGGTCCGCATCTACTCAAAGTGATGATCAGAATCAGATCACTGTTCCGGAGTAGATCGCGCCGGGACTGGTCGCTGTTTCCTCTTTCCCGCTTTGCCAAAACACGCGGTGACACGGGTTTCATCCCCTCGTGAATGATGAGCCAAGGAGATAAGTGCTTCCACAAGCCGAGGAGAGATTCCCGTTCACTCGTGCACCAGTTAGAAGCAGGTTCCCGCGGGAGACGTGGCCAACTTCGATCCGGTAAATGACACCAATTTTCTGGCGGGCGTCACCTACGTACATGCGATAACAACATAAAGCTTTGTGAAACCTCGCCGATGATCCCCTTGCAACGCTATCTCCTCGCGCATGTGTCACGCTCGGGAAGCAATCGGCATCGCTGCCGCCCCGGCCGGCCGGCCGGTCCAACTCGCTCGCGCCATGTCACGGCTCCCCGCCGGCGTGTCCACACGGTGTCACGGCCACGGGTGATCTACGTACGCGATCATGACGGCCGCCGCCTCGGCATGCGTCTAGCTACCACCAGCTACTACGACGGATGCAGAAGCTTGCAAGCTTTGCATGCGTTGGTGGATTGATCGCAGGCAGAGCGCGCAAGCAACCGGTGGAAGTTCCCAAATACGGGAGGATGGCGAGCGCAAGCATCGTGCCAACAATGACACGTCGGGAAGACTGTGGTATGGTATACGAGGACAGGGATCCGGACTCGTCTGTGGAAATAGTATTGTAACGGCGTGAGTCGCTTTCGGGAGTATCTTGCTACGGAGAGTAGCACGGCGGAAAATAGCGCCTGCGAAAACAACGGTTGCCGCCTTGTTTCAGCTACCGATGATAAGCGGTGTACCATGTGCGGCTGTGGAGTACGGGGTACGGAACCCGCAGAGAAAAATGCACTGATCTGACAGGGAAATTCTGCCTCATAAAGCTACAGAGTCGTCGTTACAGGACGAGCAAGGAGGTACTATATATATATATATATATATATATATATATATATATATATATATATGCATGCTCGTAGTACAGTGCTAACCGTTTATGTGCAAATTAGAGGGCTACGTGTACACTTAGTCGACTCGATTATTGAAAAACCATAGTCATCAGCTAGTCATGGTGCAAATGCTCCATTTTCTCACTCATTAGCTAATCAAAGAGAGAAGAACATCCACACTGCCGGGGGAGGGGTAAATAATTGGTGATCTCGGGTGTGCGTACGTACGTGTTTGCATGCAGCAAGCAAAGCAAACTGAACAAGAACATGGTACAGCTGGTTGGTGAGGCCGGCAGATTCAAACGTCCGACGTGTCGTCGCGATACCATGACTCATGATATATGCTCTGACCTTCCTCTTGCTTTGGAGTGATCATAGTGAGTGGCGTCCGGCTTCAAATCTTCTCGTTTCAAACATGATGGCAGATGAAGCAAAGGTTGACCTTATTTTTTTTCGATGAGAGGGGCCACATGGCCCCCATTTTCATTAAGAAAATGGAGTCTTTTACAAGCAAGGTGCAGTACACTTTTTACATCCCTGGCACAAAACCACATCAGGATGCTACGACACACAAGTAACCCAACCAGTACTAGCATACTTGTCTAGATAACATCGAGCCAGATCGGCGGAACAAAAGCTACATAAAAAATAAAGGTAGGTGACGATAGAACAAAACCTAGCTATAACCAGCATCAGAAATATCCACTCTTTTGGGTGATAGCCAGAAGCGATCCAAGCCTTTGAAATCAGCACCTTCAGCAACTGATTTCATCAGATTCTCCTCACATACGACGCCCACCCATATCCTCTCCTGAAAACATCCCGAGTCACTTGGGCAATCCTTCTAGCGACCAACTGTAGCGTGTTTTGCAGTCCTTTTTTCTGCAAAATTTTCCACGAATAGAGAAGGGAGCAAACAGACATAATAATATCAGTAGGATCATTGGGCTTTACACCTTGAAAGCATGATTTATTTCTTGTTTTCCAAATAGACCATATCAAAGCAGCAACACCAAGCATAACAACTACTCTATCTTTGCCAGTGTAGTTAGGCAACCAATTCTGGCATAAATCAAGGAAAGACACAGGGGATCTTTGGTTACCCAAGGAGCACCCCACAATACTCCATAAGAACCTAGACAGGGAACAAGAAAAGAAAAGGTGATCCACATTCTCTATACTGTCACAAAACTCACAATGCTAGCACCTTTCCACCCTTTTTTACTTAAGTTATCTTTGGTTAGGATCCTATTCTTGATCACTAACCAGGAGAAGGCTTTAATTTTCAATGGCATCTTCATTCTCCATAGCAACTTATAAGGGAAAACAACTTGTCGAGCAACAAGATAATGGTACAGAGATTTAACCGAAAAGTTCCCAGAAGAGGGGTAAGAAGCCATTTAACTCTGTCAGGTTCCTCCGACAAGGTCACCTGACTACACATATCAAGTAATTTGTTCCACATCTCAAGGGTCTCCCCATACAAACATCTCCTAAATCTGATGCAATCAAAATCCTGGCTAAACACCTTCGCGACCGTGACGTGCCTACAAAAGGTCAAGTTGTAAAGATGTGGGAAAACCAAACATAGAGGTTTGTCTCTTAACCAAACATCCTCCCAAAATCTAGTTTTGCGACCATCACCCACAACTCTCTGGCAGCATCTATAAAAAGTATCTTTAACCTCCATCAAACCATTCCAGAAATGGGAGTTGCCAGGAGAAGATTCACATTGAGTCAAACTTTTCTTTTTCAAATACTTTGCTCTAATCATCTCCTGCCAATCTCCATCCTCGTTCTGTAGCCGCCAAAGCCACTTGCACAAAAGACTTATATTCTTTATATCTAAATTAGTAACTCCCAGGCCACCCTGATCTCTAGGTTGGCACACATCAATCCAGTTTACCAGATGATATTTACGCACACCCTCCTTTTCTTGCCAGACCAACCGAGCTCGGAAAAAGTCAAATCTTTTACCCACGCCTTTTGGTAGTCTAAAAAAAGAGAGCATGTGACTGCGAATGTTACTCATGCAGGTTTCTGCAAGGATTAGCCTACTCCCCATAGGAAGCAAGCTCCCCTGCCAAGTAGCTGCTTTCCTTTCACACTTCTCCTCTGCAGATTTCCAATCCCTATTACCAAGCCTCTTATAATGTAAAGGAAGACCCAGATACCCAAAAGGAAACTCACCAATAGCACACGTAAAAATCTGAGCATAATCATTCCGTTTTGGTTCAGCACCACCAAAACAATAAACCTCGCTCTTCAGAAAATTAATTTTTAGACCAGTCAGATGCTCGAACACACACAAGATAATTTTTAAGTTTCTAGCACCCTCTAAATCATCCTCAATCATAAAAATAGTATCATCCGCATATTGTAATATAGAAAGGCCGCCGTCATACAGCTGGGGAACTAAACCTTTAATAAAACCTTGCTCCTGCGCCCTTTTCACCAAGGTCACCAGGACATCAGCCGCTATATTGAACAACAGGGGGGAAAAGGGATCTCCCTGTCTAAGTCCTTTCCTAGTAGTAAAGTATTTGCATATCATATCATTCAAAGTAATAGCAACTTTCCCATTGTAAGTAACTGCCTTAGTCCACTGAATAAACTTTTCAGGGAACCCCTTCATCTCCAACACAGAAAGCATAAAGGGCCAATTAATTTTATCATACGCTTTTTCGAAATCCACTTTAAACAACACACCAGAAACTTTATTCTTATGTAAGAAGTGCATGGTTTCATGTAACATAACTACGTTATCCAGAATGTAGCGACCTTTTATAAAAGCTGTTTGAATACGAGAAACTACCTTATCCGCAACAAGCATAGCCCTAGTGTTTAGAACTTTAGTAAAGATCTTGAAGGGAACATTAAGCATGCATATAGGCCTATACATCTGGATCTTATCAGCTCCCTGCCCTTTGGCAATCAGAGTCACTATACCATAGTTTAGTCTAGAAATATCGAGCTTGCCCTCGAAAAAATCACAGAACAATTGGAATAAGTCTTGACAAATCAGATTCCAAATTTTTTGAAAGAACTCTATGGGCATGCCATCAGGACCTGCAACCCTATTATGTTTCATAGAAAAAACAGCAAGCTTAATCTCATCCATGGAGAACCTAGATATCAACTTGCTCTTGTCATCACTATCCAAGACAACAGGAACAAGAATGCTCAAAGACACAGGTAAAAGGTCTACATGACCAAACAATTTTTTGTAAAAATTAGTGGCATAATCAAGCAGCTTATCATCTCCTTGAATAATCCCTTCCTCCTGAACAAATCTGAAAAATTTTCTCTTACGCTTCCTACCGCTAGCTTTGATCATAAGATACCTAGTGATATTATCGCCTTCTCTAATATCCCTCTCTTTCGAGCGTTGGTACCACTTAATCTCTCCCTCTCGAAGCAATTTATTCAAGTTATACTATAAAACATTTCTTAACTCATAGTCAGCAACCGAGAACCCAGTTTGCTCACATCTTTTATCAATATCATCTTGCTGAGTAATTAAGCTATTTCTACTTTTCTTATACATCCCTTCAACATTGAGATTCCAGCCCTTCAGGCACCTTCTCAAAAGCCCCATCTTCTGCTGCCAGACAGCCAGATTATCCTTACCACACAAATTAGTACTCCAAACCCTATTAACTATGTTTACAAGGTCCTCCCTAGCAAACCAACATAATTCGAAGCAAAAAGGTTTATTAAAAACATTTGGTTTAACCCCGGTATGCATAAGTAAAGCTGTATGGTCAGAGACACCTCTAACTAGTGTTCTGACTGTAACTAAGGGAAACTTCAGCTCCCAGCTAGGGCTAACTAAAATCCTATCCAGCTTAACAAAGAGAGGATCAATTTGATTATTTGAAAAAGTAAAATTTCTGCCAGAGAGCTCCAGCTCCTTCAACCCCCAATGTTCAATAATTGAATTAAAGAAGAAAGACCACTTGGGAAGCTTCTTAGTTTCATTCCTATCCTTACTTCTCCTAATGATATTAAAGTCGTCTCCAACAACAAAAGGAAAAACACTACTACCAAGCATTTGCACAAAACTAATTAAGAACTCCTCTTTATCTCTAGAATGAGCAGCCCCGTAAACATTGACCAGATTCCATTTGAAACCGGTCCCCTTATCCATCACGGTCATTCGAGTCATATATTTACTAGCTACACACGTATCCACATCGAATAAATCTTCCCTAACCCCCATAAGCAATCCCCCTGAAGCACCCACAGCTGGTTGCCAGAGCCATATAAAAGTAAAATTACCACTAATTCCCGCCAACCACATATCAGTGAAGTCCTTTTTCTTAGTCTCTTGAATACAAACGAACTCTACCTTATGCTCACAGATGGTTTTTTTAAGAAACCTTCTTTTTTCAGGTTCCCCTAAACCTCTAGCGTTCCAAAAAATACCAGCCATAAAAATAAAATATACTTATTACCTACCATTTTCACTACTAGAACTGCATCTCACCTTTGGCTTAACACTGAAAGCACCAGTGCAAGTCTTTTTCTGCTTAGGTTTAAATAAAGAAGAAAGCAACACTATTTCATCTCTTAGATCCCCATCCTCTTCGGAATCAGAATCAGAATCTGAAATTAAATTTCTAATTGCCTCTGGGTCAAAGCTATCCAGCTTTGACTCAATATCACATTTCTCTCCACTACTTTTTCTCAGTCTAGCAGCATAAAGATCTCTCCTGGACTCTTCAAGCCCTTTAATCATAAAAATAGTTCTCTCTACTTCTTCATCATTTCTACCTAAACTGACACCAATG